>NW_027488649.1:0-737650 GCF_050948215.1 Halictus rubicundus
ATCCTATCCTATCCTCTATCCTATCCTATCCTCTATCCTATCCAATCCTCTATCCGATCCTATCCTCTACCCTATCCTATCCTCTATCCTATCGTATCCTCTATCCTGTCCTATCCTCTATCCTATCCTATCGTCTATCCTATAATATCCTCTATCCTATCCTATCCTCTATCCTATCCAATCCCCTATCCTATCCTCAATCTTATCCTATCCTCTATCCTATAATATCCTCTATCCTATCCAATCCTCTATCCTATCCTATCCTCTACCTTATCCTATCCTCTATCCTATCCTATCCTCTATCCTATCCTATCCTCAATCCTATCCTATCCCTATCCTATCCTATCCTCTATCCTATTTCACTCCTCTATCCTATCATATCCTCTACCCTAAAATATCCTCTATACTATCCAATCCTCTATCCTGTCCTCTATCCTATCCTATCCTCTATCCTATCCTATCCTCTATCTTATCCTATCCTCAATCCTATCCTATCCCCTATCCTATCCTATCCTCTATCCTATAATATCGTCTATCCTATGCAATCCTCTATCCTATCCTATCCTCTATCCTATCCTATAATCTATCCTATCGTATCCTCTATCCTATCCTATCCTCTATCCTATCCTCTCGTCTATCCTATAATATCCTCTATCCTAACCTATCCCCTATCCTATCCTATCCTCTATCCTATTTCACTCCTCTATCCTATCCAATCCCCTATCCTATCCTGAATCCTATCCTATCCCGTATCCTATCCTATCATATCCTATTCTATCCTCTATCCTATACTACCGTTTGTCTATCCTATCCTCTATCCTATCCTATCCTCTATCCTATAATATCATATATCCCACCCTATCCTCTATCCTATCCTATCCTCTATCCTATAATATCATATATCCTATCCTATCCTATATCCTATCCTATCCTCTATCCTATCCTCTATCCTATCCTATTTTCTATCCTATCCTATCCTCTATCCTATCCTGTCCTCTATCCTATCCTATCCTCTATCCTATCGTATCCCTATGATATCCTATCCTCTATCCTATCCTATCGTCTATCCTATAATATCCTCTATCCTAACCTATCCTCTATCCTATCCAATTCCCTATCCTATCCTCAATCTTATCCTATCCTCTATCCTATAATATCCTCTATCCTATGCAATCCTCTATCCTATCCTATCCTCTATCCTATCCTATCCTCTATCCTATCCTCTAACCTATCCTCTATCCTATCCTCTATCCTATCCTATCCTCAATCCTATCTTATCCCCTATCCTATCCTATCCTATAACCTATCCTATCCTCTATCCTATTCTACCGTTTGTCCTATCCTATCCTCTATCCTATTCTACCGTTTGTCCTATCCTCAATCCTACCCTATCCCCTATCCTATCCTATCCTCTATCCTATTTCACTCCTCTATCCTATCCAATACCCTATCCTATCCTGAATCCTATCCTATCCCGTATCCTATCCTATCCTATCCTATTCTATCCTCTATCGTATACTACCGTTTGTCCTATCCTATCCTCTAACCTATCCTATCCTCTATCCTATAATATCATATATCCTACCCTATCCTCTATCCTATCCTATCCTCTATCCTATAATATCATATATCCTATCCTATCCTCTATCCTATCCTATCCTCTATCCTATAATATCATATATCCTATCGTATCCTATATCCTATCCATTCCTCTATTCTATAATATCCTCTATCCTATCCAATCCTCTATCCTATCCTCTATATTATCCTATCCTCTATCCTATCCTATCCTTTATCCTATAATATCCTCTATCCTATCCTATCCTCTGTTGTATCCTATTTCTATCCTATCGTATCGTCTATCCTAATCCTCTATCCTATCCTATCCTCTATCCTATCCTATCCTCAATCCTATCATATCCCCTATCCTATCCTATCCTCTATCCTATCCTATCCTCTGTCGTATCCTATTTTCTGTCCTATCCTATCTTCTATCCTATCCTATCCTCTATCCTATCCTATAATCTATCCTATCGTATCCTCTATCCTATCCTATCCTCTATCCTATCCTCTCGTCTATCCTATAATATCCTCTATCCTAACCTATCCCCTATCCTATCCTATCCTCTATCCTATTTCACTCCTCTATCCTATCCAATCCCCTATCCTATCCTGAATCCTATCCTATCCCGTATCCTATCCTATCATTTCCTATTCTATCCTCTATCCTATACTACCGTTTGTCCTATCCTATCCTCTATCCTATCCTATCCTCTATCCTATAATATCATATATCCTACCCTCTCCTCTATCCTATCCTATCCTCTATCCTATAATATCATATATCCTATCCTATCCTCTATCCTATCCTATCCTCAATCCTATCCTATCCCCTATCCTATCCTATCCTATAGCCTATCCTATCCTCTATCCTATTCTACCGTTTGTCCTATCCTATCCTCTATCCTATTCTACCGTTTGTCCTATCCTATCCTCAATCCTATCGTATCCCCTATCCTATCCTATCCTCTATCCTATTTCACTCCTCTATCCTATCCAATACCCTATCCTATCCTGAATCCTATCCTATCCCGTATCCTATCCTATCCTATCCTATTCTATCCTCTATCGTATACTACCGTTTGTCCTATCCTATCCTCTAACCTATCCTATCCTCTATCCTATAATATCATATATCCCACCCTATCCTCTATCCTATCCTATCCTCTATCCTATAATATCATATATCCTATCCTATAATCTATCCTATCCTATCCTCTATCCTATAATATCATATATCCTATCCTATCCTATATCCTATCCTATCCTCTATCCTATCCTATTTTCTATCCTATCCTATCCTCTATCCTATCCTGTCCTCTATCCTATCCTATCCTCTATCCTATCGTATCCCTATGATATCCTATCCTCTATCCTACCCTATCGTCTATCCTATAATATCCTCTATCCTAACCTATCCTCTATCCTATCCAATCCCCTATCCTATCCTCAATCTTATCCTATCCTCTATCCTATAATATCCTCTATCCTATGCAATCCTCTATCCTATTCTATCCTCTATCCTATCCTATCCTCTATCCTTTCCTCTATCCTATCCTCTATCCTATCCTATCCTCAATCCTATCCTATCCCCTATCCTATCCTATCCTCTATCCTATTTCACTCCTCTATCCTATCCAATACCCTATCCTATCCTGAATCCTATCCTATCCCGTATCCTATCCTATCCTATCCTAATCTATCCTCTATCGTATACTACCGTTTGTCCTATCCTATCCTCTAACCTATCCTATCCTCTATCCTATAATATCATATATCCTACCCTATCCTCTATCCTATCCTATCCTCTATCCTATAATATCATATATCCTATCCTACCCTCTATCCTATCCTATCCTCTATCCTATAATATCATATATCCTATCGTATCCTATATCCTATCCTATCCTCTATCCTATCCTATCCTCTATCCTATCCTATCCTCTAGCCGATCCTATCCTCTATCCTATCCTATCCTCTATCCTATCCTATCCTATCCTCAATCCTATCCTATCCTCTATCCTATCCAATCGTCTATCCTATAATATCCTCTATCCTATCCTATCCTGAATGCTATTATGTATCCTATCCAATCCTCTATCTTATCCAATCCTCTATCCCATAATATCCTCTATTCTATCCAATTCTCTATCCTATCCGTTCCCCTATCCTATCCTATCCTCTATCCTATCCTATCCTCTGTCGTATCCTATTTTCTGTCCTATCCTATCCTCTATCCTATCCTGTCCTCTATTCTATCCTATCCTCTATCCTATCCTAACCTCTATCCTATAATATCCTCTATCCTATCCTTTCCTCTATCCTATCCAATCCCCTATCCTATCCTCTATCCTATCCTATAATCTATCCTATCCTATCCTCTATCCTATCCTATCCTCTATCATATCCTATCCTCTATCCTATCCTATCCTCTATCCTATCCTATCCTCAAACCTATCCTATCCCCTATCCTATCCTGTCCTCTATCCTATTTCACTCCTCTATCCTATCCAATCCCCTATCCTATCCTGAATCTCTATCCTATACTACCGTTTGTCCTATCCTATCCTCTGTCCTATCCTATCCTCTATCCTATAATATCATATATCCTACCCTATCCTCTATCCTATCCTATCCTCTATCCTATAATATCATTTATCCTATCCTATCCTCTATCCTATAATATCATATATCCTATCCTATCCTATATCCTATCCTATCCTCTATCCTATCCTATCCTCTATCCTATCCTATCCTCTAGCCTATCCTATCCTCTATCCTATCCTATCCTCTATGCTATCCTATCCTATCCTCAATCCTATCCTATCCTCTATCCTATCCAATCGTCTATCCTATGATATCCTCTATCCTATCCAATCCTCTATCCTATCCATTCCTCTATTCTATAATATCCTCTATCCTATCCAATCCTCTATCCTATCCTCTATCCTATCCTATCCTCTACCCTAAAATATCCTCTATACTATCCAATCCTCTATCCTGTCCTCTATCCTATCCTATCCTCTATCCTATCCTATCCTATCCTATCCTCAATCCTATCCTATACTCTATCCTATCCAATCGTCTATCCTATAATATCCTCTATCCTATCCTATCCTCTACCCTAAAATATCCTCTATCCTATCCTATCCTCTATCCTATCCTATCCTCTATCCTATCCTATCCTCAATCCTATCCTATCCCCTATCCTATCCTATCCTCTATCCTATTTCACTCCTCTATCCTATCCAATCCCCTATCCTATCCTGAATCCTATCCTATCCCGTATCCTATCCTATCATATCCTATTCTATCCTCTATCCTATACTACCGCGTGTCCTATCCTATCCTCTATCCTATCCTATCCTCTATCCTATAATATCAAATATCCCACCCTATCCTCTATCCTATCCTATCCTCTATCCTATAATATCATATATCCTATCCTATCCTCTATCCTATCCTATCCTCTATCCTATAATATCATATATCCTATCCTATCCTATATCCTATCCTATCCTCTATCCTATCCTATTTTCTATCCTATCCTATCCTCTATCCTATCCTGTCCTCTATCCTATCCTATCCTCTATCCTATCGTATCCCTATGATATCCTATCCTCTATCCTATCCTATCGTCTATCCTATAATATCCTCTATCCTAACCTATCCTCTATCCTATCCAATCCCCTATCCTATCCTCAATCTTATCCTATCCTCTATCCTATAATATCCTCTATCCTATGCAATCCTCTATCCTATTCTATCCTCTATCCTATCCTATCCTCTATCCTATCCTATCCTCTATCCTATCTTCTATCCTATCCTCTATCCTATCCTATCCTCAATCCTATCCTATCCCCTATCCTATCCTATCCTATAGCCTATCCTATCCTCTATCCTATTCTACCGTTTGTCCTATCCTATCCTCAATCCTATCCTATCCCCTATCCTATCCTATCCTCTATCCTATTTCACTCCTCTATCCTATCCAATACCCTATCCTATCCTGAATCCTATCCTATCCCGTATCCTATCCTATCCTATCCTATTCTATCCTCTATCGTATACTACCATTGTCCTATCCTATCCTCTAACCTATCCTATCCTCTATCCTATAATATCATATATCCTACCCTATCCTCTATCCTATCCTATCCTCTATCCTATAATATCATATATCCTATCCTACCCTCTATCCTATCCTATCCTCTATCCTATAATATCATATATCCTATCGTATCCTATATCCTATCCTATCCTCTATCCTATCCTATCCTCTATCCTATCCTATCCTCTAGCCGATCCTATCCTCTATCCTATCCTATCCTCTATCCTATCCTATCCTATCCTCAATCCTATCCTATCCTCTATCCTATCCAATCGTCTATCCTATAATATCCTCTATCCTATCCTATCCTGAATGCTATTATGTATCCTATCCAATCCTCTATCTTATCCAATCCTCTATCCCATAATATCCTCTATTCTATCCAATTCTCTATCCTATCCATTCCTCTATTCTATAATATCCTGTATCCTATCAAATCCTCTATCCTATCCTCTATATTATCCTATCCTCTATCCTATCCTATCCTTTATCCTATAATATCCTCTATCCTATCCTATCCTCTGTTGTATCCTATTTTCTATCCTATCGTTTCGTCTATCCTATCCTATCCTCTATCCTATCCTATCCTCTATCCTATCCTATCCTCTATCCTATCCTATCCTCAATCCTATCCTATCCCCTATCCTATCCTATCCTCTATCCTATCCTATCCTCTGTCGTATCCTATTTTCTGTCCTATCCTATCCTCTATCCTATCCTGTCCTCTATTCTATCCTATCCTCTATCCTATCCTAACCTCTATCCTATAATATCCTCTATCCTATCCAATCCCCTATCCTATCCTCTATCCTATCCTATAATCTATCCTATCCTATCCTCTATCCTATCCTATCCTCTATCATATCCTATCCTCTATCCTATCCTATCCTCTATCCTATCCTATCCTCAATCCTATCCTATCCCCTATCCTATCCTATCCTCTATCCTATTTCACTCCTCTACCCTATCCAATCCCCTATCCTATCCTGAATCCTATCCTATCCCGTATCCTATCCTATCCTATCCTATTCTATCCTCTATCCTATACTACCGTTTGTCCTATCCTATCCTCTGTTTTATCCTATCCTCTATCCTATAATATCATATATCCTACCCTATCCTCTATCCTATCCTATCCTCTATCCTATAATATCATTTATCCTATCCTATCCTCTATCCTATAATATCATATATCCTATCCTATCCTATATCCTATCCTATCCTCTATCCTATCCTATCCTCTATCCTATCCTATCCTCTAGCCTATCCTATCCTCTATCCTATCCTATCCTCTATGCTATCCTATCCTATCCTCAATCCTATCCTATCCTCTACCCTATCCAATCGCCTATCCTATGATATCCTCTATCCTATCCAATCCTCTATCCTATCCATTCCTCTATTCTATAATATCCTCTATCCTATCCAATCCTCTATCCTATCCTCTATCCTATCCTATCCTCTACCCTAAAATATCCTCTATACTATCCAATCCTCTATCCTGTCCTCTATCCTATCCTCTATACTATCCTCTATCCTATCCTCTATCCTATCCAATCCGCTATCCTATAATATCCTCTACACTATCCAATCCTCTATCCTGTCCTCTATCCTATCCTCTATACTATCCTCTATCCTATTCTCTATCCTATCCAATCCTCTATCCTACAATATCCTCTATTCTATCCAATACTCTATCCTATCCAATCCTCTATCCTATCCTATCCTCAATGCAATCCTGTATCCTATCGAATCCTCTATCCTATCCTATCCTCTATCCTATTGTATCCTCTATCCTATCCCATCCTCTATCCTATCCTATCCTTTATCCTATAATATCCTCTATCCTATCCTTTCCTCTATCCTATCCAATCCCCTATCCTATCCTCAATCTTATCCTATCCTCTATCCTATAATATCCTCTATCCTATCCAATCCTCTATCCTATCCAATCATCTATCCTATAATATCCTCTATACTATCCAATCCTCTATCCTGTCCTCTATCCTATCCTCTATCTTATCCAATCCTCTATCCCATAATATCCTCTATTCTATCGAATCCTCTATTCTATAATATCCTCTATCCTATCCAATCCTCTATCCTATCCTCTATGCTATCCTATCCTCTATCCTATCCTATCCTCTACCCTAAAATATTCTCTATCCTATCCTATCCTCTATCCTATTGTATCCTCTATCGTATCCCATCCTCTATCCTATCCTATCCTCTACCCTATCCTATCCTCGATCCTATCCTATCCTCTATCCTATCCTATCCTCTATCCTATCCTATCCTCTATCCTATAATATCATATATCCTATCCTATCCTATATCCTATCCTATCCTCTATCCTATCCTATCCTCTATCCTATCCTATCCTCTATTCTATCCTATCCTCTATCCTATCTTATCCTCTATCCTATCCTATCCTCAATCCTATCCTATCCTCTATCCTATCCAATCGTCTATCCTATAATATCCTCTATCCTATCCTATCCTGAATGCTATTATGTATCCTATCCAATCTTCTATCTTATCCAATCCTCTATCCCATAATATCCTCTATTCTATCCAATCCTCTATCCTATCCATTCCTCTATCCTATCCTATCCTCAATCCTATCCTATCCTCTATCCTATCCAATCGTCTATCCTATAATATCCTCTATCCTATCCTATCCTGAATGCTATTATGTATCCTATCCAATCTTCTATCTTATCCAATCCTCTATCCCATAATATCCTCTATTCTATCCAATCCTCTATCCTATCCATTCCTCTATTCTATAATATCCTCTATCCTATCCAATCCTCTATCCTATCCTCTATCCTATCCCATCCTCTATCCTATCCTATCCTTGATACTATAATATCCTCTATCCTATCCTATCCTCTGTTGTATCCTATTTTCTATCCTATCCTATCCTCTATCCTATCCTGTCCTCTATCCTATCCTATCCTCTATCCTATCGTATCCCTATGATATCCTATCCTCTATCCTATCCTATCCTCTATCCTATCCAATCCCCTATCCTATCCTCTATCCTATCGTATCCTCTATCCTATCCTATCCTCTATCCTATCCTATCGTCTATCCTATAATATCCTCTATCCTATCCTATCCTCTATCCTATCCAATCCCCTATCCTATCCACAATCTTATCCTATCCTCTATCCTATAATATCCTCTATCCTATCCAATCCTCTATCCTATCCTATCCTCTACCCTATCCTATCCTCTTTCCTATCCTATCCTCTATCCTATTCTATCCTCTTTCCTATCCTATCCTCTATCCTATTCTATCCTCTATCCTATCCCATCCTCTATCCAATCCTATCCTATCCTCTATCCTATCCTATCCCTCTATCCTATCCTATCCTCTATCCTATCCTATCATCTATCCTATCCTATCCTCAATCCTATCCTATCCCCTATCCTATCCTATCCTCTATCCTATTTCACTCCTCTATGCTATCCAATCCCCTATCCTATCCTGAATCCTATCCTATCCCGTATCCTATCCTATCCTATCCTATTCTATCCTCTATCCTATACTACCGTTTGTCCTACCCTATCATCTATCCTATCCTATCCTCTATCCTATAATATCATATATCCTATCGTATCCTATATCCTATCCTATCCTCTATCCTATCCTATCCTCTATCCTATCCTATCCTCTAGCCTATCCTATCCTCTATCCTATCCTATCCTCTATCCGATCCTATCCTCAATCCTATCCTATCCTCTATCCTATCCAATCGTCTATCCTATAATATCCTCTATCCTATCCTATCCTGAATGCTATTATGTATCCTGTCCAATCCTCTATCTTATCCAATCTTCTATCCCATAATATCCTCTATTCTATCCAATCCTCTATCCTATCCATTCCTCTATTCTGTAATATTCTCTATCCTATCCAATCCTTTATCCTATCCTCTATCCTATCCCATCCTCCTTCCTATCCTATCCTCTATCCTATCCTATCCTCTGTTGTATCCTATTTTCTATCCTATCCTATCCTCTATCCTATCCTGTCCTCTATCCTATCCTATCCTCTATCCTATCCTCTCCCTATGATATCCTATCCTCTATCCTATCCTATCGTCTATCCTATAATATCCTCTATCCTATCATATCCTCTATCCTATCCAATCCCCTATCCTATCCTCAATCCTATCCTATCCTCTATCCTATCCTATCCTCTATCCTATAATATCATATATCCTATCCTATCCTATATCCTATCCTATCCTCTATCCTATCCTATCCTCTATCCTATCGTATCCCTATGATATCCTATCCTCTATCCTATCCTATCGTCTATCCTATCCAATCCTCTATCCTATCCTATTATCTATCCTATCCTATCCTCTTTCCTATCCTATCCTCTATCCTATTCTATCCTCTATCCTATCCTATCCTCTATCCTATCCTATGCTCTCTCCTATCCAATACCCTATCCTATCCTCAATACTATCCCATCCTCTATCCTATCCTATCCTCTGTCGTATCCTATTTTCTATCCTATCCTATCCTCTATCCTATCCTGTCCTCTATCCTATACTATCCACTATAATATCGTATCCTCTATCATATCCTATCCTCTTTCCTATAATATCATCTATCCTATGCTATTCTCTATCCTATCATATCCTCCATCCTATCCCATCCTCTATCCTATCCTATCCTCTATAGTATCCTATCCTCTATCCAATCCAATCCTCTATCCTATCCTATCCTCCATAGTATCCTATCCTCTATCCTTTCCTCCCCTCTATCATATCCTATCCTCTATCCTATCCTACCGTTTGTCCTATCCTATCCTCTATCCTATCCTGAATCCTATCCAATCCCCTATCCTATCCTATCCTATCCTAACCTCTAGACTATCCTATCCTCTATCCTATCCTATCGTCTATCCTATAATATCCTCTATCTAATCCTCTATCCTATCCTATCATCTATCCTATCGTATCCTCTGTCCTTTCCCATCCTCTAAGTTATCCTATCCCCTATCCTATCCTCTATCCTATCCTATAGTCTACCCTATAATATCCTCTATCCTAACCTATGCTCTATCCTATAATATCCTCTATCCTATCCTATCCTATCCAATCCCCTATCCTATCCTCTATCCTATACTATCCTGTATCGTATCCTATCCTCTATCCTATCCAATCCCCTATCCTATCCTCTATCCTATCCTATAGTCTAATCTATAATATCCTCTATCCTAACCTATCCTCTTTCCTATAATATCCTCTATCCTATAATATCCAATCCCCTATCCTATCCTCTATCTTATCCTATCCTGTATCGTATCCTATCCTCTATCCTATCTTCTATCCTATCCTCTATCCTATCCCGTCCTCAATCCTATTCTGTATCCTATCCAATCCTCTATCCTATCCAATCATCTATCCTATCCTCTATCCTATCCTATCCTCTATCCTATCCACTATCCTATCCTATCCTATATCCTCTAATATCCTCTATCCTATCCAATCCTCTATCCTATCCTATCCTCTATCCTATCCTATCCTCTATCCTATCCTATCATCTATCCTATCCTATCCTCTATCCTATCCTATCCTCTATCCTATAATATCCTCTATTCTATCCAATCCTCTATCCTATCCTCTATCCTATCCTCTATCCCACCCAATCCCCTATCCTATCCCCCAGCCTATAATATCCTCTATCCTATCCAATCCTCTATCCTATCCTATTATCTATCCTATCCTATCCTCTTTCCTATCCTATCCTCTATCCTATTCTATCCTCTATCCTATCCTATCCTCTATCCTATCCTATGCTCTATCCTATCCAATCCCCTATCCTATCCTCAATCTTATCCTATCCTCTATCCTATCCTATCCTCGATCCTATCCTATCCTCTATCCTATCCTATCCTCAATCCTATCCTATCCCCTATCCTATCCTATCGTCTATCCTATTTCACTCCTCTATCCTATCCAATCCCATATCCTATCCTGAATCCTATCCTATCCCGTATCCTATCCTATCATATCCTATTCTATCCTCTATCCTATACTACCTTTTGTCCTATCCTATCCTCTATCCTATCCTATCCTCTATCCTATAATATCATTTATCCTATCCTATCCTCTATCCTATAATATCATATATCCTATCCTATCCTATATCCTATCCTATCCTCTATCCTATCCTATCCTCTATCCTATCCTATCCTCTAGCCTATCCTATCCTCTATCCTATCCTATCCTCTATCCTATCCTATCCTCTATCCTATAATATCATATATCCTATCCTATCCTATATCCTATCCTATCCTCTATCCTATCCTATCCTCTATCCTATCCTATCCTCTATTCTATCCTATCCTCTATCCTATCTTATCCTCTATCCTATCCTATCCTCAATCCTATCCTATCCTCTATCCTATCCAATCGTCTATCCTATAATATCCTCTATCCTATCCTATCCTGAATGCTATTATGTATCCTATCCAATCTTCTATCTTATCCAATCCTCTATCCCATAATATCCTCTATTCTATCCAATCCTCTATCCTATCCATTCCTCTATTCTATAATATCCTCTATCCTATCCAATCCTCTATCCTATCCTCTATCCTATCCCATCCTCTATCCTATCCTATCCTTGATCCTATAATATCCTGTATCCTATCCTATCCTCTGTTGTATCCTATTTTCTATCCTATCCTATCCTCTATCCTATCCTGTCCTCTATCCTATCCTATCCTCTATCCTATCGTATCCCTATGATATCCTATCCTCTATCCTATCCTATCCTCTATCCTATCCAATCCCCTATCCTATCCTCTATCCTATCGTATCCTCTATCCTATCCTATCCTCTATCCTATCCTATCGTCTATCCTATAATATCCTCTATCCTATCCTATCCTCTATCCTATCCAATCCCCTATCCTATCCACAATCTTATCCTATCCTCTATCCTATAATATCCTCTATCCTATCCAATCCTCTATCCTATCCTATCCTCTACCCTATCCTATCCTCTTTCCTATCCTATCCTCTATCCTATTCTATCCTCTTTCCTATCCTATCCTCTATCCTATTCTATCCTCTATCCTATCCCATCCTCTATCCTATCCTATCCTATCCTCTATCCTATCCTATCCTCTATCCTATCCTATCCTCTATCCTATCCTATCATCTATCCTATCCTATCCTCAATCCTATCCTATCCCCTATCCTATCCTATCCTCTATCCTATTTCACTCCTCTATGCTAACCAATCCCCTATCCTATCCTGAATCCTATCCTATCCCGTATCCTATCCTATCCTATCCTATTCTATCCTCTATCCTATACTACCGTTTGTCCTACCCTATCATCTATCCTATCCTATCCTCTATCCTATAATATCATATATCCTATCCTATCCTATATCCTATCCTATCCTCTATCCTATCCTATCCTCTATCCTATCCTATCCTCTAGCCTATCCTATCCTCTATCCTATCCTATCCTCTATCCGATCCTATCCTCAATCCTATCCTATCCTCTATCCTATCCAATCGTCTATCCTATAATATCCTCTATCCTATCCTATCCTGAATGCTATTATGTATCCTGTCCAATCCTCTATCTTATCCAATCTTCTATCCCATAATATCCTCTATTCTATCCAATCCTCTATCCTATCCATTCCTCTATTCTGTAATATTCTCTATCCTATCCAATCCTTTATCCTATCCTCTATCCTATCCCATCCTCCTTCCTATCCTATCATCTATCCTATAATATCCTCTATCCTATCCTATCCTCTGTTGTATCCTATTTTCTATCCTATCCTATCCTCTATCCTATCCTGTCCTCTATCCTATCCTATCCTCTATCCTATCGTATCCCTATGATATCCTATCCTCTATCCTATCCTATCGTCTATCCTATAATATCCTCTATCCTATCCTATCCTCTATCCTATCCAATCCCCTATCCTATCCTCAATCCTATCCTATCCTCTATCCTATCCTATCCTCTATCCTATAATATCATATATCCTATCCTATCCTATATCCTATCCTATCCTCTATCCTATCCTATCCTCTATCCTATCGTATCCCTATGATATCCTATCCTCTATCCTATCCTATCGTCTATCCTATCCAATCCTCTATCCTATCCTATTATCTATCCTATCCTATCCTCTTTCCTATCCTATCCTCTATCCTATTCTATCCTCTATCCTATCCTATCCTCTATCCTATCCTATGCTCTCTCCTATCCAATCCCCTATCCTATCCTCAATACTATCCCATCCTGTATCCTATCCTATCCTCTGTCGTATCCTATTTTCTATCCTATCCTATCCTCTATCCTATCCTGTCCTCTATCCTATACTATCCACTATAATATCGTATCCTCTATCATATCCTATCCTCTTTCCTATAATATCATCTATCCTATGCTATTCTCTATCCTATCATATCCTCCATCCTATCCCATCCTCTATCCTATCCTATCCACTATAGTATCCTATCCTCTATCCAATCCAATCCTCTATCCTATCCTATCCTCCATAGTATCCTATCCTCTATCCTTTCCTCCCCTCTATCATATCCTAT
Source organism: Halictus rubicundus (assembly GCF_050948215.1). Lineage (NCBI taxonomy): Eukaryota > Metazoa > Arthropoda > Insecta > Hymenoptera > Halictidae > Halictus > Halictus rubicundus. The sequence goes on from NW_027488649.1 coordinate 14,279, forward strand.
CCTCTATCCTATCCTACCGTTTGTCCTATCCTATCCTCTATCCTATCCTGAATCCTATCCAATCCCCTATCCTATCCTATCCTATCCTAACCTCTAGACTATCCTATCCTCTATCCTATCCTATCGTCTATCCTATAATATCCTCTATCTAATCCTCTATCCTATCCTATCATCTATCCTATCGTATCCTCTGTCCTTTCCCATCCTCTAAGTTATCCTATCCCCTATCCTATCCTCTATCCTATCCTATAGTCTACCCTATAATATCCTCTATCCTAACCTATGCTCTATCCTATAATATCCTCTATCCTATCCTATCCTATCCAATCCCCTATCCTATCCTCTATCCTATACTATCCTGTATCGTATCCTATCCTCTATCCTATCCAATCCCCTATCCTATCCTCTATCCTATCCTATAGTCTAATCTATAATATCCTCTATCCTAACCTATCCTCTTTCCTATAATATCCTCTATCCTATAATATCCAATCCCCTATCCTATCCTCTATCTTATCCTATCCTGTATCGTATCCTATCCTCTATCCTATCTTCTATCCTATCCTCTATCCTATCCCGTCCTCAATCCTATTCTGTATCCTATCCAATCCTCTATCCTATCCAATCATCAATCCTATCCTCTATCCTATCCTATCCTCTATCCTATCCACTATCCTATCCTATCCTATATCCTCTAATATCCTCTATCCTATCCAATCCTCTATCCTATCCTATCCTCTATCCTATCCTATCCTCTATCCTATCCTATCATCTATCCTATCCTATCCTCTATCCTATCCTATCCTCTATCCTATAATATCCTCTATTCTATCCAATCCTCTATCCTATCCTCTATCCTATCCTCTATCCCACCCAATCCCCTATCCTATCCCCCAGCCTATAATATCCTCTATCCTATCCAATCCTCTATCCTATCCTATTATCCATCCTATCCTATCCTCTTTCCTATCCTATCCTCTATCCTATTCTATCCTCTATCCTATCCTATCCTCTATCCTATCCTATGCTCTATCCTATCCAATCCCCTATCCTATCCTCAATCTTATCCTATCCTCTATCCTATCCTATCCTCGATCCTATCCTATCCTCTATCCTATCCTATCCTCAATCCTATCCTATCCCCTATCCTATCCTATCCTCTATCCTATTTCACTCCTCTATCCTATCCAATCCCATATCCTATCCTGAATCCTATCCTATCCCGTATCCTATCCTATCATATCCTATTCTATCCTCTATCCTATACTACCTTTTGTCCTATCCTATCCTCTATCCTATCCTATCCTCTATCCTATAATATCATTTATCCTATCCTATCCTCTATCCTATAATATCATATATCCTATCCTATCCTATATCCTATCCTATCCTCTATCCTATCCTATCCTCTATCCTATCCTATCCTCTAGCCTATCCTATCCTCTATCCTATCCTATCCTCTATCCTATCCAATCGTCTATCCTATGATATCCTCTATCCTATCCAATCCTCTATCCTATCCATTCCTCTATTCTATAATATCCTCTATCCTATCCAATCCTCTATCCTATCCTCTATCCTATCCTATCCTCTACCCTAAAATATCCTCTATACTATCCAATCCTCTATCCTGTCCTCTATCCTATCCTATCCTCTATCCTATCCTATCCTCTACCCTATCCTATCCTCTATCCTATCCTATCCTCAATCCTATCCTATCCCCTATCCTATCCTATCCTGTATCCTATAATATCGTCTATCCTATTCAATCCTCTATCCTATTCCATCCTCTATCCTATCCTATCCTCTATCCTATCGTATCCTCTATCCTGTCCTATCCTCTATCCTATCCTATCGTCTATCCTATAATATCCTCTATCCTATCCTAACCTCTATCCTATCCAATCCCCTATCCTATCCTCAATCTTATCCTATCCTCTATCCTATAATATCCTCTATCCTATCCAATCCTCTATCCTATCCTATCCTCTACCCTATCCTATCCTCGTTCCTATCCTATCCTCTGTCGTATCCTATTTTCTGTCCTATCCTATCCTCTATCCTATCCTGTCCTCTATTCTATCCTATCCTCTATCCTATAATATCCTCTATCCTATCCTATCCTCTATCCTATCCAATCCCCTATCCTATCATCAATCTTATCCTATCCTCTATCCTATCCTATCCTCTATCCTATCCTATCCTCTATCCTATCCTATCCTCAATCCTATCCTATCCCCTATCCTATCCTATCCTCTATCCTATCCTATCCTCAATCCTATCCTATCCCCTATCCTATCCTATCCTCTATCCTATCCTATCCTCTGTCGTATCCTATTTTCTGTCCTATCCTATCCTCTATCCTATCCTGTCCTCTATTCTATCCTATCCTCTATCCTATCCTAACCTCTATCCTATAATATCCTCTATCCTATCCTATCCTCTATCCTATCCAATCCCGTATCCTATCGTCTATCCTATCCTATCCTGTATCGTATCCAATCCCCTATCCTATCCTCTTTCCTATCCTATCCTCCATCCTATCCTATCCTCAATCCTATCCTACCGTTTGTCCTATCCTATCCTCTATCCTATCGTATCCTCTATCGTATCCTATCCTGTATCCTATCCTATCCTTTATCCTATAATATCCTCTATCCTATCCAATCCTCTATCCTATCCTATCCTCTATACTATCCTATCCTCTTTCCTATCCTATCCTCTATCCTATTCTATCCTCTATCCTATCCTATCCTCTATCGTATTGTATCCTCTATCCTATCCCATCCTCTATCCTATCCTATCCTCTATCCTATCCTATCCTCTAGCCTATCCTATGCTCTATCCTAACCTATCCTCTATCCTATCCTATCCTATCCTCAATCCTATCCTATCCTCTATCCTATCCAATCGTCTATCCTATAATATCCTCTATCCTATCCTATCCTGAATGCTATTATGTATCCTATCCAATCCTCCATCTTATCCAATCCTCTATCCCATAATATCCTCTAGCCTATCCTATCCTCTATCCTAACCTATCCTCTATCCTATCCTATCCTATCCTCAATCCTATCCTATCCTCTATCCTATCCAATCGTCTATCCTATTCTATCCTCTATCCTATCCTATCCTCTATCCTATTGTATCCTCTATCCTATCCCATCCTCTATCCTATCCTATCCTCTATCCTATCCTATCCTCTAGCCTATCCTATCCTCTATCCTAACCTATCCTCTATCCTATCCTCTATCCTATCCTATCCTCTATCCTATCCTATGCTCTATCCTATCCTATCCTCTATCCTATCCCATCCTCTATCCTATCCTATCCTCTACCCTAAAATATCCTCTATACTATCCAATCCTCTATCCTGTCCTCTATCCTATCCTCGATACTATCCTCTATCCTATCCTCTATCCTATCCAATCCTCTATCCTATAATATCCTCTATACTATCCAATCCTCTATCCTGTCCTCTATCCTATCCTCTATACTATCCTCTATCCTATTCTCTATCCTATCCAATCCTCTATCCTATAATATCCTCTATTCTATCCAATACTCTATCCTATCCAATCCTCTATCCTATCCTATCCTCAATGCAATCCTGTATCCTATCGAATCCTCTATCCTATCCTATCCTCTATCCTATTGTATCCTCTATCCTATCCCATCCTCTATCCTATCCTATCCTTTATCCTATAATATCCTCTATCCTATCCTATCCTCTATCCTATCCAATCCCCTATCCTATCCTCAATCTTATCCTATCCTCTATCCTATAATATCCTCTATCCTATCCAATCCTCTATCCTATCCAATCCTCTATCCTATAATATCCTCTATACTATCCAATCCTCTATCCTGTCCTCTATCCTATCCTCTATCTTATCCAATCCTCTATCCCATAATATCCTCTATTCTATCGAATCCTCTATTCTATAATATCCTCTATCCTATCCAATCCTCTATCCTATCCTCTATGCTATCCTATCCTCTATCCTATCCTATCCTCTACCCTAAAATATTCTCTATCCTATCCTATCCTCTATCCTATTGTATCCTCTATCCTATCCCATCCTCTTTCCTATCCTATCCTCTATCCTATCCTATCCTCTATCCTATCCTATCCTCTATCCTATCCTATCCTCTATCCTATCCTATCCTCTATCCTATCCTATCCTCTATCCTATCATATCCTCTATCCTATAATATCATATATCCTATCCTATCCTATATCCTGTCCTATCCTCTATCCTATCCTATCCTCTATCCTATCCTATCCTCTAGCCTATCCTATCCTCTATCCTATCTTATCCTCTATCCTATCCTATCCTCAATCCTATCCTATCCCCCATCCTATCCTATCCTCTATCCTATTTCACTCCTCTATCCTATCCAATCCCCTATCCTATCCTGAATCCTATCCTATCCCGTATCCTATCCTATCCTATCCTATCCTATTCTATCCTCTATCCTATACTACCGTTTGTCCTATCCTATCCTCTGTCCTATCCTATCCTCTATCCTATAATATCATATATCCTACCCTATCCTCTATCCTATCCTATATTCTATCCTATAATATCATTTATCCTATCCTATCCTCTATCCTATAATATCATATATCCTATCCTATCCTATATCCTATCCTATCCTCTATCCTATCCTATCCTCTATCCTATCCTATCCTCTAGCCTATCCTATCCTCTATCCTATCCTATCCTCTATGCTATCCTATCCTATCCTCAATCCTAACCTATCCTCTATCCTATCCAATCGTCTATCCTATGATATCCTCTATCCTATCCAATCCTCTATCCTATCCATTCCTCTATTCTATAATATCCTCTATCCTATCCAATCCTCTATCCTATCCTCTATCCTATCCTATCCTCTACCCTAAAATATCCTCTATACTATCCAATCCTCTATCCTGTCCTCTATCCTATCCTATCCTCTATCCTATCCTATCCTATCCTCAATCCTATCCTATCCTCTATCCTATCCAATCGTCTATCCTATAATATCCTCTATCCTATCCTATCCTCTACCCTAAAATATCCTCTATCCTATCCTATCCTCTATCCTATCCTATCCTCTATCCTATCCTATCCTCAATCCTATCCTATCCCCTATCCTATCCTATCCTCTATCCTATTTCACTCCTCTATCCTATCCAATCCCCTATCCTATCCTGAATCCTATCCTATCCCGTATCCTATCCTATCATATCCTATTCTATCCTCTATCCTATACTACCGCGTGTCCTATCCTATCCTCTATCCTATCCTATCCTCTATCCTATAATATCATATATCCCACCCTATCCTCTATCCTATCAAATCCTCTATCCTATCCTATCCTTTATCCTATAATATCCTCTATCCTATCCTATCCTCTGTTGTATCCTATTTTCTATCCTATCGTTTCGTCTATCCTATCCTATCCTCTATCCTATCCTATCCTCTATCCTATCCTATCCTCAATCCTATCCTATCCCCTATCCTATCCTATCCTCTATCCTATCCTATCCTCTGTCGTATCCTATTTTCTGCCCTATCCTATCCTCTATCCTATCCTGTCCTCTATTCTATCCTATCCTCTATCCTATCCTAACCTCTATCCTATAATATCCTCTATCCTATCCTATCCTCTATCCTATCCAATCCCCTATCCTATCCTCTATCCTATCCTATAATCTATCCTATCCTATCCTCTATCCTATCCTATCCTCTATCATATCCTATCCTCTATCCTATCCTATCCTCTATCCTATCCTATCCTCAATCCTATCCTATCCTCTATCCTATTTCACTCCTCTATCCTATCCAATCCCCTATCCTATCCTGAATCCTATCCTATCCCGTATCCTATCCTATCCTATCCTATTCTATCCTCTATCCTATACTACCGTTTGTCCTATCCTATCCTCTGTCCTATCCTATCCTCTATCCTATAATATCATATATCCTACCCTATCCTCTATCCTATCCTATCCTCTATCCTATAATATCATTTATCCTATCCTATCCTCTATCCTATAATATCATATATCCTATCCTATCCTATATCCTATCCTATCCTCTATCCTATCCTATCCTCTATCCTATCCTATCCTCTAGCCTATCCTATCCTCTATCCTATCCTATCCTCTATGCTATCCTATCCTATCCTCAATCCTATCCTATCCTCTATCCTATCCAATCGTCTATCCTATGATATCCTCTATCCTATCCAATCCTCTATCCTATCCATTCCTCTATTCTATAATATCCTCTATCCTATCCAATCCTCTATCCTATCCTCTATCCTATCCTATCCTCTACCCTAAAATATCCTCTATACTATCCAATCCTCTATCCTGTCCTCTATCCTATCCTCTATACTATCCTCTATCCTATCCTCTATCCTATCCAATCCGCTATCCTATAATATCCTCTACACTATCCAATCCTCTATCCTGTCCTCTATCCTATCCTCTATACTATCCTCTATCCTATTCTCTATCCTATCCAATCCTCTATCCTATAATATCCTCTATTCTATCCAATACTCTATCCTATCCAATCCTCTATCCTATCCTATCCTCAATGCAATCCTGTATCCTATACAGGATAATCCTCTATCCTATCCTATCCTCTATTCTATCCTATCCTCTATCCTATCTCATCCTCTATCCTATCCTATCCTCAATCCTATCCTATCCTCTATCCTATCCAATCCTCTATCCTATCCATTCCTCTATTCTATAATATCCTCTATCCTATCCAATCCTCTATCCTATCCTCTATCCTATCCTATCCTCTACCCTAAAATATCCTCTATACTATCCAATCCTCTATCCTGTCCTCTATCCTATCCTCTATACTATCCTCTATCCTATCCTCTATCCTATCCAATCCGCTATCCTATAATATCCTCTACACTATCCAATCCTCTATCCTGTCCTCTATCCTATCCTCTATACTATCCTCTATCCTATTCTCTATCCTATCCAATCCTCTATCCTATAATATCCTCTATTCTATCCAATACTCTATCCTATCCAATCCTCTATCCTATCCTATCCTCAATGCAATCCTGTATCCTATACAGGATAATCCTCTATCCTATCCTATCCTCTATTCTATCCTATCCTCTATCCTATCTCATCCTCTATCCTATCCAATCCTCTATCCTATCCTATCCTCAATGCAATCCTGTATCCTATCGAATCCTCTATCCTATCCTATCCTCTATCCTATTGTATCCTCTATCCTATCCCATCCTCTATCCTATCCTATCCTTTATCCTATAATATCCTCTATCCTATCCTATCCTCTATCCTATCCAATCCCCTATCCTATCCTCAATCTTATCCTATCCTCTATCCTATAATATCCTCTATCCTATCCAATCCTCTATCCTATCCAATCATCTATCCTACAATATCCTCTATACTATCCAATCCTCTATCCTGTCCTCTATCCTATCCTCTATCTTATCCAATCCTCTATCCCATAATATCCTCTATTCTATCGAATCCTCTATTCTATAATATCCTCTATCCTATCCAATCCTCTATCCTATCCTCTATGCTATCCTATCCTCTATCCTATCCTATCCTCTACCCTAAAATATTCTCTATCCTATCCTATCCTCTATCCTATTGTATCCTCTATCGTATCCCATCCTCTATCCTATCCTATCCTCTATCCTATCCTATCCTCTATCCTATCCTATCCTCTATCCTATCCTATCCTCTATCCTATCCTATCCTCTATCCTATAATATCATATATCCTATCCTATCCTATATCCTATCCTATCTTCTATCCTATCCTATCCTCTATCCTATCCTATCCTCTATTCTATCCTATCCTCTATCCTATCTTATCCTCTATCCTATCCTATCCTCAATCCTATCCTATCCTCTATCCTATCCAATCGTCTATCCTATAATATCCTCTTTCCTATCCTATCCTGAATGCTATTATGTATCCTATCCAATCTTCTATCTTATCCAATCCTCTATCCCATAATATCCTCTATTCTATCCAATCCTCTATCCTATCCATTCCTCTATTCTATAATATCCTCTATCCTATCCAATCCTCTATCCTATCCTCTATCCTATCCCATCCTCTATCCTATCCTATCCTTGATCCTATAATATCCTCTATCCTATCCTATCCTCTGTTGTATCCTATTTTCTATCCTATCCTATCCTCTATCCTATCCTGTCCTCTATCCTATCCTATCCTCTATCCTATCGTATCCCTATGATATCCTATCCTCTATCCTATCCTATCCTCTATCCTATCCAATCCCCTATCCTATCCTCTATCCTATCGTATCCTCTATCCTATCCTATCCTCTATCCTATCCTATCGTCTATCCTATAATATCCTCTATCCTATCCTATCCTCTATCCTATCCAATCCCCTATCCTATCCACAATCTTATCCTATCCTCTATCCTATAAAATCCTCTATCCTATCCAATCCTCTATCCTATCCTATCCTCTACCCTATCCTATCCTCTTTACTATCCTATCCTCTATCCTGTTCTATCCTCTATCCTATCCTATCCTCTATCCTATTGTATCCTCTATCCTATCCCATCCTCTATCCTATCCTATCCTATCCTCTATCCTATCCTATCCTCTATCCTATCCTATCCTCTATCCTATCCTATCATCTATCCTATCCTATCCTCAATCCTATCCTATCCCCTATCCTATCCTATCCTCTATCCTATTTCACTCCTCTATGCTATCCAATCCCCTATCCTATCCTGAATCCTATCCTATCCCGTATCCTATCCTATCCTATCCTATTCTATCCTCTATCCTATACTACCGTTTGTTCTACCCTATCATCTATCCTATCCTATCCTCTATCCTATAATATCATATATCCTATCCTATCCTATATCCTATCCTATCCTCTATCCTATCCTATCCTCTATCCTATCCTATCCTCTAGCCTATCCTATCCTCTATCCTGTCCTATCCTCTATCCGATCCTATCCTCAATCCTATCCTATCCTCTATCCTATCCAATCGTCTATCCTATAATATCCTCTATCCTATCCTATCCTGAATGCTATTATGTACCCTGTCCAATCCTCTATCTTATCCAATCTTCTATCCCATAATATCCTCTATTCTATCCAATCCTCTATCCTATCCATTCCTCTATTCTGTAATATTCTCTATCCTATCCAATCCTCTATCCTATCCTCTATCCTATCCCATCCTCCTTCCTATCCTATCATCTATCCTATAATATCCTCTATCCTATCCTATCCTCTGTTGTATCCTATTTTCTATCCTATCCTATCCTCTATCCTATCCTGTCCTCTATCCTATCCTATCCTCTATCCTATCGTATCCCTATGATATCCTATCCTCTATCCTATCCTATCGTCTATCCTATAATATCCTCTATCCTATCCTATCCTCTATCCTATCCAATCCCCTATCCTATCCTCAATCCTATCCTATCCTCTATCCTATCCTATCCTCTATCCTATAATATCATATATCCTATCCTATCCTATATCCTATCCTATCCTCTATCCTATCCTATCCTCTATCCTATAATATCCTCTATCCTATCCTATCCTCTGTTGTAACCTATTTTCTATCCTATCCTATCCTCTATCCCATCCTGTCCTCTATCCTATCCTATCCTCTATCCTATCGTATCCCTATGATATCCTATCCTCTATCCTATCCTATCGTCTATCCTATAATATCCTCTATCCTATCCTATCCTCTATCCTATCCAATCCCCTATCCTATCCTCCAGCCTATAATATCCTCTATCCTATCCAATCCTCTATCCTATCCTATTATCTATCCTATCCTATCCTCTTTCCTATCCTATCCTCTATCCTATTCTATCCTCTATCCTATCCTATCCTCTATCCTATCCTATGCTCTCTCCTATCCAATCCCCTATCCTATCCTCAATACTATCCCATCCTCTATCCTATCCTATCCTCTGTCGTATCCTATTTTCTATCCTATCCTATCCTCTATCCTATCCTGTCCTCTATCCTATACTATCCACTATAATATCGTATCCTCTATCATATCCTATCCTCTTTCCTATAATATCATCTATCCTATGCTATTCTCTATCCTATCATATCCTCCATCCTATCCCATCCTCTATCCTATCCTATCCTCTATAGTATCCTACCCTCTATCCAATCCAATCCTCTATCCTATCCTATCCTCCATAGTATCCTATCCTCTATCCTTTCCTCCCCTCTATCATATCCTATCCTCTATCCTATCCTACCGTTTGTCCTATCCTATCCTCTATCCTATCCTGAATCCTATCCAATCCCCTATCCTATCCTATCCTATCCTAACCTCTAGACTATCCTATCCTCTATCCTATCCTATCGTCTATCCTATAATATCCTCTATCTAATCCTCTATCCTATCCTATCATCTATCCTATCGTATCCTCTGTCCTTTCCCATCCTCTAACTTATCCTAACCCCTATCCTATCCTCTATCCTATCCTATAGTCTACCCTATAATATCCTCTATCCTAACCTATGCTCTATCCTATAATATCCTCTATCCTATCCTATCCTATCCAATCCCCTATCCTATCCTCTATCCTATACTATCCTGTATCGTATCCTATCCTCTATCCTATCCTATCCTGTATCGTATAATATGCTCTATCGTATCCTATCCTCTATCCTATCCAATCCCCTATCCTATCCTCTATCCTATCCTATAGTCTAATCTATAATATCCTCTATCCTAACCTATCCTCTTTCCTATAATATCCAATCCCCTATCCTATCCTCTATCCTATCCTATCCTGTATCGTATCCTATCCTCTATCCTATCCCGTCCTCAATCCTATTCTGTATCCTATCCAATCCTCTATCCTATCCAATCATCTATCCTATCCTCTATCCTATCCTATCCTCAATCCTATCCTATCCTCTATCCTATCCACTATCCTATCCTATCCTATATCCTATCCTATCCTCTATCCTATCCTATCCTCTATCCTATCCTATCATCTATCCTATCCTATCCTCTATCCTATCCTATCCTCTATCCTATAATATCCTCTATTCTATCCAATCCTCTATCCAATCCTCTATCCTATCCTCTATCCCACCCAATCCCCTATCCTATCCCCCAGCCTATAATATCCTCTATCCTATCCAATCCTCTATCCTATCCTATTATCTATCCTATCCTATCCTCTTTCCTATCCTATCCTCTATCCTATTCTATCCTCTATCCTATCCTATCCTCTATCCTATCCTATGCTCTATCCTATCCAATCCCCTATCCTATCCTCAATCTTATCCTATCCTCTATCCTATCCTATCCTCTATCCTATCCTATCCTCTATCCTATCCTATCCTCAATCCTATCCTATCCCCTATCCTATCCTATCCTCTATCCTATTTCACTCCTCTATCCTATCCAATCCCCTATCCTATCCTGAATCCTATCCTATCCCGTATCCTATCCTATCATATCCTATTCTATCCTCTATCCTATACTACCTTTTGTCCTATCCTATCCTCTATCCTATCCTATCCTCTATCCTATAATATCATTTATCCTATCCTATCCTCTATCCTATAATATCATATATCCTATCCTATCCTATATCCTACCCTATCCTCTATCCTATCCTATCCTCTATCCTATCCTATCCTCTAGCCTATCCTATCCTCTATCCTATCCTATCCTCTATGCTATCCTATCCTATCCTCAATCCTATCCTATCCTCTATCCTATCCAATCGTCTTTCCTATGATATCCTCTATCCTATCCCATCCTCTATCCTATCCTATCCTCTATCCTATCGTATCCTCTATCCTGTCCTATCCTCTATCCTATCCTATCGTCTATCCTATAATATCCTCTATCCTATCCTAACCTCTATCCTATCCAATCCCCTATCCTATCCTCAATCTTATCCTATCCTCTATCCTATAATATCCTCTATCCTATCCAATCCTCTATCCTATCCTATCCTCTACCCTATCCTATCCTCTTTCCTATCCTATCCTCTATCCTATTCTATCCTCTATCCTATCCTATCCTCTATCCTATTGTGTCCTCTATCCTATCCCATCCTCTATCCTATCCTATCCTCTATCCTATAATATCCTCTATCCTATCCTATCCTCTATCCTATCCAATCCCCTATCCTATCATCAATCTTATCCTATCCTCTATCCTATCCTACCCTCTATCCTATCCTATCCTCTATCCTATCCTATCCTCAATCCTATCCTATCCCCTATCCTATCCTATCCTCTATCCTATCCTATCCTCAATCCTATCCTATCCCCTATCCTATCCTATCCTCTATCCTATCCTATCCTCTGTCGTATCCTATTTTCTGTCCTATCCTATCCTCTATCCTATCCTGTCCTCTATTCTATCCTATCCTCTATCCTATCCTAACCTCTATCCTATAATATCCTCTATCCTATCCTATCCTCTATCCTATCCAATCCCGTATCCTATCGTCTATCCTATCCTATCCTGTATCCTATCCAATCCCCTATCCTATCCTCTTTCCTATCCTATCCTCCATCCTATCCTATCCTCAATCCTATCCTACCGTTTGTCCTATCCTATCCTCTATCCTATCGTATCCTCTATCGTATCCTATCCTGTATCCTATCCTATCCTTTATCCTATAATATCCTCTATCCTATCCAATCCTCTATCCTATCCTATCCTCTATACTATCCTATCCTCTTTCCTATCCTATCCTCTATCCTATTCTATCCTCTATCCTATCCTATCCTCTATCCTATTGTATCCTCTATCCTATCCCATCCTCTATCCTATCCTATCCTCTATCCTATCCTATCCTCTAGCCTATCCTATCCTCTATCCTAACCTATCCCCTATCCTATCCTATCCTATCCTCAATCCTATCCTATCTTCTATCCTATCCAATCGTCTATCCTATAATATCCTCTATCCTATCCTATCCTGAATGCTATTATGTATCCTAACCAATCCTCCATCTTATCCAATCCTCTATCCCATAATATCCTCTATTCTATCCAATCCTCTATCCTATCCATTCCTCTATTCTATAATATCCTCTATCCTATCCAATCCTCTATCCTATCCTATATCCTATCCTATCCTCTATCCTATCCTATCCTCTATCCTATCCTATCCTCTAGCCTATCCTATCCTCTATCCTATCCTATCCTCTATGCTATCCTATCCTATCCTCAATCCTATCCTATCCTCTATGCTATCCAATCGTCTATCCTATGATATCCTCTATCCTATCCAATCCTCTATCCTATCCATTCCTCTATTCTATAATATCCTCTATCTTATCCAATCCTCTATCCTATCCTCTATCCTATCCTATCCTCTACCCTAAAATATCCTCTATACTATCCAATCCTCTATCCTGTCCTCTATCCTATCCTATCCTCTATCCTATCCTATCCTCTATCCTATCCTATCCTCAATCCTATCCTATCCCCTATCCTATCCTATCCTGTATCCTATAATATCGTCTATCCTATTCAATCCTCTATCCTATCCTATCCTCTATCCTATCCTATCCTCTATCCTGTCGCATCCTCTATCCTGTCCTATCCTCTATCCTATCCTATCGTCTATCCTATAATATCCTCTATCCTATCCAATCCTCTATCCTATCCTATCCTCTACCCTATCCTATCCTCTTTCCTATCCTATCCTCTATCCTATCCTATCCTCTATCCTATCCTATCCTCAATCCTATCCTATCCCCTATCCTATCCTATCCTATATCGTATAATATCGTCTATCCTATCCCATCCTCTATCCTATCCTATCCTCTATCCTATCCTATCCTCTAGCCTATCCTATCCTCTATCCTAACCTATCCTCTATCCTATCCTATCCTATCCTCAATCCTATCCTATCCTCTATCCTATCCAATCGTCTATCCTATAATATCCTCTATCCTATCCTATCCTGAATGCTATTATGTATCCTATCCAATCCTCCATCTTATCCAATCCTCTATCCCATAATATCCTCTAGCCTATCCTATCCTCTATCCTAACCTATCCTCTATCCTATCCTATCCTATCCTCAATCCTATCCTATCCTCTATCCTATCCAATCGTCTATCCTATTCTATCCTCTATCCTATCCTATCCTCTATCCTATCCTATGCTCTATCCTATTGTATCCTCTATCAGATCCCATCCTCTATCCTATCCTATCCTCAATCCTATCCTATCCCCTATCCTATCCTATCCTCTATCCTATCCTATCCTCAATCCTATCCTATCCCCTATCCTATCCTATCCTCTATCCTATCCTATCCTCTGTCGTATCCTATTTTCTGTCCTATCCTATCCTCTATCCTATCCTGTCCTCTATTCTATCCTATCCTCTATCCTATCCTAACCTCTATCCTATAATATCCTCTATACTATCCAATCCTCTATCCTGTCCTCTATCCTATCCTCTATCTTATCCAATCCTCTATCCCATAATATACTCTATTCTATCGAATCCTCTATTCTATAATATCCTCTATCCTATCCTATCCTCTATCCTATTGTATCCTCTATCCTATCCCATCCTCTATCCTATCCTATCCTATCCTCTATCCTATCCTATCCTCTATCCTATCCTATCCTCTATCCTATCCTATCATCTATCCTATCCTATCCTCAATCCTATCCTATCCCCTATCCTATCCTATCCTCTATCCTATTTCACTCCTCTATGCTATCCAATCCCCTATCCTATCCTGAATCCTATCCTATCCCGTATCCTATCCTATCCTATCCTATTCTATCCTCTATCCTATACTACCGTTTGTCCTATCCTATCATCTATCCTATCCTATCCTCTATCCTATAATATCATATATCCTATCCTATCCTATATCCTATCCTATCCTCTATCCTATCCTATCCTCTATCCCATCCTATCCTCTAGCCTATCCTATCCTCTATCCTATCCTATCCTCTATCCGATCCTATCCTCAATCCTATCCTATCCTCTATCCTATCCTATCATCTATCCTATAATATCCTCTATCCTATCCTATCCTCTGTTGTATCCTATTTTCTATCCTATCCTATCCTCTATCCTATCCTGTCCTCTATCCTATCCTATCCTCTATCCTATCGTATCCCTATGATATCCTATCCTCTATCCTATCCTATCGTCTATCCTATAATATCCTCTATCCTATCCTATCCTCTATCCTATCCAATCCCCTATCCTATCCTCAATCCTATCCTATCCTCTATCCTATCCTATCCTCTATCCTATAATATCATATATCCTATCCTATCCTATATCCTATCCTATCCTCTATCCTATCCTATCCTCTATCCTATAATATCCTCTATCCTATCCTATCCTCTGTTGTAACCTATTTTCTATCCTATCCTATCCTCTATCCCATCCTGTCCTCTATCCTATCCTATCCTCCATCCTATCGTATCCCTATGATATCCTATCCTCTATCCTATCCTATCGTCTATCCTATAATATCCTCTATCCTATCCTATCCTCTATCCTATCCAATCCCCTATCCTATCCTCAATCTTATCCTATCCTCTATCCTATAATATCCTCTATCCTATGCAATCCTCTATCCTATCCTATCCTCTGTCCTATCCTATCCTCAATCCTATCCTATCCTCTATCCTATCCTATCGTCTATCCTATAATATCCTATCCTCAATCCTATCCTATCCTCTATCCTATCCAATCGTCTATCCTATAATATCCTCTATCCTATCCTATCCTGAATGCTATTATGTATCCTATCCAATCCTCTATCTTATCCAATCCTCTATCCCATAATATCCTGTATTCTATCCAATCCTCTATCCTATCCATTCCTCTATCCTATCCATTCCTCTATCCTGTAATATCCTCTATCCTATCCTATCCTGAATGCTATTATGTATCCTATCCAATCCTCTATCTTATCCAATCCTCTATCCCATAATATCCTCTATTCTATCCAATCCTCTATCCTATCGTATCCTCTATCCTTTCCTATCATCTATCCTATCCTATCCTCTATCCTATCCTATCCTCTATCCTATCGTATCCTCTAGCCTGTCCTAACCTCTATCCTATTCCAATCCTGTATCCTATCCAATCCCCTATCCGATCCTCAATCCTATCCTATCCTCTATCTTATAATATCCTCTATCCTATCGAATCCTCTATCCTATCCTCTATCCTATCATCCATCCTATATTATCCACTATCCTATCCTATCCTCTATCCTATCCTATCGTCTATAATATCGTATCCTCTATCATATCCTATTCTCTTTCCAATAATATCATGTATACTATGCCATTCTCTATCCTATCCTATCCTCTATCCTATCCTATTGTCTATCTTATAATATCTTCTATCCTATCCTATCCTCTACCCTATACTATCCTCTATACTATCCTCTATCCTATCCTCTATCCTATCATCCATCCTATATTATCCACTATCCTATCCTATCCTCTAAGCTATCCTATCCTCTATCCTATCCTATCGTCTATAATATCGTATCCTCTATCATATCCTATCCTCTTTCCATTAATATCATGTATACTATGCTATTCTCTATCCTATCCTATCCTCTATCCTATCCTATCGTCTATCCTATAATATCCTCTATCCTATCCTATCCTCAATCCAATCCTATCCTCTATCCTATCCTACCGTTTGTCCTATCCTATCTTCTAGCCTATCCTATCCTCTATCCTATCCTACCGTTTGTCCTATCATATCCTCTATCCTATCCTATCCTCTATCCTATAATATCCTCTATTCTATCCAATCCTCTATCCTATCCTCTATCCTATCCTCTATCCCATCCAATCCCCTATCCTATCCCCCAGCCTATAATATCCTCTATCCTATCCAATCCTCTATCCTATCCTATTATCTATCCTATCCTATCCTCTTTCCTATCCTATCCTCTATCCTATTCTATCCTCTATCCTATCCTATCCCCTATCCTATCCTCTATCCTATCCTATAGTCTCCCCTATAATATCCTCTATCCTAACCTATCCTCTATCCTATAATATCCTCTATCCTATCCTATCCAATCCCCTATCCTATCCTCTATCCTATCCTATCCTCTATCCTATCCTATCATCTATCCTATCCTATCCTCTATCCTATCCTATCCTCTATCCTATAATATCCTCTATTCTATCCAATCCTCTATCCCATCCTCTATCCTATCCTATCCTCTGTCGTATCCTATTTTCTATCCTATCCTATCCTCTATCCTATCCTGTCCTCTATCCTATACTATCCACTATAATATCGTATCGTCTATCATATCCTATCCTCTTTCCTATAATATCATCTATCCTATGCTATTCTCTATCCTATCATATCCTCCATCCTATCCCATCCTCTATCCTATCCTATCCTCTATAGTATCCTATCCTCTATCCAATCCAATCCTCTATCCTATCCTATCCTCCATAGTATCCTATCCTCTATCCTTTCCTCTCCTCTATCATATCCTATCCTCTATCCTATCCTACCGTTTGTCCTATCCTATCCTCTATCCTATCCTGAATCCTATCCAATCCCCTATCCTATCCTATCCTATCCTAACCTCTAGACTATCCTATCCTCTATCCTATCCTATCGTCTATCCTATAATATCCTCTATCTAATCCTCTATCCTATCCTATCATCTATCCTATCGTATCCTCTGTCCTTTCCCATCCTCTAACTTATCCTATCCCCTATCCTATCCTCTATCCTATCCTATAGTCTACCCTATAATATCCTCTATCCTAACCTATCCTCTATCCTATAATATCCTCTATCCTATCCTATCCTATCCAATCCCCTATCCTATCCTCTATCCTATCCTATCCTGTATCGTATCCTATCCTCTATCCTATCCTATCCTGTATCGTATAATATGCTCTATCGTATCCTATCCTCTATCCTATCCAATCCCCTATCCTATCATCTATCCTATCCTATAGTCTACCCTATAATATCCTCTATCCTAACCTATCCTCTTTCCTATAATATCCTCTATCCTATCCTATCCAATCCCCTATCCTATCCTCTATCCTATCCTATCCTTTATCGTATCCTATCCTCTATCCTATCTTCTATCCTATCCTCTATCCTATCCCGTCCTCAATCCTATTCTGTATCCTATCCAATCCTCTATCCTATCCAATCATCTATCCTATCCTCTATCCTATCCTATCCTCAATCCTATCCTATCCTCTATCCTATCCACTATCCTATCCTATCCTATATCCTCTAATATCCTCTATCCTATCCAATCCTCTATCCTATCCTATCCTCTATCCTATCCTATCCTCTATCCTATCCTATCATCTATCCTATCCTATCCTCTATCCTATCCTATCCTCTATCCTATAATATCCTCTATTCTATCCAATCCTCTATCCTATCCTCTATCCTATCCTCTATCCCACCCAATCCCCTATCCTATCCCCCAACCTATAATATCCTCTATCCTATCCAATCCTCTATCCTATCCTATTATCTATCCTATCCTATCCTCTTTCCTATCCTATCCTCTATCCTATTCTATCCTCTATCCTATCCTATCCTCTATCCTATCCTATGCTCTATCCTATCCAATCCCCTATCCTATCCTCAATACTATCCCATCCTCTATCCTATCCTATCCTCTGTCGTATCCTATTTTCTATCCTATCCTATCCTCTATCCTATCCTGTCCTCTATCCTATACTATCCACTATAATATCGTATCCTCTATCATATCCTATCCTCTTTCCTATAATATCATCTATCCTATGCTATTGTCTAGCCTATCATATCCTCCATCCTATCCCATCCTATATCCTATCCTATCCTCTATAGTATCCTATCCTCTATCCAATCCAATCCTCTATCCTATCCTATCCTCCATAGTATCCTATCCTCTATCCTATCCTATCCTCTATCATATCCTATCCTCTATCCTATCCTACCGTTTGTCCTATCCTATCCTCTATCCTATCCTATCCTCTATCCTATCGTACCCTCTATCCTATCCTATCCTCCATAGTATCCTATCCTCTATCCTATCCTCTATCCTATCCTATCCTGAATCCTATCCAATCCCCTATCCTATCCTATCCTCTGTCCTTTCCCATCCTCTATCCTATTCTATCCTCTATCCTATCCTATCCTCTATCCTATTGTATCCTCTATCCTATCCCATCCTCTATCCTATCCTATCCTCTATCCTATAATATCCTCTATCCTATCCTATCCTCTATCCTATCCAGTCCCCTATCCTATCCTCAATCTTATCCTATCCTCTATCCTATCCTATCCTCTATCCTATCCTATCCTCTATCCTATCCTATCCTCAATCCTATCCTATCCCCTATCCTATCCTATCCTCTATCCTATCCAGTCCCCTATCCTATCCTCAATCTTATCCTATCCTCTATCCTATCCAATCCTCTATCCTATCCTCTATCCTATCATCCATCCTATATTATCCACTATCCTATCCTATCCTCTATCCTATCCTATCGTCTATAATATCGTATCCTCTATCATATCCTATTCTCTTTCCAATAATATCATGTATACTATGCCATTCTCTATCCTATCCTATCCTCTATCCTATCCTATTGTCTATCTTATAATATCTTCTATCCTATCCTATCCTCTACCCTATACTATCCTCTATACTATCCTCTATCCTATCCTCTATCCTATCATCCATCCTATATTATCCACTATCCTATCCTATCCTCTAAGCTATCCTATCGTCTATCCTATCCTATCGTCTATAATATCCTATCCTCTATCCTATCCTATCATCTATCCTATCCTATCCTCAATCCTATCCTATCCCCTATCCTATCCTATCCTCTATCCTATTTCACTCCTCTATCCTATCCAATCCCCTACCCTATCCTGAATCCTATCCTATCCCGTATCCTATCCTATCATATCCTATTCTATCCTCTATCCTATACTACCTTTTGTCCTATCCTATCCTCTATCCTATCCTATCCTCTATCCTATAATATCATTTATCCTATCCTATCCTCTATCCTATAATATCATATATCCTATCCTATCCTATATCCTATCCTATCCTCTATCCTATCCTATCCTCTATCCTATCCTATCCTCTAGCCTATCCTATCCTCTATCCTATCCTATCCTCTATGCTATCCTATCCTATCCTCAATCCTATCCTAACCTCTATCCTATCCAATCGTCTATCCTATGATATCCTCTATCCTATCCAATCCTCTATCCTATCCATTCCTCTATTCTATAATATCCTCTATCCTATCCAATCCTCTATCCTATCCTCTATCCTATCCTAACCTCTACCCTAAAATATCCTCTATACTATCCAATCCTCTATCCTGTCCTCTATCCTATCCTATCCTCTATCCTATCCTATCCTCTATCCTATCCTAT
The DNA here is from genome assembly GCF_050948215.1 of Halictus rubicundus. NCBI lineage: Eukaryota > Metazoa > Arthropoda > Insecta > Hymenoptera > Halictidae > Halictus > Halictus rubicundus. Next base: position 34,748 of record NW_027488649.1, read on the forward strand.
CCTCTATCCTATCCTATCCTCAATCCTATCCTATCCCCTATCCTATCCTATCCTGTATCCTATAATATCGTCTATCCTATTCAATCCTCTATCCTATCCTATCCTCTATACTATCCTATCCTCTTTCCTATCCTATCCTCTATCCTATCCTATCCTGTATCCTATCCAATCCCCTATCCTATCCTCTTTCCTATCCTATCCTCCATCCTATCCTATCCTCAATCCTATCCCACCGTTTGTCCTATCCTATCCTCTATCCTATCGTATCCTCTATCGTATCCTATCCTGTATCCTATCCTATCCTTTATCCTATAATATCCTCTATCCTATCCAATCCTCTATCCTATCCTATCCTCTATACTATCCTATCCTCTTTCCTATCCTATCCTCTATCCTATTCTATCCTCTATCCTATCCTATCCTCTATCCTATCCTATCCTCTATCCTGTCGTATCCTCTATCCTGTCCTATCCTCGATCCTATCCTATCGTCTATCCTATAATATCCTCTATCCTATCCTAACCTCTATCCTATCCAATCCCCTATCCTATCCTCAATCTTATCCTATCCTCTATCCTATAATATCCTCTATCCTATCCAATCCTCTATCCTATCCTATCCTCTACCCTATCCTATCCTCTTTCCTATCCTATCCTCTATCCTATTCTATCCTCTATCCTATCCTATCCTCTATCCTATTGTGTCCTCTATCCTATCCCATCCTCTATCCTATCCTATCCTCTATCCTATAATATCCTCTATCCTATCCTATCCTCTATCCTATCCAATCCCCTATCCTATCATCAATCTTATCCTATCCTCTATCCTATCCTATCCTCTATCCTATCCTATCCTCTATCCTATCCTATCCTCAATCCTATCCTATCCCCTATCCTATCCTATCCTCTATCCTATCCTATCCTCAATCCTATCCTATCCCCTATCCTATCCTATCCTCTATCCTATCCTATCCTCTGTCGTATCCTATTTTCTGTCCTATCATATCCTCTATCCTATCCTGTCCTCTATTCTATCCTATCCTCTATCCTATCCTAACCTCTATCCTATAATATCCTCTATCCTATCCTATCCTCTATCCTATCCAATCCCGTATCCTATCGTCTATCCTATCCTATCCTGTATCCTATCCAATCCCCTATCCTATCCTCTTTCCTATCCTATCCTCCATCCTATCCTATCCTCAATCCTATCCTACCGTTTGTCCTATCCTATCCTCTATCCTATCGTATCCTCTATCGTATCCTATCCTGTATCCTATCCTATCCTTTATCCTATAATATCCTCTATCCTATCCAATCCTCTATCCTATCCTATCCTCTATACTATCCTATCCTCTTTCCTATCCTATCCTCTATCCTATTCTATCCTCTATCCTATCCTATCCTCTATCCTATTGTATCCTCTATCCTATCCCATCCTCTATCCTATCCTATCCTCTATCCTATCATATCCTCTAGCCTATCCTATCCTCTATCCTAACCTATCCTCTATCCTATCCTATCCTATCCTCAATCCTATCCTATCCTCTATCCTATCCAATCGTCTATCCTATAATATCCTCTATCCTATCCTATCCTGAATGCTATTATGTATCCTATCCAATCCTCCATCTTATCCAATCCTCTATCCCATAATATCCTCTAGCCTATCCTATCCTCTATCCTAACCTATCCTCTATCCTATCCTATCCTATCCTCAATCCTATCCTATCCTCTATCCTATCCAATCGTCTATCCTATTCTATCCTCTATCCTATCCTATCCTCTATCCTATCCTATGCTCTATCCTATTGTATCCTCTATCCTATCCCATCCTCTATCCTATCCTATCCTCAATCCTATCCTATCCCCTATCCTATCCTATCCTCTATCCTATCCTATCCTCAATCCTATCCTATCCCCTATCCTATACTATCCTCTATCCTATCCTATCCTCTGTCGTATCCTATTTTCTGTCCTATCCTATCCTCTATCCTATCCTGTCGTCTATTCTATCCTATCCAATATCCTATCCTAACCTCTATCCTATAATATCCTCTATACTATCCAATCCTCTATCCTGTCCTCTATCCTATCCTCTATCTTATCCAATCCTCTATCCCATAATATCCTCTATTCTATCGAATCCTCTATTCTATAATATCCTCTATCCTATCCAATCCTCTATCCTATCCTCTATGCTATCCTATCCTCTATCCTATCCTATCCTCTACCCTAAAATATTCTCTATCCTATCCTATCCTCTATCCTATTGTATCCTCTATCCTATCCCATCCTCTATCCTATCCTATCCTCTATCCTATCCTATCCTCTATCCTATCCTATCCTCTATCCTATAATATCATATATCCTATCCTATCCTATATCCTATCCTATCCTCTATCCTATCCTATCCTCTATCCTATCCTATCCTCTATCCTATCCTATCCTCTATCCTATCCTATCCTCTATCCTATCCTATCCTCAATCCTATCCTATCCCCTATCCTATCCTATCCTGTATCCTATAATATCGTCTATCCTATTCAATCCTCTATCCTATCCTATCCTCTATCCTATCCTATCCTCTATCCTGTCGTATCCTCTATCCTGTCCTATCCTCTATCCTATCCTATCGTCTATCCTATAATATCCTCTATCCTATCCTATCCTCTATCCTATAATATCCTCTATCCTATCCTATACTCTATCCCATAATATCCTGTATCGTATCCTATCCTCTATCCTATCTTCTATCCTATCCGCTATCCTATCCCGTCCTCAATCCTATCCTGTATCCTATCCAACCCTCTATCCTATCCAATCCTCTATCCTATCCTCAATCCTATCCTATCCTCTATCCTATCCTACCGTTTATCCTATCCTATCTTCTAGCCTATCCTATCCTCTATCCTATCCTACCGTTTGTCCTATCATATCCTCTATTCTATCTTATCCTCTATCCTATCGTATCCTCTATCCTATCCTATCCTCTATCCTATCCTATCCCCTATCCTATCCTCTATCCTATCCTATAGTCTACCCTATAATATCCTCTATCCTAACCTATCCTCTATCCTATAATATCCTCTATCCTATCCTATCCAATCCCCTATCCTATCCTCTATCCTATCCTATCCTCTATCCTATCCTATCATCTATCCTATCCTATCCTCTATCCTATCCTATCCTCTATCCTATAATATCCTTTATTCTATCCAATCCTCGATCCCATCCTCTATCCTATCCTATCCTCTGTCGTATCCTATTTTCTATCCTATCCTATCCTCTGTCCTATACTATCCACTATAATATCGTATCCTCTATCATATCCTATCCTCTTTCCTATAATATCATCTATCCTATGCTATTCTCTATCCTATCATATCCTCCATCCTATCCCATCCTCTATCCTATCCTATCCTCTATAGTATCCTATCCTCTATCCAATCCAATCCTCTATCCTATCCTATCCTCCATAGTATCCTATCCTCTATCCTTTCCTCTCCTCTATCATATCCTATCCTCTATCCTATCCTACCGTTTGTCCTATCCTATCCTCTATCCTATCCTGAATCCTATCCAATCCCGTATCCTATCCTATCCTATCCTAACCTCTAGACTATCCTATCCTCTATCCTATCCTATCGTCTATCCTATAATATCCTCTATCTAATCCTCTATCCTATCCTATCATCTATCCTATCGTATCCTCTGTCCTTTCCCATCCTCTAACTTATCCTATCCCCTATCCTATCCTCTATCCTATCCTATAGTCTACCCTATAATATCCTCTATCCTAACCTATCCTCTATCCTATAATATCCTCTATCCTATCCTATCCTATCCAATCCCCTATCCTATCCTCTATCCTATCCTATCTTGTATCGTATCCTATCCTCTATCCTATCCTATCCTGTATCGTATAATATGCTCTATCGTATCCTATCCTCTATCCTATCCAATCCCCTATCCTATCATCTATCCTATCCTATAGTCTACCCTATAATATCCTCTATCCTAACCTATCCTCTTTCCTATAATATCCTCTATCCTATCCTATCCAATCCCCTATCGTATCCTCTATCCTATCCTATCCTGTATCGTATCCTATCCTCTATCCTATCTTCTATCCTATCCTCTATCCTATCCACTATCCTATCCTATCCTATATCCTCTAATATCCTCTATCCTATCCAATCCTCTATCCTATCCTATCCTCTATCCTATCCTATCCTCTATCCTATCCTATCATCTATCCTATCCTATCCTCTATCCTATCCTATCCTCTATCCTATAATATCCTCTATTCTATCCAATCCTCTATCCTATCCTCTATCCTATCCTCTATCCCACCCAATCCCCTATCCTATCCCCCAGCCTATAATATCCTCTATCCTATCCAATCCTCTATCCTATCCTATTATCTATCCTATCCTATCCTCTTTCCTATCCTATCCTCTATCCTATTCTATCCTCTATCCTATCCTATCCTCTATCCTATCCTATGCCCTATCCTATCCAATCCCCTATCCTATCCTCAATACTATCCCATCCTCTATCCTATCCTATCCTCTGTCGTATCCTATTTTCTATCCTATCCTATCCTCTATCCTATCCTGTCCTCTATCCTATACTATCCACTATAATATCGTATCCTCTATCATATCCTATCCTCTTTCCTATAATATCATCTATCCTATGCTATTCTCTATCCTATCATATCCTCCATCCTATCCCATCCTCTATCCTATCCTATCCTCTATAGTATCCTATCCTCTATCCAATCCAATCCTCTATCCTATCCTATCCTCCATAGTATCCTATCCTCTATCCTATCCTATCCTCTATCATATCCTATCCTCTATCCTATCCTACCGTTTGTCCTATCCTATCCTCTATCCTATCCTATCCTCTATCCTATCGTACCCTCTATCCTATCCTATCCTCCATAGTATCCTATCCTCTATCCTATCCTCTATCCTATCCTATCCTGAATCCTATCCAATCCCCTATCCTATCCTATCCTCTGTCCTTTCCCATCCTCTATCCTATTCTATCCTCTATCCTATCCTATCCTCTATCCTATTGTATCCTCTATCCTATCCCATCCTCTATCCTATCCTATCCTCTATCCTATAATATCCTCTATCCTATCCTATCCTCTATCCTATCCAGTCCCCTATCCTAACCTCAATCTTATCCTATCCTCTATCCTATCCTATCCTCTATCCTATCCTATCCTCTATCCTATCCTATCCTCAATCCTATCCTATCCCCTATCCTATCCTATCCTCTATCCTATTTCACTCCTCTATCCTATCCAATCCCCTATCCTATCCTGAATCCTATCCTATCCCGTATCCTATCCTATCATATCCTATTCTATCCTCTATCCTATACTACCTTTTGTCCTATCCTATCCTCTATCCTATAATATCCTCTATCCTATCCTATCCTCTATCCTATCCTGTCCTGTATCCTATACTATCCACTATAATATCGTATCCTCTATCATATCCTATCCTCTTTCCTATAATATCATCTATCCTATGCTATTCTCTATCCTATCATATCCTCCATCCTATCCCATCCTCTATCCTATCCTATCCTCTATAGTATCATATCCTCTATCATATCCTATCCTCTATCCTATCCTACCGTTTGTCCTATCCTATCCTCTATCCTATCGTACCCTCTATCCTATCCTATCCTCCATAGTATCCTATCCTCTATCCTATCCTCTATCCTATCCTATCCTGAATCCTATCCAATCCCCTATTCTATCTTATCTTATCCTAACCTCTAGACTATCCTATCCTCTATCCTATCCTATCGTCTATCCTATAATATCCTCTATCTAATCCTCTATCCTATCCTATCCTGTATCGTATAATATGCTCTATCGTATCCTATCCTCTATCCTATCCAATCCCCTATCCTATCCTCTATCCTATCCTATAGTCTACCCTATAATATCCTCTATCCTAACCTATCCTCTTTCCTATAATATCCTCTATGCTATCCTATCCAATCCCCTATCCTATCCTCTATCCTATCCTATCCTGTATCGTATCCTATCCTCTATCCTATCTTCTATCCTATCCTCTATCCTATCCCGTCCTCAATCCTATTCTGTATCCTATCCAATCCTCTATCCTGTCCAATCATCTATCCTATCCTCTATCCTATCCTATCCTCAATCCTATCCTATCCTCTATCCTATCCTATCCTCTATCCTATCCTATCCTCTATCCTATCCTATCCTCTATCCTATCCTATCATCTATCCTATCCTATCCTCTATCCTATCCTATCCTCTATCCTATAATATCCTCTATTCTATCCAATCCTCTATCCTATCCTCTATCCTATCCTCTATCCCATCCAATCCCCTATCCTATCCTCCAGCCTATAATATCCTCTATCCTATCCAATCCTCTATCCTATCCTATTATCTATCCTATCCTATCCTCTTTCCTATCCTATCCTCTATCCTATTCTATCCTCTATCCTATCCTATCCTCTATCCTATCCTATGCTCTATCCTATCCAATCCCGTATCCTATCGTCTATCCTATCCTATCCTGTATCCTATCCAATCCCCTATCCTATCCTCTATCCTATCCTATAATCTATCCTATCCTATCCTCTATCCTATCCTATCCTCTATCCTATCCTATCCTCTATCCTATCCTATCCTCAATCCTATCCTATACCCTATCCTATCCTATCCTCTATCCTATTTCACTCATCTATCCTATCCAATCCCCTATCCTATCCTGAATCATATCCTATCCCGTATACTATCCTATCCTATCCTATTCTATCCTGTATCCTATACTACCGTTTGTCCTATCCTATCCTCTATCCTATCCAATCCTCTATCCTAGCCTATCCTCTATACTATCCTATCCTCTTTCCTATCCTATCCTCTATCCTATTCTATCCTATATCCTATCCTATCCTCTATCATATTGCATCCTCTATCCTATCCCATCCTCTATCCTATCCTATCCTCTATCCTATCCTATCCTCTATTATATCCTATCCTCTATCCTATAGTATCCTCTATCCTATCCTATCCTCTATCCTATCCTATCCTCAATCCTATCCTATCCCCTATCCTATCCTATCCTCTATCCTATTTCACTCCTCTATCCTATCCAATCCCCTATCCTATCCTGAATCCTATCCTATCCCGTATCCTATCCTCTATCCTATCCTATCCTCTACCCTATCCTATCCTCTATCCTATCCTATCCTCTATGCTATCCTATCCTATCCTCAATCCTATCCTATCCTCTATCCTATCCAATCGTCTATCCTATGATATCCTCTATCCTATCCAATCCTCTATCCTATCCATTCCTCTATTCTATAATATCCTCTATCCTATCCAATCCTCTATCCTATCCTCTATCCTATCCTATCCTCTACCCTAAAATATCCTCTATACTATCCAATCCCCTATCCTGTCCTCTATCCTATCCTATCCTCTATCCTATCCTATCCTCTATCCTATCCTATCCTCTATCCTATCCTATCCTCTATCCCATCCTATCCTCTATCCTATCCAATCCCCTATCCTATCCTCAATACTATCCCATCCTCTATCCTATCCTATCCTCTGTCGTATCCTATTTTCTATCCTATCCTATCCTCTATCCTATCCTGTCCTGTATCCTATACTAACCACTATAATATCGTATCCTCTATCATATCCTATCCTCTTTCCTATAATATCATCTATCCTATGCTATTCTCTATCCTATCATATCCTCCATCCTATCCCATCCTCTATCCTATCCTATCCTCTATAGTATTCTATCCTCTATCATATCCTATCCTCTATCCTATCCTACCGTTTGTCCTATCCTATCCTCTATCCTATCCTATCCTCTATCCTATCGTACCCTCTATCCTATCCTATCCTCCATAGTATCCTATCCTCTATCCTATCCTCTATCCTATCCTATCCTGAATCCTATCCAATCCCCTATCCTATCTTATCCTATCCTAACCTCTAGACTATCCTATCCTCTATCCTATCCTATCGTCTATCCTATAATATCCTCTATCTAATCCTCTATCCTATCCTATCCTGTATCGTATAATATGCTCTATCGTATCCTATCCTCTATCCTATCCAATCCCCTATCCTATCCTCTATCCTATCCTATAGTCTACCCTATAATATCCTCTATCCTAACCTATCCTCGTTCCTATAATATCCTCTATGCTATCCTATCCAATCCCCTATCCTATCCTCTATCCTATCCTATCCTGTATCGTATCCTATCCTCTATCCTATCTTCTATCCTATCCTCTATCCTATCCCGTCCTCAATCCTATTCTGTATCCTATCCAATCCTCTATCCTATCCAATCATCTATCCTATCCTCTATCCTATCCTATCCTCAATCCTATCCTATCCTCTATCCTATCCTATCCTCTATCCTATCCTATCCTCTATCCTATCCTATCCTCTATCCTATCCTATCATCTATCCTATCCTATCCTCTATCCTATCCTATCCTCTATCCTATAATATCCTCTATTCTATCCAATCCTCTATCCTATCCTCTATCCTATCCTCTATCCCATCCAATCCCCTATCCTATCCTCCAGCCTATAATATCCTCTATCCTATCCAATCCTCTATCCTATCCTATTATCTATCCTATCCTATCCTCTTTCCTATAGTATCCTCTATCCTATCCTATCCTCTATCCTATCCTATCCTCAATCCTATCCTATCCCCTATCCTATCCTATCCTCTATCCTATTTCACTCCTCTATCCTATCCAATCCCCTATCCTATCCTGAATCCTATCCTATCCCGTATCCTATCCTCTATCCTATCCTATCCTCTAGCCTATCCTATCCTCTATCCTATCCTATCCTCTATGCTATCCTATCCTATCCTCAATCCTATCCTATCCTCTATCCTATCCAATCGTCTATCCTATGATATCCTCTATCCTATCCAATCCTCTATCCTAACCATTCCTCTATTCTATAATATCCTCTATCCTATCCAATCCTCTATCCTATCCTCTATCCTATCCTATCCTCTACCCTAAAATATCCTCTATACTATCCAATCCCCTATCCTGTCCTCTATCCTATCCTATCCTCTATCCTATCCTATCCTCTATCCTATCCTATCCTCTATCCTATCCTATCCTCTATCCCATCCTATCCTCTATCCTATCCAATCCCCTATCCTATCCTCAATACTATCCCATCCTCTATCCTATCCTATCCTCTGTCGTATCCTATTTTCTATCCTATCCTATCCTCTATCCTATCCTGTCCTGTATCCTATACTATCCACTATAATATCGTATCCTCTATCATATCCTATCCTCTTTCCTATAATATCATCTATCCTATGCTATTCTCTATCCTATCATATCCTCCATCCTATCCCATCCTCTATCCTATCCTATCCTCTATAGTATTCTATCCTCTATCATATCCTATCCTCTATCCTATCCTACCGTTTGTCCTATCCTATCCTCTATCCTATCCTATCCTCTATCCTATCGTACCCTCTATCCTATCCTATCGTCCATAGTATCCTATCCTCTATCCTATCCTCTATCCTATCCTATCCTGAATCCTTTCCAATCCCCTATCCTATCCTTTCCTATCCTAACCTCTAGACTATCCTATCCTCTATCCTATCCTATCGTCTATCCTATAATATCCTCTATCTAATCCTCTATCCTATCCTATCATCTATCCTATCGTATCCTCCGTCCTTTCCCATCCTCCAACTTATCCTATCATCTATCCTATCCTATCCTATATCCTATCCTATCCACTATCCTATCGTATCCTCTATCCTATCCTATCCTCTATCATATCCTATCGTCTATCCTATAATATCCTCTATCTAATCCTCTATCCAATCCTATCCTCTATCCTATCGTATCCTCTGTCCTTTCCCATCCTCTAACGTATCCTATCATCTATCCTATCCTATCCTATATCCTATAATATCCTGTATCCTATCCTATACTCTATCCTATCCTATCCTCTGTCCTATCCTATCCTCTATCCTATTTTTTTTTTTTTTTTTTTTTTTTTTTTTCGAGGAGGTAATCTCGTTACGGATACCCGAACCTCCCCGGGGGGGGGTCCGGGTTATGTGGGACTCCTCGGCTGGTTGGTGCAACGCCGAGTATACCCACTAACTCCTCCCCGTCCGTCCCTAGACTCCTGGGGGCACCCGTGCTCTGCGCGCGCATGTCAATCCGGTGTGCCCCCGCATCCTCTATCCTATCCTATCCTCTATCCTATCGTATCCTCTATCCTATCCCATCCTCTATCCTATCCTATCCTCTATCCTATCCAATCGTCTATCCTATAATATCCTCTATCCTATCCTATCCTCTATCCTATAATATCATATATCCTATCCTATCCTCTATCCTATCCTATCCTCTATCCTATCCTATCGTCTATCCTATAATATCATATATCCTATCCTATCCTCTATCCTATCCTATCCTCTATCCTATAATATCATATATCCTATCCTATTCTCTATCCTATCCTATCCACTATCCTCTCCTATCCTCTATCCTATCCTATCCTCTATCCTATCCTATCCTCTATCCTATTCTATCCTCTATCCTATACTACCGTTTGTCCTATCCAATCCCCTATCCTATCCTCAATACTATCCCATCCTCTATCCTATCCTATCCTATATCCTATTGTATCCTCTATCCTATCCCATCCTCTATCCCATCCTATCCTCTATCCTATAATATCCTCTATCCTATCCTATCCTCTGTCGTATCCTATTTTCTGTCCTATCCTATCCTCTATCCTATCCTGTCCTCTATCCTATCCTATCCTCTATCCTATCCTAACCTCTATCCTATAATATCCTCTATCCTATCCTATCCTCTATCCTATCCAATCCCGTATCCTATCGTCTATCCTATCCTATCCTGTATCCTATCCAATCCCCTATCCTATCCTCTATCCTATGCTATAATCTATCCTATCCTATCCTCTATCCTATCCTATCCTCTATCCTATCCTATCCTCAATCCTATCCTATCCTCTATCCTATCCTATCCTCTATCCTATCCTATCCTCTATCCTATCCTATCCTCTACCCTAAAATATCCTCTATACTATCCAATCCTCTATCCTGTCCTCTATCCTATCCTCTATACTATCCTAACCTCTATCCTATAATATCCTCTATCCTATCCTATCCTCTATCCTATCCAATCCCGTATCCTATCGTCTATCCTATCCTATCCTGTATCCTATCCAATCCCCTATCCTATCCTCTATCCTATCCTATAATCTATCCTATCCTATCCTCTATCGTATCCTATCCTCTATCCTATCCTATCCTCTACCCTAAAATATCCTCTATACTATCCAATCCTCTATCCTGTCCTCTATCCTATCCTCTATACTATCCTAACCTCTATCCTATAATATCCTCTATCCTATCCTATCCTCTATCCTATCCAATCCCGTTTCCTATCGTCTATCCTATCCTATCCTGTATCCTATCCAATCCCCTATCCTATCCTCTATCCTATCCTATAATCTATCCTATCCTATCCTCTATCCTATCCAATCCTCTATCCTATCCTATCCTCTATCCTATCCTATCCTCAATCCTATCCTATACCCTATCCTATCCTATCCTCTATCCTATTTCACTCATCTATCCTATCCAATCCCCTATCCTATCCTGAATCCTATTGCAACGAGACGCATGTGTCTCGTTGCGAGGCATTCTGTACCTTAGCCCGCACCAATCACCGGTGCGGGATAGCCGTGCGCCAATCCGCGGAATCCAGCCCGAGCGCGGACCAATCACGGTGTACCGAAGATTCGCGAACAAAGCACACGAGGTCCGCGTTCGGGCTATAAAGATCGCGACGGAACCAGCCGAAGCCGGAGTTGGTCTGGAGCAGCTCTCGGGTGAACACCCGGGCCCAGATCCTCTCGCAGCCGCGCCAACTCGTGCTAGCCGCGGTTTACGATCGGGCAAACACGACGAAGCGCTGGAATCGGCAGAGCGTAAGTGGGTTTACGTCCCCTACGCAAAACCGAGACCGCGACCAGGATTCTGGGAGGCAGTCGTTCACCGGCCTGCTCTTTTCAGAGCACCGAGGATACGACACTCCGGACCGTCATCCCCACCGCCTGGACCTGTTCCCGCGTCCCGCTCTCCCCTCGGGGATCCAGCGTCTCGCTCCGCACGTTAGTCGACGATCGGCCGCAGCAGCGAGCGGAGCTCGCCTCTCGGTATACTACCGGAGACGAGCGCCCTCGCCGGTTTCGGGCCGTAGGCATTAGGTTTACGTCTGTGCCTACGTGCTCGAGCCGCGGCCGGACGGAGGCGACGGGTGGGGGGTTCCGCGGATTCCTAACCCGCTCCTCCCCGCGCCCGCGTGCCAAGCCGCCAGGAAACAGCCGATCCACTCTCGTTCGCTGGGCAGCGGTGCAGATACCATCTCGAGGATCGGGAGAGCTCGGGACCGCGCCGAAAGCGCCCGACTCAGGACCGCGTTCGCGAGCACGGCTCACCCGCGCTCCCCGCGCGCCGCGTTCTCGATACACGCCGCGACCGTAACCGAACCGCGCCGAGAGCGCCCGACTCAGGACCGCGTTCGCGAGCACGGCTCACCCGCGCTCCCCGCGCGCCGCGTTCCCGATACACGCCGCGACCGTAACCGAACCGCGCCGAGAGCGCCCGACTCAGGACCGCGTTAGCGAGCACGGCTCCCCGCGCTCCCCGCGCACCGCGTTCTCGAGACACACCGCGACCGTACCCGAACCGCGCCGAGGACGTCCGACGGCAGGCTCCGATACCGCGAGCGCGTCTCGCCCGCGTCGAATATTTCCCGCGTACGAACAAGACCGAAGACCGTGCCGGCGTCCCGCGGTTGCGATAGGCTAGTTCTAGTGCATAATTAACATAAGATACTCGCGTCGGAATCCACCGTTACGGTCTATTCATTTTTGGTTATTAGGCCACCGGCCATCAGCAGCTCACCGCCGGACCGTCTGGGAATCCGAGCGGATAAGCCGCATACCACGTCACGGTGCCTGTTATTATTTGATCAAGTCTATTCTTTTGTTTTGTTCACGTCTTCCGATCAATAAGTCAAGTTTATTCTTCTGTTCTGTAAACCACGTTTCTTTCGATTAAACCACGTCCTCCGATTAAGAAGTCAAGTTTATTCTTTTGTTCTTTAACCACGTTTCTTTTCGATTAATAAATCAGTTTTCTTTCACCAATACGGCCTGAGTTATTAGACCTCTTCCCTCTCCCTCTCCGCCGAACCCTGGTCGCTGAGCGAATCTAGGGGAGGGACCGCGCGCCTCGCTCGCGCCTCCACGCAAGCGAGACGCCACCGTTACACTATCCTATCCCGTATCCTATCCTATCCTATCCTATTCTATCCTGTATCCTATACTACCGTTTGTCCTATCCTATCCTCTATCCTATAATATCCTCTATCCTATCCAATCCTCTATCCTATCCTGAATCCTATCCTATCCCGTATCCTATCCTATCCTATCCTATTCTATCCTCTATCCTATACTACCGTTTGTCCTATCCTATCCTCTGTCCTATCCTATCCTCTATCCTATAATATCATATATCCTACCCTATCCTCTATCCTATCCTATCCTCTATCCTATAATATCATATATCCTATCCTATCCTCTATCCTATAATATCATATATCCTATCCTATCCTATATCATATCCTATCCTATATCATATCCTATCCTCTATCCTCTATCCTATCCTATCCTCTATCCTATCCTATCCTCTAGCCTATCCTATCCTCTATCCTATCCTATCCTCTATGCTATTCTATCCTATCCCCAATCCTATCCTATCCTCTATCCTATCCAATCGTCTATCCTATGATATCCTCTATCCTATCCAATCCTGTATCCTATCCATTCCTCTGTTCTATAATATCCTCTATCCTATCCAATCCTCTATAATATCCTGTATCCTATCCTATCCTCTACCCTAAAATATCCTCTATACTATCCAATCCCCTATCCTGTCCTCTATACTATCCTATCCTCTATCCTATCCTATCCTCTATCCTATCCTATCCTCTATCCTATCCTATCCTCAATCCTATCCTATCCCCTATCCTATCCTATCCTCTATCCTATAATATCCTCTATCCTATCCAATCCTCTATCCTATCCTATCCTCAATCCTATCCTATCCCCTATCCTATCCTATCCTCTATCCTATAATATCCTCTATCCTATCCTATCCTCTATCCTATCCTATCCTCTATCCTATCCTATCCTCTATCCTATCCTATCCTCTATCCTATTCTATCCTCTATCATATCCTATCCTCTATCCTATTGTATCCTCTATCCTATCCCATCCTCTATCCTATCCAATCCTCTATCCTATCCTCTATCCTATAATATCCTCTATCCTATCCTATCCTCTATTCTATCCAATCCCGTATCCTATCGTCTATACTATCCTATCCTGTATCCTATCCAATCCCCTATCCTATCCTCTATCCTATCCTATAATCTATCCTATCCTATCCTCTATCCTATCCTATCCTCTATCCTATCCTATCCTCTATCCTATCCTATCCTCAATCCTATCCTGTACCCTATCCTATCCTATCCTCTATCCTATTTCACTCATCTATCCTATCCAATCCCCTATCCTATCCTGAATCCTATCCTATCCCGTATCCTATCCTATCCTATCCTATTCTATCCTGTATCCTATACTACCGTTTGTCCTATACTATCCTCTATCCTATAATATCCTCTATCCTATCCAATCCTCTATCCTAGCCTATCCTCTATACTATCCTATCCTCTTTCCTATCCTATCCTCTATCCTATTCTATCCTATATCCTATCCTATCCTCTATCCTATTGCATCCTCTATCCTATCCCATCCTCTATCCTATCCTCTCCTCTATCCTATCCTATCCTCTATTATATCCTATCCTCTATCCTATCCTATCCTCTATCCTATCCTATCCTCAATCCTATCCTATCCCCTATCCTATCCTATCCTCTATCCTATTTCACTCCTCTATCCTATCCAATCCCCTATCCTATCCTGAATCCTATCCTATCCCGTATCCTATCCTATCCTATCCTATTCTATCCTGTATCCTATACTACCGTTTGTCCTATCCTATCCTCTATCCTATAATATCCTCTATCCTATCCAATCCTCTATCCTAGCCTATCCTCTATACTATCCTATCCTCTTTCCTATCCTATCCTCTATCCTATTCTATCCTATATCCTATCCTATCCTCTATCCTATCCCATCCTCTATCCTATCCTATCCTCTATCCTATCCTATCCTCTATTATATCCTATCCTCTATCCTATCCTATCCTCTATCCTATCCTATCCTGTCTCCTATCCTATCCTCAATCCTATCCTATCCCCTATCCTATCCTATCCTCTATCCTATATCACTCCTCTATCCTATCCAATCCCCTATCCTATCCTGAATCCTATACTATCCCGTATCCTATCCTATCCTATCCTATTCTATCCTCTATCCTATACTACCGTTTGTCCTATCCTATCCTCTGTCCTATCCTATCCTCTATCCTATAATATCATATATCCTACCCTATCCTCTATCCTATCCTATCCTCTATCCTATAATATCATATATCCTACCCTATCCTCTATCCTATCCTATCCTCTATCGTATAATATCATATATCCTATCCTATCCTCTATCCTATAATATCATATATCCTATCCTATCCTATATCCTATCCTATCCTCTATCCTATCCTATCCTCTATTATATCCTATCCTCTATCCTATCCTATCCTCTATCCTATCCTATCCTCAATCCTATCCTATCCCCTATCCTATCCTATCCTCTATCCTATTTCACTCCTCTATCCTATCCAATCCCCTATCCTATCCTGAATCCTATCCTATCCCGTATCCTATCCTATCCTATCCTATTCTATCCTGTATCCTATACTACCGTTTGTCCTATCCTATCCTCTATCCTATAATATCCTCTATCCTATCCAATCCTCTATCCTAGCCTATCCTCTATACTATCCTATCCTCTTTCCTATCCTATCCTCTATCCTATTCTATCCTATATCCTATCCTATCCTCTATCCTATCCCATCCTCTATCCTATCCTATCCTCTATCCTATCCTATCCTCCATTATATCCTATCCTCTATCCTATCCTATCCTCTATCCTGTCCTATCCTCTCTCCTATCCTATCCTCAATCCTATCCTATCCCCTATCCTATCCTATCCTCTATCCTATATCACTCCTCTATCCTATCCAATCCCCTATCCTATCCTGAATCCTATACTATCCCGTATCCTATCCTATCCTATCCTATTCTATCCTCTATCCTATACTACCGTTTGTCCTATCCTATCCTCTGTCCTATCCTATCCTCTATCCTATAATATCATATATCCTACCCTATCCTCTATCCTATCCTATCCTCTATCCTATAATATCATATATCCTACCCTATCCTCTATCCTATCCTATCCTCTATCGTATAATATCATATATCCTATCCTATCCTCTATCCTATAATATCATATATCCTATCCTATCCTATATCCTATCCTATCCTCTATCCTATCCTATCCTCTATCCTATCCTATCCTCTAGCCTATCCTATCCTCTATCCTATCCTATCCTCTATCCTATCCTATCCTCTAGCCTATCCTATCCTCTATCCTATCCTATCCTCTATACTATCCTATCCTATCCTCTATCCTATCCAATCCTCTATCCTATCCTCTATCCTATCCTATCCTCTACCCTAAAATATCCTCTATACTATCCAATCCTCTATCCTGTCCTCTATCCTATCCTATCCTCTATCCTATCCTATCCTCTATCCTATCCTATCCTCAATCCTATCCTATCCCCTATCCTATCCTATCCTGTATCCTATAATATCGTCTATCCTATTCAATCCTCTATCCTATCCTATCCTCTATCCTATCCTATCCTCTATCCTATTGTATCCTCTATCCTATCCCACCCTCTATCCTATCCTATCCTCTATCCTATAATATCCTCTATCCTATCCTATCCTCTATCCTATCCAATCCCTTATCCTATCCTCAATCTTGTTCTATCCTCTATCCTATCCTATCCTCTATCCTATCCTATCCTCTATCCTATCCTATCCTCAATCCTATCCTATCCCCTATCCTATCCTATCCTCTATACTATTTCACTCCTCTATCCTATCCAATCCCCTATCCTATCCTGAATCCTATCCTATCCCGTATCCTATCCTATCCTATCCTATTCTATCCTGTATCCTATACTACCGTTTGTCCTATCCTATCCTCTATCCTATAATATCCTCTATCCTATCCAATCCTCTATCCTAGCCTATCCTCTATACTATCCTATCCTCTTTCCTATCCTATCCTCTATCCTATAATATCATATATCCTATCCTATCCTCTATCCTATAATATCATATATCCTATCCTATCCTATATCCTATCCTATCCTCTATCCTATCCTATCCTCTATCCTATCCTATCCTCTAGCCTATCCTATCCTCTATGCTATCCTATCCTATCCTCAATCCTATCCTATCCTGTATCCTATCCAATCGTCTATCCTATGATATCCTCTATCCTATCCAATCCTCTATCCTATCCTCTATCCTATCCTATCCTCTATCCTATCCTATCCTCAATCCTATCCTATCCCCTATCCTATCCTATCCTCTATCCTATAATATCATATATCCTATCCTATCCTCTATCCTATCCTATCCTCTATCCTATCCTATCCTCTATCCTATCCTATCCTCTATCCTATCCTATCCTCTATCCTATTGTATCCTCTATCCTATCCCATCCTCTATCCTATCCTATCCTCTATCCTATAATATCCTCTATCCTATCCTATCCTCTATCCTATCCAATCCCTTATCCTATCCTCAATCTTGTCCTATCCTCTATCCTATCCTATCCTCTATCCTATCCTATCCTCTATCCTATCCTATCCTCAATCCTATCCTATCCCCTATCCTATCCTATCCTCTATCCTATTTCACTCCTCTATCCTATCCAATCCCCTATCCTATCCTGAATCCTATCCTATCCCGTATCCTATCCTATCATTTCCTCTTCTATCCTCTATCCTATACTACCGTTTGTCCTATCCTATCCTCTATCCTATCCTATCCTCTATCCTATAATATCATATATCCTACCCTATCCTCTATCCTATCCTATCCCGTATCCTATCCTATCATTTCCTATTCTATCCTCTATCCTATACTACCGTTTGTCCTATCCTATCCTCTATCCTATCCTATCCTCTATCCTATAATATCATATATCCTACCCTATCCTCTATCCTATCCTATCCTCTATCCTATAATATCATATAACCTATCCTATCCTCTATCCTATCCTATCCTCTATCCTATCCTATCCTCTATCCTATCCTATCCTCTATCCTATCCTATCCTCTATCCTATCCTATCCTCTATCCTATACTGTCCTATCCTCAATCCTATCCTATCCTCTATCCTATCGAATCGTCTATCCTATAATATCCTCTATCCTATCCTATCCTGAATGCTATTATGTATCCTATCCAATCCTCTATCCTATCCAATCCTCTATCCTATCCTATCCTCTATACTATCCTATCCTCTTTCCTATCCTATCCTCTATCCTATTCTATCCTCTATCCTATCCTATCCTCTATCCTATTGTATCCTCTATCCTATCCCATCCTCTATCCTATCCATTCCTCTATTCTATAATATCCTCTATCCTATCCAATCCTCTATCCTATCCTCTATCCTATCCTATCCTCTATCCTATCCTATCCTCAATCCTATCCTATCATCTACCCTATCCTATCCTCTATCCTATCCTATCCTCTATCCTATCGTATCCTCTATCCTATCCTATCCTCTACCCTAAAATATCCTCTATCCTGTCCTCTATCCTATCCTCTATACTATCCTAACCTCTATCCTATAATATCCTCTATCCTATCCTATCCTCTATCCTATCCAATCCCGTATCCTATCGTCTATCCTATCCTATCCTGTATCCTATCCAATCCCCTATCCTATCCTCTATCCTATCCTATAATCTATCCTATCCTATCCTCTATCCTATCCTATCCTCTATCCTATCCTATCCTCTATCCTATCCTATCCTCAATCCTATCCTATACCCTATCCTATCCTATCCTCTATCCTATTTCACTCATCTATCCTATCCAATCCCCTATCCTATCCTGAATCCTATCCTATCCCGTATCCTATCCTATCCTATCCTATTCTATCCTGTATCCTGTACTACCGTTTGTCCTATCCTATCCTCTATCCTATAATATCCTCTATCCTATCCAATCCTCTATCCTAGCCTATCCTCTATACTATCCTATCCTCTTTCCTATCCTATCCCGTATCCTATCCTATCCTATCCTATTCTATCCTCTATCCTATACTACCGTTTGTCCTATCCTATCCTCTGTCCTATCCTATCCTCTATCCTATAATATCATATATCCTACCCTATCCTCAATCCTATCCTATCCCCTATCCTATCCTATCCTGTATCCTATAATATCGTCTATCCTATTCAATCCTCTATCCTATCCTATCCTGTATCCTATCCTATCCTCTATCCTATTGTATCCTCTATCCTATCCCATCCTCTATCCTATCCTATCCTCTATCCTATAATATCATATATCCTATCCTATCCTCTATCCTATAATATCATATATTCTATCCTATCCTCTATCCTATCCTATCCTCTATCCTATCCTATCCTATCCTCAATCCTATCCTATCCTCTATCCTATCCAATCGTCTATTCTATAATATCCTGTATCCTATCCTATCCTGAATGCTATTATGTATCCTATCCATTCCTCTATCCTATCCAATCCTCTATCCTATCCTATCCTCTATACTATCCTATCCTCTTTCCTATCCTATCCTCTATCCTATTCTATCCTCTATCCTATCCTATCCTCTATCCTATTGTATCCTCTATCCTATCCTCTATCCTATCCTATCCTCTATCCTATCCTATCCTCTATCCTATCCTATCCTCTATCCTATCCTATCCTCTATCCTATCCTATCCTCTATCCTATCCTATCCTCTATCCTATCCTATCCTCTATCCTATCCTATCCTCTATCCTATCCTATCCTCTACCCTAAAATATCCTCTATACTATCCAATCCTCTATCCTATCCTCTATCCTATCCTATCCTCTACCCTAAAATATCCTCTATACTATCCAATCCTCTATCCTGTCCTCTATCCTATCCTATCCTCTATCCTATCCTATCCTCTATCCTATCCCATCCTCAATCCTATCCTATCCCCTATCCTATCCTATCCTGTATCCTATAATATCGTCTATCCTATTCAATCCTCTATCCTATCCTATCCTCTATCCTATCCTATCCTCTATCCTATTGTATCCTCTATCCTATCCCACCCTCTATCCTATCCTATCCTCTATCCTATAATATCCTCTATCCTATCCTATCCTCTATCCTATCCAATCCCTTATCCTATCCTCAATCTTGTTCTATCCTCTATCCTATCCTATCCTCTATCCTATCCTATCCTCAATCCTATCCTATCCCCTATCCTATCCTATCCTCTATCCTATTTCACTCCTCTATCCTATCCAATCCCCTATCCTATCCTGAATCCTATCCTATCCCGTATCCTATCCTATCCTATCCTATTCTATCCTGTATCCTATACTACCGTTTGTCCTATCCTATCCTCTATCCTATAATATCCTCTATCCTATCCAATCCTCTATCCTAGCCTATCCTCTATACTATCCTATCCTCTTTCCTATCCTATCCTCTATCCTATAATATCCTCTATCCTATCCAATCCTCTATCCTAGCCTATCCTCTATAATATCCTATCCTCTTTCCTATCCCATCCTCTATCCTATAATATCCTCTATCCTATCCAATCCTCTATCCTAGCCTATCCTCTATACTATCCTATCCTCTATCCTATCCTATCATCTATCCTATCCTATCCTCTATCCTATCCTATCCTCAATCCTATCCTATCCCCTATCCTATCCTATCCTCTATCCTATTTCACTCCTCTATCCTATCCAATCCCCTATCCTATCCTGAATCCTATCCTATCCCGTATCCTATCCTATCCTATCCTATTCTATCCTCTATCCTATACTACCGTTTGTCCTATCCTATCCTCTGTCCTATCCTATCCTCTATCCTATAATATCTTATATCCTACCCTATCCTCTATCCTATCCTATCCTCTATCCTATAATATCATATATCCTATCCTATCCTCTATCCTATAATATCATATATCCTATCCTATCCTATATCCTATCCTATCCTCTATCCTATCCTATCCTCTATCCTATCCTATCCTCTAGCCTATCCTATCCTCTATCCTATCCTATCCTCTATGCTATCCTATCCTATCCTCAATCCTATCCTATCCTCTATCCTATCCAATCGTCTATCCTATGATATCCTCTATCCTATCCAATCCTCTATCCTATCCTCTATCCTATCCTATCCTCTACCCTAAAATATCCTCTATACTATCCAATCCTCTATCCTGTCCTCTATCCTATCCTATCCTCTATCCTATCCTATCCTCTATCCCATCCTATCCTCTATCCTATCCTATCCTCAATCCTATCCTATCCCCTATCCTATCCTATCCTGTATCCTATAATATCGTCTATCCTATTCAATCCTCTATCCTATCCTATCCTCTATCCTATCCTATCCTCCATCCTATCCCATCCTCTATCCTATCCTATCCTCTATCCTATAATATCCTCTATCCTATCCTATCCTCTATCCTATCCAATCCCGTATCCTATCGTCTATCCTATCCTATCCTCAATCCTATCCTATACCCTATCCTATCCTATCCTCTATCCTATTTCACTCATCTATCCTATCCAATCCCCTATCCTATCCTGAATCCTATCCTATCCCGTATCCTATCCTATCCTATCCTATTCTATCCTGTATCCTATACTACCGTTTGTCCTATCCTATCCTCTATCCTATAATATCCTCTATCCTATCCAATTCTCTATCCTAGCCTATCCTCTATACTATCCTATCCTCTTTCCTATCCTATCCTCTATCCTATCCTATCCTCTATCCTATCCTATCCTCTATTATATCCTATCCTCTATCCTATCCTATCCTCTATCCTATCCTATCCTCTATCCTATCCTATCCTCAAACCTATCCTATCCCCTATCCTATCCTATCCTCTATCCTATTTCACTCCTTTATCCTATCCAATCCCCTATCCTATCCTGAATCCTATACTATCCCGTATCCTATCCTATCCTATCCTATTCTATCCTCTATCCTATACTACCGTTTGTCCTATCCTATCCTCTGTCCTATCCTATCCTCTATCCTATAATATCATATATCCTACCCTATCCTCTATCCTATCCTATCCTCTATCCTATAATATCATACATCCTATCCTATCCTCTATCCTATAATATCATATATCGTATCCTATCCTATATCCTATCCTATCCTCTATCCTATCCTATCCTCTATCCTATCCTATCCTCTAGCCTATCCTATCCTCTATCCTATCTTATCCTCTATGCTATCCTATCCTATCCTCAATCCTATCCTATCCTCTATCCTATCCAATCGTCTATCCTATGATATCCTCTATCCTATCCAATCCTCTATCCTATCCTCTATCCTATCCTATCCTCTACCCTAAAATATCCTCTATACTATCCAATCCTCTATCCTGTCCTCTATCCTATCCTATCCTCTATCCTATCCTATCCTCTATCCTATCCTATCCTCTATCCTATCCTATCCTCTATCCTATCCTATCCTCTATCCTATCCTATCCTCAATCCTATCCTATCCCGTATCCTATCCTATCCTATCCTATTCTATCCTGTATCCTATACTACCGTTTGTCCTATCCTATCCTCTATCCTATAATATCCTCTATCCTATCCAATCCTCTATCCTAGCCTATCCTCTATACTATCCTATCCTCTTTCCTATCCTATCCTCTATCCTATAATATCCTCTATCCTATCCAATCCTCTATCCTAGCCTATCCTCTATACTATCCTATCCTCTTTCCTATCCCATCCTCTATCCTATAATATCCTCTATCCTATCCAATCCTCTATCCTAGCCTATCCTCTATACTATCCTATCCTCTATCCTATCCTATCATCTATCCTATCCTATCCTCTATCCTATCCTATCCTCAATCCTATCCTATCCCCTATCCTATCCTATCCTCTACCTATTTCACTCCTCTATCCTATCCAATCCCCTATCCTATCCTGAATCCTATCCTATCCCGTATCCTATCCTATCCTATCCTATTCTATCCTCTATCCTATACTACCGTTTGTCCTATCCTATCCTCTGTCCTATCCTATCCTCTATCCTATAATATCATATATCCTACCCTATCCTCTATCCTATCCTATCCTCTATCCTATAATATCATATATCCTATCCTATCCTCTATCCTATAATATCATATATCCTATCCTATCCTATATCCTATCCTATCCTCTATCCTATCCTATCCTCTATCCTATCCTATCCTCTAGCCTATCCTATCCTCTATCCTATCCTATCCTCTATGCTATCCTATCCTATCCTCAATCCTATCCTATCCTCTATCCTATCCAATCGTCTATCCTATGATATCCTCTATCCTATCCAATCCTCTATCCTATCCTCTATCCTATCCTATCCTCTACCCTAAAATATCCTCTATACTATCCAATCCTCTATCCTATCCTATCCTCTATCCTATCCTATCCTCTATCCCATCCTATCCTCTATCCTATCCTATCCTCAATCCTATCCTATCCCCTATCCTATCCTATCCTGTATCCTATAATATCGTCTATCCTATTCAATCCTCTATCCTATCCTATCCTCTATCCTATCCTATCCTCCATCCTATCCCATCCACTATCCTATCCTATCCTCTATCCTATAATATCCTCTATCTTATCCTATCCTCTATCCTATCCAATCCCGTATCCTATCGTCTATCCTATCCTATCCTGTATCCTATCCAATCCCCTATCCTATCCTCTATCCTATCCTATCATCTATCCTATCCTATCCTCTACCCTATCCTATCCTCTATCCTATCCTATCCTCTATCCTATCCTATCCTCAATCCTATCCTATACCCTATCCTATCCTATCCTCTATCCTATTTCACTCATCTATCCTATCCAATCCCCTATCCTATCCTGAATCCTATCCTATCCCGTATCCTATCCTATCCTATCCTATTCTATCCTGTATCCTATACTACCGTTTGTCCTATCCTATCCTCTATCCTATAATATCCTCTATCCTATCCAATTCTCTATCCTAGCCTATCCTCTATACTATCCTATCCTCTTTCCTATCCTATCCTCTATCCTATCCTATCCTCTATCCTATCCTATCCTCTATTATATCCTATCCTCTATCCTATCCTATCCTCTATCCTATCCTATCCTCTATCCTATCCTATCCTCAATCCTATCCTATCCCCTATCCTATCCTATCCTCTATCCTATTTCACTCCTTTATCCTATCCAATCCCCTATCCTATCCTGAATCCTATACTATCCCGTATCCTATCCTATCCTATCCTATTCTATCCTCTATCCTATACTACCGTTTGTCCTATCCTATCCTCTGTCCTATCCTATCCTCTATCCTATAATATCATATATCCTACCCTATCCTCTATCCTATCCTATCCTCTATCCTATAATATCATATATCCTATCCTATCCTCTATCCTATAATATCATATATCGTATCCTATCCTATATCCTATCCTATCCTCTATCCTATCCTATCCTCTATCCTATCCTATCCTCTATCCTATCCTATCCTCTAGCCTATCCTATCCTCTATCCTATCTTATCCTCTATGCTATCCTATCCTATCCTCAATCCTATCCTATCCTCTATCCTATCCAATCGTCTATCCTATGATATCCTCTATCCTATCCAATCCTCTATCCTATCCTCTATCCTATCCTATCCTCTACCCTAAAATATCCTCTATACTATCCAATCCTCTATCCTATCCTCTATCCTATCCTATCCTCTACCCTAAAATATCCTCTATACTATCCAATCCTCTATCCTGTCCTCTATCCTATCCTATCCTCTATCCTATCCTATCCTCTATCCTATCCTATCCTCAATCCTATCCTATCCCCTATCCTATCCTATCCTGTATCCTATAATATCGTCTATCCTATTCAATCCTCTATCCTATCCTATCCTCTATCCTATCCTATCCTCTATCCTATTGTATCCTCTATCCTATCCCACCCTCTATCCTATCCTATCCTCTATCCTATAATATCCTCTATCCTATCCTATCCTCTATCCTATCCAATCCCTTATCCTATCCTCAATCTTGTTCTATCCTCTATCCTATCCTATCCTCTATCCTATCCTATCCTCAATCCTATCCTATCCCCTATCCTATCCTATCCTACATCCTATTTCACTCCTCTATCCTATCCAATCCCCTATCCTATCCTGAATCCTATCCTATCCCGTATCCTATCCTATCCTATCCTATTCTATCCTGTATCCTATACTACCGTTTGTCCTATCCTATCCTCTATCCTATAATATCCTCTATCCTATCCAATTCTCTATCCTAGCCTATCCTCTATCCTATCCTATCCTCTATCTTTATCCTATCCTCTATTATATCCTATCCTCTATCCTATCCTATCCTCTATCCTATCCTATCCTCTATCCTATCCTATCCTCAATCCTATCCTATCCCCTATCCTATCCTATCCTCTATCCTATTTCACTCCTTTATCCTATCCAATCCCCTATCCTATCCTGAATCCTATACTATCCCGTATCCTATCCTATCCTATCCTATTCTATCCTCTATCCTATACTACCGTTTGTCCTATCCTATCCTCTGTCCTATCCTATCCTCTATCCTATAATATCATATATCCTACCCTATCCTCTATCCTATCCTATCCTCTATCCTATAATATCATATATCCTATCCTATCCTCTATCCTATAATATCATATATCGTATCCTATCCTATATCCTATCCTATCCTCTATCCTATCCTATCCTCTATCCTATCCTATCCTCTATCCTATCCTATCCTCTATCCTATCTTATCCTCTATGCTATCCTATCCTATCCTCAATCCTATCCTATCCTCTATCCTATCCAATCGTCTATCCTATGATATCCTCTATCCTATCCAATCCTCTATCCTATCCTCTATCCTATCCTATCCTCTACCCTAAAATATCCTCTATACTATCCAATCCTCTATCCTGTCCTCTATCCTATCCTATCCTCTATCCTATCCTATCCTCTATCCTATCCTATCCTCTATCCTATCCTATCCTCTATCCTATCCTATCCTCTATCCTATCCTATCCTCAATCCTATCCTATCCCGTATCCTATCCTATCCTATCCTATTCTATCCTGTATCCTATACTACCGTTTGTCCTATCCTATCCTCTATCCTATAATATCCTCTATCCTATCCAATCCTCTATCCTAGCCTATCCTCTATACTATCCTATCCTCTTTCCTATCCTATCCTCTATCCTATAATATCCTCTATCCTATCCAATCCTCTATCCTAGCCTATCCTCTATACTATCCTATCCTCTTTCCTATCCCATCCTCTATCCTATAATATCCTCTATCCTATCCAATCCTCTATCCTAGCCTATCCTCTATACTATCCTATCCTCTATCCTATCCTATCATCTATCCTATCCTATCCTCTATCCTATCCTATCCTCAATCCTATCCTATCCCCTATCCTATCCTATCCTCTACCTATTTCACTCCTCTATCCTATCCAATCCCCTATCCTATCCTGAATCCTATCCTATCCCGTATCCTATCCTATCCTATCCTATTCTATCCTCTATCCTATACTACCGTTTGTCCTATCCTATCCTCTGTCCTATCCTATCCTCTATCCTATAATATCATATATCCTACCCTATCCTCTATCCTATCCTATCCTCTATCCTATAATATCATATATCCTATCCTATCCTCTATCCTATAATATCATATATCCTATCCTATCCTATATCCTATCCTATCCTCTATCCTATCCTATCCTCTATCCTATCCTATCCTCTAGCCTATCCTATCCTCTAGCCTATCCTATCCTCTATGCTATCCTATCCTATCCTCAATCCTATCCTATCCTCTATCCTATCCAATCGTCTATCCTATGATATCCTCCATCCTATCCAATCCTCTATCCTATCCTCTATCCTATCCTATCCTCCACCCTAAAATATCCTCTATACTATCCAATCCTCTATCCTGTCCTCTATCCTATCCTATCCTCTATCCTATCCTATCCTCTATCCCATCCTATCCTCTATCCTATCCTATCCTCAATCCTATCCTATCCCCTATCCTATCCTATCCTGTATCCTATAATATCGTCTATCCTATTCAATCCTCTATCCTATCCTATCCTCTATCCTATCCTATCCTCCATCCTATCCCATCCACTATCCTATCCTATCCTCTATCCTATAATATCCTCTATCCTATCCTATCCTCTATCCTATCCAATCCCGTATCCTATCGTCTATCCTATCCTATCCTGTATCCTATCCAATCCCCTATCCTATCCTCTATCCTATCCTATCATCTATCCTATCCTATCCTCTATCCTATCCTATCCTCTATCCTATCCTATCCTCTATCCTATCCTATCCTCAATCCTATCCTATACCCTATCCTATCCTATCCTCTATCCTATTTCACTCATCTATCCTATCCAATCCCCTATCCTATCCTGAATCCTATCCTATCCCGTATCCTATCCTATCCTATCCTATTCTATCCTGTATCCTATACTACCGTTTGTCCTATCCTATCCTCTATCCTATAATATCCTCTATCCTATCCAATTCTCTATCCTAGCCTATCCTCTATACTATCCTATCCTCTTTCCTATCCTATCCTCTATCCTATCCTATCCTCTATCCTATCCTATCCTCTATTATATCCTATCCTCTATCCTATCCTATCCTCTATCCTATCCTATCCTCTATCCTATCCTATCCTCAATCCTATCCTATCCCCTATCCTATCCTATCCTCTATCCTATTTCACTCCTTTATCCTATCCAATCCCCTATCCTATCCTGAATCCTATACTATCCCGTATCCTATCCTATCCTATCCTATTCTATCCTCTATCCTATACTACCGTTTGTCCTATCCTATCCTCTGTCCTATCCTATCCTCTATCCTATAATATCATATATCCTACCCTATCCTCTATCCTATCCTATCCTCTATCCTATAATATCATATATCCTATCCTATCCTCTATCCTATAATATCATATATCGTATCCTATCCTATATCCTATCCTATCCTCTATCCTATCCTATCCTCTATCCTATCCTATCCTGTATCCTATAATATCGTCTATCCTATTCAATCCTCTATCCTATCCTATCCTCTATCCTATCCTATCCTCCATCCTATCCCATCCACTATCCTATCCTATCCTCTATCCTATAATATCCTCTATCTTATCCTATCCTCTATCCTATCCAATCCCGTATCCTATCGTCTATCCTATCCTATCCTGTATCCTATCCAATCCCCTATCCTATCCTCTATCCTATCCTATCATCTATCCTATCCTATCCTCTATCCTATCCTATCCTCTATCCTATCCTATCCTCTATCCTATCCTATCCTCAATCCTATCCTATACCCTATCCTATCCTATCCTCTATCCTATTTCACTCATCTATCCTATCCAATCCCCTATCCTATCCTGAATCCTATCCTATCCCGTATCCTATCCTATCCTATCCTATTCTATCCTGTATCCTATACTACCGTTTGTCCTATCCTATCCTCTATCCTATAATATCCTCTATCCTATCCAATTCTCTATCCTAGCCTATCCTCTATACTATCCTATCCTCTTTCCTATCCTATCCTCTATCCTATCCTATCCTCTATCCTATCCTATCCTCTATTATATCCTATCCTCTATCCTATCCTATCCTCTATCCTATCCTATCCTCTATCCTATCCTATCCTCAATCCTATCCTATCCCCTATCCTATCCTATCCTCTATCCTATTTCACTCCTTTATCCTATCCAATCCCCTATCCTATCCTGAATCCTATACTATCCCGTATCCTATCCTATCCTATCCTATTCTATCCTCTATCCTATACTACCGTTTGTCCTATCCTATCCTCTGTCCTATCCTATCCTCTATCCTATAATATCATATATCCTACCCTATCCTCTATCCTATCCTATCCTCTATCCTATAATATCATATATCCTATCCTATCCTCTATCCTATAATATCATATATCGTATCCTATCCTATATCCTATCCTATCCTCTATCCTATCCTATCCTCTATCCTATCCTATCCTCTATCCTATCCTATCCTCTAGCCTATCCTATCCTCTATCCTATCTTATCCTCTATGCTATCCTATCCTATCCTCAATCCTATCCTATCCTCTATCCTATCCAATCGTCTATCCTATGATATCCTCTATCCTATCCAATCCTCTATCCTATCCTCTATCCTATCCTATCCTCTACCCTAAAATATCCTCTATACTATCCAATCCTCTATCCTATCCTCTATCCTATCCTATCCTCTACCCTAAAATATCCTCTATACTATCCAATCCTCTATCCTGTCCTCTATCCTATCCTATCCTCTATCCTATCCTATCCTCTATCCTATCCTATCCTCAATCCTATCCTATCCCCTATCCTATCCTATCCTGTATCCTATAATATCGTCTATCCTATTCAATCCTCTATCCTATCCTATCCTCTATCCTATCCTATCCTCTATCCTATTGTATCCTCTATCCTATCCCACCCTCTATCCTATCCTATCCTCTATCCTATAATATCCTCTATCCTATCCTATCCTCTATCCTATCCAATCCCTTATCCTATCCTCAATCTTGTTCTATCCTCTATCCTATCCTATCCTCTATCCTATCCTATCCTCAATCCTATCCTATCCCCTATCCTATCCTATCCTCTATCCTATTTCACTCCTTTATCCTATCCAATCCCCTATCCTATCCTGAATCCTATACTATCCCGTATCCTATCCTATCCTATCCTATTCTATCCTCTATCCTATACTACCGTTTGTCCTATCCTATCCTCTGTCCTATCCTATCCTCTATCCTATAATATCATATATCCTACCCTATCCTCTATCCTATCCTATCCTCTATCCTATAATATCATATATCCTATCCTATCCTCTATCCTATAATATCATATATCGTATCCTATCCTATATCCTATCCTATCCTCTATCCTATCCTATCCTCTATCCTATCCTATCCTCTATCCTATCCTATCCTCCACCCTAAAATATCCTCTATACTATCCAATCCTCTATCCTGTCCTCTATCCTATCCTATCCTCTATCCTATCCTATCCTCTATCCCATCCTATCCTCTATCCTATCCTATCCTCAATCCTATCCTATCCCCTATCCTATCCTATCCTGTATCCTATAATATCGTCTATCCTATTCAATCCTCTATCCTATCCTATCCTCTATCCTATCCTATCCTCCATCCTATCCCATCCACTATCCTATCCTATCCTCTATCCTATAATATCCTCTATCCTATCCTATCCTCTATCCTATCCAATCCCGTATCCTATCGTCTATCCTATCCTATCCTGTATCCTATCCAATCCCCTATCCTATCCTCTATCCTATCCTATCATCTATCCTATCCTATCCTCTATCCTATCCTATCCTCTATCCTATCCTATCCTCTATCCTATCCTATCCTCAATCCTATCCTATACCCTATCCTATCCTATCCTCTATCCTATTTCACTCATCTATCCTATCCAATCCCCTATCCTATCCTGAATCCTATCCTATCCCGTATCCTATCCTATCCTATCCTATTCTATCCTGTATCCTATACTACCGTTTGTCCTATCCTATCCTCTATCCTATAATATCCTCTATCCTATCCAATTCTCTATCCTAGCCTATCCTCTATACTATCCTATCCTCTTTCCTATCCTATCCTCTATCCTATCCTATCCTCTATCCTATCCTATCCTCTATTATATCCTATCCTCTATCCTATCCTATCCTCTATCCTATCCTATCCTCTATCCTATCCTATCCTCAATCCTATCCTATCCCCTATCCTATCCTATCCTCTATCCTATTTCACTCCTTTATCCTATCCAATCCCCTATCCTATCCTGAATCCTATACTATCCCGTATCCTATCCTATCCTATCCTATTCTATCCTCTATCCTATACTACCGTTTGTCCTATCCTATCCTCTGTCCTATCCTATCCTCTATCCTATAATATCATATATCCTACCCTATCCTCTATCCTATCCTATCCTCTATCCTATAATATCATATATCCTATCCTATCCTCTATCCTATAATATCATATATCGTATCCTATCCTATATCCTATCCTATCCTCTATCCTATCCTATCCTCTATCCTATCCTATCCTCTAGCCTATCCTATCCTCTATCCTATCTTATCCTCTATGCTATCCTATCCTATCCTCAATCCTATCCTATCCTCTATCCTATCCAATCGTCTATCCTATGATATCCTCTATCCTATCCAATCCTCTATCCTATCCTCTATCCTATCCTATCCTCTACCCTAAAATATCCTCTATACTATCCAATCCTCTATCCTGTCCTCTATCCTATCCTATCCTCTATCCTATCCTATCCTCTATCCTATCCTATCCTCTATCCTATCCTATCCTCTATCCTATCCTATCCTCTATCCTATCCTATCCTCTATCCTATCCTATCCTGAATCCTATCCTATCCCCTATCCTATCCTATCCTGTATCCTATCCTATCCTCTATCCTATTGTATCCTCTATCCTATCCCATCCTCTATCCTATCCTATCCTCTATCCTATAATATCCTCTATCCTATCCTATCCTCTATCCTATCCTATCCTCTATCCTATAATATCATATATCGTATCCTATCCTATATCCTATCCTATCCTCTATCCTATCCAATCCCTTATCCTATCCTCAATCTTGTCCTATCCTCTATCCTATCCCATCCTCTATCCTATCCTATCCTCTATCCTATCCTATCCTCAATCCTATCCTATCCCCTATCCTATCCTATCCTCTATCCTATTTCACTCCTCTATCCTATCCAATCCCCTATCCTATCCTGAATCCTATCCTATCCCGTATCCTATCCTATCATTTAATATTCTATCCTCTATCCTATACTTCCGTTTGTCCTATCCTATCCTCTATCCTATAATATCATATATCCTACCCTATCCTCTATCCTATCCTATCCCGTATCCTATCCTATCATTTCCTATTCTATCCTCTATCCTATACTACCGTTTGTCCTATCCTATCCTCTATCCTATCCTATCCTCTATCCTATAATATCATATATCCTACCCTATCCTCTATCCTATCCTATCCTCTATCCTATAATATCATATATCCTATCCTATCCTCTATCCTATCCTATCCTCTATCCTATCCTATCCTCTATCCTATCCTATCCTCTATCCTATCCTATCCTCTATCCTATCCTATCCTATCCTCAATCCTATCCTATCCCCTATCCTATCCAATCGTCTATCCTATAATATCCTCTATCCTATCCTATCCTGAATGCTATTATGTATCCTATCCAATCCTCTATCCTATCCAATCCTCTATCCTATCCTATCCTCTATACTATCCTATCCTCTTTCCTATCCTATCCTCTATCCTATTCTATCCTCTATCCTATCCTATCCTCTATCCTATTGTATCCTCTATCCTATCCCATCCTCTATCCTATCCATTCCTCTATTCTATAATATCCTCTATCCTATCCAATCCTCTATCCTATCCTCTATCCTATCCTATCCTCTATCCTATCCTATCCTCTATCCTATCCTATCCTCTATCCTATCCTATCCTCTATCCTATCCTATCCTCTATCCTATCCTATCCTCTATCCTATCCTATCCTCTATCCTATCCTATCCTCTATCCTATCCTATCCTCTATCCTATCCTATCCTCTATCCTATCCTATCCTCTATCCTATCCTATCCTCTATCCTATCCTATCCTCTATCCTATCCTATCCTCTATCCTATCCTATCCTCTATCCAATCCTATCCTCTATCCTATCCTATCCTCTATCCTATCCTATCCTCTATCCTATCCTATCCTCTACACTAAAATATCCTCTATACTATCCAATCGTCTATCCTGTCCTCTATCCTATCCTCTATACTATCCTAACCTCTATCCTATAATATCCTCTATCCTATCCTATCCTCTATCCTATCCTATCCTCTATCCTATCCTATCATTTCCTATTCTATCCTCTATCCTATACTACCGTTTGTCCTATCCTATGCTCTATCCTATATCATATATCCTACCCTATCCTCTATCCTATCCTATCCTCTATCCTATAATATCATATATCCTATCCTATCCTCTATCCTATCCTATCCTATCCTCTATCCTATCCTATCCTCTATCCTATCCTATCCTATCCTCAATCCTATCCTATCCTCTATCCTATCCAATCGTCTATCCTATAATATCCTCTATCCTATCCTATCCTGAATGCTATTATGTATCCTATCCAATCCTCCATCTTATCCAATCCTCTATCCCATAATATCCTCTATTCTATCCAATCCTCTATCCTATCCATTCCTCTATTCTATAATATCCTATATCCTATCCAATCCTCTATCCTATCGTCTATATTATCCTATCCTCTATCCTATCCTATCCTTTATCCTATAATATCCTCTATCCTATCCTATCCTTTGTTGTATCCTATTTTCTATCCTATCGTATCGTCTATCCTATCCTATCCTCTATCCTATCCTATCCTCTATCCTATCCTATCCTCAATCCTATCCTATCCCCTATCCTATCCTATCCTCTATCCTATCCTATCCTCTGTCGTATCCTATTTTCTGTCCTATCCTATCCTCTATCCTATCCTGTCCTCTATTCTATCCTATCCTCTATCCTATTGTATCCTCTATCCTATCCCATCCTCTATCCTATCCTATCCTCTATCCTATCCTATCCTCTATCCTATTTCACTCCTTTATCCTATCCAATCCCCTATCCTATCCTGAATCCTATACTATCCCGTATCCTATCCTATCCTATCCTATTCTATCCTCTATCCTATACTACCGTTTGTCCTATCCTATCCTCTGACCTATCCTATCCTCTATCCTATAATATCATATATCCTACCCTATCCTCTATCCTATCCTATCCTCTATCCTATAATATCATATATCCTATCCTATCCTCTATCCTATAATATCATATATCGTATCCTATCCTATATCCTATCCTATCCTCTATCCTATCCTATCCTCTATCCTATCCTATCCTCTAGCCTATCCTATCCTCTATCCTATCCTATCCTCTATGCTATCCTATCCTATCCTCAATCCTATCCTATCCTCTATCCTATCCTATCATCTATCCTATCCTATCGTCTAGCCTATCCTATCCTCTATCCTATCTTATCCTCTATCCTATCCTATCCTCAATCCTATCCTATCCTCTATCCTATCCTATCCTGAATGCTATTATGTATCCTATCCAATCCTCTACCTTATCCAATCCTCTATCCCATAATATCCTCTATTCTATCCAATCCTCTATCCTATCCATTCCTCTATTCTATAATATCCTCTATCCTATCCAATCCTCTATCCTATCCTCTATCCTATCCCATCCTCTATCCTATCCTATCCTTTATCCTATAATATCCTCTATCCTATCCTATCCTGAATGCTATTATGTATCCTATCCAATCCTCTACCTTATCCAATCCTCTATCCCATAATATCCTCTATTCTATCCAATCCTCTATCCTATCCATTCCTCTATTCTATAATATCCTCTATCCTATCCAATCCTCTATCCTATCCTATCCTCTATCCTACCCTATCCTCTTTCCTATCCTATCCTCTGTCCTATTCTATCCTATTCTATCCTCTATCCTATCCTCTATCCTATCCTATGCTGCATCCTATCCAGTCCCCTATCCTATCCTCAATACTATCCCATCCTCTATCCTATCCTATCCTCTATCCTATAATATCTTCTATCCTATCCAATCCTCTATCCTATCCTATCCTCTATCCTATCCAATCGTCTATCCTATAATATCCTCTATCCTATCCTATCCTGAATGCTATCCTCTATCCTATCCAATCCATTATCCTATCCAATCCTCTATTCTATGATATCCTCTATCCTATCCTCTATCCTATCCTCCATCCTATACTCTATCCTATCCTCTATCCTATCATATCCTCAATGCATTCCTGTATCCTATCCAATCCCCTATCCTATCCTATCCTCTATGCTATAATATCATATATCGTATCCTATTCTCTATCCTATCCTATCCTCTATCATATCCTATCCTCTATCCTATCCTATCATATCCTATCCTCCAGCATAACCTATCCTCTATCCTATCCTATACTCTATGATAAAATATCCTCTATCCTATCCAATCCTCTATCCTATCCTCTATCCTATCCTATCCTCCATCCTATCCAATCCCCTATCCTATCCTCAATCTTATCCTATCCTCCATCCTATAATATCCTCTATCCTATCCAATCCAATCCTCTATCCTATTCTCTATCCTATCCTATCCTCTATCCTATCCTGTCCTGTATCCTATCCTATCCCCTATCCTATCCTATCCTCTAGCCTATCCTATTCTCTATCCTATCCTACCGTTTGTCCTATCCTATCCTCTAGCCTATCCTATCCTCTATCCTACCCTACCGTTTGTCCTATCATATCCTCTATTCTATCCTATCCTCTATCCTATCCTATCATCTATCCTATCATATCCTCTATCCTATAATATCCTATATTCTATCCAATCCTCTATCCTATCCTCTATCCCATCCAATCCCCTATCCTATCCTCCATCCTATAATATCCGCTATCCTATCCAATCCTCTTTCCTATCCTATCCTCTATCCTACCCTATCCTCTTTCCTACCCTATCCTCTATCCTATCCTCTATCCTATCCTCTATCCTATCCAATCCTCTATCCTATCCTATCCCCTATCCTATCCTATCCTATAGCCTATCCTATCCTCTATCCTATCCTGCCGTTTGTCCTATCCTACCGTTTGTCCTATCCTATCCTCTAGCCTATCCTATCCTCTACCCTATCCTACCCTCTATCCTATCCTATCGTCTATCCTATAATATCCTCTATCCTATCCTATCCTCCATCCTATCCAATCCCCTATCCTATCCTCAATCTTATCCTCTCCTCCATTCTATAATATCCTCTATCCTATCCAATCCTCTATCCTATCCTATCCTCTATCCTATCCTATCCTCCATCCTATCCAATCACCTATCCTATCCCCCATCCTATAATATCCTCTATCCTATCCAGTCCTCTATCCTATCCTATCCTCTATCCTATCCTATCCTCTATCCTATCCTATCATCTATCCTATCCTATCCTCTATCCTATCCTATCATCTATCCTATAATATCCTCTATCCTATAATATCCTCTATTCTATCCATTCCTCTATCCTATCCTCTATCCTATCCTCTATCCCATCCAATCCCCTATCCTGTCCTCCATCCTATAATATCCTCTATCCTATCCAATCCTCTATCCTATCCTATCCTATCCTCTATCCTATTGTATCCTCTATCCTATCCCCTATCCTATCCTATCCTATATCCTCTAATATCCTCTATCCTGTCCTATACTCTATCCTATCCTATCCTCTGTCCTATCCTGTCCACTATCCTATCCTGTCCTCTATCCTATCCTACCCCCTATCCTATCCTATCCTATATCCTCTAATATCCTCTATCCTGTCCTATACTCTATCCTATCCTATCCTCTGTCCTATCCTGTCCACTATCCTATCCTGTCCTCTATCCTATCCTATCCCCTATCATATCCTATCATGTAGCCTATCCTATCCTCTATCCTATCCTACCGTTTGTCCTATCCAATACTCTGTCCTATCCTATCCTCTATCCTATTGTATCCTCTATCCTATCCTATCCTCTATCCTATCCTATCGTCTATCCTATAATATCCTCTATCCTATCCTATCCTCCATCCTATCCAATCCCCTATCCTATCCTCAATCTTATCCTATCCTCCATCCTATAACATCCTCTATCCTATCCAATCCAATCCCCTATCCTATCCTCTATCCTATCCTATCCTCTATCCTATAATATCCTCTATTCTATTCATTCCTCTATCCTATCCTCTATCCTATCCTCTATCCCATCCAATCCCCTATCCTATCCTCCATCCTATAATATCCTCTATCCTATCCAATCCTCTTTCCTATCCTATCCTCTATCCTACCCTATCCTCTTTCCTACCCTATCCTCTATCCTATTCTATCCTATTCTATCCTCTATCCTATCCTCTACCCTCTCCTATGCTCCATCCTATCCAGTCCCCTATCCTATCCTCAATACTATCCCGTCCCCTATCCTATCCTATCCTCTATCCTATAATATCTTCTATCCTATCCAATCCTCTATCCTATCCTCTATCCTATCCTCTATCCTATCCAATCCTCTATCCTATCCTATCCTCTATCCTATCGTATCGTCTATCCTATCCCATCCTCTATCCTATCCTATCCTCTATCCTATCCAATCGTCTATCCTATAATATCCTCTATCCTATCCTATCCTGAATGCTATCCTCTATCCTATCCAATCCTCTATCCTATCCAATCCTCTATCCTATCCTATCCTCTATGCTATAATATCATATATCGTATCCTATTCTCTATCCTATCCTATCCTCTATCCTATCCTATCCTCTATCCTATCCTATCATCTATCCTATCCTATCCTCTATCCTATCCTATCCTCTATCCTATAATATCATATATCCTATCCTATCCTCTATCCTATCCTATCCTCTATCCTATAATATCATATATCTTATCCTATCCTCTATCCTACAATATCATATATCCTATCCTATCCTCTATCCTATCCTATCCTCTATCCTATCCTCTATCCTATAATATGCTCTATCGTTTCCTAACGTTTGTCCTATCATATCCTCTATTCTATCCTATCCTCTATCCTATCTTATCGTCTATCCTATCCTATCCTCTATCCTATCCTATCGTCTATCCTATAATATCCTCTATCCTATCCTATCCTCTATCCTATCCTATCGTCTATCCTATAATATCCTCTATCCTATCCTATCCTCCATCCTATCCAATCCACTATCCTATCCTCAATCTTATCCTATCCTCCATCCTATAATATCCTCTATCCTATCCTATCCTGAATGATATCCTCTATCCTATCCAATCCTCTATCCTATCCAATCCTCTATCCTATCCTCTATCCTATCCTCTATCCTATACTCTATCCTATCCTCTATCCTATCCTATCCTCAATGCATACGTGTATCCTATCCAATCCTCTATCCTATCCTATCCTCTATGCTATAATATCATATATCGTATCCTATTCTCTATCCTATCCTATCCTCTATCCTATCCTATCCTCTATCCTATCCTATCATCTATCCTATCCTATCCTCTATCCTATCCTATCCTCTATCCTATAATATCATATATCCTATCCTATCCTCTATCCTATCCTATCC
This sequence comes from Halictus rubicundus, assembly GCF_050948215.1. Lineage (NCBI taxonomy): Eukaryota > Metazoa > Arthropoda > Insecta > Hymenoptera > Halictidae > Halictus > Halictus rubicundus. Next base: position 73,604 of record NW_027488649.1, read on the forward strand.
TCTATCCTATAATATCATATATCTTATCCTATCCTCTATCCTATAATATCATATATCCTATCCTATCCTCTATCCCATCCTATCCTCTATCCTATCCTCTATCCTATAATATGCTCTATCGTTTCCTAACGTTTGTCCTATCATATCCTCTATTCTATCCTATCCTCTATCCTATCTTATCGTCTATCCTATCCTATCCTCTATCCTATCCTATCGTCTATCCTATAATATCCTCTATCCTATCCTATCCTCCATCCTATCCAATCCCCTATCCTATCCTCAATCTTATCCTATCCTCTATCCTATAATATCCTCTATCCTATCCAATCCTCTATCCTATCCTATCCTCTATCCTATCCTATCCTCTATCCTATCCTATCATCTATCCTATCCTATCCTCTATCCTATCCTATCGTCTATCCTATAATATCCTCTATCCTATCCTATCCTCCATCCTATCCAATCCACTATCCTATCCTCAATCTTATCCTATCCTCCATCCTATAATATCCTCTATCCTATCCAATCCTCTATCCTATACTATCCTCTATCCTATCCTATCCTCTATCCTATCCTATCCTCTATCCTATCCTATCACCTATCCTATCCTATCCTCTATCCTATCCTATCATCTATCCTATCCTATCCTCTATCCTATCCTATCGTCTATCCTATAATATCCTCTATCCTATCCTATCCTCCATCCTATCCAATCCACTATCCTATCCTCAATCTTATCCTATCCTCCATCCTATCCTATCCTGAATGCTATCCTCTATCCTATCCAATCCTCTATCCTATCCAATCCTCTATCCTATCCAATCCTCTATCCTATCCAATCCTCTATCCTATCCTCTATCCTATCCTCTATCCTATACTCTATCCTATCCTCTATCCTATCCTATCCTCAATGCATTCGTGTATCCTATCCAATCCTCTATCCTATCCTATCCTCTATGCTATAATATCATATATCGTATCCTATTCTCTATCCTATCCTATCCTCTATCCTATCCTATCCTCTATCCTATCCTATCATCTATCCTATCCTATCCTCTATCCTATCCTATCATCTATCCTATCCTATCGTCTATCCTATAATATCCTCTATCCTATCCTATCATCTATCCTATCCTATCCTCTATCCTATCCTATCGTCTATCCTATAATATCCTCTATCCTATCCTATCCTCCATCCTATCCAATCCACTATCCTATCCTCTATCCTATCCTATCCTCTATCCTATCTTATCCTCTATCCTATCCTATCCTCTATCCTATCCTATCGTCTATCCTATAATATCCTCTATCCTATCCTATCCTCCATCCTATCCAATCCCCTATCCTATCCTCAATCTTATCCTATCCTCTATCCTATAATATCCTCTATCCTATCCAATCCTCTATCCTATCCTATCCTCTATCCTATCCTATCGTCTATCCTATAATATCCTCTATCCTATCCTATCCTCCATCCTATCCAATCCACTATCCTATCCTCAATCTTATCCTATCCTCCATCCTATAATATCCTCTAACCTATCCAATCCTCTATCCTATCCTATCCTCTATCCTATCCTATCCTCTAACCTATCCTATCCTCTATCCTATCCTATCATCTATCCTATCCTATCCTCTATCCTATCCTATCATCTATCCTATAATATCCTCTATTCTATCCAATCCTCTATCCTATCCTCCATCCTATAATATCCTCTATCCTATCCAATCCTCTATCCTATCCTATCCTCTATGCTATAATATCATATATCGTATCCTATTCTCTATCCTATCCTATCCTCTATCCTATCCTATCCTCTATCCTATCCTATCATCTATCCTATCCTATCCTATCCTCTATCCTATCCTATCCTCTATCCTATAATATCATATATCCTATCCTATCCTCTATCCTATCCTATCCTCTATCCTATAATATCATATATCTTATCCTATCCTCTATCCTATAATATCATATATCCTATCCTATCCTCTATCCTATCCTATCCTCTATCCTATCCTCTATCCTATAATATGCTCTATCGTTTCCTAACGTTTGTCCTATCATATCCTCTATTCTATCCTATCCTCTATCCTATCCTATCTTCTATCCTATCAATTCCCCTATCCTATCCTCTATCCTATCCTATCACCTATCCTCTATCCTATCCAATCCTCTATCCTATCACCTATCCTCTATCCTATCCAATCCTCTATCCTATCCTCTATCCTATCCTATACTCTATCCTATCCTATCCTCCATCCTATCCTATCCTCAAACCTATCCTTTCCTGTATCCTATCCAATCCCCTATCCTATCCTCTGTCCTATCCTATCCTCTATCCTATCCTATCCTCTATCCTATCCTATCCTCTATCCTATCCTATCGTCTATCCTATCCTCTATCCTATCCTATACTCTATCCTATCCTATCCTCCATCCTATCCTATCCTCAAACCTATCCTTTCCTGTATCCTATCCAATCCCCTATCCTATCCTCTGTCCTGTCCTATCCTCTATCCTATCCTATCCTCTAGCCTATCCTATCCTCTATCCTATCCTATCCTCTATCCTATCCTATCGTCTATCCTATCCTCTATGCTATCCTATACTCTATCCTATCCTATCATCTATCCTACCCTATCCTCTGTCCTATCCTATCCTCTATCCTATCCTATCCTCTATCCTATCCTATCCTCTATCCTCTATCCTATCCTATCCTCTATCCTATCCTATCCTCTATCCTATCCTATCTTCTATCCTATCCTATACTCTATCCTATCCTATCCTCTATCCTATCCTATCCTCTATCCTATCCTATCCTCTATCCTATCCTATCTTCTATCCTATCCTATCCTCTATCCTATCAAAACCCCTACCCTATCCTCTGTCCTATCCTATCCTCTATCCTATCCTATCCTCTATCCTCTATCCTATCCTATCCTCTATCCTATCTTATCCTCTATCCTATCCTATCCTCTATCCTATCCTATCTTCTATCCTATCCTATCCTCTATCCTATCCTATCCCCTATCCTATCCTCTATCCTATCCTATCATCTATCCTCTATCCTATCCTACCTTCTATCCTATCCTATCCTCTATCCTATCAAATCCCCTATCCTATCCTCTATCCTATCCTATCATCTATCCTCTATCCTATCCAATCCTCTATCCTATCCTATCCTCTATCCTATCAAATCCCCTATCCTATCCTCTGTCCTATCCTATCCTCTATCCTATCCTATCCTCTATCCTATCCTATCCTCTATCCTATCCTATCGTCTATCCTATCCTCTATCCTATCCTATACTCTATCCTATCCTATCCTCCATCCTATCCTATCCTCAATCCTATCCTTTCCTGTATCCTATCCAATCCTGTATCCTATCCTGTCCTCTATTCTATCCTACCCTCTATCCTATCCTATCCTCTATCCTATCCTATCCTCTATCCTATCCTATCCTCTATCCTATCCTATGCTATATCCTATCCTATCGTCTATCCTATCCTATGCTCTATCCTATCCTATCGTCTATCCTATCCTCTATCCTATCCTATCAAATCCCCTATCCTATCCTCTGTCCTATCCTATCCTCTGTCCTATCCTCTATTCTTTCCTATCCTCTATCCTATCCTATCCTCTTTCCGATCCTACCCTCTATCCTATCCTATCCTCTATCCTATCCTATCCTCTATCCTATCCTCTATCCTATCCTATCCTGTATCCTATCAAATCCCCTACCCTATCCTCTGTCCTATCCTATCCTCTATCCTATCCTATCCACTATCCTATCCTATCCTCTATCCTATCCTATCCTCTATCCTATCCTATCCTCTATCCTATCCTATCCTCTATCCTCTATCCTATCCTATCCTCTATACTATCCTATCCTCTATACTATCCTATCTTCTATCCTATCCTATCCTCTATCCTATCCTATCCTCTATCCTATCCTATCCTCTATCCTATCCTATCCTCTATCCTGTCCTATCTTCTATCCTATCAAATCCCCTATCCTATCCTCTGGCCTATCCTATCCTCTATCCTATCCTATCCTCTATCCTATCCTATCCTCTATCCTATCCTATCTTCTATCCTATCCTATCCTCTATCCTATCCTATCCTCTATCCTATCCTGTCCTCTATCCTATCCTATCTTCTATCCTATCCTATCCTCTATCCTATCCTATCCTCTATCCTATCCTATCCTCTATCCTATCCTGTCCTCTATCCTATAGTATCTTCTATCCTATCCTATCCTCTATCCTATCAAATCCCCTACCCTATCCTCTGTCCTATCCTATCCTCTATCCTATCCTATCCTCTATCCTATCCTATCCTCTATCCTCTATCCTATCCTATCCTCTATCCTATCCTATCCTCTATCCTATCCTATCCTCTATCCTATCCTATCCTCTATCCTATCCTATCTTCTATCCTATCCAATCCTCTATCCTATCAAAACCCCTACCCTATCCTCTGTCCTATCCTATCCTCTATCCTATCCTATCCTCTATCCTCTATCCTATCCTATCCTCTATCCTATCCTATCTTCTATCCTATCCTATACTCTATCCTATCCTATCCTCTATCCTATCCTATCCTCTATCCTATCCTATCCTCTATCCTATCCTATCTTCTATCCTATCCTATCCTCTATCCTATCAAATCCCCTACCCTATCCTCTGTCCTATCCTATCCTCTATCCTATCCTATCCTCTATCCTCTATCCTCTATCCTATCCTATCCTCTATCCTATCTTATCCTCTATCCAATCCTATCCTCTATCCTATCCTATCTTCTATCCTATCCTATCCTCTATCCTATCCTATCCCCTATCCTATCCTCTATCCTATCCTATCTTCTATCCTATCCTATCCTCTATCCTATCAAATCCCCTATCCTATCCTCTAACCTATCCTATCATCTATCCTCTATCCTATCCAATCCTCTATCCTATCCTATCCTCTATCCTATCAAATCCCCTATCCTATCCTCTGTCCTATCCTATCCTCTATCCTATCCTATCCTCTATCCTATCCTATCCTCTATCCTATCCTATCCTCTATCCTATCCTATCGTCTATCCTATCCTCTATCCTATCCTATACTCTATCCTATCCTATCCTCCATCCTATCCTATCCTCAAACCTATCCTTTCCTGTATCCTATCCAATCCTGTATCCTATCCTATCCTCTATCCTATCCTATCTTCTATCCTATCCTATCCTCTATCCTATCCTATCCTCTATCCTATCCTGTCCTCTATCCTATCCTATCTTCTATCCTATCCTATCCTCTATCCTATCAAATACCCTACCCTATCCTCTGTCCTATCCTATCCTCTATCCTATCCTATCCTCTATCCTATCCTATCCTCTATCCTATCCTATGCTCTATCCTATCCTATCGTCTATCCTATCCTATGCTCTATCCTATCCTATCGTCTATCCTATCCTCTATCCTATCCTATCAAATCCCCTATCCTATCCTCTGTCCTATCCTATCCTCTGTCCTATCCTCTATTCTTTCCTATCCTCTATCCTATCCTATCCTCTTTCCGATCCTACCCTCTATCCTATCCTATCCTCTATCCTATCCTATCCTCTATCCTATCCTCTATCCTATCCTATCCTGTATCCTATCAAATCCCCTACCCTATCCTCTGTCCTATCCTATCCTCTATCCTATCCTATCCTCTATCCTATCCTATCCTCTATCCTATCCTATCCTCTATCCTATCCTATCCTCTATCCTCTATCCTCTATCCTATCCTATCCTCTATACTATCCTATCCTCTATCCTATCCTATCTTCTATCCTATCCTATCCTCTATCCTATCCTATCCTCTATCCTATCCTATCCTCTATCCTATCCTATCCTCTATCCTATCCTATCCTCTATCCTATCCTATCCTCTATCCTATCCTATCTTCTATCCTATCAAATCCCCTCTCCTATCCTCTGGCCTATCCTATCCTCTATCCTATCCTATCCTCTATCCTATCCTATCTTCTATCCTATCCTATCCTCTATCCTATCCTATCCTCTATCCTATCCTATCCTCTATCCTATCCTGTCCTCTATCCTATCCTATCTTCTATCCTATCCTATCCTCTATCCTATCAAATCCCCTACCCTATCCTCTGTCCTATCCTATCCTCTATCCTATCCTATCCTCTATCCTATCCTATCCTCTATCCTATCCTATCCTCTATCCTATCCTATCCTCTATCCTATCCTATCCTCTATCCTATCCTATCCTCTATCCTCTATCCTATCCTATCCTCTATCCTATCCTATCCTCTATCCTATCCTATACTCTATCCTATCCTATCCTCTATCCTATCCTATCCTCTATCCTATCCTATCCTCTATCCTATCCTATCCTCTATCCTATCCTATCTTCTATCCTATCCTATCCTCTATCCTATCAAATCCCCTACCCTATCCTCTGTCCTATCCTATCCTCTATCCTATCCTATCCTCTATCCTCTATCCTATCCTATCCTCTATCCTATCTTATCCTCTATCCTATCCTATCCTCTATCCTATCCTATCCCCTATCCTATCCTCTATCCTATCCTCTCATCTATCCTCTATCCTATCCTATCTTCTATCCTATCCTATCCTCTATCCTATCAAATCCCCTATCCTATCCTCTATCCTATCCTATCATCTATCCTCTATCCTATCCAATCCTCTATACTATCCTATCCTCTATCCTATCAAATCCCCTATCCTATCCTCTGTCCTATCCTATCCTCTATACTATCCTATCCTCTATCCTATCCTATCCTCTATCCTATCCTATCCTCTATCCTATCCTATCGTCTATCCTATCCTCTATCCTATCCTATACTCTATCCTATCCTATCCTCCATCCTATCCTATCCTCAATCCTATCCTTTCCTGTATCCTATCCAATCCTGTATCCTATCCTGTCCTCTATTCTATCCTACCCTCTATCCTATCCTATCCTCTATCCTATCCTATCCTGTATCCTATCCTATGCTCTATCCTATCCTATCCTCTATCCTATCCTATCGTCTATCCTATCCTCTATCCTATCCTATACTCTATCCTATCCTATCCTCCATCCTATCCTATCCTCAAACCTATCCTTTCCTGTCTCCTATCCAATCCTGTATCCTATCCTATCCTCTATCCTATCCTATCTTCTATCCTATCCTATCCTCTATCCTATCCTATCCTCTATCCTATCCACCATCCTATACTCTATCCTATCCTCTATCGTATCATATCCTCAATGCATTCCTGTATCCTATCCAATCCTCTATCCTATAATATCCTCTATCCTATCCTATCCTCTATTCTATCCTATCCTCTAACCTATAATATGCTCTGTCGTATCCTATCCTCTATCCTATCCAATCCTCTATCCTATAATATCCTCTATCCTATCCTATCCAATCCCCTATCCTACCCTCTATCCTAACCTATCCTGTATCGTATCCTATCCTCTATCCTATTGTATCCTCAATCCTATCCCCTATCCTTTCCAATCCTATATCCTCTAATATCCTCTATCCTGTCCTATACTCTATCGTATCCTATCCTCTGTCCTATCCTGTCCTCTATCCTATCCTGTCCTCTATCCTATCCTATCCCCTATCCTATCCTATCCTATAGCCTATCCTATCCTCTATCCTATCCTGCCGTTTGTCCTATCCTACCGGTTGTCCTATCCTATCCTCTAGCCTATCCTATCCTCTACCCTATCCTACCCTCTATCCTATCCTATCGTCTATCCTATAATATCCTCTATCCTATCCTATCCTCCATCCTATCCAATCCCCTATCCTATCCTCAATCTTATCCTATCCTCCATTCTATAATATCCTCTATCCTATCCAATCCTCTATCCTATCCTATCCTCTATCCTATCCTATCCTCTATCCTATCCTATCATCTATCCTATCCTATCCTCTATCCTATCCTATCATCTATCCTATCCAATCGTCTATCCTATAATATCCTCTATCCTATCCTATCCTGAATGCTATCCTCTATCCTATCCAATCCTTTATCCTATCCAATCCTCTATTCTATGATATCCTCTATCCTATCCAATCCTCTATCCTATCCTCTATCCTATCCACCATCCTATACTCTATCCTATCCTCTATCCTATCATATCCTCAATGCATTCCTGTATCCTATCCAATCCTCTATCCTATCCTATCCTCTATCCTATCCTATCCTCTATTCTATCCTATCCTCTAACCTATAATATGCTCTATCGTATCCTATCCTCTATCCTATCCAATCCTCTATCCTATAATATCCTCTATCCTATCCTATCCAATCACCTATCCTACCCTCTATCCTATCCTATCCTGTATCGTATCCTATCCTCTATCCTATTGTATCCTCCATCCTATCCCCTATCCTTTCCAATCCTATATCCTCTAATATCCTCTATCCTGTCCTATACTCTATCCTATCCTATCCTCTGTCCTATCCTGTCCTCTATCCTATCCTGTCCTCTATCCTATCCTATCCCCTATCCTATCCTATCCTATAGCCTATCCTATCCTCTATCCTATCCTGCCGTTTGTCCTATCCTACCGTTTGTCCTATCCTATCCTCTAGCCTATCCTATCCTCTACCCTATCCTCCCGTTTGTCCTATCATATCCCCTATTCTATCATATCCTCTATCCTATCGTATCCTCTATCCTATCCTACCCTCAATCCTATCCTATCGTCTATCCTATAATATCCTCTATCCTATCCTATCCTCCATCCTATCCAATCCCCTATCCTATCCTCAATCTTATCCTATCCTCCATTCTATAATATCCTCTATCCTATCCAATCCTCTATCCTATCCTATCCTCTATCCTATCCTATCATCTATCCTATCCTATCCTCTAACCCAATCCTATCCTCTATCCTATCCTATCTTGTAGCCTATCCTATCCTCTATCCTATCCTATCATCTATCCTCTATCCTATCCTATCTTCTATCCTATCCTATCCTCTATCCTATCAAATCCCCTATCCTATCCTCTATCCTATCCTATCATCTATCCTCTATCCTATCCAATCCTCTATCCTATCCTATCCTCTATCCTATCAAATCCCCTATCCTATCCTCTGTCCTGTCCTATCCTCTATCCTATCCTATCCTCTATCCTATCCTATCCTCTATCCTATCCTATCCTCTATCCTATCATATCGTCTATCCTATCCTCTATCCTATCCTATACTCTATCCTATCCTATCCTCGATCCTATCCTATCCTCAATCCTATCCTTTCCTGTATCCTATCCAATCCTGTATCCTATCCTGTCCTCTATTCTATCCTACCCTCTATCCTATCCTATCCTCTATCCTATCCTATCCTCTATCCTATCCTATGCTCTATCCTATCCTATCCTCTATCCTATCCTATCGTCTATCCTATCCTCTATCCTATCCTATACTCTATCCTATCCTATCCTCCATCCTATCCTATTCTCAAACCTATCCTTTCCTGTATCCTATCCAATCCTGTATCCTATCCTATCCTCTATCCTATCCTATCTTCTATCCTATCCTATCCTCTATCCTATCCTATCCTCTATCCTATCCTGTCCTCTATCCTATCCTATCTTCTATCCTATCCTATCCTCTATCCTATCCTATCCTCTATCCTATCCTATCCTCTATCCTATCCTGTCCTCTATCATATCCTATCCTCTATCCTATCCTATCGTCTATCCTATAATATCCTCTATCCTATCCTATCCTCCATCCTATCCAATCCACTATCCTATCCTCAATCTTATCCTATCCTCCATCCTATAATATCCTCTAACCTATCCAATCCTCTATCCTATCCTATCCTCTATCCTATCCTATCCTCTAACCTATCCTATCCTCTATCCTATCCTATCATCTATCCTATCCTATCCTCTATCCTATCCTATCATCTATCCTATAATATCCTCTATTCTATCCAATCCTCTATCCTATCCTCCATCCTATAATATCCTCTATCCTATCCAATCCTCTATCCTATCCTATCCTCTATACTATAATATCATATATCGTATCCTATTCTCTATCCTATCCTATCCTGTATCCTATCCTATCCTCTATCCTATCCTATCATCTATCCTATCCTATCCTCTATCCTATCCTATCCTCCATCCTATAATATCATATATCCTATCCTATCCTCTATCCTATCCTATCCTCTATCCTATAATATCATATATCTTATCCTATCCTCTATCCTATAATATCATATATCCTATCCTATCCTCTATCCTATCCTATCCTCTATCCTATCCTATCCTCTATCCTATCCTATCCTCTATCCTATCCTATCCTCTATCCTATCCTCTACCCTATAATATGATCTATCGTTTACTAACGTTTGTCCTATCATATCCTCTATTCTATCCTATCCTCTATCCTATCCTATCTTCTATCCTATCAATTCCCCTATCCTATCCTCTATCCTATCCTATCACCTATCCTCTATCCTATCCAATCCTCTATCCTATCACCTATCCTCTATCCTATCCAATCCTCTATCCTATCCTATCCTCTATCCTATCAAATCCCCTATCCTATCCTCTGTCCTATCCTATACTCTATCCTATCCTATCCTCCATCCTATCCTATCCTCAAACCTATCCTTTCCTGTATCCTATCCAATCCTGTATCCTATCCTATCCTCTATCCTATCCTCTATTCTATCCTATCCTCTATCCTATCCTATCCTCTATCCTATCCTATCGTCTATCCTATCCTCTATCCTATCCTATACTCTATCCTATCCTATCCTCCATCCTATCCTATCCTCAAACCTATCCTTTCCTGTATCCTATCCAATCCTGTATCCTATCCTATCCTCTATCCTATCCTCTATCCTATCCTATCTTCTATCCTATCCTATCCTCTATCCTATCCTATCCTCCATCCTATCCTATCCTCAAACCTATCCTTTCCTCTATCCTATCCTATCTTCTATCCTATCCTATCCTCTATCCTATCCTGTCCTCTATCCTATCCTATCTTCTATCCTATCCTATCCTCTATCCTATCAAATCCCCTACCCTATCCTCTGTCCTATCCTATCCTCTATCCTATCCTATCCTCTATCCTATCCTATCCTCTATCCTCTATCCTATCCTATCCTCTATCCTATCCTATCCTCTATCCTATCAAATCCCCTATCCTATCCTCTGTCCTATCCTATCCTCTATCCTATCCTATCCTCTATCCTATCCTATCCTCTATCCTATCCTATCCTCTATCCTATCCTATCGTCTATCCTATCCTCTATCCTATCCTATACTCTATCCTATCCTATCCTCCATCCTATCCTATCCTCAAACCTATCCTTTCCTGTATCCTATCCAATCCTGTATCCTATCCTATCCTCTATCCTATCCTCTATCCTATCCTATCCTCTATCCTATCCTATCCTCTATCCTCTATCCTATCCTATCCTCTATCCTATCCTATCCTCTATCCTATCAAATCCCCTATCCTATCCTCTGTCCTATCCTATCCTCTATCCTATCCTATCCTGTATCCTATCCTATCCTCCATCCTATCCTATCCTCAAACCTATCCTTTCCTGTATCCTATCCAATCCTGTATCCTATCCTATCCTCTATCCTATCCTATCCTCTATCCTATCCTATCCTCTATCCTATCCTATCCTCTATCCTATCATATCGTCTATCCTATCCTCTATCCTATCCTATACTCTATCCTATCCTATCCTCGATCCTATCCTATCCTCAATCCTATCCTTTCCTGTATCCTATCCAATCCTGTATCCTATCCTGTCCTCTATTCTATCCTACCCTCTATCCTATCCTATCCTCTATCCTATCCTATCCTCTATCCTATCCTATCGTCTATCCTATCCTCTATCCTATCCTATACTCTATCCTATCCTATCCTCCATCCTATCCTATCCTCAAACCTATCCTTTCCTGTATCCTATCCAATCCTGTATCCTATCCTATCCTCTATCCTATCCTAGCTTCTATCCTATCCTATCCTCTATCCTATCCTATCCTCTATCCTATCCTGTCCTCTATCCTATCCTATCTTCTATCCTATCCTATCCTCTATCCTATCCTATCCTCTATCCTATCCTATCCTCTATCCTATCCTGTCCTCTATCCTATCCTATCCTCTATCCTATCCTATCGTCTATCCTATAATATCCTCTATCCTATCCTATCCTCCATCCTATCCAATCCACTATCCTATCCTCAATCTTATCCTATCCTCTATCCTATCCTATCTTCTATCCTATCCTATCCTCTATCCTATCCTATCCTCCATCCTATCCTATCCTCAAACCTATCCTTTCCTGTATCCTATCCAATCCTGTATCCTATCCTATCCTCTATCCTATCCTATCTTCTATCCTATCCTATCCTCTATCCTATCAAATCCCCTACCCTATCCTCTGTCCTATCCTATCCTCTATCCTATCCTATCCTCTATCCTATCCTATCCTCTATCCTCTATCCTATCCTATCCTCTATCCTATCCTATCCTCTATCCTATCCTATCTTCTATCCTATCCTATACTCTATCCTATCCTATCCTCTATCCTATCCTATCCTCTATCCTATCCTATCCTCTATCCTATCCTATCCTCTATCCTATCCTGTCCTCTATCCTATCCTATCTTCTATCCTATCCTATCCTCTATCCTATCAAATCCCCTACCCTATCCTCTATCCTATCCTATCCTCTATCCTATCCTATCCTCTATCCTATCCTATGCTCTATCCTATCCTATCGTCTATCCTATCCTATACTCTATCCTATCCTATCGTCTATCCTATCCTCTATCCTATCCTATCAAATCCCCTATCCTATCCTCTGTCCTATCCTATCCTCTGTCCTATCCTCTATTCTTTCCTATCCTGTATCCTATCTTATCCTCTTTCCGATCCTACCCTCTATCCTATCCTATCCTCTATCCTATCCTCTATCCTATCCTATCCTGTATCCTATCAAATCCCCTACCCTATCCTCTGTCCTATCCTATCCTCTGTCCTATCCTATCCTCTATCCTATCCTATCCTCTATCCTATCCTATCCTCTATCCTATCCTATCCTCTATCCTATCCTATCCTCTATCCTCTATCCTATCCTATCCTCTATACTATCCTATCCTCTATCCTATCCTATCTTCTATCCTATCCTATCCTCTATCCTATCCTATCCTCTATCCTATCCTATCCTCTATCCTATCCTATCTTCTATCCTATCAAATCCCCTATCCTATCCTCTGGCCTATCCTATCCTCTATCCTATCCTATCCTCTATCCTATCCTATCCTCTATCCTATCCTATCTTCTATCCTATCCTATCCTCTATCCTATCCTATCCTCTATCCTATCCTGTCCTCTATCCTATCCTATCTTCTATCCTATCCTATCCTCTATCCTATCCTATCCTCTATCCTATCCTATCCTCTATCCTATCCTATGCTCTATCCTATCCTATCGTCTATCCTATCCTATACTCTATCCTATCCTATCGTCTATCCTATCCTCTATCCTATCCTATCAAATCCCCTATCCTATCCTCTGTCCTATCCTATCCTCTGTCCTATCCTCTATTCTTTCCTATCCTGTATCCTATCCTATCCTCTTTCCGATCCTACCCTCTATCCTATCCTATCCTCTATCCTATCCTCTATCCTATCCTATCCTGTATCCTATCAAATCCCCTACCCTATCCTCTGTCCTATCCTATCCTCTGTCCTATCCTATCCTCTATCCTATCCTATCCTCTATCCTATCCTATCCTCTATCCTATCCTATCTTCTATCCTATCCTATCCTCTATCCTATCCTATCCTCTATCCTATCCTGTCCTCTATCCTATCCTATCTTCTATCCTATCCTATCCTCTATCCTATCCTATCCTCTATCCTATCCTGTCCTCTATCCTATCCTGTCCTCTATCCTATCCTATCTTCTATCCTATCCTATCCTCTATCCTATCAAATCCCCTACCCTATCCTCTATCCTATCCTATCCTCTATCCTATCCTATCCTCTATCCTATCCTATGCTCTATCCTATCCTATCGTCTATCCTATCCTATACTCTATCCTATCCTATCGTCTATCCTATCCTCTATCCTATCCTATCAAATCCCCTATCCTATCCTCTGTCCTATCCTATCCTCTGTCCTATCCTCTATTCTTTCCTATCCTGTATCCTATCCTATCCTCTTTCCGATCCTACCCTCTATCCTATCCTATCCTCTATCCTATCCTATCCTCTATCCTATCCTCTATCCTATCCTATCCTGTATCCTATCAAATCCCCTACCCTATCCTCTGTCCTATCCTATCCTCTATCCTATCCTATCCTCTATCCTATCCTATCCTCTATCCTATCCTATCCTCTATCCTATCCTATCCTCTATCCTCTATCCTATCCTATCCTCTATACTATCCTATCCTCTATCCTATCCTATCTTCTATCCTATCCTATCCTCTATCCTATCCTATCCTCTATCCTATCCTATCCTCTATCCTATCCTATCTTCTATCCTATCAAATCCCCTATCCTATCCTCTGGCCTATCCTATCCTCTATCCTATCCTATCCTCTATCCTATCCTATCCTCTATCCTATCCTATCTTCTATCCTATCCTATCCTCTATCCTATCCTATCCTCTATCCTATCCTGTCCTCTATCCTATCCTATCTTCTATCCTATCCTATCCTCTATCCTATCCTATCCTCTATCCTATCCTATCCTCTATCCTATCCTGTCCTCTATCCTATCCTATCTTCTATCCTATCCTATCCTCTATCCTATCAAATCCCCTACCCTATCCTCTCTCCTATCCTATCCTCTATCCTATCCTATCTTCTATCCTATCCTATACTCTATCCTATCCTATCCTCTATCCTATCCTATCCTCTATCCTATCCTATCCTCTATCCTATCCTATCTTCTATCCTATCCTATCCTCTATCCTATCCTATCCCCTATCCTATCATCTATCCTCTATCCTATCCTATCTTCTATCCTATCCTATCCTCTATCCTATCAAATCCCCTATCCTATCCTCTAACCTATCCTATCATCTATCCTCTATCCTATCCAATCCTCTATCCTATCCTATCCTCTATCCTATCAAATCCCCTATCCTATCCTCTGTCCTATCCTATCCTCTATCCTATCCTATCCTCTATCCTATCCTATCCTCTATCCTATCCTATCCTCTATCCTATCCTATCGTCTATCCTATCCTCTATCCTATCCTATACTCTATCCTATCCAATCCTCCATCCTATCCTATCCTCAATCCTATCCTTTCCTGTATCATATCCAATCCTGTATCCTATCCTGTCCTCTATTCTATCCTACCCTCTATCCTATCCTATCCTCTATCCTATCCTATCCTCTATCCTATCCTATGCTCTATCCTATCCTATCCTCTATCCTATCCTATCGTCTATCCTATCCCCTATCCTATCCTATACTCTATCCTATCCTATCCTCCATCCTATCCTATCCTCAAACCTATCCTTTCCTGTATCCTATCCAATCCTGTATCCTATCCTATCCTCTATCCTATCCTATCTTCTATCCTATCCTATCCTCTATCCTATCCTATCCTCTATCCTATCCTGTCCTCTATCCTATCCTATCCTCTATCCTATCCTATCCTCTATCCTATCCTATCCTCTATCCTATCCTATCCTCTATCCTATCCTATCCTCTATCCTATCCTATCTTCTATCCTATCCTATACTCTATCCTATCCTATCCTCTATCCTATCATATCCTCTATCCTATCCTATCTTCTATCCTATCCTATCTTCTATCCTATCCTATCCTCTATCCTATCAAAACCCCTACCCTATCCTCTGTCCTATCCTATCCTCTATCCTATCCTATCCTCTATCCTCTATCCTATCCTATCCTCTATCCTATCCTCTATCCTCTATCCTATCCTATCCTCTATCCTATCTTATCCTCTATCCTATCCTATCCTGTATCCTATCCTATCCCCTATCCTATCCTCTATCCTATCCTATCATCTATCCTCTATCCTATCCTATCTTCTATCCTATCCTATCCTCTATCCTATCAAGTCCCCTATCCTATCCTCTATCCCATCCTATCATCTATCCTCTATCCTATCCAATCCTCTATCCTATCCTATCCTCTATCCTATCCTCTATCCTCTATCCTATCCTATCCTCTATCCTATCTTATCCTCTATCCTATCCTATCCTGTATCCTATCCTATCCCCTATCCTATTCTCTATCCTATCCTATCATCTATCCTCTATCCTATCCTATCTTCTATCCTATCCTATCCTCTATCCTATCAAGTCCCCTATCCTATCCTCTATCCCATCCTATCATCTATCCTCTATCCTATCCAATCCTCTATCCTATCCTATCCTCTATCCTATCCTATCATCTATCCTCTATCCTATCCTATCTTCTATCCTATCCTATCCTCTATCCTATCAAATCCCTTATCCTATCCTCTATCCTATCCTATCATCTATCCTCTATCCTATCCTATCTTCTATCCTATCCTATCCTCTATCCTATCAAATCCCCTATCCTATCCTCTAACCTATCCTATCATCTATCCTCTATCCTATCCAATCCTCTATCCTATCCTATCCTCTATCCTATCAAATCCCCTATCCTATCCTCTGTCCTATCCTATCCTCTATCCTATCCTATCCTCTATCCTATCCTATCCTCTATCCTATCCTATCCTCTATCCTATCCTATCGTCTATCCTATCCTCTATCCTATCCTATACTCTATCCTATCCAATCCTCCATCCTATCCTATCCTCAATCCTATCCTTTCCTGTATCATATCCAATCCTGTATCCTATCCTGTCCTCTATTCTATCCTACCCTCTATCCTATCCTATCCTCTACCCTATCCTATCCTCTATCCTATCCTATGCTCTATCCTATCCTATCCTCTATCCTATCCTATCGTCTATCCTATCCCCTATCCTATCCTATACTCTATCCTATCCTATCCTCCATCCTATCCTATCCTCAAACCTATCCTTTCCTGTATCCTATCCAATCCTGTATCCTATCCTATCCTCTATCCTATCCTATCTTCTATCCTATCCTATCCTCTATCCTATCCTATCCTCTATCCTATCCTGTCCTCTATCCTATCCTATCCTCTATCCTATCCTATCCTCTATCCTATCCTATCCTCTATCCTATCCTATCCTCTATCCTATCCTATCCTCTATCCTATCCTATCTTCTATCCTATCCTATACTCTATCCTATCCTATCCTCTATCCTATCCTATCCTCTATCCTATCCTATCCTCTATCCTATCCTATCTTCTATCCTATCCTATCCTCTATCCTATCAAAACCCCTACCCTATCCTCTGTCCTATCCTATCCTCTATCCTATCCTATCCTGTATCCTCTATCCTATCCTATCCTCTATCCTATCCTCTATTCTCTATCCTATCCTATCCTCTATCCTATCTTATCCTCTATCCTATCCTATCCTGTATCCTATCCTATCCCCTATCCTATCCTCTATCCTATCCTATCATCTATCCTCTATCCTATCCTATCTTCTATCCTATCCTATCCTCTATCCTATCAAGTCCCCTATCCTATCCTCTATCCCATCCTATCATCTATCCTCTATCCTATCCAATCCTCTATCCTATCCTATCCTCTATCCTATCCTATCATCTATC
Organism: Halictus rubicundus; assembly: GCF_050948215.1. NCBI lineage: Eukaryota > Metazoa > Arthropoda > Insecta > Hymenoptera > Halictidae > Halictus > Halictus rubicundus. The sequence goes on from NW_027488649.1 coordinate 91,341, forward strand.
CTCTATCCTATCCTATCTTCTATCCTATCCTATCCTCTATCGTATCAAATCCCTTATCCTATCCTCTATCCTATCCTATCCTCTATCCTATCAAATCCCCTATCCTATCCTCTGACCTATCCTATCCTCTATCCTATCCTATCCTCTATCCTATCCTATCCTCTATCCTATCCTATCGTCTATCATATCCTCTATCCTATCCTATACTCTATCCTATCCTATCCTCCATCCTATCCTATCCTCTATCCTATCCTATGCTCTATCCTATCCTATCCTCTATACTATCCTATCCTCTATCCTATCCTATCTTCTATCCTATCCTATCCTCTATCCTATCCTATCCTCTATCCTATCCTATCATCTATCCTATCCTATTTTCTATCCTATCCTATCCTCTATCCTATCCTATCCTCTATCCTATCCTGTCCTCTATCCTATCCTACCCTCTATCCTATCCTATCCTCTATCCTATCCTATCCTCTATCCTATCCTCTATCCTATCCTATCCTCTATCCTATCAAATCCCCTACCCTATCCTCTGTCCTATCCTATCCTCTATCCCATCCTATCCTCTATCCTATCCTATCCTCTATCCTATCCTATCCTCTATCCTATCCTATCCTCTATCCTCTATCCTATCCTATCCTCTATACTATCCTATAATCTATCCTATCCTATCTTCTATCCTATCCTATCCTCTATCCTATCCTATCCTCTATCCTATCCTATCCTCTATCCTATCCTATCTTCTATCCTATCAAATCCCCTATCCTATCCTCTGTCCTATCCTATCCTCTATCCTATCCTATCCTCTATCCTATCCTATCCTCTATCCTATCCTATCTTCTATCCTATCCTATCCTCTATCCTATCCTATCCTCTATCCTATCCTGTCCTATATCATATCCTATCTTCTATCCTATCCTATCCTCTATCCTATCCTATCCTCTATCCTATCCTATCCTCTATCCTATCCTGTCCTCTATCCTATCCTATCTTCTATCCTATCCTATCCTCTATCCTATCAAATCCCCTACCCTATCCTCTGTCCTATCCTATCCTCTATCCTATCCTATCCTCTATCCTATCCTATCCTCTATCCTCTATCCTATCCTATCCTCTATCCTATCCTATCCTCTATCCTATCCTATCTTCTATCCTATCCTATACTCTATCCTATCCTATCCTCTATCCTATCCTATCCTGTATCCTCTATCCTATCCTATCCTCTATCCTATCCTCTATTCTCTATCCTATCCTATCCTCTATCCTATCTTATCCTCTATCCTATCCTATCCTGTATCCTATCCTATCCCCTATCCTATCCTCTATCCTATCCTATCATCTATCCTCTATCCTATCCTATCTTCTATCCTATCCTATCCTCTATCCTATCAAGTCCCCTATCCTATCCTCTATCCCATCCTATCATCTATCCTCTATCCTATCCAATCCTCTATCCTATCCTATCCTCTATCCTATCCTATCATCTATCCTCTATCCTATCCTATCTTCTATCCTATCCTATCCTCTATCCTATCAAATCCCTTATCCTATCCTCTATCCTATCCTATCCTCTATCCTATCAAATCCCCTATCCTATCCTCTGACCTATCCTATCCTCTATCCTATCCTATCCTCTATCCTATCCTATCCTCTATCCTATCCTATCGTCTATCATATCCTCTATCCTATCCTATACTCTATCCTATCCTATCCTCCATCCTATCCTATCCTCTATCCTATCCTATGCTCTATCCTATCCTATCCTCTATACTATCCTATCCTCTATCCTATCCTATCTTCTATCCTATCCTATCCTCTATCCTATCCTATCCTCTATCCTATCCTATCATCTATCCTATCCTATTTTCTATCCTATCCTATCCTCTATCCTATCCTATCCTCTATCCTATCCTGTCCTCTATCCTATCCTACCCTCTATCCTATCCTATCCTCTATCCTATCCTATCCTCTATCCTATCCTCTATCCTATCCTATCCTCTATCCTATCAAATCCCCTACCCTATCCTCTGTCCTATCCTATCCTCTATCCCATCCTATCCTCTATCCTATCCTATCCTCTATCCTATCCTATCCTCTATCCTATCCTATCCTCTATCCTCTATCCTATCCTATCCTCTATACTATCCTATAATCTATCCTATCCTATCTTCTATCCTATCCTATCCTCTATCCTATCCTATCCTCTATCCTATCCTATCCTCTATCCTATCCTATCTTCTATCCTATCAAATCCCCTATCCTATCCTCTGTCCTATCCTATCCTCTATCCTATCCTATCCTCTATCCTATCCTATCCTCTATCCTATCCTATCTTCTATCCTATCCTATCCTCTATCCTATCCTATCCTCTATCCTATCCTGTCCTATATCATATCCTATCTTCTATCCTATCCTATCCTCTATCCTATCCTATCCTCTATCCTATCCTATCCTCTATCCTATCCTGTCCTCTATCCTATCCTATCTTCTATCCTATCCTATCCTCTATCCTATCAAATCCCCTACCCTATCCTCTGTCCTATCCTATCCTCTATCCTATCCTATCCTCTATCCTATCCTATCCTCTATCCTCTATCCTATCCTATCCTCTATCCTATCCTATCCTCTATCCTATCCTATCTTCTATCCTATCCTATACTCTATCCTATCCTATCCTCTATCCTATCCTATCCTCTATCCTATCCTATCCTCTATCCTATCCTATCCTCTATCCTATCCTATCCTCTATCCTATCCTGTCCTCTATCCTATCCTATCTTCTATCCTATCCTATCCTCTATCCTATCAAATCCCCTACCCTATCCTCTATCCTATCCTATCCTCTATCCTATCCTATCCTCTATCCTATCCTATGCTCTATCCTATCCTATCGTCTATCCTATCCTATACTCTATCCTATCCTATCGTCTATCCTATCCTCTATCCTATCCTATCAAATCCCCTATCCTATCCTCTGTCCTATCCTATCCTCTGTCCTATCCTCTATTCTTTCCTATCCTGTATCCTATCTTATCCTCTTTCCGATCCTACCCTCTATCCTATCCTATCCTCTATCCTATCCTCTATCCTATCCTATCCTGTATCCTATCAAATCCCCTACCCTATCCTCTGACCTATCCTATCCTCTGTCCTATCCTATCCTCTATCCTATCCTATCCTCTATCCTATCCTATCCTCTATCCTATCCTATCCTCTATCCTATCCTATCCTCTATCCTCTATCCTATCCTATCCTCTATACTATCCTATCCTCTATCCTATCCTATCTTCTATCCTATCCTATACTCTATCCTATCCTATCCTCTATCCTATCCTATCCTCTATCCTATCCTATCCTCTATCCTATCCTATCTTCTATCCTATCCTATCCTCTATCCTATCAAAACCCCTACCCTATCCTCTGTCCTATCCTATCCTCTATCCTATCCTATCCTGTATCCTCTATCCTATCCTATCCTCTATCCTATCCTCTATTCTCTATCCTATCCTATCCTCTATCCTATCTTATCCTCTATCCTATCCTATCCTGTATCCTATCCTATCCCCTATCCTATCCTCTATCCTATCCTATCATCTATCCTCTATCCTATCCTATCTTCTATCCTATCCTATCCTCTATCCTATCAAGTCCCCTATCCTATCCTCTATCCCATCCTATCATCTATCCTCTATCCTATCCAATCCTCTATCCTATCCTATCCTCTATCCTATCCTATCATCTATCCTCTATCCTATCCTATCTTCTATCCTATCCTATCCTCTATCCTATCAAATCCCTTATCCTATCCTCTATCCTATCCTATCCTCTATCCTATCAAATCCCCTATCCTATCCTCTGACCTATCCTATCCTCTATCCTATCCTATCCTCTATCCTATCCTATCCTCTATCCTATCCTATCGTCTATCATATCCTCTATCCTATCCTATACTCTATCCTATCCTATCCTCCATCCTATCCTATCCTCTATCCTATCCTATGCTCTATCCTATCCTATCCTCTATACTATCCTATCCTCTATCCTATCCTATCTTCTATCCTATCCTATCCTCTATCCTATCCTATCATCTATCCTATCCTATTTTCTATCCTATCCTATCCTCTATCCTATCCTATCCTCTATCCTATCCTGTCCTCTATCCTATCCTACCCTCTATCCTATCCTATCCTCTATCCTATCCTATCCTCTATCCTATCCTCTATCCTATCCTATCCTCTATCCTATCAAATCCCCTACCCTATCCTCTGTCCTATCCTATCCTCTATCCCATCCTATCCTCTATCCTATCCTATCCTCTATCCTATCCTATCCTCTATCCTATCCTATCCTCTATCCTCTATCCTATCCTATCCTCTATACTATCCTATAATCTATCCTATCCTATCTTCTATCCTATCCTATCCTCTATCCTATCCTATCCTCTATCCTATCCTATCCTCTATCCTATCCTATCTTCTATCCTATCAAATCCCCTATCCTATCCTCTGTCCTATCCTATCCTCTATCCTATCCTATCCTCTATCCTATCCTATCCTCTATCCTATCCTATCTTCTATCCTATCCTATCCTCTATCCTATCCTATCCTCTATCCTATCCTGTCCTATATCATATCCTATCTTCTATCCTATCCTATCCTCTATCCTATCCTATCCTCTATCCTATCCTATCCTCTATCCTATCCTGTCCTCTATCCTATCCTATCTTCTATCCTATCCTATCCTCTATCCTATCAAATCCCCTACCCTATCCTCTGTCCTATCCTATCCTCTATCCTATCCTATCCTCTATCCTATCCTATCCTCTATCCTCTATCCTATCCTATCCTCTATCCTATCCTATCCTCTATCCTATCCTATCTTCTATCCTATCCTATACTCTATCCTATCCTATCCTCTATCCTATCCTATCCTCTATCCTATCCTATCCTCTATCCTATCCTATCCTCTATCCTATCCTATCCTCTATCCTATCCTGTCCTCTATCCTATCCTATCTTCTATCCTATCCTATCCTCTATCCTATCAAATCCCCTACCCTATCCTCTATCCTATCCTATCCTCTATCCTATCCTATCCTCTATCCTATCCTATGCTCTATCCTATCCTATCGTCTATCCTATCCTATACTCTATCCTATCCTATCGTCTATCCTATCCTCTACCCTATCCTATCAAATCCCCTATCCTATCCTCTGTCCTATCCTATCCTCTGTCCTATCCTCTATTCTTTCCTATCCTGTATCCTATCTTATCCTCTTTCCGATCCTACCCTCTATCCTATCCTATCCTCTATCCTATCCTCTATCCTATCCTATCCTGTATCCTATCAAATCCCCTACCCTATCCTCTGACCTATCCTATCCTCTGTCCTATCCTATCTTCTATCCTATCCTATCCTCTATCCTATCCTATCCTCTATCCTATCCTATCCTCTATCCTATCCTATCTTCTATCCTATCAAATCCCCTATCCTATCCTCTGGCCTATCCTATCCTCTATCCTATCCTATCCTCTATCCTATCCTATCCTCTATCCTATCCTATCTTCTATCCTATCCTATCCTCTATCCTATCCTATCCTCTATCCTATCCTGTCCTCTATCCTATCCTATCTTCTATCCTATCCTATCCTCTATCCTATCCTATCCTCTATCCTATCCTATCCTCTATCCTATCCTATGCTCTATCCTATCCTATCGTCTATCCTATCCTATACTCTATCCTATCCTATCGTCTATCCTATCCTCTATCCTATCCTATCAAATCCCCTATCCTATCCTCTGTCCTATCCTATCCTCTGTCCTATCCTCTATTCTTTCCTATCCTGTATCCTATCCTATCCTCTTTCCGATCCTACCCTCTATCCTATCCTATCCTCTATCCTATCCTCTATCCTATCCTATCCTGTATCCTATCAAATCCCCTACCCTATCCTCTGTCCTATCCTATCCTCTGTCCTATCCTATCCTCTATCCTATCCTATCCTCTATCCTATCCTATCCTCTATCCTATCCTATCTTCTATCCTATCCTATCCTCTATCCTATCCTATCCTCTATCCTATCCTGTCCTCTATCCTATCCTATCTTCTATCCTATCCTATCCTCTATCCTATCCTATCCTCTATCCTATCCTATCCTCTATCCTATCCTGTCCTCTATCCTATCCTATCTTCTATCCTATCCTATCCTCTATCCTATCAAATCCCCTACCCTATCCTCTATCCTATCCTATCCTCTATCCTATCCTATCCTCTATCCTATCCTATGCTCTATCCTATCCTATCGTCTATCCTATCCTATACTCTATCCTATCCTATCGTCTATCCTATCCTCTATCCTATCCTATCAAATCCCCTATCCTATCCTCTGTCCTATCCTATCCTCTGTCCTATCCTCTATTCTTTCCTATCCTGTATCCTATCCTATCCTCTTTCCGATCCTACCCTCTATCCTATCCTATCCTCTATCCTATCCTATCCTCTATCCTATCCTCTATCCTATCCTATCCTGTATATTATCAAATCCCCTACCCTATCCTCTGTCCTATCCTATCCTCTATCCTATCCTATCCTCTATCCTATCCTATCCTCTATCCTATCCTATCCTCTATCGTATCCTATCCTCTATCCTCTATCCTATCCTATCCTCTATACTATCCTATCCTCTATCCTATCCTATCTTCTATCCTATCCTATCCTCTATCCTATCCTATCCTCTATCCTATCCTATCCTCTATCCTATCCTATCTTCTATCCTATCAAATCCCCTATCCTATCCTCTGGCCTATCCTATCCTCTATCCTATCCTATCCTCTATCCTATCCTATCCTCTATCCTATCCTATCTTCTATCCTATCCTATCCTCTATCCTATCCTATCCTCTATCCTATCCTGTCCTCTATCCTATCCTATCTTCTATCCTATCCTATCCTCTATCCTATCCTATCCTCTATCCTATCCTGTCCTCTATCCTATCCTATCTTCTATCCTATCCTATCCTCTATCCTATCAAATCCCCTACCCTATCCTCTGTCCTATCCTATCCTCTATCCTATCCTATCCTCTATCCTATCCTATCCTCTATCCTCTATCCTATCCTATCCTCTATCCTATCCTATCCTCTATCCTATCCTATCCTCTATCCTATCCTATCCTCTATCCTATCCTATCCTCTATCCTATCCTATCCTCTATCCTATCCAATCCTCTATCCTATCAAAACCCCTACCCTATCCTCTGTCCTATCCTATCCTCTATCCTATCCTATCCTCTATCCTCTCTCCTATCCTATCCTCTATCCTATCCTATCTTCTATCCTATCCTATACTCTATCCTATCCTATCCTCTATCCTATCCTATCCTCTATCCTATCCTATCTTCTATCCTATCCTATCCTCTATCCTATCCTATCCCCTATCCTATCCCCTATCCTATCCTATCATCTATCCTCTATCCTATCCTATCTTCTATCCTATCCTATCCTCTATCCTATCAAATCCCCTATCCTATCCTCTAACCTATCCTATCATCTATCCTCTATCCTATCCAATCCTCTATCCTATCCTATCCTCTATCCTATCAAATCCCCTATCCTATCCTCTGTCCTATCCTATCCTCTATCCTATCCTATCCTCTATCCTATCCTATCCTCTATCCTATCCTATCCTCTATCCTATCCTATCGTCTATCCTATCCTCTATCCTATCCTATACTCTATCCTATCCAATCCTCCATCCTATCCTATCCTCAATCCTATCCTTTCCTGTATCATATCCAATCCTGTATCCTATCCTGTCCTCTATTCTATCCTACCCTCTATCCTATCCTATCCTCTATCCTATCCTATCCTCTATCCTATCCTATGCTCTATCCTATCCTATCCTCTATCCTATCCTATCGTCTATCCTATCCCCTATCCTATCCTATACTCTATCCTATCCTATCCTCCATCCTATCCTATCCTCAAACCTATCCTTTCCTGTATCCTATCCAATCCTGTATCCTATCCTATCCTCTATCCTATCCTATCTTCTATCCTATCCTATCCTCTATCCTATCCTATCCTCTATCCTATCCTGTCCTCTATCCTATCCTATCCTCTATCCTATCCTATCCTCTATCCTATCCTATCCTCTATCCTATCCTATCCTCTATCCTATCCTATCCTCTATCCTATCCTATCTTCTATCCTATCCTATACTCTATCCTATCCTATCCTCTATCCTATCATATCCTCTATCCTATCCTATCTTCTATCCTATCCTATCTTCTATCCTATCCTATCCTCTATCCTATCAAAACCCCTACCCTATCCTCTGTCCTATCCTATCCTCTATCCTATCCTATCCTCTATCCTCTATCCTATCCTATCCTCTATCCTATCCTCTATCCTCTATCCTATCCTATCCTCTATCCTATCTTATCCTCTATCCTATCCTATCCTGTATCCTATCCTATCCCCTATCCTTTCCTCTATCCTATCCTATCATCTATCCTCTATCCTATCCTATCTTCTATCCTATCCTATCCTCTATCCTATCAAGTCCCCTATCCTATCCTCTATCCCATCCTATCATCTATCCTCTATCCTATCCAATCCTCTATCCTATCCTATCCTCTATCCTATCCTCTATCCTCTATCCTATCCTATCCTCTATCCTATCTTATCCTCTATCCTATCCTATCCTGTATCCTATCCTATCCCCTATCCTATCCTCTATCCTATCCTATCATCTATCTTCTATCCTATCCTATCTTCTATCCTATCCTATCCTCTATCCTATCAAGTCCCCTATCCTATCCTCTATCCCATCCTATCATCTATCCTCTATCCTATCCAATCCTCTATCCTATCCTATCCTCTATCCTATCCTATCATCTATCCTCTATCCTATCCTATCTTCTATCCTATCCTATCCTCTATCCTATCAAATCCCTTATCCTATCCTCTATCCTATCCTATCATCTATCCTCTATCCTATCCTATCTTCTATCCTATCCTATCCTCTATCCTATCAAATCCCCTATCCTATCCTCTAACCTATCCTATCATCTATCCTCTATCCTATCCAATCCTCTATCCTATCCTATCCTCTATCCTATCAAATCCCCTATCCTATCCTCTGTCCTATCCTATCCTCTATCCTATCCTATCCTCTATCCTATCCTATCCTCTATCCTATCCTATCCTCTATCCTATCCTATCGTCTATCCTATCCTCTATCCTATCCTATACTCTATCCTATCCAATCCTCCATCCTATCCTATCCTCAATCCTATCCTTTCCTGTATCATATCCAATCCTGTATCCTATCCTGTCCTCTATTCTATCCTACCCTCTATCCTATCCTATCCTCTACCCTATCCTATCCTCTATCCTATCCTATGCTCTATCCTATCCTATCCTCTATCCTATCCTATCGTCTATCCTATCCCCTATCCTATCCTATACTCTATCCTATCCTATCCTCCATCCTATCCTATCCTCAAACCTATCCTTTCCTGTATCCTATCCAATCCTGTATCCTATCCTATCCTCTATCCTATCCTATCTTCTATCCTATCCTATCCTCTATCCTATCCTATCCTCTATCCTATCCTGTCCTCTATCCTATCCTATCCTCTATCCTATCCTATCCTCTATCCTATCCTATCCTCTATCCTATCCTATCCTCTATCCTATCCTATCCTCTATCCTATCCTATCTTCTATCCTATCCTATACTCTATCCTATCCTATCCTCTATCCTATCCTATCCTCTATCCTATCCTATCCTCTATCCTATCCTATCTTCTATCCTATCCTATCCTCTATCCTATCAAAACCCCTACCCTATCCTCTGTCCTATCCTATCCTCTATCCTATCCTATCCTGTATCCTCTATCCTATCCTATCCTCTATCCTATCCTCTATCCTCTATCCTATCCTATCCTCTATCCTATCTTATCCTCTATCCTATCCTATCCTGTATCCTATCCTATCCCCTATCCTATCCTCTATCCTATCCTATCATCTATCCTCTATCCTATCCTATCTTCTATCCTATCCTATCCTCTATCCTATCAAGTCCCCTATCCTATCCTCTATCCCATCCTATCATCTATCCTCTATCCTATCCAATCCTCTATCCTATCCTATCCTCTATCCTATCCTATCATCTATCCTCTATCCTATCCTATCTTCTATCCTATCCTATCCTCTATCCTATCAAATCCCTTATCCTATCCTCTATCCTATCCTATCCTCTATCCTATCAAATCCCCTATCCTATCCTCTGACCTATCCTATCCTCTATCCTATCCTATCCTCTATCCTATCCTATCCTCTATCCTATCCTATCGTCTATCATATCCTCTATCCTATCCTATACTCTATCCTATCCTATCCTCCATCCTATCCTATCCTCTATCCTATCCTATGCTCTATCCTATCCTATCCTCTATACTATCCTATCCTCTATCCTATCCTATCTTCTATCCTATCCTATCCTCTATCCTATCCTATCCTCTATCCTATCCTATCATCTATCCTATCCTATCTTCTATCCTATCCTATCCTCTATCCTATCCTATCCTCTATCCTATCCTGTCCTCTATCCTATCCTACCCTCTATCCTATCCTATCCTCTATCCTATCCTATCCTCTATCCTATCCTCTATCCTATCCTATCCTCTATCCTATCAAATCCCCTACCCTATCCTCTGTCCTATCCTATCCTCTATCCCATCCTATCCTCTATCCTATCCTATCCTCTATCCTATCCTATCCTCTATCCTATCCTATCCTCTATCCTCTATCCTATCCTATCCTCTATACTATCCTATAATCTATCCTATCCTATCTTCTATCCTATCCTATCCTCTATCCTATCCTATCCTCTATCCTATCCTATCCTCTATCCTATCCTATCTTCTATCCTATCAAATCCCCTATCCTATCCTCTGTCCTATCCTATCCTCTATCCTATCCTATCCTCTATCCTATCCTATCCTCTATCCTATCCTATCTTCTATCCTATCCTATCCTCTATCCTATCCTATCCTCTATCCTATCCTGTCCTATATCATATCCTATCTTCTATCCTATCCTATCCTCTATCCTATCCTATCCTCTATCCTATCCTATCCTCTATCCTATCCTGTCCTCTATCCTATCCTATCTTCTATCCTATCCTATCCTCTATCCTATCAAATCCCCTACCCTATCCTCTGTCCTATCCTATCCTCTATCCTATCCTATCCTCTATCCTATCCTATCCTCTATCCTCTATCCTATCCTATCCTCTATCCTATCCTATCCTCTATCCTATCCTATCTTCTATCCTATCCTATCCTCTATCCTATCCTATCCTCTATCCTACCCTGTCCTCTATCCTATCCTATCTTCTATCCTATCCTATCCTCTATCCTATCCTATCCTCTATCCTATCCTATCCTCTATCCTATCCTGTCCTCTATCCTATCCTATCCTCTATCCTATCCTATCCTCTATCCTATCCTATCCTCTATCCTCTATCCTATCCTATCCTCTATCCTATCCTATCCTCTATCCTATCCTATCTTCTATCCTATCCTATACTCTATCCTATCCTATCCTCTATCCTATCCTATCCTCTATCCTATCCTATCCTCTATCCTATCCTATCTTCTATCCTATCCTATCCTCTATCCTATCAAAACCCCTACCCTATCCTCTGTCCTATCCTATCCTCTATCCTATCCTATCCTCTATCCTCTATCCTATCCTATCCTCTATCCTATCTTATCCTCTATCCTATCCTATCCTCTATCCTATCCTATCTTCTATCCTATCCTATCCTATCCTCTATCCTATCCTATCCCCTATCCTATCCTCTATCCTATCCTATCATCTATCCTCTATCCTATCCTATCTTCTATCCTATCCTATCCTCTATCCTATCAAATCCCCTATCCTATCCTCTATCCTATCCTATCCTATCCTCTATCCTATCCTATCCTCAATCCTATCCTATCCTCTATCCTATCCAAACGTCTATCCTATAATATCCTCTATCCTATCCTATCCTGAATGCTATCCTGTATCCTATCCAATCCTCTGTCCTATCCTATCCTCTATCCTATCCTATCCTCTATCCTATAATATAATCTATTCTATCCAATCCTCTATCCTATCCAATCCTCTATTGTATAACATCCTCTATCCTATCCAATCCTGTATCCTATCCAATCCCCTATCCCATCCTGTATCCTATCCCATCCTCTGTCCTATCCCATCCTCTATCCTATCCTATCCTCTATCCTATCCAATCCTCTATCCTATAATATCCTCAATTCTATCATATCCTCTATCCTATCCTATCCTCAATGCAATCCTGTATCCTATCCAATCCTCTATCCTATCCTATCCTCTATCCTATTGTATCCTCTATCCTATCCCATCCTCTATCCTATCCTATCCTCTATTATATAATATCCTCTATCCTATCCTATCCTCTGTCGTATCCTATTTTTTATCCTATCCTATCCTCTATTCTATCCTATCGTCAATCCTATCCTATCCTCTATCCTATCCAATCCTCTATTCTATAACATCCTCTATCCTATCCAATCCTGTATCCTACCCAATCCCCTATCCCATCCTCTATCCTATCCTATCCTATCCTCTATCCTATCCAATCCTCTATCCTATCCAATCCTCTATCCTATCCATTCCTCAATTCTATAATATCCTCTATCCAATCCAATCCTCTATCCTATCCTCTATCCTATCCTCTATCCTATACTCTATACTATCCTCTATCGTATTCTCTATCCTATCCAATCCTCTATCCTATAATATCCTCTATTCTATCCAATACTCTATCCTATCCAATCCTCTATCCTATCCTCTATCCTATCCTATCCACAATGCAATCCTGTATCCTATGCAATCCCCTATCCTATCTTCTTTCCTATCCTATCCTCCATCCTATCCTATCCTCTATCCTATCCTATACTCTATCCTATCCAATCCCCTATCCTATGCTATCCTCAATGCAATCCTGTATCCTATCCAATCCACTATCCTATCCTACCGTTTGTCCTATCCTATCCTCTATCCTATCCTATCCTCTATCCTATCGTATCCTCTATCCTATCCTATCCTCTATCATATCCTATCCTCTATCCTATCCTATCCTCTATCCTATCCTATCCTCTATCCTATCCTATCCTCTATCCTATGCTATCCTCTATCCTATCCTATCCTCTATCCTATCCTCTATCCTATCCTCTATCCTATCCTATCCTCTATCCTATCCTATCCTCTATCCTATCCTATCCTCTATCCCATCGTATCCTCTATCCTATCCTATCCTCTATCATATCCTATCCTCTATCCTATCCTATCCTCTATCCTATCCTATCCTGTATCCTATCCTATCCTCTATCCTATCCTATCCTGAATGCTATCCTGTATCCTATCCAATACTCTATCTTATCCAATCCTCTATCCCATAATATCCTCTATTCTATCATATCCTCTATCCTATCCTATCCTCTATCCTATCCTATCATCTATCCTATCCTATCCTCTATCCTATCCTATCCTCTATCCTATCCTCTATCCTATCCTCTATCCTATCCTCTATCCTATCCTCTATCCTATCCTCTATCCTATCCTCTATCCTATCCTCTATCCTATCCTCTATCCTATCCTCTATCCTATCCTCTATACTATCCAATCCTCTATCCCATAATATACTCTATTCTATCCAATCCTCTATCCTATCCATTCCACTATTCTATAATATCCTATATCCTATCCAATCCTCTATCCTATCCTCTATCCTATCCTCTATCCTATCCTATCCTCAATGCAATCCCTGTATCCTATCCAATCCTCTATCCTATCCTATCCTCTATCCTATCGTATCTTCTATCCTATCCCATCCTCTATCCTATCCTATCCTCTATCCTATCCTATCGTCTATCCTATAATATCCTCTATCCTATCCTATCCTGAATGCTATCCTGTATCCTATCCAATCCTCTATCCTATCCTATCTTCTATCCTATCCTATCCTCTATCTTATCCAATCCTCTATCCCATAATATTCTCTATTCTATCCAATCCTCTGTCCTATCCATTCCTCTATTCTATAATATCCTCTATCCTATCCAATCCTCTATCCTATCCTCTATCCTATCCTATCCTCCATAGTATCCTATCCTCTATCCTATCCTCTATCCTATCCTATCCTCTATCCTATCCTATCCTCTATCCTATCCTATCCTCTATCCTATCCTATCCTCTATCCTATCCTATCCTCTATCCTATCCTATCCTCTACCCTAAAATATCCTCTATCCTATCCAATCCTCTATCCTGTCTTCTATCCTATCCTCTATACTATCGTTCTATCCTATCCTCTATCCTGTCCTCTATCCTATCCTCTATACTATCCTCTATCCTATCCTCTATCCTATCCAATCCTCTATCCTATCCTCTATCCTATCCTCTATCCTATCCTATCCTCAATGCAATCCTGTATCCTATCCTATCCTCTATCCTATCCTATCCTATCCTATCCTATCCTATCCTCAATCCTATCCTATCCTCTATCTTATCCAATCGTCTATCCTATAATATCCTCTATCCTATCCTATCCTGAATGCTATCCTGTATCCTATCCTATCCTCTATCCTATCCTATCCTCTATCCTATCCAATCCTCTATTCTATAACATCCTCTATCCTATCCAATCCTGTATCCTACCCAATCCCCTATCCCATCCTCTATCCTATCCTATCCTATCCTCTATCCTATCCAATCTTCTATCCTATCCAATCCTCTATCCTATCCATTCCTCAATTCTATAATATCCTCTATCCAATCCAATCCTCTATCCTATCCTCTATCCTATCCTCTATCCTATACTCTATACTATCCTCTATCGTATTCTCTATCCTATCCAATCCTCTATCCTATAATATCCTCTATTCTATCCAATACTCTATCCTATCCAATCCTCTATCCTATCCTCTATCCTATCCTATCCACAATGCAATCCTGTATCCTATGCAATCCCCTATCCTATCTTCTTTCCTATCCTATCCTCCATCCTATCCTATCCTCTATCCTATCCTATACTCTATCCTATCCAATCCCCTATCCTATGCTATCCTCAATGCAATCCTGTATCCTATCCAATCCACTATCCTATCCTACCGTTTGTCCTATCCTATCCTCTATCCTATCCTATCCTCTATCCTATCGTATCCTCTATCCTATCCTATCCTCTATCATATCCTATCCTCTATCCTATCCTATCCTCTATCCTATCCTATCCTCTATCCTATCCTATCCTCTATCCTATGCTATCCTCTATCCTATCCTATCCTCTATCCTATCCTCTATCCTATCCTCTATCCTATCCTATCCTCTATCCTATCCTATCCTCTATCCTATCCTATCCTCTATCCCATCGTATCCTCTATCCTATCCTATCCTCTATCATATCCTATCCTCTATCCTATCCTATCCTCTATCCTATCCTATCCTGTATCCTATCCTATCCTCTATCCTATCCTATCCTGAATGCTATCCTGTATCCTATCCAATACTCTATCTTATCCAATCCTCTATCCCATAATATCCTCTATTCTATCATATCCTCTATCCTATCCTATCCTCTATCCTATCCTATCATCTATCCTATCCTATCCTCTATCCTATCCTATCCTCTATCCTATCCTCTATCCTATCCTCTATCCTATCCTCTATCCTATCCTCTATCCTATCCTCTATCCTATCCTCTATCCTATCCTCTATCCTATCCTCTATCCTATCCTCTATCCTATCCTCTATACTATCCAATCCTCTATCCCATAATATACTCTATTCTATCCAATCCTCTATCCTATCCATTCCACTATTCTATAATATCCTATATCCTATCCAATCCTCTATCCTATCCTCTATCCTATCCTCTATCCTATCCTATCCTCAATGCAATCCTGTATCCTATCCAATCCTCTATCCTATCCTATCCTCTATCCTATCGTATCTTCTATCCTATCCCATCCTCTATCCTATCCTATCCTCTATCCTATCCTATCGTCTATCCTATAATATCCTCTATCCTATCCTATCCTGAATGCTATCCTGTATCCTATCCAATCCTCTATCCTATCCTATCTTCTATCCTATCCTATCCTCTATCTTATCCAATCCTCTATCCCATAATATTCTCTATTCTATCCAATCCTCTGTCCTATCCATTCCTCTATTCTATAATATCCTCTATCCTATCCAATCCTCTATCCTATCCTCTATCCTATCCTATCCTCCATAGTATCCTATCCTCTATCCTATCCTCTATCCTATCCTATCCTCTATCCTATCCTATCCTCTATCCTATCCTATCCTCTATCCTATCCTATCCTCTATCCTATCCTATCCTCTATCCTATCCTATCCTCTACCCTAAAATATCCTCTATCCTATCCAATCCTCTATCCTGTCTTCTATCCTATCCTCTATACTATCGTTCTATCCTATCCTCTATCCTGTCCTCTATCCTATCCTCTATACTATCCTCTATCCTATCCTCTATCCTATCCAATCCTCTATCCTATCCTCTATCCTATCCTCTATCCTATCCTATCCTCAATGCAATCCTGTATCCTATCCTATCCTCTATCCTATCCTATCCTCTATCCTATCCTATCCTCAATCCTATCCTATCCTCTATCTTATCCAATCGTCTATCCTATAATATCCTCTATCCTATCCTATCCTGAATGCTATCCTGTATCCTATCCTATCCTCTATCCTATCCTATCCTCTATCCTATCCAATCCTCTATTCTATAACATCCTCTATCCTATCCAATCCTGTATCCTACCCAATCCCCTATCCCATCCTCTATCCTATCCTATCCTATCCTCTATCCTATCCAATCTTCTATCCTATCCAATCCTCTATCCTATCCATTCCTCAATTCTATAATATCCTCTATCCAATCCAATCCTCTATCCTATCCTCTATCCTATCCTCTATCCTATACTCTATACTATCCTCTATCGTATTCTCTATCCTATCCAATCCTCTATCCTATAATATCCTCTATTCTATCCAATACTCTATCCTATCCAATCCTCTATCCTATCCTCTATCCTATCCTATCCACAATGCAATCCTGTATCCTATGCAATCCCCTATCCTATCTTCTTTCCTATCCTATCCTCCATCCTATCCTATCCTCTATCCTATCCTATACTCTATCCTATCCAATCCCCTATCCTATGCTATCCTCAATGCAATCCTGTATCCTATCCAATCCCCTATCATATCCTCTATCCTATAATATCTACTATCGTATCCTATCCTCTGTCCTATTCTATTTTCTATCCTATCCTATCCTCTATCCTACCCTGTCCTCTATCCTATCTTATCCCCTATCCTATCCTATCCTCTAGCCTATCCTATCCACTATCCTATCCTACCGTTTGTCCTATCCTATCCTCTATCCTATCCTATCCTCTATCCTATCGTATCCTCTATCCTATCCTATCCTCTATTATATCCTATCCTCTATCCTATCCTATCCTCTATCCTATCCTATCCTCTATCCTATCCTATCCTCTATCCTATCCTATCCTCTATCCTATCCTATCCTCTATCCTATCCTCTATCCTATCCTATCCTCTATCCTATCCTATCCTCTATCCTATCCTATCCTCTATCCTATCCTATCCTCTATCCTATCCTATCCTCTATCCTATCCTATCCTCAATCCTATCCTATCCTCTATCCTATCCAATCGTCTATCCTATAATATCCTCTATCCTATCCTATCCTGAATGCTATCCTGTATCCTATCCAATACTCTATCTTATCCAATCCTCTATCCCATAATATCCTCTATTCTATCATATCCTCTATCCTATCCTATCCTCTATCCTATCCTATCATCTATCCTATCCTATCCTCTATCCTATCCTATCCTCTATCCTATCCTATCCTCTATCCTATCCTCTATCCTATCCTCTATCGTATCCTCTATCCTATCCTCTATCCTATCCTCTATCCTATCCTCTATACTATCCAATCCTCTATCCCATAATATACTCTATTCTATCCAATCCTCTATCCTATCCATTCCACTATTCTATAATATCCTATATCCTATCCAATCCTCTATCCTATCCTCTATCCTATCCTCTATCCTATCCTATCCTCAATGCAATCCTTTTTTTTTTTTTTTTTTTTTTTTTTCCGAGGAGGTAATCTCGTTACGGATACCCGAACCCCCCCGGGGGGGGGTGGTCCGGGTTATGTGGGACTCCTCGGCTGGTTGGTGCAACGCCGAGTATACCCACTAACTCCTCCCCGTCCGTCCCTAGACTCCTGGGGGCACCCGTGCTCTGCGCGCGCATGTCAATCCGGTGTGCCCCCGCCTTAGCATACCACCCAGGGGGGGACGCGGCCCCCTCCCGTACCTACTCTATCCGAAGGCACCACGCAACGGACGACGTGGCGCCTTCCCCCCTGTTAGGCCGCCCGATGAGCATCCGAGCCCCCGCTCGAGATGCCCGGCGGCCTCCGGGGACGCCGTTGGTGACCGAGTGTAAGGGGATATCCGATCCCCCGCCTCGAGATCATCAAGGGCGTCCCCGCTCGCGTCAGAGGCGTCGCAACGGGGGTACGCCCCCGGGGCGTACCCTGCGCCGCCTCCCCCCCCTTCGGCCGGGATCGTGATTACGCTCCCGATCCCGTTCCGCAGCCTCCTTCCGCAGCATAACCCGCTCGCAGAAGGAAGCGAACCCCCTCCACGCCTCCTTGCCACCGGCTGCCGCAGCGACGACAGCCGGGAGCGAGAGGTCGTGGCCCACCGCGCGCCGCAGGGCACGGCGCTCTCCCCCCCATGCCGGACACTCCTCCAGAGTGTGTTGCGCCGTGTCCCGATCCTCAATGCAATCCTGTATCCTATCCAATCCTCTATCCTATCCTATCCTCTATCCT
The DNA here is from genome assembly GCF_050948215.1 of Halictus rubicundus. NCBI lineage: Eukaryota > Metazoa > Arthropoda > Insecta > Hymenoptera > Halictidae > Halictus > Halictus rubicundus. Next base: position 110,348 of record NW_027488649.1, read on the forward strand.
ATCGTATCTTCTATCCTATCCCATCCTCTATCCTATCCTATCCTCTATCCTATCCTATCGTCTATCCTATAATATCCTCTATCCTATCCTATCCTGAATGCTATCCTGTATCCTATCCAATCCTCTATCCTAACCTATCTTCTATCCTATCCTATCCTCTATCTTATCCAATCCTCTATCCCATAATATCCTCTATTCTATCCAATCCTCTGTCCTATCCATTCCTCTATTCTATAATATCCTCTATCCTATCCAATCCTCTATCCTATGCTCTATCCTATCCTATCCTCAATGCAATCCAATCCTCTATCCTATCCTATCCTCCATAGTATCCTATCCTCTATCCTATCCTCTATCCTATCCTCTATCCTATCCTCTATCCTATCCTATCCTCAATGCAATCCTGTATCCTATACAATCCTCTAACCTATCCGATTCTCTATCCTATCCCATCCTCAATCCTATCCTATCCTCCATCCTATAATATCCTCTAACCTATCCTATCCTCTGTCGTATCCTATTTTCTATCCTATCCTATCCTTTATTCTATCCTATCGTCTATCCTATAATATCCTCTATCCTATCCTATCCTGAATGCTATCCTGTATCCTATCCAATCCTCTGTCCTATCCTATCCTCTATCCTATCCTATCTTCTATCCTATAATATAATCTATTCTATCCAATCCTCTATCCTATCCAATCCTCTATTGTATAACATCCTCTATCCTATCCAATCCTGTATCCTATCCAATCCCCTATCCCATCCTGCAATCTATCCCATCCTCTGTCCTATCCAATCCTCTATCCTAACCTATCCTCTATCCTATCCTATCCTCTATCCTATCCTATCCTCTATCCTATCCTATCCTCTATCCTATCATATCCTCTATCCTATAATATTATATATCCTATCCTATTCTCTATCCTATCCTATCCTATCCTCTATCCTATCCTATCCTCTATCCTATCCTATCCTCTATCCTATCCTATCCTCTATCGTATCCAATCCCCTATCCTATCCTCTATCGTATCCAATCCTGTATCCTATAATATCATATATCATATCCTATCCTCTATCCTATCCTATCCTCTATCCTATAATATCATATATCCTATCCTATTCTCTATCCTATCCTATCCTCTATCATATCCTATCCTCTATCCTATCCTATCCTCTATCATATCCTATCCTCTATCCTATCCTATCCTATCCTATCCACTAGCCTATCCTATCCTCTATCCTATCCTATCCTCTATCCTATCCTATCCTCTATCCTATCCTATCCTCTATCCTATCCTATCCTCTACCCTAAAATATCCTCTATCCTATCCAATCCTCTATCCTGTCTTCTATCCTATCCTCTATACTATCGTTCTATCCTATCCTCTATCCTGTCCTCTATCCTATCCTCTATACTATCCTCTATCCTATCCTCTATCCTATCCAATCCTCTATCCTATCCTCTATCCTATCCTATCCTCAATGCAATCCTGTATCCTATCCTATCCTCTATCCTATCCTATCCTCTATCCTATCCTATCCTCTATCCTATCCTATCCTCAATCCTATCCTATCCTCTATCTTATCCAATCGTCTATCCTATAATATCCTCTATCCTATCCTATCCTGAATGCTATCCTGTATCCTATCCAATACTCTATCTTATCCAATCCTCTATCCCATAGTATCCTCTATTCTATCATATCCTCTATCCTATCCTATCCTCAATGCAATCCTGTATCCTATACAATCTTCTATCCTATCCTATCCTCTATAATATTGTATCCTCTATCCTATCCCATCCTCTATCCTATCCTATCCTCTATCCTATAATATCCTCTATCCTATCCTATCCTCTGTCGTATCCTATTTTCTATCCTATCCTATCCTCTATTCTATCCTATCGTCTATCCTATAATATCCTCTATCCTATCCTATCCTGAATGCTATCCTGTATACCAATCCAATCCTCTATCCTATCCCATCCTCTATCCTATCCTATCCTCTATCCTATCCTATCCTCTATCCTATCCTATCCTCTATCCTATCCTATCCTCAATCCTATCCTCTCCTCTATCCTATCCAATCGTCTATCCTATAATATCCTCTATCCTATCCTATCCTGAATGCTATCCTGTATCCTATCCAATACTCTATCTTATCCAATCCTCTGTCCCATAATATCCTCTATTCTATCATATCCTCTATCCTATCCTATCCTCTATCCTATCGTATCCTCTATCCTATCCCATTCTCTAACGTATCCTATCATCTATCCTATCCTATCCTATATCCTATAATATCCTGTATCCTATCCTACACTCTATCCTATCCTATCATCTATCCTATCGTATCCTCTATCCTATCCCATCCTCTATCCTATCCTATCCTCTATCCTATCTGTTGGAAATAATTTTTGTATAGGTTGGTATGTGCGTGGACTGATGAATGTGGGGAGGAGCGTGTGGTGTGAGTGATCTGTGTGAGAGTAAGTACCGCATTGTATGTACGCGTGTAAGCCGGTCTGTTAATAAGAATTAAATAAAATATATATTAAAATAATAAATAAAAAGACAAACACAACAGGTTATGGGCCCAGGTCTCTTTCTTTGAGCCTATAGTGCAAACGTAATATAACATTTTCTTTGAAAAGTAAAAGATTAAGAACATTCACTGAAGCCACGCGGTGAACATAACCTAAAAACGAAATTAAAATTGCGCAGAAGAAACAAAGTAGGAAAGAATAGAAAAATGGCAAATACAAAAATAGATGAACTGCAACAAGTGGAGAAACTTTCCGGTCATGAAAACTTTCAAATGTGGAAGTTTCAGGTTAGTATAATCCTAAAAGCACATGGTCTGTTCAAATTGCTAACAGATGACGAAATGGATAAAACCGAAATGAAGACGCGAGAAAATAAAGACGCGAATATACAAAAAATAATAACCATGACGGTAGATAAGAAAATATTAATACATCTGATGACATGTGATTCAGGTCCACAGATGTGGGCAAAGCTATGTCACATGTTTGAAAGAGAAACTGAACAACAAAAATGCAACCTGCTTCATGAATTCTTTACTTATTCATATGATAAGAATACAGATGCAGCTTCCAATATTAGCAGATTGATAAATTTATCAAACAGATTAAAAACTATGAATAAAGTTATAGATAATGATATGCTAATCTCAAAGATTCTGGGAATTCTGCCGGAAGGATACAAACACTTTACAAGTGCTTGGGAGTCTACAAGTGCACAGGACAGAACCCTGGAAAATCTAATCGCCAGTGTTACGTATGGAGACGTTCTCCACGTTTATTTCGATTAGAATTTCTAATCTCTTTTCTGAGAACGAAAAGCGTTCCAACAGGCCCCTTTTATTAACGAAAGATACTGTATGCCTTCTTTATACCAAAATCTCTAAACACTCCCTTCTGGCATCCGTTAATCAATATTCTGATAGGAAATAGCCCGGATAACCTTCATTAACCCCTTTCAACGAAAATCTAACTGAGCCCTGCTTTTCATTAGAAGTGACAAAAAATGTGACTGTGACCCTACGCGATATCAAATCTTAAACAGAGTACCCCTTTCATTTTCAAGGTATATAAACCCATTCGTTTTCATCCTGTTCGGTTAGTCGAGAAGCGGTTCAGTTGAGATTCAGAAACGGTTCCGTAACGTTATAGTAATCGTGCAGTCACGTCGCGTTACAGAGTCAAGTCTAGTGAGATCGGGTTAAAGTCCCTTTCGAATCAATTCATAACCTTATAGATTCCGTTAGTTCGGTATATATTCTATTTGGCATTCAACAATCGCCATCTAACCCCGCATTGCCAGTGCGTCAACACCGTGCAACATAGGTAAACAATTCCTCTAATTGTACATTTATTATATTCATTCGCGACACAAACAACAACACTTGTAGTAATTTCAATTCAGAATAAATTGTCTTGTTTGTTAACTCGCGTACCCTTAATTATTGCCTAAAATCCTAATATAATAATTGAACGTTCCCACACGATACAATCTAACCGCTCGGATTGTATCAATTAAATTATATAGAAGTTACGAGGCTTACTAATACTTAAATTCGATTCAACGAAGATTTCTCCAACCTAGTGGCTCCTCGATTTCGCATTGAGTGCGTCCACGAAATTATACCATCCTAGGCGGATCCCCGATTTCGCATTGGGTTCTTCCGCATCCTAGCAGCTCCCTGATTTCGCATCAGGTGCGTCCGCGCTCTTATACAACCTCCTTTCGTATCGGGTTCGCCGCGTGTTCCCTAGTGACTCCTCGATTTCGCATCGGGTGCGTGCACGAAGTTTCATCCTCCTAGTAGCTCCTCGATTTCGCATCGGGTGCGTCTGCGTTTGACACCAACCTCCCAGAGGTTCCCTGATTTCGCATCAGGTGCGTCCTCGACGTCAACTATCCTAGCGGCTCCTCGATTTCGCATCGGGTGCGTCCGCGTACCTAACTAACAATTGAAACCATATTCCTGGGGTAAAAATCCCCTCGCCGGCCTCTCGCGCTGCTCATAGCCCTGGCTCGTAACACCAGACTAGCAGCAGAGGAAGAGAGATTGACTGGCAAAGATGAAACAATAAACCTGGTGGCGTACAAAACCAGTGGAAACAGATGTTTCAACTGTAATTCGGTCGGTCATGTTGCAAAAAATTGCAAAGGAAAACAACATGAAATGGAAAAAATAAAATGTTTCAAGTGCAACAGAACGGGTCACTATGCAAGTGCATGCAGACAAACCGCGAACAACAAAACATGCAGCATATGCAAGAAAACAAATCATACAGAGGAGAGCTGCTACTTCAGAAATAAGAACAAAAAGGAAATTGAAAAGAAAAATGTGGGAAGCAGAGTGGCATATTTAACTGAAAAATTGAACCAAGGAAGTGAGTGGATAGTTGATTCTGGATCGACAATTCACATGACCAACAGTACAAGGGACATGTTCAACATACGAAAGACAGAATCCACCATAGGTGTGGCGAAAGCAAATGAAACAATGAAAGCAGAAGCCATTGGCAGTCTTAAATTCAAAGAATGCATATTGCAAAACGTAATGGTAGTTCCAGAATTAAACAACAATCTATTGTCAGTATGCGAAATAAACAGAAATGGTGGAGAAGTACTCTTTGGAAGCGATGGTGTAACAATCAACAGAGAAAACACCCAACCAATTAAGGGTTACAAATCTCCTGAAGGACTGTTCAAAATAAAATTGAGTATGGAAAACATACATGAGTCTAACATAACAACCAACAAGACTGACAAAATGCAAGAATGGCACAGAAGATTAGGACACATGAGCAAACAGAACATGTTAAAAATTGCTGAGGAATATCCCGAGCTTAAAATGGATAAAATTCAACTAAAAAGAACAGAAATAACATGCGAAGTGTGCATGAAAGCAAGACAAGCTAGACTTAGTTTCTCAGAGACTAGAACAAAAGCCAACAGACCACTCCAGATAATACACACAGATGTGTGTGGACCAATGGAAAAATCTACCTGGGACGGAAAAAGATATTTCGTTACCTTTTTGGACGATTTCACACATTATGTTGAGTGCAAGCTGATGAAACACAAATCCGAAGTACATGAACTGTTGGTAGAATTTGTTCAAAAGGCTGAAGCTCATTGGTGTAAACCAGTAGCAAAGTTAAGATGCGATAATGGTCGTGAGTACATAAATAAAAAAACACTTGAGTGGGCAACAAGCAAAGGCATTGAATTGGATTGCACAGTGCCCTACACACCCCAACTAAACGGGAGCGCCGAAAGAATGAACAGGACTCTGATGGAAAAAACAAGAGCCCTCCTGTTCGATTCAAAAATGGAAAAAGAAATGTGGGGTGATGCACTCTACACAGCAAACTACCTAATAAATAGAACTCCCACGTCAGGAAAAGAGAAAACGCCGTATGAAAACTGGAACAAGAGGAAACCAAATTACGCAAGAATAAAAATATTTGGCTGCACAGTATATGCAAGGGAATTGGGACAGCTAAGAAAGTTGGATTCCAGAAGCAAAAAGTACAACTTCGTGGGGTATGCACCAAATGCATATAGGTTATGGGATAAGGAAGTAAGGCGAATTATAACAGCAAGAGACGTAAAGTTTGCAAATGAAAAGACAGAAAAAGAAATAGCAAAGGAACAGCAAACCATAAGTCTGGATCTGGAAGAAAGCAGTGAAGAAGAAGAAGAAACACATGAAGGAAATAAACGAACCAAGAATAGGGAAATCAAAAATGAAAATTGAAATCGAAGAAAACAGTGGAGAAGAAGAAAAAGAAGAAGAAGAGGAAATTCACGGAGATAAAATAAAATCCAGTGAAGAAACAAACAAAGGAAAGAAGATTAGAGAAAATGAAGAAATCGAAGGAGAAACACCGAAAATGAAAGAAACACTGCCAAGAAGATCAGAAAGGGAAAGAAAGGAGACACAGAGGTATGACTGTTATGGATACCTGACATTCAAACAGGCCATGGAAGGCCCTGACAAACAACAATGGAAAGAAGCGATAGAGGAAAAAAAAGCATCGCTGAAACAGAATAAAGTATGGGAAATAGTAGACAGAAAAAAAGCCAAAGATAAAACTATTCTCACCAGCAAGTGGGTACTGAGAGTGAAAGAAAACGGGAAGTACAAGGCAAGACTAGTGGCAAGAGGATTTGAACAAAAATACATGGAAAACTACGTAGAAACGTTCAGTCCTGTAGTATCCATAAGTGCACTGAGAACAATCATTGGATTAGCAGTGAGAGATGAAAAACAGATAATGACCTTCGATGTGAAGACAGCATTTCTATACGGAGATCTCAAAGAGGAGATATATATGGAAGTGCCTGAAGGCTATAATAAGGACAATACAAAAATATGTAAGATGAAGAAAGCGCTGTATGGGCTTAAACAGGCCCCCTACGCTTGGAATCAAAAATTCACCGAGTTCCTGAAACAAGATGGTCTAAAATTTGAACAAACGAAAACAGAACCTTGTGTATTTATATCAAAAATCAAAGGAATGATATTAGCACTATATGTAGATGATGGAATTATAATAGGAGAGAACAGAAATGAAATAAAAACTTGTTTGGGACAAATAGGTAAGCAATTTAGTATTACAATAGAAGAAAAATTAACCTTCTTTTTAGGTATAGAATTCGAATGGAAAGGAAAGGATGTAAACCTGTTTCAAAACCATTATATTAATAAGATACTAAATCAATCCAGAATGGAAAATGCAAAAGGCTCTGTCATACCAATAAAACAGAACAACTTCCAAGAGAGGAATGAAGAAGAAAATAAGAACAACTTTCCATATAGGGAATGCGTAGGCAGCTTACTGTATTTGAGTACTAGAACAAGACCTGATATAGCTTACGCCGTAAACTATGCGAGTAGGTTTGTAGATTCCAAAGTGGGAGGTATGGTAAACATTGTAAAAGGTATAATGCGATATTTAAAGACAAACAATAACGTAGGTATAGGTTTTAAATGTAATAAGTTAGATAACACAAAAGAAATTTTGACATGCTACAGCGATTCTGATTTTGCAGGTGACATACAGACCAGGAAAAGTACCACTGGTTTGGTTGTAATGTTTGCTGGAGGACCTGTAAGTTGGTGCAGCAAGAAACAAACTCTGGTTACCTTGTCAAGCACTGAGGCTGAGCTCGTAGCAGCAACTGAATGTACAAAAGAAATAATGTACCTGAAATCCCTCATAAGGGAACTAACTGGTAAAGAAGTGGAGGCAAAACTTTACATAGATAATCAGAGTACAATACACATAATAAAAAACGGAATATCAAATAAAAGGTGTAAGCACATAGACATTAAATACTGTTATTTGCATGAAAAATTTAAAGAAGAAGAAGTAGAAGTAGAATATTGCCCAACTGCAGATCAGCCAGCTGACATCTTAACAAAACCATTGGATAAAGTTAGATATAAGAAATGTAGAAACAAGCTATGTGTAAACAACTGTATATAGTATTATTTTGAAAGACCAAAAATTAAGGGACTGTGTTGGAAATAATTTTTGTATAGGTTGGTATGTGCGTGGACTGATGAATGTGGGGAGGAGCGTGTGGTGTGAGTGATCTGTGTGAGAGTAAGTACCGCATTGTATGTACGCGTGTAAGCCGGTCTGTTAATAAGAATTAAATAAAATATATATTAAAATAATAAATAAAAAGACAAACACAACACTATCCAATCGTCTATCCTATAATATCCTCTATCCTATCCTATCCTCTATCCTATCCAATCCTCTATCCTATCCTATCCTCTATCCTATCCTATCCTCTATCCTATCCTATCCTCTATCCTATCCTATCCTCTATCCTATCCTATCCTCTATCCTATCCTATCCTCTATCCTATCCTATCCTTTATCCTATCCTATCCTCTATCCTATCCTATCCTCTATCCTATAATATCATATATCCTACCCTATCCTCTATCCTATCCTATCCTCTAGCCTATCCTATTCTCTATCCTATCCTATCCTCTATCCTATCCTATCCTCTATCCTATAATATCATATATCCTACCCTATCCTCTATCCTATCCTATCCTCTAGCCTATCCTATTCTCTATCCTATCCTATCCTCTATCCTATCCTATCCTCAATCCTATCCTATCCTCTATCCTATCCATTCCTCTATCCTATCCTATCCTCTATCCTATAATATCATATATCCTACCCTATCCTCTATCCTATCCTATCCTCTAGCCTATCCTATTCTCTATCCTATCCTATCCTCTAACCTATCCTATCCTCTATCCTATAATATCATATATCCTACCCTATCCTCTATCCTATCCTATCCTCTAGCCTATCCTATTCTCTATCCTATCCTATCCTCTATCCTATCCTATCCTCAATCCTATCCTATCCTCTATCCTATCCATTCCTCTATCCTATCCTATCGTCTATCCTATAATATAATCTATCCTATCCTATCCTCTATCCTATCCAATCCCCTATCCTATCCTCAATCTTACCCTATCCTCTATCCTATAATATCCTCTATCCTATCCAATCCTCTATCCTAACCTATCCTCTATCCTATACTATCTTCTATCCTATAATAGCCTCAATCCTATCCAATCCTCTATCCTATCCTCTATCCTATCCTCTATCCTATCCAATCCTCTATCCTATCCTCTATCCTATCCTCTATCCTATCCAATCCTCTATCCTATCCTCTATCCTATCCTCTATCCTATCCTCTATCCTATCCAATCCTCTATCCCATAATATACTCTATTCTATCCAATCGTCTATCCTATAATATCCTCTATCCTATCCTATCCTGAATGCTATCCTGTATCCTATCCAATACTCTATCTTATCCAATCCTCTATCCCATAATATCCTCTATTCTATCATATCCTCTATCCTATCCTATCCTCAATGCAATCCTGTATCCTATCCAATCCTCTATCGTATCCTATCCTCTATCCTATTGTATCCTCTTTCCTATCCCATCCTCTATCCTATCCTATCCTCTATCCTATAATATCTTCTATCCTATCCTATCCTCTGTCGTATCCTATTTTCTATCCTATCCTATCGTCTATCCTATAATATCCTCTATCCTATCCTATCCTGAATGCTATCCTGTATCCTATCCAATCCTCTATCCTATCCTATCCTCTATCCTATCCTATCCTCTATCCTATCCTATAATATAATCTATTATATCCAATCCTCTATCCTATCCAATCCTCTATTCTATAACATCCTCTATCCTATCCAATCCTGTATCCTATCCAATCCCCTATCCCATCCTCTATCCTATCCCATCCTCTATCCTATCCTATCCTCTATCCTATCCAATCATCTATCCTATCCATTCCTCAATTCTATAATATCCTCTATCCAATCCAATCCTCTATCCTATCCTCTATCCTACCCTATCCTCTATGCTATAATATCATATATCGTATCCTATTCTCTATCCTATCCTATCCTCTATCCTATCCTATCCTCTATCCTATAATATCATATATCCTACCCTATCCTCTATCCTATCCTATCCTCTATTATATAATATCCTCTATCCTATCCTATCCTCTGTTTATCCTATTTTCTATCCTATCCTATCCTCTATTCTATCCTATCGTCTATCCTATAATAACCTCTATCCTATCCTATCCTGAATGCTATCCTGTATCCTATCCAATCCTCTATCCTATCCCATCCTCTATCCTAAAATATCCTCTATTCTATCCAATACTCTATCCTATCCAATCCTCTATCCTATCCTCTATCCTATCCTCAATGCAATCCTGTATCCTATCCAATCCTCTATCCTATCCTATCCTCTATCCTATTGTATCCTCTATCCTATCCCATCCTCTATCCCATCCAATCCTCTATCCTATAATATCCTCTATCCTATCCTATCCTCTGTTGTATCCTATTTTCTATCCTATCCTATCCTCTATCCTATGCAATCCTCTATCCTATCCCGTCCTCTATCCTATCCTATCCTCTATCCTATCATATCCTCTATCCTATAATATCATATATCCTATCCTATTCTCTATCCTATCCTATCCTCTATCCTATCCTATCCTCTATCCTATCCTATCCTCTATCCTATCCTATCCTCTATCCTATCCTATCCTCTATCCTATCCTATCCTCTATCGTATCCAATCCCCTATCCTATCCTCTATCCTATCCAATCGTCTATCCTATAATATCCTCTATCCTATCATATCCTGAATGCTATCCTGTATCCTATCCAATACTCTATCTTATCCAATCCTCTATTCTATCATATCCTCTATCCTATCCTATCCTCAATGCAATCCTGTATCCTATCCAATCCTCTATCCTATCCTATCCTCTATCCTATTGTATCCTCTTTCCTATCCCATCCTCTATCCTATCCTATCCTCTATCCTATAATATCCTCTATCCTATCCTATCCTCTGTCGTATTCTATTTTCTATCCTATCCTATCGTCTATCCTATAATATCCTCTATCCTATCCTATCCTGAATGCTATCCTGTATCCTATCCAATCCTCTATCCTATCCTATCCTCTATCCTATAATATAATCTATTCTATCCAATCCTCTATCCTATCCAATCCTCTATTCTATAACATCCTCTATCCTATCCAATCCTGTATCCTATCCAATCCCCTATCCCATCCTCTATCCTATCCCATCCTCTATCCTATCCTATCCTCTATCCTATCCAATCATCTATCCTATCCATTCCTCAATTCTATAATATCCTCTATCCAATCCAATCCTCTATCCTATCCTCTATCCTATCCTATCCTCTATGCTATAATATCATATATCGTATCCTATTCTCTATCCTATCCTATCCTCTATCCTATCCTATCCTCTATCCTATAATATCATATATCCTATCGTATCCTCTATCCTATCCTATCCTCAATCCTATCCTCTATCCTATCCCATCCTCTATCCTATCCTATCCTCTATCCTATCCAATCATCTATCCTATCCATTCCTCAATTCTATAATATCCTCTATCCAATCCAATCCTCTATCCTATACTCTATCCTATCCTATCCTCTATGCTATAATATCATATATCGTACCCTATTCTCTATCCTATCCTATCCTCTATCCTATCCTATCCTCTATCCTATAATATCATATATCCTACCCTATCCTCTATCCTATCCTATCCTCTAGCCTATCCTATTCTCTATCCTATCCTATCCTCTATCCTATCCTATCCTCTATCCTATAATATCATATATCCTACCCTATCCTCTATCCTATCCTATCCTCTAGCCTATCCTATTCTCTATCCTATCCTATCCTCTATCCTATCCTATCCTCAATCATATCCTATCCTCTATCCTATCCAATCCTCTATCCCATAATATACTCTATTCTATCCAATCGTCTATCCTATAATATCCTCTATCCTATCCTATCCTGAATGCTATCCTGTATCCTATCCAATACTCTATCTTATCCAATCCTCTATCCCATAATATCCTCTATTCTATCATATCCTCGATCCTATCCTATCCTCAATGCAATCCTGTATCCTATCCAATCCTCTATCGTATCCTATCCTCTATCCTATTGTATCCTCTTTCCTATCCCATCCTCTATCCTATCCTATCCTCTATCCTATAATATCTTCTATCCTATCCTATCCTCTGTCGTATCCTATTTTCTATCCTATCCTATCGTCTATCCTATAATATCCTCTATCCTATCCTATCCTGAATGCTATCCTGTATCCTATCCAATCCTCTATCCTATCCTATCCTCTATCCTATCCTATCCTCTATCCTATCCTATAATATAATCTATTATATCCAATCCTCTATCCTATCCAATCCTCTATTCTATAACATCCTCTATCCTATCCAATCCTGTATCCTATCCAATCCCCTATCCCATCCTCTATCCTATCCCATCCTCTATCCTATCCTATCCTCTATCCTATCCAATCATCTATCCTATCCATTCCTCAATTCTATAATATCCTCTATCCAATCCAATCCTCTATCCTATCCTCTATCCTACCCTATCCTCTATGCTATAATATCATATATCGTATCCTATTCTCTATCCTATCCTATCCTCTATCCTATCCTATCCTCTATCCTATAATATCATATATCCTACCCTATCCTCTATCCTATCCTATCCTCTATTATATAATATCCTCTATCCTATCCTATCCTCTGTTTATCCTATTTTCTATCCTATCCTATCCTCTATTCTATCCTATCGTCTATCCTATAATATCCTCTATTCTATCCAATACTCTATCCTATCCAATCCTCTATCCTATCCTCTATCCTATCCTCAATGCAATCCTGTATCCTATCCAATCCTCTATCCTATCCTATCCTCTATCCTATTGTATCCTCTATCCTATCCCATCCTCTATCCCATCCAATCCTCTATCCTATAATATCCTCTATCCTATCCTATCCTCTGTTGTATCCTATTTTCTATCCTATCCTATCCTCTATCCTATGCAATCCTCTATCATATCCTATCCTCTATCCTATCCTATCCTCTATCCTATCCTATCCTCTATCCTATTGTATCCTCTTTCCTATCCCATCCTCTATCCTATCCTATCCTCTATCCTATAATATCCTCTGTCGTATTCTATTTTCTATCCTATCCTATCGTCTATCCTATAATATCCTCTATACTATCCTATCCTGAATGCTATCCTGTATCCTATCCAATCCTCTATCCTATCCTATCCTCTATCCTATAATATAATCTATTCTATCTGTTAGGGCAAGAACCCTACAAATGACTTTATGGTACGGTCGACCATCTGGGAGTTTTCAGCAATTTCTTTCAAGCATCGAGCTATTGTAATTTCTTTAGCGGACCGGTCTGCAGCCAACATGTGGCACATAAAAATAAAGAGATTTAGAAGGTTGTGAAGGCCATGCCATCGTTTTAGTCTCCCAGGTCCAAGAAACCGTATCATAAAGTCCCAAGGCGAGAGTAACCGGGAATCGGCAACAGCTGTCCTGACCGGCCGGAATTTCCCGTCGTTAGCGGACACCCGCCCACCCGCGAGCGCGAGCGGCCCGGTAGCCCCACCAACGACAGCGCGCCTCGGGCGCATTGGAAGGGGCAGCCAATTTTCCGACTCCTCGGAAAATCGGGAACCGCCCCTAAGGCCCCACCCTTGGGCACATAGGAAAGGGGAAACGGGGAGCGGTTTTCGAAGGTGCCAGGGACCGCAGCAAAAACAGACCAGAAGTTTAGAGTCCTCCAAGCAGGAAGCAGGCTGAAACATAGAGTCCTCCAAGGAGGAAACCACAGAGTAGCATAGAGTTCTCCGAGCAGGGAGACTGTATTAAGTTACGCGGCCATTTTCAATAAATTCAGTTGTGAAAACCCAGAACCACTAAGTGTCAAGTCAGTCCCACATCAGTTGGGTGGTCCTTCGAGTGTAGTCGGCACCAAGTGCAATAAACAATAAGATCTCGCTTGGTTTAGCGAGCGAGACCTTAACACTATCCAATCCTCTATCCTATCCAATCCTCTATTCTATAACATCCTCTATCCTATCCAATCCTGTATCCTATCCAATCCCCTATCCCATCCTCTATCCTATCCCATCCTCTATCCTATCCTATCCTCTGTCCTATCCAATCATCTATCCTATCCATTCCTCAATTCTATAATATCCTCTATCCAATCCAATCCTCTATCCTATCCTCTATCCTATCCTATCCTCTATGCTATAATATCATATATCGTATCCTATTCTCTATCCTATCCTATCCTCTATCCTATCCTATCCTCTATCCTATAATATCATATATCCTATCGTATCCTCTATCCTATCCTATCCTCAATCCTATCCTGTCCTCTATCCTATCCAATCGTCTATCCTATAATATCCTCTATCCTATCCTATCCTGAATGCTATCCTGTATCCTATCCAATCCTCTATCTTATCCAATCCTCTATCCCATAATATCCTCTATTCTATCCAATCCTCTATCCCATCCTATCCTCTATCCTATCCTATCCTCTATCCTATCCTATCCTCTATCCTATCCTATCCTCTATCCTATCCTATCCTCTATCCTATCCTATCCTCAATCCTATCCTATCCTCTATCCTATCCAATCGTCTATCCTATAATATCCTCTATCCTATCATATCCTGAATGCTATCCTGTATCCTATCCAATACTCTATCTTATCCAATCCTCTATCCCATAATATCCTCTATTCTATCCAATCCTCTATCCTATCCTATCCTCTATCCTATCCTATCCTCTATCCTATCCTATCCTCTATCCTATCCTATCCTCTATCCTATCCTATCCTCTATCCTATCCTATCCTCTATCCTATCCTATCCTCTATCCTATCCTATCCTCTATCCTATCCTATCCTCAATCCTATCCTATCCTCTATCCTATCCATTCCTCTATCCTATCCTATCGTCTATCCTATAATATAATCTATCCTATCCTATCCTCTATCCTATCCAATCCCCTATCCTATCCTCAATCTTACCCTATCCTCTATCCTATAATATCCTCTATCCTATCCAATCCTCTATCCTATCCTATCCTCTATCCTATACTATCTTCTATCCTATAATAGCCTCAATCCTATCCAATCCTCTATCCTATCCTCTATCCTATCCTCTATCCTATCCAATCCTCTATCCTATCCTCTATCCTATCCTCTATCCTATCCAATCCTCTATCCTATCCTCTATCCTATCCTCTATCCTATCCAATCCTCTATCCTATCCTATCCTGAATGCTATCCTGTATCCTATCCAATCCTCTATCCTATCCTATCCTCTATCCTATCCTATCCTCTATCCTATCCTATAATATAATCTATTATATCCAATCCTCTATTCTATA
Source organism: Halictus rubicundus (assembly GCF_050948215.1). Classification (NCBI taxonomy): domain Eukaryota; kingdom Metazoa; phylum Arthropoda; class Insecta; order Hymenoptera; family Halictidae; genus Halictus; species Halictus rubicundus. The sequence goes on from NW_027488649.1 coordinate 125,778, forward strand.
ACATCCTCTATCCTATCCAATCCTGTATCCTATCCAATCCCCTATCCCATCCTCTATCCTATCCCATCCTCTATCCTATCCTATCCTCTATCCTATCCAATCATCTATCCTATCCATTCCTCAATTCTATAATATCCTCTATCCAATCCAATCCTCTATCCTATCCTCTATCCTACCCTATCCTCTATGCTATAATATAATATATCGTATCCTATTCTCTATCCTATCCTATCCTCTATCCTATCCTATCCTCTATCCTATAATATCATATATCCTACCCTATCCTCTATCCTATCCTATCCTCTATTATATAATATCCTCTATCCTATCCTATCCTCTGTTTATCCTATTTTCTATCCTATCCTATCCTCTATTCTATCCTATCGTCTATCCTATAATATCCTCTATCCTATCCTATCCTGAATGCTATCCTGTATCCTATCCAATCCTCTATCCTATCCCATCCTCTATCCTAAAATATCCTCTATTCTATCCAATACTCTATCCTATCCAATCCTCTATCCTATCCTCTATCCTATCCTCAATGCAATCCTGTATCCTATCCAATCCTCTATCCTATCCTATCCTCTATCCTATTGTATCCTCTATCCTATCCCATCCTCTATCCCATCCAATCCTCTATCCTATAATATCCTCTATCCTATCCTATCCTCTGTTGTATCCTATTTTCTATCGTATCCTATCCTCTATCCTATGCAATCCTCTATCATATCCTATCCTCTATCCTATCCTATCCTCTATCCTATCGTATCCTCTATCCTATCCCATCCGCTATCCTATCCTATCGTCTATCCTATAATATAATCTATCCTATCCTATCCTCTATCCTATCCAATCCCCTATCCTATCCTCAATCTTATCCTATCCTCTATCCTATAATATCCTCTATCCTATCCAATCCTCTATCCTATCCTATCCTCTATCCTATACTATCTTCTATCCTATAATATCCTCAATCCTATCCAATCCTCTATCCTATCCTCTATCCTATCCAATCCTCTATCCTATCCCGTCCTCTATCCTATCCTATCCTCTATCCTATCATATCCTCTATCCTATAATATCATATATCCTATCCTATTCTCTATCCTATCCTATCCTCTATCCTATCCTATCCTCTATCCTATCCTATCCTCTATCCTATCCTATCCTCTATCCTATCCTATCCTCTATCCTATCCTATCCTCTATCCTATCCTATCCTCTATCCTATCCTATCCTCTATCCTATCCTATCCTCTATCGTATCCAATCCCCTATCCTATCCTCTATCCTATCCAATCGTCTATCCTATAATATCCTCTATACTATCATATCCTGAATGCTATCCTGTATCCTATCCAATACTCTATCTTATCCAATCCTCTATTCTATCATATCCTCTATCCTATCCTATCCTCAATGCAATCCTGTATCCTATCCAATCCTCTATCCTATCCTATCCTCTATCCTATTGTATCCTCTTTCCTATCCCATCCTCTATCCTATCCTATCCTCTATCCTATAATATCCTCTATCCTATCCTATCCTCTGTCGTATTCTATTTTCTATCCTATCCTATCGTCTATCCTATAATATCCTCTATCCTATCCTATCCTGAATGCTATCCTGTATCCTATCCAATCCTCTATCCTATCCTATCCTCTATCCTATAATATAATCTATTCTATCCAATCCTCTATCCTATCCAATCCTCTATTCTATAACATCCTCTATCCTATCCAATCCTGTATCCTATCCAATCCCCTATCCCATCCTCTATCCTATCCCATCCTCTATCCTATCCTATCCTCTGTCCTATCCAATCATCTATCCTATCCATTCCTCAATTCTATAATATCCTCTATCCAATCCAATCCTCTATCCTATCCTCTATCCTATCCTATCCTCTATGCTATAATATCATATATCGTATCCTATTCTCTATCCTATCCTATCCTCTATCCTATCCTATCCTCTATCCTATAATATCATATATCCTATCGTATCCTCTATCCTATCCTATCCTCAATCCTATCCTGTCCTCTATCCTATCCAATCGTCTATCCTATAATATCCTCTATCCTATCCTATCCTGAATGCTATCCTGTATCCTATCCAATCCTCTATCTTATCCAATCCTCTATCCCATAATATCCTCTATTCTATCCAATCCTCTATCCCATCCTATCCTCTATCCTATCCTATCCTCTATCCTATCCTATCCTCTATCCTATCCTATCCTCTATCCTATCCTATCCTCTATCCTATCCTATCCTCAATCCTATCCTATCCTCTATCCTATCCAATCGTCTATCCTATAATATCCTCTATCCTATCATATCCTGAATGCTATCCTGTATCCTATCCAATACTCTATCTTATCCAATCCTCTATCCCATAATATCCTCTATTCTATCCAATCCTCTATCCTATCCTATCCTCTATCCTATCCTATCCTCTATCCTATCCTATCCTCTATCCTATCCTATCCTCTATCCTATCCTATCCTCTATCCTATCCTATCCTCTATCCTATCCTATCCTCTATCCTATCCTATCCTCTATCCTATCCTATCCTCAATCCTATCCTATCCTCTATCCTATCCATTCCTCTATCCTATCCTATCGTCTATCCTATAATATAATCTATCCTATCCTATCCTCTATCCTATCCAATCCCCTATCCTATCCTCAATCTTACCCTATCCTCTATCCTATAATATCCTCTATCCTATCCAATCCTCTATCCTATCCTATCCTCTATCCTATACTATCTTCTATCCTATAATAGCCTCAATCCTATCCAATCCTCTATCCTATCCTCTATCCTATCCTCTATCCTATCCAATCCTCTATCCTATCCTCTATCCTATCCTCTATCCTATCCAATCCTCTATCCTATCCTCTATCCTATCCTCTATCCTATCCAATCCTCTATCCTATCCTATCCTGAATGCTATCCTGTATCCTATCCAATCCTCTATCCTATCCTATCCTCTATCCTATCCTATCCTCTATCCTATCCTATAATATAATCTATTATATCCAATCCTCTATTCTATAACATCCTCTATCCTATCCAATCCTGTATCCTATCCAATCCCCTATCCCATCCTCTATCCTATCCCATCCTCTATCCTATCCTATCCTCTATCCTATCCAATCATCTATCCTATCCATTCCTCAATTCTATAATATCCTCTATCCAATCCAATCCTCTATCCTATCCTCTATCCTACCCTATCCTCTATGCTATAATATAATATATCGTATCCTATTCTCTATCCTATCCTATCCTCTATCCTATCCTATCCTCTATCCTATAATATCATATATCCTACCCTATCCTCTATCCTATCCTATCCTCTATTATATAATATCCTCTATCCTATCCTATCCTCTGTTTATCCTATTTTCTATCCTATCCTATCCTCTATTCTATCCTATCGTCTATCCTATAATATCCTCTATCCTATCCTATCCTGAATGCTATCCTGTATCCTATCCAATCCTCTATCCTATCCCATCCTCTATCCTAAAATATCCTCTATTCTATCCAATACTCTATCCTATCCAATCCTCTATCCTATCCTCTATCCTATCCTCAATGCAATCCTGTATCCTATCCAATCCTCTATCCTATCCTATCCTCTATCCTATTGTATCCTCTATCCTATCCCATCCTCTATCCCATCCAATCCTCTATCCTATAATATCCTCTATCCTATCCTATCCTCTGTTGTATCCTATTTTCTATCGTATCCTATCCTCTATCCTATGCAATCCTCTATCATATCCTATCCTCTATCCTATCCTATCCTCTATCCTATCGTATCCTCTATCCTATCCCATCCGCTATCCTATCCTATCGTCTATCCTATAATATAATCTATCCTATCCTATCCTCTATCCTATCCAATCCCCTATCCTATCCTCAATCTTATCCTATCCTCTATCCTATAATATCCTCTATCCTATCCAATCCTCTATCCTATCCTATCCTCTATCCTATACTATCTTCTATCCTATAATATCCTCAATCCTATCCAATCCTCTATCCTATCCTCTATCCTATCCAATCCTCTATCCTATCCCGTCCTCTATCCTATCCTATCCTCTATCCTATCATATCCTCTATCCTATAATATCATATATCCTATCCTATTCTCTATCCTATCCTATCCTCTATCCTATCCTATCCTCTATCCTATCCTATCCTCTATCCTATCCTATCCTCTATCCTATCCTATCCTCTATCCTATCCTATCCTCTATCCTATCCTATCCTCTATCCTATCCTATCCTCTATCCTATCCTATCCTCTATCGTATCCAATCCCCTATCCTATCCTCTATCCTATCCAATCGTCTATCCTATAATATCCTCTATACTATCATATCCTGAATGCTATCCTGTATCCTATCCAATACTCTATCTTATCCAATCCTCTATTCTATCATATCCTCTATCCTATCCTATCCTCAATGCAATCCTGTATCCTATCCAATCCTCTATCCTATCCTATCCTCTATCCTATTGTATCCTCTTTCCTATCCCATCCTCTATCCTATCCTATCCTCTATCCTATAATATCCTCTATCCTATCCTATCCTCTGTCGTATTCTATTTTCTATCCTATCCTATCGTCTATCCTATAATATCCTCTATCCTATCCTATCCTGAATGCTATCCTGTATCCTATCCAATCCTCTATCCTATCCTATCCTCTATCCTATAATATAATCTATTCTATCCAATCCTCTATCCTATCCAATCCTCTATTCTATAACATCCTCTATCCTATCCAATCCTGTATCCTATCCAATCCCCTATCCCATCCTCTATCCTATCCCATCCTCTATCCTATCCTATCCTCTATCCTATCCAATCATCTATCCTATCCATTCCTCAATTCTATAATATCCTCTATCCAATCCAATCCTCTATCCTATCCTCTATCCTATCCTATCCTCTATGCTATAATATCATATATCGTATCCTATTCTCTATCCTATCCTATCCTCTATCCTATCCTATCCTCTATCCTATAATATCATATATCCTATCGTATCCTCTATCCTATCCTATCCTCAATCCTATCCTCTCCTCTATCCTATCCAATCGTCTATCCTATAATATCCTCTATCCTATCCTATCCTGAATGCTATCCTGTATCCTATCCAATCCTCTATCTTATCCAATCCTCTATCCCATAATATCCTCTATTCTATCCAATCCTCTATCCCATCCTATCCTCTATCCTATCCTATCCTCTATCCTATCCTATCCTCTATCCTATCCTATCCTCTATCCTATCCTATCCTCTATCCTATCCTATCCTCTATCCTATCCTATCCTCAATCCTATCCTATCCTCTATCCTATCCAATCGTCTATCCTATAATATCCTCTATCCTATCATATCCTGAATGCTATCCTGTATCCTATCCAATACTCTATCTTATCCAATCCCCTATCCCATAATATCCTCTATTCTATCCAATCCTCTATTCTATCCAATCCTCTATCCTATCCTATCCTCTATCCTATCCTATCCTCTATCCTATCCTATCCTCTATCCTATCCTATCCTCTATCCTATCCTATCCTCTATCCTATCCTATCCTCTATCCTATCCTATCCTCAATCCTATCCTATCCTCTATCCTATCCAATCGTCTATCCTATAATATCCTCTATAATATCATATCCTGAATGCTATCCTGTATCCTATCCAATACTCTATCTTATCCAATCCTCTATTCTATCATATCCACTATCCTATCCTATCCTCAATGCAATCCTGTATCCTATCCAATCCTCTATCCTATCCTATCCTCTATCCTATTGTATCCTCTTTCCTATCCCATCCTCTATCCTGTCCTATCCTCTAGCCTATAATATCCTCTATCCTATCCTATCCTCTGTCGTATCCTATTTTATATCCTATCCTATCGTCTATCCTATAATATCCTCTATCCTATCCTATCCTGAATGCTATCCTGTATCCTATCCAATCATCTATCCTATCCATTCCTCAATTCTATAATATCCTCTATCCAATCCAATCCTCTATCCTATCCTCTATCCTATCCTATCCTCTATGCTATAATATCATATATCGTATCCTATTCTCTATCCTATCCTATCCTCAATCCTATCCTATCCTCTATCCTATCCATTCCTCTATCCTATCCTATCGTCTATCCTATAATATAATCTATCCTATCCTATCCTCTATCCTATCCAATCCCCTATCCTATCCTCAATCTTATCCTATCCTCTATCCTATAATATCCTCTATCCTATCCAATCCTCTATCCTATCCTATCCTCTATCCTATACTATCTTCTATCCTATAATATCCTCAATCCTATCCAATCCTCTATCCTATCCTCTATCCTATCCTCTATCCTATCCTCTATCCTATCCTCTATCCTATCCTCTATCCTATCCTCTCCTCAATGCAATCCTGTATCCTATCCAATCCTCTATCCTATCCTATCCTCTATCCTATCCTATCCTCAATCCTATCCTATCCTCTATCCTATCCTATAATATAATCTATTATATCCAATCCTCTATCCTATCCTATCCTCTATCCTATCCAATCCTCTATCCCATAATATCCTCTATTCTATCCTATCCTCTATCCTATCCTATCCTCAATGCAATCCTGAATCCTATCCAATCCTCTATCCTATCCTATCCTCTATCCTATCCTATCCTCTGTCGTATCCTATTTTCTATCCTATCCTATCGTCTATCCTATAATATCCTCTATCCTATCCTATCCTGAATGCTATCCTGTATCCTATCCAATCCTCTATCCTATCCCATCCTCTATCCTAAAATATCCTCTATTCTATCCAATACTCTATCCTATCCAATCCTCTATCCTATCCTCTATCCTATCCTCAATGCAATCCTGTATCCTATCCAATCCTCTATCCTATCCTATCCTCTATCCTATTGTATCCTCTATCCTATCCCATCCTCTATCCCATCCAATCCTCTATCCTATAATATCCTCTATCCTATCCTATCCTCTGTTGTATCCTATTTTCTATCGTATCCTATCCTCTATCCTATGCAATCCTCTATCATATCCTATCCTGTATCCTATCCTATCCTCTATCCTATCGTATCCTCTATCCTATCCCATCCGCTATCCTATCCTCAATCTTATCCTATCCTCTATCCTATAATATCCTCTATCCTATCCAATCCTCTATCCTATCCTATCCTCTATCCTATACTATCTTCTATCCTATAATATCCTCAATCCTATCCAATCCTCTATCCTATCCTCTATCCTATCCAATCCTCTATCCTATCCCGTCCTCTATCCTATCCTATCCTCTATCCTATCATATCCTCTATCCTATAATATCATATATCCTATCCTATTCTCTATCCTATCCTATCCTCTATCCTATCCTATCCTCTATCCTATCCTATCCTCTATCCTATCCTATCCTCTATCCTATCCTATCCTCTATCCTATCCTATCCTCTATCCTATCCTATCCTCTATCGTATCCAATCCCCTATCCTATCCTCTATCCTATCCAATCGTCTATCCTATAATATCCTCTATCCTATCATATCCTGAATGCTATCCTGTATCCTATCCAATACTCTATCTTATCCAATCCTCTATCCTATCCTATCCTCTATCCTATTGTATCCTCTTTCCTATCCCATCCTCTATCCTATCCTATCCTCTATCCTATAATATCCTCTATCCTATCCTATCCTCTGTCGTATTCTATTTTCTATCCTATCCTATCGTCTATCCTATAATATCCTCTATCCTATCCTATCCTGAATGCTATCCTGTATCCTATCCAATCCTCTATCCTATCCTATCCTCTATCCTATAATATAATCTATTCTATCCAATCCTCTATCCTATCCAATCCTCTATTCTATAACATCCTCTATCCTATCCAATCCTGTATCCTATCCAATCCCCTATCCCATCCTCTATCCTATCCCATCCTCTATCCTATCCTATCCTCTATCCTATCCAATCATCTATCCTATCCATTCCTCAATTCTATAATATCCTCTATCCAATCCAATCCTCTATCCTATCCTCTATCCTATCCTATCCTCTATCCTATCCTATCCTCTGTCGTATCCTATTTTCTATCCTATCCTATCGTCTATCCTATAATATCCTCTATCCTATCCTATCCTGAATGCTATCCTGTATCCTATCCAATCCTCTATCCTATCCCATCCTCTATCCTAAAATATCCTCTATTCTATCCAATACTCTATCCTATCCAATCCTCTATCCTATCCTCTATCCTATCCTCAATGCAATCCTGTATCCTATCCAATCCTCTATCCTATCCTATCCTCTATCCTATTGTATCCTCTATCCTATCCCATCCTCTATCCCATCCAATCCTCTATCCTATAATATCCTCTATCCTATCCTATCCTCTGTTGTATCCTATTTTCTATCGTATCCTATCCTCTATCCTATGCAATCCTCTATCATATCCTATCCTGTATCCTATCCTATCCTCTATCCTATCGTATCCTCTATCCTATCCCATCCGCTATCCTATCCTCAATCTTATCCTATCCTCTATCCTATAATATCCTCTATCCTATCCAATCCTCTATCCTATCCTATCCTCTATCCTATACTATCTTCTATCCTATAATATCCTCAATCCTATCCAATCCTCTATCCTATCCTCTATCCTATCCAATCCTCTATCCTATCCCGTCCTCTATCCTATCCTATCCTCTATCCTATCATATCCTCTATCCTATAATATCATATATCCTATCCTATTCTCTATCCTATCCTATCCTCTATCCTATCCTATCCTCTATCCTATCCTATCCTCTATCCTATCCTATCCTCTATCCTATCCTATCCTCTATCCTATCCTATCCTCTATCCTATCCTATCCTCTATCGTATCCAATCCCCTATCCTATCCTCTATCCTATCCAATCGTCTATCCTATAATATCCTCTATCCTATCATATCCTGAATGCTATCCTGTATCCTATCCAATACTCTATCTTATCCAATCCTCTATCCTATCCTATCCTCTATCCTATTGTATCCTCTTTCCTATCCCATCCTCTATCCTATCCTATCCTCTATCCTATAATATCCTCTATCCTATCCTATCCTCTGTCGTATTCTATTTTCTATCCTATCCTATCGTCTATCCTATAATATCCTCTATCCTATCCTATCCTGAATGCTATCCTGTATCCTATCCAATCCTCTATCCTATCCTATCCTCTATCCTATAATATAATCTATTCTATCCAATCCTCTATCCTATCCAATCCTCTATTCTATAACATCCTCTATCCTATCCAATCCTGTATCCTATCCAATCCCCTATCCCATCCTCTATCCTATCCCATCCTCTATCCTATCCTATCCTCTATCCTATCCAATCATCTATCCTATCCATTCCTCAATTCTATAATATCCTCTATCCAATCCAATCCTCTATCCTATCCTCTATCCTATCCTATCCTCTATGCTATAATATCATATATCGTATCCTATTCTCTATCCTATCCTATCCTCTATCCTATCCTATCCTCTATCCTATAATATCATATATCCTATCGTATCCTCTATCCTATCCTATCCTCAATCCTATCCTCTCCTCTATCCTATCCAATCGTCTATCCTATAATATCCTCTATCCTATCCTATCCTGAATGCTATCCTGTATCCTATCCAATCCTCTATCTTATCCAATCCTCTATCCCATAATATCCTCTATTCTATCCAATCCTCTATCCCATCCTATCCTCTATCCTATCCTATCCTCTATCCTATCCTATCCTCTATCCTATCCTATCCTCTATCCTATCCTATCCTCTATCCTATCCTATCCTCTATCCTATCCTATCCTCAATCCTATCCTATCCTCTATCCTATCCAATCGTCTATCCTATAATATCCTCTATCCTATCATATCCTGAATGCTATCCTGTATCCTATCCAATACTCTATCTTATCCAATCCTCTATCCCATAATATCCTCTATTCTATCCAATCCTCTATCCTATCCTATCCTCTATCCTATCCTATCCTCTATCCTATCCTATCCTCTATCCTATCCTATCCTCTATCCTATCCTATCTTCTATCCTATCCTATCCTCTATCCTATCCTATCCTCTATCCTATCCTATCCTCAATCCTATCCTATCCTCTATCCTATCCAATCGTCTATCCTATAATATCCTCTATAATATCATATCCTGAATGCTATCCTGTATCCTATCCAATACTCTATCTTATCCAATCCTCTATTCTATCATATCCACTATCCTATCCTATCCTCAATGCAATCCTGTATCCTATCCAATCCTCTATCCTATCCTATCCTCTATCCTATTGTATCCTCTTTCCTATCCCATCCTCTATCCTGTCCTATCCTCTAGCCTATAATATCCTCTATCCTATCCTATCCTCTGTCGTATCCTATTTTCTATCCTATCCTATCGTCTATCCTATAATATCCTCTATCCTATCCTATCCTGAATGCTATCCTGTATCCTATCCAATCATCTATCCTATCCATTCCTCAATTCTATAATATCCTCTATCCAATCCAATCCTCTATCCTATCCTCTATCCTATCCTATCCTCTATGCTATAATATCATATATCGTATCCTATTCTCTATCCTATCCTATCCTCTATTCTATCCTATCCTCTATCCTATAATATCATATATCCTACCCTATCCTCTATCCTATCCTATCCTCTAGCCTATCCTATTCTCTATCCTATCCTATCCTCTATCCTATCCTATCCTCTATCCTATAATATCATATATCCTACCCTATCCTCTATCCTATCCTATCCTCTAGCCTATCCTATTCTCTATCCTATCCTATCCTCTATCCTATCCTATCCTCAATCCTATCCTATCCTCTATCCTATCCATTCCTCTATCCTATCCTATCGTCTATCCTATAATATAATCTATCCTATCCTATCCTCTATCCTATCCAATCCCCTATCCTATCCTCAATCTTATCCTATCCTCTATCCTATAATATCCTCTATCCTATCCAATCCTCTATCCTATCCTATCCTCTATCCTATACTATCTTCTATCCTATAATATCCTCAATCCTATCCAATCCTCTATCCTATCCTCTATCCTATCCTCTATCCTATCCTCTATCCTATCCTCTATCCTATCCTCTATCCTATCCTCTATCCTATCCTCTATCCTATCCTCTATCCTATCCTCTCCTCAATGCAATCCTGTATCCTATCCAATCCTCTATGCTATAATATAATATATCGTATCCTATTCTCTATCCTATCCTATCCTCTATCCTATCCTATCCTCTATCCTATAATATCATATATCCTACCCTATCCTCTATCCTATCCTATCCTCTATTATATAATATCCTCTATCCTATCCTATCCTCTGTTTATCCTATTTTCTATCCTATCCTATCCTCTATTCTATCCTATCGTCTATCCTATAATATCCTCTATCCTATCCTATCCTGAATGCTATCCTGTATCCTATCCAATCCTCTATCCTATCCCATCCTCTATCCTAAAATATCCTCTATTCTATCCAATACTCTATCCTATCCAATCCTCTATCCTATCTTTTATCCTATCCTCAATGCAATCCTGTATCCTATCCAATCCTCTATCCTATCCTATCCTCTATCCTATTGTATCCTCTATCCTATCCCATCCTCTATCCCATCCAATCCTCTATCCTATAATATCCTCTATCCTATCCTATCCTCTGTTGTATCCTATTTTCTATCGTATCCTATCCTCTATCCTATGCAATCCTCTATCATATCCTATCCTCTATCCTATCCTATCCTCTATCCTATCGTATCCTCTATCCTATCCCATCCGCTATCCTATCCTATCGTCTATCCTATAATATAATCTATCCTATCCTATCCTCTATCCTATCCAATCCCCTATCCTATCCTCAATCTTATCCTATCCTCTATCCTATAATATCCTCTATCCTATCCAATCCTCTATCCTATCCTATCCTCTATCCTATACTATCTTCTATCCTATAATATCCTCAATCCTATCCAATCCTCTATCCTATCCTCTATCCTATCCAATCCTCTATCCTATCCCGTCCTCTATCCTATCCTATCCTCTATCCTATCATATCCTCTATCCTATAATATCATATATCCTATCCTATTCTCTATCCTATCCTATCCTCTATCCTATCCTAGCCTCTATCCTATCCTATCCTCTATCCTATCCTATCCTCTATCCTATCCTATCCTCTATCCTATCCTATCCTCTATCGTATCCAATCCCCTATCCTATCCTCTATCCTATCCAATCGTCTATCCTATAATATCCTCTATCCTATCATATCCTGAATGCTATCCTGTATCCTATCCAATACTCTATCTTATCCAATCCTCTATTCTATCATATCCTCTATCCTATCCTATCCTCAATGCAATCCTGTATCCTATCCAATCCTCTATCCTATCCTATCCTCTATCCTATTGTATCCTCTTTCCTATCCCATCCTCTATCCTATCCTATCCTCTATCCTATAATATCCTCTATCCTATCCTATCCTCTGTCGTATTCTATTTTCTATCCTATCCTATCGTCTATCCTATAATATCCTCTATCCTATCCTATCCTGAATGCTATCCTGTATCCTATCCAATCCTCTATCCTATCCTATCCTCTATCCTATAATATAATCTATTCTATCCAATCCTCTATCCTATCCAATCCTCTATTCTATAACATCCTCTATCCTATCCAATCCTGTATCCTATCCAATCCCCTATCCCATCCTCTATTCTAACCCATCCTCTATCCTATCCTATCCTCTATCCTATCCAATCATCTATCCTATCCATTCCTCAATTCTATAATATCCTCTATCCAATCCAATCCTCTATCCTATCCTCTATCCTATCCTATCCTCTATGCTATAATATCATATATCGTATCCTATTCTCTATCCTATCCTATCCTCTATCCTATCCTCTATCCTATCCTATCCTCTATCCTATAATATCATATATCCTATCGTATCCTCTATCCTATCCTATCCTCAATCCTATCCTCTCCTCTATCCTATCCAATCGTCTATCCTATAATATCCTCTATCCTATCCTATCCTGAATGCTATCCTGTATCCTATCCAATCCTCTATCTTATCCAATCCTCTATCCCATAATATCCTCTATTCTATCCAATCCTCTATCCCATCCTATCCTCTATCCTATCCTATCCTCTATCCTATCCTATCCTCTATCCTATCCTATCCTCTATCCTATCCTATCCTCTATCCTATCCTATCCTCTATCCTATCCTATCCTCAATCCTATCCTATCCTCTATCCTATCCAATCGTCTATCCTATAATATCCTCTATCCTATCATATCCTGAATGCTATCCTGTATCCTATCCAATACTCTATCTTATCCAATCCTCTATCCCATAATATCCTCTATTCTATCCAATCCTCTATCCTATCCTATCCTCTATCCTATCCTATCCTCTATCCTATCCTATCCTCTATCCTATCCTATCCTCTATCCTATCCTATCCTCTATCCTATCCTATCCTCTATCCTATCCTATCCTCAATCCTATCCTATCCTCTATCCTATCCAATCGTCTATCCTATAATATCCTCTATAATATCATATCCTGAATGCTATCCTGTATCCTATCCAATACTCTATCTTATCCAATCCTCTATTCTATCATATCCACTATCCTATCCTATCCTCAATGCAATCCTGTATCCTATCCAATCCTCTATCCTATCCTATCCTCTATCCTATTGTATCCTCTTTCCTATCCCATCCTCTATCCTGTCCTATCCTCTAGCCTATAATATCCTCTATCCTATCCTATCCTCTGTCGTATCCTATTTTCTATCCTATCCTATCGTCTATCCTATAATATCCTCTATCCTATCCTATCCTGAATGCTATCCTGTATCCTATCCAATCATCTATCCTATCCATTCCTCAATTCTATAATATCCTCTATCCAATCCAATCCTCTATCCTATCCTCTATCCTATCCTATCCTCTATGCTATAATATCATATATCGTATCCTATTCTCTATCCTATCCTATCCTCTATCCTATCCTATCCTCTATCCTATAATATCATATATCCTACCCTATCCTCTATCCTATCCTATCCTCTAGCCTATCCTATTCTCTATCCTATCCTATCCTCTATCCTATCCTATCCTCTATCCTATAATATCATATATCCTACCCTATCCTCTATCCTATCCTATCCTCTAGCCTATCCTATTCTCTATCCTATCCTATCCTCTATCCTATCCTATCCTCAATCCTATCCTATCCTCTATCCTATCCATTCCTCTATCCTATCCTATCGTCTATCCTATAATATAATCTATCCTATCCTATCCTCTATCCTATCCAATCCCCTATCCTATCCTCAATCTTATCCTATCCTCTATCCTATAATATCCTCTATCCTATCCAATCCTCTATCCTATCCTATCCTCTATCCTATACTATCTTCTATCCTATAATATCCTCAATCCTATCCAATCCTCTATCCTATCCTCTATCCTATCCTCTATCCTATCCTCTATCCTATCCTCTATCCTATCCTCTATCCTATCCTCTATCCTATCCTCTATCCTATCCTCTCCTCAATGCAATCCTGTATCCTATCCAATCCTCTATCCTATCCTATCCTCTATCCTATCCTATCCTCTATCCTATCCTATCCTCTATCCTATCCTATAATATAATCTATTATATCCAATCCTCTATCCTATCCTATCCTCTATCCTATCCAATCCTCTATCCCATAATATCCTCTATTCTATCCTATCCTCTATCCTATCCTATCCTCAATGCAATCCTGAATCCTATCCAATCCTCTATCCTATCCTATCCTCTATCCTATCGTATCTTCTATCCTATCCCATCCTCTATCCTATCCTATCCTCTATCCTATCCAATCGTCTATCCTATAATATCCTCTATCCTATCCTATCCTGAATGCTATCCTGTATCCTATCCAATCCTCTATCTTATCCAATCCTCTATCCCATAATATCCTCTATTCTATCCAACCCTCTATCCTATCCTATCCTCTATCCTATCCTATCCTCTATCCTATCCTATCCTCTATCCTATCCTATCCTCTATCCTATCCTATCCTCTATCCTATCCTATCCTCTATCCTATCCTATCCTCTATCCAATCCTATCCTCTATCCTATCCTACCCTCAATCCTATCCTATCCTCTATCCTATCCAATCGTCTATCCTATAATATCCTCTATCCTATCCTATCCTGAATGCTATCCTGTATCCTATCCAATACTCTATCTTATCCATTCCTCTATCCTATAATATCCTCTATTCTATCATATCCTCTATCCTATCCTATCCTCAATGCAATCCTGTATCCTATCCAATCCTCTATCCTATCCTATCCTCTATCCTATTGTATCCTCTTTCCTATCCCATCCTCTATCCTATCCTATCGTCTATCCTATAATATCCTTGTAGCGGCTAGCTGGGCGCCGGAAGAGAAATCTTCAGCACACCAGCGCCAAGAAAGATTTATGGTTTGCACAGCATAAGACGCTATTTGTGAGAAAACGTCTTTAACGTTTTTGGCCACTTAGCGGACAGATGTGTCCTTGTAGTTCCTAGCGACGAACTCAATAGCGCAAGTGGACGCCATAAATTTTGGGTAGTCTAAGGGTCTCCAGCCTAGAGTGTCCCAGCGACGCGTGCCTGGTTTCTATCACCCGGGAAAGCTGGGCCCGTTGACGTAAGCCAGCAGTCACGTACCGCACTTAGCACGGGTCCGGAAGACACCCCGCTGCATCACCAAAATTAGATTTTTAACAGAACGACACGCTCACCCTTCTCACGCACGAGAGGCGTGGAACGTGGGCGTGTTATGCAAAATGCACGGATTGGTGGAAGTTCCCCGCAAGGACTTCCACCAATCAGCCGACAAGCATTTTTGAGGATATAAGGCAGAGACTACCGACGCGAAAAGGAAGTCACGAAGTCGAGACACAGCCGCGTATCCGCCGAGTGACTTAGAGTCTAGTCCGCTCGTTGCTAAGTTGCAATAACAGTTCAACCGCGAGTCGAAGCGAATCGCCGGTTTTAGTCGAGCCACCCCGGACGCTCTCGCGACATCACTCTTTATTGTAAATAAACGACTCAGTCACGTACACCTGATTTGAACACTTATTCTAAGGCACCCGCCTTATATAACCCTGTTCCTTCACGAGAATATACCAGAATATACTAGAATATAGAAGAATATACTAGAATATACCAGAATATACCAGAATATACTAGAATATATCAGAATATACCAGAATATACCAGAATATACCATAAGATACTAGAATATAAGAGAATAGACCTGAATATACTAGAATATAGCAGAATATACAAGAATATACCATAATATTACTAGAATATAGAAAAATATACAAGAATATACCTGAATATACTAGAATATAGCAGAATATACCAGAATGTACCAGAATATACCATTATATTACTAGAATAGAGAAGAATATACGAGAATATACCAGAATATACTAGAATATAGAAGAATATACCAGAATATACCATAATATTACTAGAATATAGAAGAATATACTAGAATATGCCAGAATATATCAGAATATACCAGAATATACCATAATATTACTAGAATATACCAGAACATACCAGAATATTACAAGAATATAGCAGAATATACTAGAATATACCAGAATATACCAGAATATACCATAATATTACTAGAATATAGAAGAATATACTAGAATATACCAGAATATACCATAATATTACTAGAATATAGAAGAATGTACGAGATTATACCAAAATATTACTAGAATATACCATAATATACCATAATATTATTAGAATATACCAGAATATACCATAATATTACCAGAATATACCAGAATATACTATAATATTACTAGAATATACCAGAATATACCAGAATATACCATAATATTAATAGAATATAGAAGAGTATTCGAGAATATACCTGAATCTACCAGAATATACCATAATATTACTCGAATATACAAGAATATACTAGAATATGCGAGAATATAGCAGAATATTCCAGTATATACCAGAATATACCATAATATTACAAGAATATAGCAGAATATACTAGAATATACCAGAATATACCAGAATATACCATAATATTACTAGAATATTACTAGAATATAGAAGAATATACTAGAATATACCAGAAAATACCATAATATTACTAGAATATAGAAGAATATACGAGATTATACCAGAATATACTAGAATATAGCAGAACATACCAGAATATACCAGAATATACCAGAATATACCATAATATTACTAGAATATAGAAGAATATACGAGAATATACCAGAATATACCAGAATGTACTAGAATATAACAGAATATACCAGAATATACAAGAATGTAGCAGAATATACCAGAATATTACTAGAATATAGAAGAATATACGAGATTATACCAGAATATACTAGAATATACCAGAATATACCAGAATATACCATAATATTACTCGAATATAGAAGAATATACGAGAATATACCTAAATATATTAGAATATAGCAGAATATACCAGAATATACCAGAATATACCAGAATATATAAGAATATACCAGAATATATAAGAATATACAAGAATATAGCAGAATATACCACAATATTACTAGAATATAGAAGAATATTCGAGAATATACCTGAATATACCAGAATATACCATAATATAACTCGAATATAGAAGAATATACTAGAATATACCATAATATTACTAGAATATACCAGAATATACCACAAAAATATAAAAGAATATACAACAATATAGAAGATTATACTAGAATATGCGAGAATATAGCAGAATATTCCAGAATATACCAGAATATACCACAATATTACTAGAATATAGAAGAATATACTAGAATATACCAGAATATACCATAATATTACTAGAATATAGAAGAATATACGAGATTATACCAGAATATACCAGAATATACCAGAATATACTAGAATATAACAGAATATACCAGAATACACCAGAATATACCCGAATATACCATAATATTACTAGAATATAGAAGAATATTCGAGAATATACCAGAATATAACATAATATTACTAGAATATAGAAGAATATACGAGAATATACCTCAATATAATAGAATATAGAAGAATATACGAGAATATACCTGAATATACCAGAATACACCAGAATATACCATAATATTACTAGAATATAGCAGAATATACAAGAATATACCTGAATATACTAGAATGTAGCAGAATATACCAGAACGTACCAGAATATACCATTATATTACTAGAATAGAGAAGAATATACGAGAATATACCAGAATATACTAGAATATAGAAGAATATACTAGAATATACCAGAATATACCAGAATATACTAGAATATATCAGAATATACCAGAATATACCAGAATATACCATAAGATACTAGAATATAAGAGAATAGACATGAATATACTAGAATATAGCAGAATATACCAGATTATACCATAATATTACTAGAATATAGAAGAATATACAAGAATATACCTGAATATACTAGAATATAGCAGAATATACCAGAATGTACCAGAATATACCATTATATTACTAGAATAGAGAAGAATATACGAGAATATACCAGAATATACTAGAATATAGAAGAATATACCAGAATATACCATAATATTACTAGAATATAGAAGAATATACGAGAATATACCTGAATATTTTAGAATATACCAGAATATACCCGAATATACGATTATATCCTCTATACTATACTATCCTATATCCTATACTATACTCTATCCTATCGTATCCTCTGTCCTATCCAATCCTCTATCCTATTAAATCCTCAATCCTATCCTATACTCCATCCTATCCTATCCGCTATCCTATCCTATCCTCTATCCAATCCTATCCTCAGCCCTATCCTATCCTCAATCCTATCCTATCCTCTATCCTATCCAATCCTCTATCGTATCCTCTGTCCTATCATATCCTCTATCCTATCCAATCATCTATCGTATCCTCTATCCTATCCTATCCTTTATCTTATTCTATCCTCTATCCCATCCTCCATCCTATAATATCCTCTATCCTATCCTATCCTCTATCCTATCCTATCGTCTATCCTGTCCAATCCTCTATCCTATCCTCTATCCCGTCCTATCCTCAATCCTATCCTATCCTCTATCCTATCCTATCCTCTATCCTATTCTGTCCTCTATCCTATCCTATCCTCTATCCTATCCTATGCTCTATCCTATCCTATTCTGTATCCTATCCTATCCTCTATCCTATCGAACTTCTACCCTATCCTCTATCATATCCTATACTCTATCCTATACTCTATCCTATCCTCTATCCTATCCTATCATTTATCCTGTCCTATCCTCTAACTAACCCTATCCGCAATTCTACCCTTTCCTCTATCCTATCCTATCCTTTATCCTATTATATCCTCTATCCTATCCTATCCTCTATCCTAACCTATCATCTATCCTATCCTATCCTCTATAGTATCCTATCCTCTATCCTGTCCTGTATCCTATCCTATCCTGAATCCTATCCAAATTCTACCCTATCCTCTATCATATCCTATACTCTATCCTATACTCTATCCTATCCTCTATCCTATCCTATCATCTATCCTGTCCTATCCACTATCCAACCCTATCCTCAATCCTACCCTTTCCTCTATCCT
Source organism: Halictus rubicundus (assembly GCF_050948215.1). Lineage (NCBI taxonomy): Eukaryota > Metazoa > Arthropoda > Insecta > Hymenoptera > Halictidae > Halictus > Halictus rubicundus. The sequence continues at coordinate 145,594 of NW_027488649.1, forward strand.
ATCCTATCCTTTATCCTATCCTATCCTCTATCCTATCCTATCCTCTATCCTATCCTATCCTCTATCCTATCCTATCCTCTATCCTATCGTATCCTCTATCGTATCCCATCCTCCATCCTATCCTATCGTCTATCCTATAATATCCTCTATCCTATCCTATACTCTATCCTATCCTGTCCTCTATCCTATCCTATTCTCTATCCTATACTATCCTTAATCCTGTCCTATCCTCTAACCTATAATATCCTCTATCCTATCCTACCCTCTATCCTATCCAATCCTGTATAATATATAATCCCCTATTCTATCCTCTATCCTACCCTATTCTGTAACATATCGTATCCTCTATCCTATCCCATCCTCTATCCTATCCTATTCTCCATCCTATCCTATCGTCTATCCTAACCAATCCTCTATCCCGTCCTATCCTCTGTCCTATCCTATCCTCTATCCTATTCTATCCTCTATCCTATTCTATCCTATATCCTATTGTATCCTCTATCCTATCCCATCCTCTATCCCATCCTATCATCTATCCTAACCTATCCTCTATCCTATCCAATTCTCTATCCTATCCTCTATCCTATCCTCTATCCTATCCTGTATCCTATCCTCTATCCTATCCTATCCTCAATGCAATCCTGTATCCTATCCAAATCTCTATCCTATCCTATCCTCTATCCTACTGTATCCTCTATCCTATCCTATCCACTATCCTACAATATCCTCTATCCTATCCTATCGTCTATCCTATCCTATCGTCTATCCTATCCTATCCTCTATCCTATCCTCTATCCTATCGAATCCTCTATCCTATAATATCCTCTATTCTATCCTATCCTCTATCCTATAATATCCTCTATCCTATCGAATCCTCTATCCTATAATATCCTGTATTCTATCCTATCCTCTATCCTATAATATCCTCTATCCTATCCCATCCACTATCCTATCCTATCCAATCCTCTATCCCATCCTATCCTCTATCCTAACCTATCCCCTATGCTATAATATCCTCTACCCTATCCTATCATCTATTCTATCCTATCCTCTATCCTATCCAATCCTCTATCCTATCCTCTATCCTATCCAATCCTCTATCCTATCCTGTATCCCGTCCTATACTCTATCCTATCGTATCATCTATCCTATCCCATCCTCTATCCTATCCTATCCTGTATCCTATCCAATCCTCTATCCTGTCCTACCCTCTGTCGTATCCTATTTTCTATCGCATCCTATCCTCTATCCTATCCTGTCCTCTATCGTATCCTATCCTCTATCCTATCCTATCCTCTATCCTATAATATCCTCTATCCTATCCTATCCTCTATCCTATCCTATCCTCTATCCAACCAATCCTGTATCCTATCCTATCCTCCACAGTATCCTATCCTCTATCCTATCCTCTATCATATCCTATCCTCTATCCTATCCTATTCTATCCTATCCTCTAGCCTATCCTATCCTCTATCCTATCCTATCCTCAATGCAATCCTGTATCCTATCCAATCCTCTATCCTATCCTATCCTCTATCCTATCCCATCCTCTATCCTATCCTATCCTCTATCCTATAATATCCTCTATCCTATCCTATCCTCTATCCTATCCTATCGTCTATCCTATAATATTCTCTATCTAATCCTCTATCATATCCTATCGTCTATCCTATCGTATCCTCTATCCTTTCCCTTCCTCTAACGTATCCTATCATCTATCCTATCCTATCCTATATCCTATACTATCCTGTATCTTGCCCTATACTCTATCCTATCCTATCCTCTGTCCTATCCTATCCTCTATCCTATCCTATCCTCTATCCTATAATATCTTCTATCCTATCCAATCCTCTATCCTATCCTCTATCCTATCCTCTATCCTATCCAAACCTCTATCCTATCCTATCCTCTATCCTATCCTATCCTCTATCCTATCCAATCGTCTATCCTATAATATCCTCTATCCTATCCTATCCTGAATGCTATCCTCTATCCTATCCTATCCTCTATCCTATCCCATCCTCTATACCATCCTATCCTCTATCCTAACCTATCCTCTATGCTATAATATCCTCTATCCTATCCTATCGTCTATCCTATCCTATCCTCTATCCTATCCTCTATCCTATCGAATCCTCTATCCTATAATATCCTCTATTCTATTCTATCCTCTATCCTATAATATCCTCTATCCTATCCTATCATCTATCCTATCCTATCCTCTATCCTATCCAATCCTCTATCCTATAATATCCTCTATTCTATCCAATCCTCTATCCTATCCAATCCTCTATCCTATCCTATCCTCTATCCTATTGTATCCTCTATCCTATCCTATCCTCAATGCAATCCTGTATCCTCTCCATTCCGCTATCCTATCCTATCCTCAATGCAATCCTGTATCCTCTCCATTCCGCTATCCTATCCCATCCTCTATCCTATCCTATCCTGTATCCTATAATATCCTCTCAATGCAATCCTGTATCCTATCCAATCCTCTATCCTATCCTATCCTCTGTCGTATCCTATTTTCTATCGCATCCTATCCTCTATCCTATCCTGTCCTCTATCGTATCCTATCCTCTATCCTATCCTATCCTCTATCCTATAATATCCTCTATCCTATCCTATCCTCTATCCTATCCAATCCCCTATCCTATCCTCTGTCCTATAATATCCTCTATTCTATCCAATCCTTTATCCTATCCAATCCTCTATTCTATAATATCCTCTATCCTATCCAATCCTCTATCCTATCCTCTATCCTATCCTCTCCTCAATGCAATCCTGTATCCTATCCAATCGTCTATCCTATCCTATCCTCTATGCTATAATATCATATATCCTATCCTATTCTCTATCCTATCCTATCCTCTATCCTATCCTATCCTCTATCCTACAATATCATATATCCTATCCTATCCTCTATCCTATCATATCATCTATGCTATAATATCATATATCCTATCCTATTGTCTATCCTATCCTACCCTCTGTCCTATCCTATCCTCTACCCTATCCGAATCCTCTATCCAATACTATCCTCTATCCTATCCTATGATCTATCCTATCGTATCCTCTATAATATCGTATCCTCTATCGTATTCTATCCTCTATCCTATCCAATCCTCTATCCTATCCTCTATCCCGTCATATCCTCAATCCTATCCTATACTGTATTATATCCTATCCTCTATCCTATCCTATCCTCTATCCTATCGTATCCTGTATCCTATCCCATCCTCAATGCAATCCTGTATCCTATCCAATCCTCTATCCTATCATATTCTCTATCCTATACTATCCTCTATCCTATCGTATCATCTACCTATCCCATCCTCTATCCTATCCTCTATCCTATCCTATCCTCTATAATATCGTATCCTCTATCCTATCCTATCCTCTGACCGATAATATCCTCCATCCTATCCCATCCTCTATCCTATCCTATCCTCTATCCTATCCTATTCTCTATCCAAACAATCCTCGATCCTATCCTATTCTCCATAGAATCCTATCCTCTATCCTATCCTCTATCCTATCCTCTAGCCTATCCTATCCTCTATCCTATCCTATCCTCAATGCAATCCTGTATCCTATCCAATCCTCTATCCTATCCTATCCTCTATCCTCTATCCTATCCCATCCTCTATCCTATCCTATCCTATCCTCTGTCGTATCCTATTTTCTATCCTATCCTATCCTCTATCCTATCCTATCCTCTATCCTATGGTACCCTCTATCCTATCCTATCCTCCATAGTATCCTATCCTCTATCCTATCCTCTATCCTATCCTATCCTGAATCCTATCCTATCCCCTATCCTATCCTATCCTCTAGACTATCCTATCCTCTATACTATCCTACCGTTTGTCCTATCCTATCCTCTATGCTATCCTATCCACTATCCTATAATATTCTCTATCTAATCCTCTATCATATCCTATCCTCTATCCTATCGTATCCTCTATCCTTTCCCATCCTCTAACGTATCCTATCATCTATCCTACCCTGTCCTATATCCTATAATATCCTGTATCTTGCCCTATACTCTATCCTATCCTATCCTCTGTCCTATCCTACCCTCTATCCTATCCTATCCTCTATCCTATAATATCTTCTATCCCATCCAATCCTCTATCCTATCGTCTATCCTATCCTCTATCCTATCCAATCCTCTATCCTATCCTATCCTCTATCCTATCCTATCCTCTATCCTATCCAATCGTCTATCCTATAATATCCTCTATCCTATCCTATCCTGAATGCTATCCTCTATCCTATCCTATCGTATCCTCTATCCTTTCCCATCCTCTATCCTATCCTATCATCTGTCCTATCCTATCCTCTACCCTATCCAATCCTCTATCCCAAAATATCCTCTATTCTATCCAATCCTCTATCCTATCCATTCCTCTATTCTATAATATCCTCTATCCTATCCAATCCTCTATCCTATCCTCTATCCTATCCTATTCTGAATGCAATCCTGTATCCTATCTAATCCTCTATCCTATCATATCCTCTATCCTATCTTATCCTCTATCCTATCCTATCCTTCTGAGTATCCTATCCTCTATCCTATCATCTTTCCTATCCTATCCTCTATCCTATCCTATCATCTGTCCTATCCTCTCCTCTATCCTATCCAATCCTCTATCCCAAAATATCCTCTATTCTATCCAATCCTCTATCCTATCCATTCCTCTATTCTATAATATCCTCTATCCTATCCAATCCTCTATCCTATCCTCTATCCTATCCTCTATCCTATCCTATTCTGAATGCAATCCTGTATCCTATCTAATCCTCTATCCTATCATATCCTCTATCCTATCTTATCCTCTATCCTATCGTATTATCTATCCTATCCCATCCCCTATCCTATTCTCTATCCTATCCTATCCTCTATAATATCGTATCCTCTATCCTACCCTATCCTCTGTCCGATAATATCATATATCCTATCCTATTCTCTATCATATCATATCCTCCATCCTATAACATCCTCTATCCTATCCTATCCTCTATCCTATCCTATCCTCTATCCAATCCAATCCTCTATCCTATCCTATCCTCCATAGTATCCTATCCTCTATCCTATCGTATCCTCTATCCTATCCCATCATCTAACGTATCCTATCATCTATCCTATCCTATCCTATATCCTATAATATCCTGTATCCTATCCTATACTCTATCCTATCCTGTCCTCTATCCTATCCTATCGTCTATCCTATAATATTCTCTATCTAATCCTCTATCATATCCTATCCTCTATCCTATCGTATCCTCTATCCTTTCCCATCCTCTAACGTATCCTATCATCTATCCTATCCTATCCTATATCCTATAATATCCTGTATCTTGCCCTATACTCTATCCTATCCTATCCTCTGTCCTATCCTATCCTCTATCCTATCCTATCCTCTATCCTATAATATCTTCTATCCTATCCAATCCTCTATCCTATCCTCTATCCTATCCTCTATCCTATCCAAACCTCTATCCTATCCTATCCTCTATTCTATCCGAATCCGCTATCCAATACTATCCTCTATCCTATCTTATGATCTATCCTATCGTATCCTCTATAATATCGTATCCTCTATCGTATCCTATCCTCTATCCTATCCAATCCTCTATCCTATCCTCTATCCTATCCAATTATCTATCCTATCCTCTATCCCGTCCTATCCTCTATCCTATCGTATCATCTATCCTATCCCATCCCCTATCCTATCCTCTATCCTATCCTATCCTTTATAATATCGTATCCTCTATCCTACCCTATCCTCTGTCCGATAATATCATATATCCTATCCTATTCTCTATCATATCATATCCTCCATCCTATCCCATCCTCTATCCTATCCTATCCTCTATCCTATCCTATCCTCTATCCTATCCAATCCTCTATCCTATCCTATCCTCTGTCGTATCCTATTTTCTATCCTATCCTATCCTCTATCCTATCCTATCCTCTATCCAATCTAATCCTCTATCCTATCCTATCCTTCTGAGTATCCTATAATCTATTCTATCCTCTTTCCTATCCTATCCTCTATCCTATCCTATCCTCTATCCTATTGTATCCTCTATCCTATCCTATCCACTATCCTATAATATCCTCTATCCGATCCTGCCTTCTGTCGTATCCTCTTTTCTATGCTATCCTATCCCCTTTCCTATCCTGTCCTCTATCCTATCCTATCCTCTATCCTATCCTATCCTATATCCTATTGTATCCTCTATACTATCCCATCCTCTATACCATCCTATCCTCTATCCTTTCCCATCCTCTATCCTATCCTATCCTCTGTCCTATCCTATCCTCTGTCCTATCCAATCCTCTATCCCAAAATATCCTCTATTCTATCCAATCCTCTATCCTATCCATTCCTCTATTCTATAATATCCTCAATCCTATCCAATCCTCTATCCTATCCTCTATCCTATCCTCTATCCTATCCTATTCTGAATGCAATCCTGTATCCTATCTAATCCTCTATCCTATCATATCCTCTATCCTATCTTATCCTCTATCCTATCGTATCATCTATCCTATCCCATCCCCTATGCTATCCTCTATCCTATCCTATCCTCTATAATACCGTATCCTCTATCCTACCCTATCCTCTGTCCGATAATATCATATATCCTATCCTATTCTCTATCATATCATATCCTCCATCCTATCCCATCCTCTATCCTATCCTATCCTCTATCCAATCCAATCTTCTATCCTATCCTATCCTCCATAGTATCCTATCCCCTATCCTACCCTCTATCCTATCCCATCCTCTATCCTATCCTATCCTCTATCCTATCCTATCCTCTATCCTATCCTACCCTCTATCCTATCCTATCCTCTATCCTATCCTATCCTCTAGCATATCCTATCCTCTAGCATATCCTATCCTCTATCCTATCATATCCTCTATCGTAACCAATCCCCTATCCTATCCTCTATCCGATCCTATCCTCTATCCTATCCTATCCTCTAACCCATCCAATCCCCTATCCTACCCTCTATCCTATCCTATCCTGTATCCTATCCTATCCTCTATCCTATCCTATACTCTATCCTATCCTCTATCGTATCCTATCCTCTATCCTATCCTATTCTCCATCCCATCCTATCCTCTATCCTATCCTATCCTCTATCCTATACTATCCTCTATCCTATCCTATCCTCTATCCTATCCTATCCTCTATAATATCGTACCCTGAATAGTATCCTATCCTCTATCGTCTGCTCTATCCTATCCTATCCTCTATCCTATCCTATTCTCTATCCTATCCAATCCCCTATCCTATCCTCTATCCGATCCTATCCTCTATCCTATCCTATCCTCAATCCTATCCTATCCTCTATCCTATCCTATCCTCTATCCTATCCTATCCTCTATCCTATCCTATCCTCTATCCTATCCTATCCTCTATCCTATCCTATCCTCTATCCTATCCTATCCTTTATCCTATTATATCATCTATAATATCGTATCCTCTATCCTATCCTATCCTCTATCCTATTCTATCCTCTATCCTATTCTATCCTCTATCCTATACTATGCTCTATCCTATCCTATCCTCTATCCTATCCTATCCTCTATCCTATCCTATCCTCTATCCTATCCTATCCTCTATCCTATCCTATCCTCTATCCTATCCAATTCCCTATCCTCTATCAAATCCTATCCTCTATAATATCGTATCCTCCAACCCATCCAATCCCCTATCCTATCCTCTATCCTATCGTATCCTTTACCCTATCCTATAATATATCGTCTCCTGTCCTCTATCCTATCCAATTCCCTATCCTATCCTCTATCGTCGACTATCCTCTATCCTATCCAATTACCTATCCTATCCTCTATCCTATCCTCTCCGATCCTAAATCCTATCCTATTCTCTATCCTATCCTCTATCCTATCCTATCCTCTATCCTATAATATCATCCATCCTATCCTATTCTCTATGCTATCCTATCCTTTATCCTATCCTATCCTCTATCGTCTCCTATCCTCTATCCTATCCTAATCCCCTATGTTATCCTCTATCCTGTCCCATCCTCTGTAATATCGTATTTTCTATGCTATCCTCCATCCTATCCTATCATCTATCCTATTATATCCTCTATCCTATAATATCATCCATTCTATCCTATTCTCTATCCTATCCTATCCTCTATCCTATCCTATCCTCTATCGTCTCCTATCCTCTATCCTATCCAATCCTCTATGTTATCCTCTATCCTGTCCCATCCTCTATCCTATCCTATTCTCTATGCTATCCTCTATCCGATCCTATCCTCTATCCTATCCTATCCTCTAACCCATCCAATCCCCTATCCTATCCTCTATCCTATCCTATCCTCTACCCTATCCTATCCTCTATCGTCGCCTATCCTCTATATTATCCAATTACATATCCTATCCTCTATCCTATCCTCTACCCAATCCTCTCCTATCCTAAATCCTATCCTATTCTCTATCCTATCCTCTATCCTATCCTATCCTCTATCCTATAATATCATCCATCCTACCCTATTCTCTATCCTATCCTATTCTCTATCCTATCCTATCCTCTATCCTATCAAATCCTGTACCCTATCCTATCTTCTATCGCTTCCGGTCCTCTATCTCATCCAATACCCTATCCTATCCTCTATCGTCGCCTATCCTCTTTCCTATCCAATTACCTATCCTATCCAATATCCTATCCTCTCCGATCCTAAATCCTATCCTATTCTCTATCCTATCCTCTATCCTATAATATCATCCATCCTATCCTATTCTCTATCCTATCATATCCTCTATCCTATCCTATCCTCTATCCGATCCTATCCTCTATCCTATCCTATGCTCTTACCTATCCAATCCCCTATCCTATCCTCTATCCTATCCTATCCTGTACCCTATCCTATCTTCTATCGTCTCCTGTCCTCTATCCCATCCAATCCCCTATCCTATCCTCTATCGTCGCCTATCCTCTATCCTATCCAATTACCTATCCTATCCAATATCCTATCCTCTCCGATCCTAAATCCCATCCTATTCTCTATCCTATCCTCTATCCTACCCTATCCTCAATCCTATCCTATCATCTATCCTATCCTATCCTCTATCCTATCCTACCCTCTATCCTATCCTATCCTCTATCCTATCCTATCCTCTAGCATATCCTATCCTCTAGCATATCCTATCCTCTATCCTATCATATCCTCTATCGTATCCAATCCCCTATCCTATCCTCTATCCTATCCTATCCTCTATCCTATCCTATCCTCTATCCTATCCTATCCTCTATCCTATCCTATCGTCTATCCTATCCTCTATCCTATCCTATACTCTATCCTATCCTATCCTCCATCCTATCCTATCCTCAATCCTATCCTTTCCTGTATCCTATCCAATCCTGTATCCTATCCTGTCCTCTATTCTATCCTACCCTCTATCCTATCCTATCCTCTATCCTATCCTATCCTCTATCCTATCCTATGCTGTATCCTATCCTATCGTCTATCCTATCCTATGCTCTATCTTATCCTATCGTCTATCCTATCCTCTATCCTATCCTATCAAATCCCCTATCCTATCCTCTGTCCTATCCTATCCTCTGTCCTATCCTATCCTCTATCCTTTCCTATCCTCTATCCTATCAAATCCCCTACCCTATCCTCTGTCCTATCCTATCCTCTATCCTATCCTATCCTCTATCCTATCCTATCCTCTATCCTATCCTATCCTCTATCCTCTATCCTATCCTATCCTCTATCCTATCCTATCTTCTATCCTATCCTATACTCTATCCTATCCTATCCTCTATCCTATCCTATCCTCTATCCTATCCTATCCTCTATCCTATCCTATCCTCTATCCTATCCTATCTTCTATCCTATCCTATCCTCTATCCTATCAAAACCCCTACCCTATCCTCTGTCCTATCCTATCCTCTATCCTATCCTATCCTCTATCCTCTATCCTATCCTATCCTCTATCCTATCTTATCCTCTATCCTATCCTATCCTCTATCCTATCCTATCCCCTATCCTATCATCTATCCTATCCTATCATCTATCCTCTATCCTATCCTATCTTCTATCCTATCCTATCCTCTATCCTATCAAATCCCCTATCCTATCCTCTATCCTATCCTATCATCTATCCTCTATCCTATCCAATCCTCTATCCTATCCTATCCTCTATCCTATCAAATCCCCTATCCTATCCTCTGTCCTATCCTATCCTCTATCCTATCCTATCCTCTATCCTATCCTATCCTCTATCCTATCCTATCGTCTATCCTATAATATTCTCTATCTAATCCTCTATCATATCCTATCGTCTATCCTATCGTATCCTCTATCCTTTCCCTTCCTCTAACGTATCCTATCATCTATCCTATCCTATCCTATATCCTATACTATCCTGTATCTTGCCCTATACTCTATCCTATCCTATCCTCTGTCCTATCCTATCCTCTATCCTATCCTATCCTCTATCCTATAATATCTTCTATCCTATCCAATCCTCTATCCTATCCTCTATCCTATCCTCTATCCTATCCAAACCTCTATCCTATCCTATCCTCTATCCTATCCTATCCTCTATCCTATCCAATCGTCTATCCTATAATATCCTCTATCCTATCCTATCCTGAATGCTATCCTCTATCCTATCCTATCCTCTATCCTTTCCCATCCTCTATACCATCCTATCCTCTATCCTAACCTATCCTCTATGCTATAATATCCTCTATCCTATCCTATCGTCTATCCTATCCTATCCTCTATCCTATCCTCTATCCTATCGAATCCTCTATCCTATAATATCCTCTATTCTATTCTATCCTCTATCCTATAATATCCTCTATCCTATCCTATCATCTATCCTATCCTATCCTCTATCCTATCCAATCCTCTATCCTATAATATCCTCTATTCTATCCAATCCTCTATCCTATCCAATCCTCTATCCTATCCTATCCTCTATCCTATTGTATCCTCTATCCTATCCTATCCTCAATGCAATCCTGTATCCTCTCCATTCCGCTATCCTATCCTATCCTCAATGCAATCCTGTATCCTCTCCATTCCGCTATCCTATCCCATCCTCTATCCTATCCTATCCTGTATCCTATAATATCCTCTCAATGCAATCCTGTATCCTATCCAATCCTCTATCCTATCCTATCCTCTGTCGTATCCTATTTTCTATCGCATCCTATCCTATATCCTATCCTGTCCTCTATCGTATCCTATCCTCTATCCTATCCTATCCTCTATCCCATAATATCCTCTATCCTATCCTATCCTCTATCCTATCCAATCCCCTATCCTATCCTCTGTCCTATAATATCCTCTATTCTATCCAATCCTTTATCCTATCCAATCCTCTATTCTATAATATCCTCTATCCTATCCAATCCTCTATCCTATCCTCTATCCTATCCTCTCCTCAATGCAATCCTGTATCCTATCCAATCGTCTATCCTATCCTATCCTCTATGCTATAATATCATATATCCTATCCTATTCTCTATCCTATCCTATCCTCTATCCTATCCTATCCTCTATCCTACAATATCATATATCCTATCCTATCCTCTATCCTATCATATCCTCTATGCTATAATATCATATATCCTATCCTATTGTCTATCCTATCCTACCCTCTGTCCTATCCTATCCTCTACCCTATCCGAATCCTCTATCCAATACTATCCTCTATCCTATCCTATGATCTATCCTATCGTATCCTCTATAATATCGTATCCTCTATCGTATTCTATCCTCTATCCTATCCAATCCTCTATCCTATCCTCTATCCCGTCATATCCTCAATCCTATCCTATACTGTATTATATCCTATCCTCTAACCTATCCTATCCTCTATCCTATCGTATCCTGTATCCTATCCCATCCTCAATGCAATCCTGTATCCTATCCAATCCTCTATCCTATCATATTCTCTATCCTATACTATCCTCTATCCTATCGTATCATCTATCCTATCCTATCCTCTATCCAATCCAATCCTCTATCCTATCCTATCCTCCATAGTATCCTATCCTCTATCCTATCGTATCCTCTATCCTTGCCCATCCTCTAACGTATCCTATCATCTATCCTATCCTATCCTATATCCTATAATATCCTGTATCTTGCCCTATACTCTATCCTATCCTATCCTCTGTCCTATCCTATCCTCTATCCTATCCTATCCTCTATCCTATAATATCTTCTATCCTATCCAATCCTCTATCCTATCCTCTATCCTATCCTCTATCCTATCCAAACCTCTATCCTATCCTATCCTCTATTCTATCCGAATCCGCTATCCAATACTATCCTCTATCCTATCTTATGATCTATCCTATCGTATCCTCTATAATATCGTATCCTCTATCGTATCCTATCCTCTATCCTATCCAATCCTCTATCCTATCCTCTATCCTATCCAATTATCTATCCTATCCTCTATCCCGTCCTATCCTCTATCCCGTCCTATCCTCTATCCTATCGTATCATCTATCCTATCCCATCCCCTATCCTATCCTCTATCCTATCCTATCCTTTATAATATCGTATCCTCTATCCTACCCTATCCTCTGTCCGATAATATCATATATCCTATCCTATTCTCTATCATATCATATCCTCCATCCTATCCCATCCTCTATCCTATCTGTTTTCTCGTGCAGCGAGGTTGATTTGGATAGTGGAACTATCCTGTCAAGGATATACAGCGGTATACGGGATTTAAAGAATTACCACTTGTTCGGTCACGAAAAAGAACCCTTTTTTATTTCACGATACCAGACGTTCACTACGGAGACGATAATCCCGCGATAGGCACGGTAGCGATAAGCGTCGAATCCGAAAGGTTTTGCGCGAGACGGTTACAAGAATGCGATAGGCGCGGAGATAATATACGTGTTGATCGTTCGCTGTCTGGATCAAGAAGACGAAGGACAACGGCAGGAACGTTTGTAATCGTAACGCGGCGCTATCGATCGAAGCGCGTGATCGATATGTAAACTCGCACCCGATTACCGGCAATTTTGAACGTTGGAGTCCTGAACATACCGCCCGCCTCGGATAGTTGTATCCGATTACAAAAGGAGGGAGGTACAACGAAAAGGTTTCGCTGAACCTCGTGGCGAAATGCGTACGCTCGAGAATTACACTTTACGTAGCGCGTCTTAGCCTATTTTGTACATTTTATGACCGCCCGCCGTGACGGAGCGGTTGTTTGTTTTGGGGCTGTGTCTCGTCCGCGTTTTTTGCATCGAGGGTATCAGTTTCGTTGATATCAACGGGGAGGAAACACAGTTTGACGATCGGCCGTTTGTACTCCGAGTTGGCAGTCTTAATTGTTACGACGCGAATAATGTTATCCTCTCCGGGATGACATTTGATTATCCGCGCAAGTTCCCACTTACACGGAGGTGCAAGGGCGTTTCGGAGAAGGACGATACGACCAACCTTTGCGAGGTGACTCGCGGTGCGCCATTTCGTGCGTTGTTGCAACGAGTGAATATAGTCATTCGACCACGCTTTCCAAACACTTTCGTACAGTTTCTTTAAGAGCTGCCAACGAGTCAAGCGCGAATCGTTTACATCGAGCAGAGTTACGGTAGGAACAGTGGTGATCGCCGTGCCGATAAGAAAGTGACCCGGGGTCAGCGCTGTATAATCGTCGATATTTTCCGACCTCGGAGCAATCGGACGGGAGTTCATGCAAGCTTCGATCTGACATAATACGGTAGTCATCTCTTCGAACGTCAGAGTGTGCGAACCGATGACTCGTTTAAAATGGTGTTTCATGCTTCGAAATCCGGCTTCCCACAGTCCGCCGAAATGCGGAGCGGAGGGAGGAATGAAGTGCCATGCTACCTGATCGCTCGCGAGTTTGTTAAGGAGATTCGGGTCGCGCGTGGCGGATCGAAAGGCCGTGGTCAGTTCTTTGTCGGCACCCTGGAACGTGGTTCCATTATCGCTATACATGGCGACCGGTAAACCGCGACGCGAGATGAACCGATCGTAGCACGCTAGGAACGCATCCGTTGTATAGGATCCTACGAATTCGAGGTGTACCGCACGCGTCGCCATACATATAAAAAGTGCGATATACGCCTTTGTCGATTTATGTCCGCGACCGGGAGTCGTTCGGACTGCGATGGGGCCCGCGTAGTCCACGCCACAGTGTAAGAATGCTCTTTCTGAGCGGGTAACGCGTACCGCCGGAAGCTCTCCCATCAATTCGAACGGAATTGTCGCACGCTGTCGCGCGCAGATCACGCACTTGTATAAAACTTGGCGAACAGTAGGACGTGCCCGTAGGAGCCAGAATTCTTGTCGCAACTTCGCTAGCGTTAGTTGAGGGCCTGCGTGTAGCAAACTACGGTGCAGATGGCTGATGAGCAGCGAAACGAGAGGATGCGAGGCAAGGATAATCGGATGTTTGGTTTCCTCGGGTAATGCCGAATTTTGAAGGCGCCCGCCAACGCGAATCAGTCCCTCCGAATCGAGATACGGGTTTAAAGAGAGCACTGGACTTTGTCGCGGGAGCGGATGCTTACCGTATAACCGCTGAAATTCAACCGGAAGTACCGTTTGTTGAATATGTTTCAGCCAATACGTGCGCGCTTGTCGAATTTCTATCGGAAGCAGCGCGCTTGGATTTGGACAATTTTCCGAGTGACCTTCCGTGGCCGAGGTTGACGATTCGGACAGGTTACGGTATGACTGTAGTCTTTTGATAAAGCGCAAAATATACGCAGTCACGCGGAGAAGCTTGGGCCAACTCGAGAATCGTGTAGCTAGATCCCACGGTTCTGGTACAGTGACTGCGTGAAGAGCGACCGGTATCCGTTCCTCCGTCGTTGCCTTGAGCGGAGTGGTCTCGCAAGGCCACGAGGTAGATGGCGATTTGAGCCACCTCGGGCCGTGCCACCATAGGCTATGGTTCACAAACTGAGGGACGTGGATTCCGCGAGAGGCGCAGTCGGCAGGATTGTCTTCCGATATAACATGGTGCCACTGACATTTTGGTACTAGTTCCTGAATGTTCGCGACTCGATTCGCGACAAACGTTTTCCAACGAGACGCGGGTTGACTTATCCATGCGAGAGTAATCGTGGAATCGGTCCAGCCGTGCATCTCGCACGCAGAGTCCTCGAACGAAGTTCTTATGAACGACATTAGACGAGAAAGGAGTACAACTCCGCATAGCTCAAGGCGCGGAATGGTGAAGGATTTGAGCGGAGCCACTTTAGACTTTGCAGCGAGAAGAGAGACTAGAATCTCACCGTTGTTAGTTGTAACGCGAGAGTAAACAACTGCGGCATAGGCGTTTTGCGAGGCATCGGCGAAGCCATGCAGTTCTGTTTTTAAAACGTTTAACCCGTGTCCTGTCCACCGAGGGAGAACGATAGATCGGAGCAGGGGAAGTTGCGTGCAATACGTGGTCCACGTTTCGCGGAACTCGGTCGGGATGGTCTCATCCCAATCACACTTCTGCAACCAGAGGCGTTGCATCAGAATTTTGGCCACGATAACAACGGGAGCGGCCCATCCCAGCGGGTCGTAGAATCGAGCGATTGTCGAAAGAATTTCCCGTTTTGTTGCCGGAATGACGTTTTGAATTCCGATGTCGAAACGAAATGAGTCGTTCCCGGGATTCCAGTTGATACCAAGGACCTTTAAATTGTCATCTGGTAACAATGGTTTGCTGGCAGCAAGACCATGATCTGAGGGATCGATATCGGCAATTAATGCAGGGCAATTACTAGCCCATTTGCGCAATTTAAAGCCACCCTCTTGCAACAGGGCAGTTACGTGGTCACGTGTTTTACGTGCTAGCCGTGGATCGTCCGCGCCGAAGACGCAGTCGTCCACATAGATTTGGTCGCGAAGAACCAGCTGCGCGAGAGGATATTTCGACCCTTCGTCCTTAGCGAGTTGTTGGAGGACCCGTAAAGCAAGATAAGGAGCTGGACCGGTACCGTACGTAACGGTCAAGAGCCGATAATGCCGCAATGGTTCTGAGGGAGAAGATCGCCACAAAATCCGTTGATAGTCAACGTCCTTGTGGTCGACCAAGATCTGCCGGTACATTTTAGCAATGTCGGCGATAAAGACGTATCGATAGCGGCGCCATCGAAGAATTACAGCGGCTAAGTCCGTTTGTAATTTGGGACCGATCAATAAGTGGTCGTTGAGTGATGTCCCGTTTCCCGTTTTCGAGGATGCGTTGAAAACGACACGAAGCCGTGTTGTAGCGCTGTGTTCCCGAATAACCGCGTGATGCGGTATGTACACGGTTTGAAGTGACGGAACCGTTTGCGTGTCGGTGACTTCGGCCATATGACCGAGGGCCTCGTACTCACGTAGGAACTGAGCGTATTCTGCTGAATGCTCCGCGTTTCGTTGCAACCGATTTTCCTGTCTTAGGAACATGGTGTTCGCCGCGGAGAGTGAAGGGCCAATATCGATGGGAGGTCCTTCGATAAAAGGCAAGCGAACGATATACTGTCCATTTGGAGCCCGAGTATGCGTGCGTTGAAAATGTTCCTCGCACTTTTGTTCAGCAGGAGAAAGACGCGTGACGAACGGTAACTCCTCGACTTCCCAAAATCGTCGAAGTTCGGCATCGAGATTCCCCGAAACGTTGCAGTGGAAGCTGGCAACGGAAGTAGGAGCATTGGATGCGAAAGATGGAACGGGACCGGAAAGGATCCAGCCTAACGTGGTGTTTTGAGCCGTCGGCTCGTTCACCGGGCCCTTTCGCAAACCTTCTAAAAGAAGCAACCCGTACTGATCCGCACCGATAATTAGTTCGATTGGAGCCGAGTCAAAGGGATTGTCGTCCGCCAATTCCAGATCGCGAATATGAGAGAGCCTGACGCCTGTCGACACTTGATGTGGCAGATAGTTCGACAATGAACGTAGTACGTAAGCGCTCATGGAGTATACGGAGTCCGTTTTACACGATGCTACGGTAAATGTTGTCGATGAGCGACAAGCAACCGCGTTATTGCCGATTCCGGTAATGCTGACTGAAACACGCGAACGCGGTAGTCGGAGTCGTTGTGTTAAATTCTCGGCAATTATAGAAATGACCGAGCCTTGATCGAGTAACGCGCGAATTTTCTCTGAACGGCCAGACGGTGACCGCAGTTCGACCCATGCAGTCGCGAGCAAGACTTGCTGTGTGGCAGTCACGCGCGGAACAGAACAAGACGTGAGCAGCGATGTGACATTCTCGGTCGTTAACGTAGAGTTATTCGATGACGCGGTACCGGTTGATGACGCAGTCGCGTTGTTGAGATGTAACAAGGTGTGATGACGCCTTTTACAAATGGAACAGTTATATGAACTCGTACATTTTTTCGTCGAATGGTACGGACTCAAACAGTTCATGCACCGGTTGGTCCCTTTCGCGAACTCGACCCGTTGTTCGACAGATTTACTTTTAAATAACGCGCATTGTCCGAGTATGTGATTCGCTTTGCATAACTCGCACGGGCTCTTGACGGCAGCAGCACCGTGTAACGAAGTCGCACGAACACGACTCGATTTGGTTGCTGCCGAGTCCGCGATCCGAGAGGCCGCTCCCGACGGGGACGGCTTAATTGTTTGTAGCGCGCGTATTCGCGATTTTAGAAATGTATTAAGCGTTTCAAATGTCGGACAATCTGTGTTATCGCCGAGTTTCAACTCCCAAGCCTTCCGCGACTCGGAATCTAATTTCGTTGTTACGAAGAAAACGAGTAAGTCGCCCCAATGTTCGACGGGACGATCGAGATTCTGCAGGGCTTTTATCGCCTTGTTGGCTTTGTCGCGAAGGCTTCGCAGCTGATCGGCAGACTCGGAATGAACTTGTGGAAGGTCGTACAGAGTTTCTAAATGCGTTGTCACTAACAGCCGCTTGTTTTCAAAACACTCTACCAGGAGGTCCCACGCGATCGCGAAGCCCGCATCGGTTATCGCGATGTTCTCGACGAGATCACTTGCCGCGCCTTGCAAACACGCTAACAAATATTCGAAACGAGATACGTTTGACAGACCTTTACGAGAGATGACCATCGCTGTAAAGCGATCGCGGAAGGTTTCCCACTCACTGAAGGCTCCAGAGAATGTCGGCAGATTGAGCATTGGCATTCGACTCTTGTCGTCATCAGGTTGCGAGACAGGTCCTGCTGGCGACGGCGTCGAGTCAGTACCAGATGAGTCGGCAGCTGCGAGACGAGAAAGAGTTTCCGCCATGTAGTCCGATGTTTCCATGTAAATCTCGTGCACGGCCATGAATCGATCCTGGGTGAAGTAACCCACGGTGGAACGCTCCGCGTCCGTGGCAACGGCAGAGAGCTGCTTATGCAGACGTTGGCACTCGGCAAAAGATTCGCTAAGTCTTGCGATTCGATTCTTAACGGTTGCTACCGTTAATTTTGCTTTGCCGATCTTCTTGAAATTGTCAAGGGTACGTTCGACAATACGAGCGGCATCGATTTGGTGTTTAAGAAGCGTCTTGAGGTCACCCATTGTGAACTGTTACAGACCGACTAGTCCTTTTGTCCTTCAACTTTGAATGTCCAACGGATCACTCAACCGTCGTCAAATTGCCGAACAAGATCTTTTTAACCTCACAAATGTTTCTTCACCGAAACTCACTGCAATCCGGCTCGAAGGACCAATGTTTTCTCGTGCAGCGAGGTTGATTTGGATAGTGGAACTATCCTGTCAAGGATATACAGCGGTATACGGGATTTAAAGAATTACCACTTGTTCGGTCACGAAAAAGAACCCTTTTTTATTTCACGATACCAGACGTTCCCTACGGAGACGATAATCCCGCGATAGGCACGGTAGCGATAAGCGTCGAATCCGAAAGGTTTTGCGCGAGACGGTTACAAGAATGCGATAGGCGCGGAGATAATATACGTGTTGATCGTTCGCTGTCTGGATCAAGAAGACGAAGGACAACGGCAGGAACGTTTGTAATCGTAACGCGGCGCTATCGATCGAAGCGCGTGATCGATATGTAAACTCGCACCCGATTACCGGCAATTTTGAACGTTGGAGTCCTGAACACTATCCTATCCTCTATCCTATCCTATCCTCTATCCTATCCAATCCTCTATCCTATCCTATCCTCTGTCGTATCCTATTTTCTATCGTGTCCTATCCTCTATCATATCCTGTCCTCTAACGTATCCTATCCTCTATCCTATCCTATCCTCTATCCTATAATATCCTCTATCCTATCCTATCCTCTATCCTATCCAATCCCCTATCCTATCCTCTGTCCTATCATATCCTCCATCCTATCCCATCCTCTATCCTATCCTATCCTCTATCCTATCCTATCCTCTATCCAATCTAATCCTCTATCCTATCCTATCCTTCTGAGTATCCTATAATCTATTCTATCCTCTTTCCTATCCTATCCTCTATCCTATCCTATCCTCTATCCTATTGTATCCTCTATCCTATCCTATCCACTATCCTATAATATCCTCTATCCGATCCTACCTTCTGTCGTATCCTCTTTTCTATGCTATCCTATCCCCTTTCCTATCCTGTCCTCTATCCTATCCTATCCTCTATCCTATCCTATCCTATATCCTATTGTATCCTCTATACTATCCCATCCTCTATACCATCCTATCCTCTATCCTTTCCCATCCTCTATCCTATCCTATCCTCTGTCCTATCCTATCCTCTGTCCTATCCAATCCTCTATCCCAAAATATCCTCTATTCTATCCAATCCTCTATCCTATCCATTCCTCTATTCTATAATATCCTCAATCCTATCCAATCCTCTATCCTATCCTCTATCCTATCCTCTATCCTATCCTATTCTGAATGCAATCCTGTATCCTATCTAATCCTCTATCCTATCATATCCTCTATCCTATCTTATCCTCTATCCTATCGTATCATCTATCCTATCCCATCCCCTATGCTATCCTCTATCCTATCCTATCCTCTATAATATCGTATCCTCTATCCTACCCTATCCTCTGTCCGATAATATCATATATCCTATCCTATTCTCTATCATATCATATCCTCCATCCTATCCCATCCTCTATCCTATCCTATCCTCTATCCTATCCTATCCTCTATCCAATCCAATCTTCTGTCCTATCCTATCCTCCATAGTATCCTATCCTCTATCCTATCGTCCATCCTATCCTATCCTCTATCATATCCTATCCTCTATACTATCCTATCCTATCCTATCCTCTAGCCTATCCTATCCTCTATCCTATCCTACCGTTTGTCCTATCCTATCCTCTATAATATACTATCCTCAATCCTATCCTATCCTCTATCCTATCCAATCGTCTATCCTATAATATCCTCTACCTATCGTATACTGAATGCTATCCTGTATCCTATCCAATCCTCTATCGTATCCTATCCTCTATCCTATCGTATCCTCTATCCTATCCCATCATCTAACGTATCCTATCATCTATCCTATCCTATCCTATATCCTATAATATTGTGTATCCTATCCTATACTCTATCCTATCCTATCCTCTATCCTATCCTATCCTCTATCCTATCCTACCCTCTATCCTATCCTATCCTCTATCCTATCCTATCCTCTAGCATATCCTATCCTCTAGCATATCCTATCCTCTATCCTATCATATCCTCTATCGTATCCAATCCCCTATCCTATCCTCTATCCGATCCTATCCTCTATCCTATCCTATCCTCTAACCCATCCAATCCCCTATCCTACCCTCTATCCTATCCTATCCTGTATCCTATCCTATCCTCTATCCTATCCTATACTCTATCCTATCCTCTATCGTATCCTATCCTCTATCCTATCCTATTCTCCATCCCATCCTATCCTCTATCCTATCCTATCCTCTATCCTATACTATCCTCTATCCTATCCTATCCTCTATCCTATCCTATCCTCTATAATATCGTACCCTGAATAGTATCCTATCCTCTATCGTCTGCTCTATCCTATCCTATCCTCTATCCTATCCTATTCTCTATCCTATCCAATCCCCTATCCTATCCTCTATCCGATCCTATCCTCTATCCTATCCTATCCTCAATCCTATCCTATCCTCTATCCTATCCTATCCTCTATCCTATCCTATCCTCTATCCTATCCTATCCTCTATCCTATCCTATCCTCTATCCTATCCTATCCTCTATCCTATCCTATCCTCTATCCTATCCTATCCTCTATCCTATCCTATCCTCTATCCTATCCTATCCTCTATCCTATCCTATCATCTATAATATCGTATCCTCTATCCTATCCTATCCTCTATCCTATTCTATCCTCTATCCTATTCTATCCTCTATCCTATACTATGCTCTATCCTATCCTATCCTCTATCCTATCCTATCCTCTATCCTATCCTATCCTCTATCCTATCCTATCCTCTATCCTATCCTATCCTCTATCCTATCCAATTCCCTATCCTCTATCAAATCCTATCCTCTATAATATCGTATCCTCCAACCCATCCAATCCCCTATCCTATCCTCTATCCTATCGTATCCTTTACCCTATCCTATAATATATCGTCTCCTGTCCTCTATCCTATCCAATTCCCTATCCTATCCTCTATCGTCGACTATCCTCTATCCTATCCAATTACCTATCCTATCCTCTATCCTATCCTCTCCGATCCTAAATCCTATCCTATTCTCTATCCTATCCTCTATCCTATCCTATCCTCTATCCTATAATATCATCCATCCTATCCTATTCTCTATGCTATCCTATCCTTTATCCTATCCTATCCTCTATCGTCTCCTATCCTCTATCCTATCCTAATCCCCTATGTTATCCTCTATCCTGTCCCATCCTCTGTAATATCGTATTTTCTATGCTATCCTCCATCCTATCCTATCCTCTATCCTATCCTCTATCCTATCCAAACCTCTATCCTATCCTATCCTCTATTCTATCCGAATCCGCTATCCAATACTATCCTCTATCCTATCTTATGATCTATCCTATTGTATCCTCTATACTATCCCATCCTCTATACCATCCTATCCTCTATCCTTTCCCATCCTCTATCCTATCCTCTATCCTATCCAATTATCTATCCTATCCTCTATCCCGTCCTATCCTCTATCCTATCGTATCATCTATCCTATCCTATACTCTATCCTATCCTATCCTCCATCCTATCCTATGCTCTATCCTACCCTATCCTCTGTCCTATCCTATCCTCTATCCTATCCTATCCTCTATCCTATCCTATCCTCTATCCTATCCTATCCTTTCCTGTATCCTATCCAATCCTGTATCCTATCCTGTCCTCTATTCTATCCTACCCTCTATCCTATCCTATCCTCTGTCCTATCCTATCCTCTATCCTTTCCTATCCTCTATCCTATCCTATCTTCTATCCTATCCTATCCTCTATCCTATCAAAACCCCAACCCTATCCTCTGTCCTATCCTATCCTCTATCCTATCCTATCCTATCCTCTATCCTATCAAATCACCTATCCTATCCTCTATCCTATCCTATCATCTATCCTCTATCCTATCCAATCCTCTATCCTATCCTATCCTCTATCCTATCAAATCCCCTATCCTATCCTCTGTCCTATCCTATCCTCTATCCTATCCTATCCTCTATCCTATCCTATCCTCTATCCTATCCTATCCTCTATCCTATCCTATCCTCTATCCTCTATCCTATCCTATCCTCTATACTATCCTATCCTCTATCCTATCCTATATTCTATCCTATCCTATCCTCTATCCTATCCTATCCTCTATCCTATCCTATCCTCTATCCTATCCTATCCTCTATCCTATCAAATCCCCTATCCTATCCTCTGTCCTATCCTATCCTCTATCCTATCCTATCCTCTATCCTATCCTATCCTCTATCCTATCCTATCCTCTATCCTATCCTATCGTCTATCCTATCCTCTATCCTATCCTATACTCTATCCTATCCTATCCTCCATCCTATCCTATCCTCAAACCTATCCTTTCCTGTATCCTATCCAATCCTGTATCCTATCCTATCCTCTATCCTATCCTATCCTCTATCCTATCCTATCCTCTATCCTATCCTATCCTCTATCCTCTATCCTCTATCCTCTATCCTATCCTATCCTCTATCCTATCCTATCCTCTATCCTATCCTATCTTCTATCCTATCCTATACTCTATCCTATCCTATCCTCTATCCTATCCTATCCTCTATCCTCTCCTATCTTCTATCCTATCCTATCCTCTATCCTATCAAATCCCCTACCCTATCCTCTTTCCTATCCTATCCTCTATCCTATCCTATCCTCTATCCTCTATCCTATCCTATCTTCTATCCTATCCTATCCTCTATCCTATCCTATCCTCTATCCTATCCTGTCCTCTATCCTATCCTATCTTCTATCCTATCCTATCCTCTATCCTATCCTATCCTCTATCCTATCCTATCCTCTATCCTATCCTGTCCTCTATCCTATCCTATCTTCTATCCTATCCTATCCTCTATCCTATCAAATCCCCTACCCTATCCTCTGTCCTATCCTATCCTCTATCCTATCCTATCCTCTATCCTATCCTATCCTCTATCCTATGCTATCCTCTATCCTCTATCCTATCCTATCCTCTATCCTATCCTATCCTCTATCCTATCCTATCTTCTATCCTATCCTATACTCTATCCTATCCTATCCTCTATCCTATCCTATCCTCTATCCTATCCTATCCTCTATCCTATCCTATCTTCTATCCTATCCTATCCTCTATCCTATCAAAACCCCTACCCTATCCTCTGTCCTATCCTATCCTCTATCCTATCCTATCCTCTATCCTCTATCCTATCCTATCCTCTATCCTATCTTATCCTCTATCCTATCCTATCCTCTATCCTATCCTATCTTCTATCCTATCCTATCCTCTATCCTATCCTATCCCCTATCCTATCCTCTATCCTATTCTATCATCTATCCTCTATCCTATCCTATCTTCTATCCTATCCTATCCTCTATCCTATCAAATCCCCTATCCTATCCTCTATCCTATCCTATCATCTATCCTCTATCCTATCCAATCCTCTATCCTATCCTATCCTCTATCCTATCAAATCCCCTATCCTATCCTCTATCCTATCCTATCATCTATCCTCTATCCTATCCAATCCTCTATCCTATCCTATCCTCTATCCTATCAAATCCCCTATCCTATCCTCTGTCCTATCCTATCCTCTATCCTATCCTATCCTCTATCCTATCCTATCCTCTATCCTATCCTATCCTCTATCCTATCCTATCCTCTATCCTATCCTATCGTCTATCCTATCCTCTATCCTATCCTATACTCTATCCTATCCTATCCTCCATCCTATCCTATCCTCAATCCTATCCATTCCTGTATCCTATCCAATCCTGTATCCTATCCTGTCCTCTATTCTATCCTACCCTCTATCCTATCCTATCCTCTATCCTATCCTATCCTCTATCCTATCCTATCCTCTATCCTATCCTATCTTCTATCCTATCCTATACTCTATCCTATGCTATCCTCTATCCTATCCTATCCTCTATCCTATCCTATCCTCTATCCTATCCTATCTTCTATCCTATCCTATCCTCTATCCTATCAAAACCCCTACCCTATCCTCTGTCCTATCCTATCCTCTATCCTATCCTATCCTCTATCCTCTATCCTATCCTATCCTATCCTCTATCCTATCTTATCCTCTATCCTATCCTATCCTCTATCCTATCCTATCTTCTATCCTATCCTATCCTCTATCCTATCCTATCCCCTATCCTATCCTCTATCCTATTCTATCATCTATCCTCTATCCTATCCTATCTTCTATCCTATCCTATCCTCTATCCTATCAAATCCCCTATCCTATCCTCTATCCTATCCTATCATCTATCCTCTATCCTATCCAATCCTCTATCCTATCCTATCCTCTATCCTATCAAATCCCCTATCCTATCCTCTATCCTATCCTATCATCTATCCTCTATCCTATCCAATCCTCTATCCTATCCTATCCTCTATCCTATCAAATCCCCTATCCTATCCTCTGTCCTATCCTATCCTCTATCCTATCCTATCCTCTATCCTCTATCCTATCCTATCCTATCCTCTATCCTATCTTATCCTCTATCCTATCCTATCCTCTATCCTATCCTATCTTCTATCCTATCCTATCCTCTATCCTATCCTATCCCCTATCCTATCCTCTATCCTATTCTATCATCTATCCTCTATCCTATCCTATCTTCTATCCTATCCTATCCTCCATCCTATCCTATCCTCTATCCTATCCTATCCTCTATCCTATCCTATCCTCTATCCTATCCTATCCTCTATCCTATCCTATCGTCTATCCTATCCTCTATCCTATCCTATACTCTATCCTATCCTATCCTCCATCCTATCCTATCCTCAATCCTATCCATTCCTGTATCCTATCCAATCCTGTATCCTATCCTGTCCTCTATTCTATCCTACCCTCTATCCTATCCTATCCTCTATCCTATCCTATCCTCTATCCTATCCTATGCTCTATCCTATCCTATCCTCTATCCTATCCTATCGTCTATCCTATCCTCTATCCTATCCTATACTCTATCCTACCCTATCCTCTATCCGATAATATCATATATCCTATCCTATTCTCTATCATATCATATCCTCCATCCTATCCCATCCTCTATCCTATCCTATCCTCTATCCTATCCTATCCTCTATCCTATCCAATCCTCTATCCTATCCTATCCTCTGTCGTATCCTATTTTCTATCGTATCCTATCCTCTATCCTATCCTGTCCTCTAACGTATCCTATCCTCTATCCTATCCTATCCTCTATCCTATAATATCCTCTATCCTATCCTATCCTCTATCCTATCCAATCCCCTATCCTATCCTCTGTCCTATCATATCCTCCATCCTATCCCATCCTCTATCCTATCCTATCCTCTATCCTATCCTATCCTCTATCCAATCTAATCCTCTATCCTATCCTATCCTTCTGAGTATCCTATAATCTATTCTATCCTCTTTCCTATCCTATCCTCTATCCTATCCTATCCTCTATCCTATTGTATCCTCTATCCTATCCTATCCACTATCCTATAATATCCTCTATCCGATCCTACCTTCTGTCGTATCCTCTTTTCTATGCTATCCTATCCCCTTTCCTATCCTGTCCTCTATCCTATCCTATCCTCTATCCTATCCTATCCTATATCCTATTGTATCCTCTATACTATCCCATCCTCTATACCATCCTATCCTCTATCCTTTCCCATCCTCTATCCTATCCTATCCTCTGTCCTATCCTATCCTCTGTCCTATCCAATCCTCTATCCCAAAATATCCTCTATTCTATCCAATCCTCTATCCTATCCATTCCTCTATTCTATAATATCCTCAATCCTATCCAATCCTCTATCCTATCCTCTATCCTATCCTCTATCATATCCTATTCTGAATGCAATCCTGTATCCTATCTAATCCTCTATCCTATCATATCCTCTATCCTATCTTATCCTCTATCCTATCGTATCATCTATCCTATCCCATCCCCTATGCTATCCTCTATCCTATCCTATCCTCTATAATATCGTATCCTCTATCCTACCCTATCCTCTGTCCGATAATATCATATATCCTATCCTATTCTCTATCATATCATATCCTCCATCCTATCCCATCCTCTATCCTATCCTATCCTCTATCCTATCCTATCCTCTATCCAATCCAATCTTCTATCCTATCCTATCCTCCATAGTATCCTATCCTCTATCCTATCGTCCATCCTATCCTATCCTCTATCATATCCTATCGTCTATACTATCCTATCCTATCCTATCCTGTATCCTATCCTATCCTCTATCCTATCCTATCCTCTATCCTATCCTATTCTCCATCCCATCCTATCCTCTATCCTATCCTATTCTCTATCCTATACTATCCTCTATCCTATCCTATCCTCTATCCTATCCTATCCTCTATAATATCGTACCCTGAATAGTATCCTATCCTCTATCGTCTGCTCTATCCTATCCTATCCTCTATCCTATCCTATTCTCTATCCTATCCAATCCCCTATCCTATCCTCTATCCGATCCTATCCTCTATCCTATCCTATCCTCAATCCTATCCTATCCTCTATCCTATCCTATCCTCTATCCTATCCTATCCTCTATCCTATCCTATCCTCTATCCTATCCTATCCTCTATCCTATCCTATCCTCTATCCTATCCTATCCTCTATCCTATCCTATCCTCTATCCTATCCTATCATCTATAATATCGTATCCTCTATCCTATCCTATCCTCTATCCTATTCTATCCTCTATCCTATTCTATCCTCTATCCTATACTATGCTCTATCCTATCCTATCCTCTATCCTATCCTATCCTCTATCCTATCCTATCCTCTATCCTATCCTATCCTCTATCCTATCCTATCCTCTATCCTATCCAATTCCCTATCCTCTATCAAATCCTATCCTCTATAATATCGTATCCTCCAACCCATCCAATCCCCTATCCTATCCTCTATCCTATCGTATCCTTTACCCTATCCTATAATATATCGTCTCCTGTCCTCTATCCTATCCAATTCCCTATCCTATCCTCTATCGTCGACTATCCTCTATCCTATCCAATTACCTATCCTATCCTCTATCCTATCCTCTCCGATCCTAAATCCTATCCTATTCTCTATCCTATCCTCTATCCTATCCTATCCTCTATCCTATAATATCATCCATCCTATCCTATTCTCTATGCTATCCTATCCTTTATCCTATCCTATCCTCTATCGTCTCCTATCCTCTATCCTATCCTAATCCCCTATGTTATCCTCTATCCTGTCCCATCCTCTGTAATATCGTATTTTCTATGCTATCCTCCATCGTATCCTATCATCTATCCTATTATATCCTCTATCCTATAATATCATCCATTCTATCCTATTCTCTATCCTATCCTATCCTCTATCCTATCCTATCCTCTATCGTCTCCTATCCTCTATCCTATCCAATCCCCTATGTTATCCTCTATCCTGTCCCATCCTCTATCCTATCCTATTCTCTATGCTATCCTCTATCCGATCCTATCCTCTATCCTATCCTATCCTCTAACCCATCCAATCCCCTATCCTATCCTCTATCCTATCCTATCCTCTACCTTATCCTATCCTCTATCGTCGCCTATCCTCTATCCTATCCAATTACATATCCTATCCTCTATCCTATCCTCTATCCAATCCTCTCCGATCCTAAATCCTATCCTATTCTCTATCCTATCCTCTATCCTATCCTATCCTCTATCCTATAATATCATCCATCCTACCCTATTCTCTATCCTATCCTATTCTCTATCCTATCCTATCCTCTATCCTATCCTATCCTCTACCCTATCCTATACTCTATCCTATCCTTTCCTATATCCTATCCTATCCTCTATCGTATCCAATCAACTATCCTATCCTCTATCCGATCCTATCCTCTATCCTATCCTATGCTCTTACCTATAGAATCCCCTATCCTATCCTCTATCCTATCAAATCCTGTACCCTATCCTATCTTCTATCGCTTCCGGTCCTCTATCTCATCCAATACCCTATCCTATCCTCTATCGTCGCCTATCCTCTTTCCTATCCAATTACCTATCCTATCCAATATCCTATCCTCTCCGATCCTAAATCCTATCCTATTCTCTATCCTATCCTCTATCCTATAATATCATCCATCCTATCCTATTCTCTATCCTATCATATCCTCTATCCTATCCTATCCTCTATCCGATCCTATCCTCTATCCTATCCTATGCTCTTACCTATCCAATCCCCTATCCTATCCTCTATCCTATCCTATCCTGTACCCTATCCTATCTTCTATCGTCTCCTGTCCTCTATCCCATCCAATCCCCTATCCTATCCTCTATCGTCGCCTATCCTCTATCCTATCCAATTACCTATCCTATCCAATATCCTATCCTCTCCGATCCTAAATCCCATCCTATTCTCTATCCTATCCTCTATCCTACCCTATCCTCAATCCTATCCTATCATCTATCCTATCCTATCCTCTATCCTATCCTACCCTCTATCCTATCCTATCCTCTATCCTATCCTATCCTCTAGCATATCCTATCCTCTAGCATATCCTATCCTCTATCCTATCATATCCTCTATCGTATCCAATCCCCTATCCTATCCTCTATCCTATCCTATCCTCTATCCTATCCTATCCTCTATCCTATCCTATCCTCTATCCTATCCTATCGTCTATCCTATCCTCTATCCTATCCTATACTCTATCCTATCCTATCCTCCATCCTATCCTATCCTCAATCCTATCCTTTCCTGTATCCTATCCAATCCTGTATCCTATCCTGTCCTCTATTCTATCCTACCCTCTATCCTATCCTATCCTCTATCCTATCCTATCCTCTATCCTATCCTATGCTCTATCCTATCCTATCGTCTATCCTATCCTATGCTCTATCCTATCCTATCGTCTATCCTATCCTCTATCCTATCCTATCAAATCCCCTATCCTATCCTCTGTCCTATCCTATCCTCTGTCCTATCCTATCCTCTATCCTTTCCTATCCTCTATCCTATCAAATCCCCTACCCTATCCTCTGTCCTATCCTATCCTCTATCCTATCCTATCCTCTATCCTATCCTATCCTCTATCCTATCCTATCCTCTATCCTCTATCCTATCCTATCCTCTATCCTATCCTATCCTCTATCCTACCCTATCTTCTATCCTATCCTATACTCTATCCTATCCTATCCTCTATCCTATCCTATCCTCTATCCTATCCTATCCTCTATCCTATCCTATCTTCTATCCTATCCTATCCTCTATCCTATCAAAACCCCTACCCTATCCTCTGTCCTATCCTATCCTCTATCCTATCCTATCCTCTATCCTCTATCCTATCCTATCCTCTATCCTATCTTATCCTCTATCCTATCCTATCCTCTATCCTATCCTATCCCCTATCCTATCATCTATCCTACCCTATCATCTATCCTCTATCCTATCATCTATCCTCTATCCTATCCTATCTTCTATCCTATCCTATCCTCTATCCTATCAAATCCCCTATCCTATCCTCTATCCTATCCTATCATCTATCCTCTATCCTATCCTATCCTCTATCCTATCAAATCCCCTATCCTATCCTCTGTCCTATCCTATCCTCTATCCTATCCTATCCTATCCTCTATCCTATCCTATCCTCTATCCTATCCTATCGTCTATCCTATCCTCTATCCTATCCTATACTCTATCCTATCCTATCCTCCATCCTATCCTATCCTCAATCCTATCCTTTCCTGTATCCTATCCAATCCTGTATCCTATCCTGTCCTCTATTCTATCCTACCCTCTATCCTATCCTATCCTCTATCCTATCCTATCCTCTATCCTATCCTATGCTCTATCCTATCCTCTATCCTATCCTATCAAATCCCCTATCCTATCCTCTGTCCTATCCTATCCTCTATCCTATCCTATCAAATCCCCTATCCTATCCTCTGTCCTATCCTATCCTCAGTCCTATCCTATCCTCTTTCCTTTCCTATCCTCTATCCTATCCTATCCTCTTTCCGATCCTACCCTCTATCCTATCCTATCCTCTATCCTATCCTATCCTCTATCCTATCCTCTATCCTATCCTATCCTCTATCCTATCAAATCCCCTACCCTATCCTCTGTCCTATCCTATCCTCTATCCTATCCTATCCTCTATCCTATCCTATCCTCTATCCTATCCTATCCTCTATCCTATCCTATCCTCTATCCTCTATCCTATCCTATCCTCTATACTATCCTATCCTCTATCCTATCCTATATTCTATCCTATCCTATCCTCTATCCTATCCTATCCTCTATCCTATCCTATCCTCTATCCTATCAAATCCCCTATCCTATCCTCTGTCCTATCCTATCCTCTATCCTATCCTATCCTCTATCCTATCCTATCCTCTATCCTATCCTATCCTCTATCCTATCCTATCGTCTATCCTATCCTCTATCCTATCCTATACTCTATCCTATCCTATCCTCCATCCTATCCTATCCTCAAACCTATCCTTTCCTGTATCCTATCCAATCCTGTATCCTATCCTATCCTCTATCCTATCCTATCCTCTATCCTATCCTATCCTCTATCCTATCCTATCCTCTATCCTCTATCCTCTATCCTCTATCCTATCCTATCCTCTATCCTATCCTATCCTCTATCGTATCCTATCTTCTATCCTATCCTATACTCTATCCTATCCTATCCTCTATCCTATCCTATCCTCTATCCTATCCTATCCTCTATCCTCTCCTATCTTCTATCCTATCCTATCCTCTATCCTATCAAATCCCCTACCCTATCCTCTTTCCTATCCTATCCTCTATCCTATCCTATCCTCTATCCTCTATCCTATCCTATCCTCTATCCTATCTTATCCTCTATCCTATCCTATCCTCTATCCTATCCTATCTTCTATCCTATCCTATCCTCTATCCTATCCTATCCCCTATCCTATCCTCTATCCTATCCTATCATCTATCCTCTATCCTATCCTATCTTCCATCCTATCCTATCCTCTATCCTATCAAATCCCCCATCCTATCCTCTATCCTATCCTATCATCTATCCTCTATCCTATCCAATCCTCTATCCTATCCTATCCTCTATCCTATCAAATCCCCTATCCTATCCTCTGTCCTATCCTATCCTCTATCCTATCCTATCCTATCCTATCCTATCCTATCCTCTATCCTATCCTATCCTCTATCCTATCCTATCCTCTATCCTATCCTATCTTCTATCCTATCAAATCCCCTATCCTATCCTCTGTCCTATCCTATCCTCTATCCTATCCTATCCTCTATCCTATCCTATCCTCTATCCTATCCTATCTTCTATCCTATCCTATCCTCTATCCTATCCTATCCTCTATCCTATCCTGTCCTCTATCCTATCCTATATTCTATCCTATCCTATCCTCTATCCTATCCTATCCTCTATCCTATCAAATCCCCTATCCTATCCTCTATCCTATCCTATCATCTATCCTCTATCCTATCCAATCCTCTATCCTATCCTATCCTCTATCCTATCAAATCCCCTATCCTATCCTCTATCCTATCCTATCATCTATCCTCTATCCTATCCAATCCTCTATCCTATCCTATCCTCTATCCTATCAAATCCCCTATCCTATCCTCTGTCCTATCCTATCCTCTATCCTATCCTATCCTCTATCCTATCCTATCCTCTATCCTATCCTATGCTCTATCCTATCCTATCCTCTATCCTATCCTATCGTCTATCCTATCCTCTATCCTATCCTATACTCTATCCTATCCTATCCTCCATCCTATCCTATCCTCAAACCTATCCTTTCCTGTATCCTATAAAATCCTGTATCCTATCCTATCCTCTATCCTATCCTATCTTCTGTCCTATCCTATCCTCTATCCTATCCTATCCTCTATCCTATCCTATCCTCTATCCTATCCTATGCTCTATCCTATCCTATCCTCTATCCTATCCTATCGTCTATCCTATCCTATACTCTATCCTATCCTATCCTCCATCCTATCCTATCCTCAAACCTATCCTTTCCTGTATCCAATAAAATCCTGTATCCTATCCTATCCTCTATCCTATCCTGTCCTCTATCCTATCCTATCTTCTATCCTATCCTATCCTCTATCCTATCAAATACCCTACCCTATCCTCTGTCCTATCCTATCCTCTATCCTATCCTATCCTCTATCCTATCCTATCCTCTATCCTATCCTATCCTCTATCCTCTATCCTATCCTATCCTCTATCCTATCCTATCCTCTATCCTATCCTATCTTCTATCCTATCCTCTACCCTCTATCCTATCCTATCCTCTATCCTATCTTGTCCTCTATCCTATCCTATCCTCTATCCTATCCTATCCCCTATTTTTTTTTTTTTTTTTTTTTTTTTTTTTTTCCGAGGAGGTAATCTCGTTACGGATACCCGAACCCCCCCGGGGGGGGGGGGGTGGTCCGGGTTATGTGGGACTCCTCGGCTGGTTGGTGCAACGCCGAGTATACCCACTAACTCCTCCCCGTCCGTCCCTAGACTCCTGGGGGCACCCGTGCTCTGCGCGCGCATGTCAATCCGGTGTGCCCCCGCCTTAGCATACCACCCAGGGGGGGACGCGGCCCCCTCCCGTACCTACTCTATCCGAAGGCACCACGCAACGGACGACGTGGCGCCTTCCCCCCTGTTAGGCCGCCCGATGAGCATCCGAGCCCCCGCTCGAGATGCCCGGCGGCCTCCGGGGACGCCGTTGGTGACCGAGTGTAAGGGGATATCCGATCCCCCGCCTCGAGATCATCAAGGGCGTCCCCGCTCGCGTCAGAGGCGTCGCAACGGGGGTACGCCCCCGGGGCGTACCCTGCGCCGCCTCCCCCCCTTCGGCCGGGATCGTGATTACGCTCCCGATCCCGTTCCGCAGCCTCCTTCCGCAGCATAACCCGCTCGCAGAAGGAAGCGAACCCCCTCCACGCCTCCTCGCCACCGGCTGCCGCAGCGACGACAGCCGGGAGCGAGAGGTCGTGGCCCACCGCGCGCCGCAGGGCACGGCGCTCTCCCCCCCATGCCGGACACTCCTCCAGAGTGTGTTGCGCCGTGTCCCGCGGCTCGCCGCAGTGGTGACACGCCTCCTCGGTCTCCCTCCCGATGCGACACAGGTAGTCGCCGAAGCACCCGTGCCCGCTCATCACCTGCGTCACACGGTAGGAGACCCTATGCCCCATCCATCCCCTGTTCCATTGATCGAACACCGGGAGGATGGCCCGAACGGCCCGCCTCTCGCCCTCCCTCGTCCCGGGAAGGCTATCGCGCCACTCCCGGGCTGCGTGCCGCCGAGCATGTCGCCTGAGCTCATCCACCATGAGCCGCGCCTGATCCGGGGCCACCCCCCGGAGCCGGAGTTCCCTGGAGTGCGTATGCACATCCGCCAACACGCGGGCCTCCAGCTCGAGGGGGATCAGCCCCGACATCACCATCGCCGTCGCGTATGAAATGGTGCGGTACCCCCGCACGATGCCTATGGCCAGCCTGCGCTCGATGCGACGCAGCAGCGACCGTGTGCCGCCACTGCGCCCCCTAGCCAAGACATCGCGCGCCCACACAGGGGCTCCGTACAGGACCAAAACTCGCACCACCACCGCGAACAGACGACGCACCCGTCCACAGGGTCCCCCGAGATTCGGGAGAAGGCGACCGAGCGCAGCGGTCGCCCTCTCCGCCCGGGGCGCCAGCGACTCAAGGTGGCGGTCAAAACGCCACCGGCCGTCAAGCTCGAGTCCCAGGTACCGCATCTGGGACCCGACCTTGACCATCCCCTCCCCCACGCAGATCCAGCACTGGGGAGGCGCCGCCAACCGGGCCGAGCGGAGAAACCACATGGCCCTGGTTTTCTCGACGGACACCTCTAGGCCCAGCGACCGGATCGCGCGCACCGCGCGCCACGCGCCGCGCTCCGCCAGGCAGATGGCCTCCTTCGCATACCTCCCGGTGGCCAATACCAGCGTGTCGTCGGCGTAACACGTCAGGCTGACCCCGGGAGGCATCTCCTCCCGCAGGACGCGATCGTACGCAAGATTCCACAGCAACGGGCCCAACACCGAGCCCTGCGGAACCCCGCGCACGACGCCCCTGCGCACCATCCCGTACCGGCCGGGATACTCTATACCCCTGTCGGAGAGATAGCTCCCGATCACCCTTCTGAGATACAGAGGCACCCGGTGGAAGACCAGGGCCTCCATTATCCGATCCCAGGGGACGGTGTTGAACGCGTTAGCGATATCCAAGGATATCGCCAACGCAACTCCGCCCCCCCTCGTACAGGCCTCCGAGAGAGCCCTCACCCGCCGAATAGCGTCGACGGTGGAGAGACCCTCCCGGAAGCCGAATTGAACCCCGCTCAGATCGGGGACCCCTCCCGCCGACAGGTGCCTGACGAGGCGTCCAACGAGTACGCGCTCGAACAACTTCCCCGCCTCGTCCAGCAGACAAATTGGCCGGTACCCTGAGGGCGAGTCCCGGGACTTGCCCCCCTTCGGAAGGAGGACCAACCTGCCCGACTTCCACTCCGTGGGGAACACCCCCTCCCTCAGACAGCCGTTATACAGCTGCCGGAGTTCGGCGGCGAGTCCCCCCTCCAGGGCCAAGACCAACGCGCGGCCCGGCACCCCGTCCGGGCGCGGGGCCTTGCGGCCCACCCGCCGCGCCCTGGCCATCGCCTCACCCAGCTCGCCGGCCGACACCTCCCACTCTGCGGACCAGGAGAGAGGCTCCTGTTCCCAATGGGAGCGGCGCAGTTGTCCCCCCTCTCGCGGGAAGAGGGACGCCACCACTCCCTCGAGCAGGTGGGGGTCCATCGACTCCGTCACCGGAGGCGCCCACGCGCGCAGCTTGTTCATGACAAGCTTGTACGGGCGCCCCCATGGACCGGAGTCCACCGTGCCGACGAGCTCCGACCACGCGTCGGCCTTGGCCCGCGCGATAGCCCTGCGGAGAACCCCGAGCGCGGCTCGGTACTCCCCGCCGAGCCTCGCCGTCACCTCCTCGTCGTCGGGCCTCCTACGCGCTCGGCTGTACCGACGCCGCGCGGCATTGCAGGCACGCCGGAGCTCCGCAATGCCGGCGGACCACCAGTACGCCGCCCTCCTGGGGGCGAACCGGCTGCGGGGCATGGCGGTGTCGCACACCGCCGTCATTACCTCCCGCAGCCGCCTCGCCCCTTGCGCAGGCGCCAGCTCGGACAGGGCCGGCCCCGTCCATGTCGCCGCGGCTACCGCGGCCCCGAACGCGTCCGCGTCCAGCCGCTTCAAGGCCCATCGCGGCCGTCGGTCCCCCCGGCCCGGCCGGGAATCCCGCGCGTGGAGGGTGGGCCACACGTCCATGACGATGGGCGTATGGTCTGACGCAATCTCTATCTCCTCGGCCACCCTCCATCCCGACACCCGGCGCACGGCCGAGGGAGTCCCCCATGTCAGGTCGACAATCGAGACCCCCTGCGGACGCACGCACGTCGGCGTGGATCCCCGGTTAATCAACCGGAGATCCAGGCCGGCCGCCCAGGTTAACACCTCGCTACCCCTAGTGGTCGTCCTGGGACTCCCCCACGATACCGCGTGGGCATTGAAGTCTCCCAAAACGAGAACCGGGCGGGCGCTGCACCGCGCGATGCAGCTGTTCAGCCCGCCCAGGAACCCCCGAAATTGATCGAGGCCACAGCTCGGCGAGATGTAGATCCCGACAACCGCGATGTCCCCCCATTGCACCGCCACGAATCCCTCGCCCCGCTCCAGAAGGGAGACCGACGGGGACCCGGGGCGGCTTCCCGCCACTATTACTACGGAGCCGATCTCGTCCCCCACCCAGAAGGGGTGTTCGGGGATTGCGTACGGCTCCGCCGCAACTGCCAGCCCAGCCCCCCACTCGCGCACGGCTTGGACAAACAGGTCCTGTGCCGCGCGCGAGTGGTTGAGGTTCGCCTGCAGAACCGGAGTAGGATTAAAAGTACCTACTCTAACATGGGCTCTGCAGAGTCCCCTCCCTGGGAGGTCCGGGCCCCCGGCGCCGTCTGCGGCCGCTGCGCGGATGCAGCCCCAGACGCGCCCTTCTCTTTCGTCGCCGCGCGGCCCCTCTTGGGAGCCGGGGCACACGCTTTGGCCCCGAATCTATGGCCCGATGGTCTCCCCAGGTCCGCGCAGAGCGGACACCTGGGGGCGGCCCTACAGGCCGAAGCCCGGTGCTCCGCCGCCCCGCAGCGGTAGCACATCGCGCCTCTGTCGACCGCGCTCTCGCATGTCGCCCGCGTGTGCCCCGTCTCCAAACAACGGAAGCATTGGAGGGGCCGCTCCCTCAGCGCCTCGACGCGGGCCGAGGACCAGCCGACCAGCAGCCGGCCTCCCGCCAACACTTTCTTGACGGCCGCGAGGGGGCCCTGGGCCCAACAGGAGCCCAGCGCCTGCTCCGAGGCGGGTCTGCGGATCTCGCCGACCCGGAACTCCGCCGCGGAACACTCCCCCGCCGCCGCCAGCGCCGCCGCTACGTCCCCGGGCGACACCGAGTCGTCCAGGCCCGCCACGCGCACCTCGCCGCGCTTGACCGCCTGGGAGACCTTAACCCCGGTCCCCCCAAGCGCCTCGGCGATCCTCCCGGAGAGGGCCCGTGCCTTCTCCTGGCACCCCGTGCCCCTGACCTCCAGGAGGATCCCGCCGGTTTTCGACCGCCTGGGAAGCACCCCCGACTCGATCCCGATAGCCTTGAGGTCCACCCTCTCTTTTGCCCTGGCCATCACCTCCGAATAAGTGAGCTTGCAGCTCTCGGGGATGGTGATGGCCACTGCTGCCGTTCTGGGGGTGCGTCCCAGGCCACCGTCCCTCCCGGCGGCGGGCTTCGCCGCGCTCGCGCCGCCCTGCACTCGTGCGCCGCCCGCCGCCCTCGGCTCCCTCGCAGCCTGCAGCCGTGAAGCGGCGGCAGCTGCCTCGGCCGCGGCTGCTCTCGCCGCAGCCTCCTCCGCGGCCATCTTCTTCTTGGCCCTCTTCGCCGCCTTGCTCGTCACCTCCATCCACGAGGCCGGGACGACCGGTGGCGGAATGATAACGGGGGGCACCACCCTCACGTTGGACACGACCACCGGTCCAGTCCCCTTGGTGACAGACGTCGCCGGCAGAGAAGCCACCGGCGTCGCCTCGCGCGCCGATTTACCCTCCGCCCGGAGGGCCGGGGCCAACCCGGCCAGAATCGTCCGGAACCGCTCCTCCATCCGGGCCTCTAGCTCCCGGTTCCTGGCCGTTATCAGCGCGCCGACCCGGAGAAGCAGGGCTTCGGAGTCCAAAACTCCCGCTCCCTCCCCCGACGGTCCCATCGCCTCCATCCCCCGCGTACGGACCCCCGCTGTCGAGGAGGCGGGGGGCGCTTCCCCTATTGGCGCATGTCCCGCCCGGCGACCGCTGTCGGTGTTCGCCCGCCGCCCGGCCTCCATTGACCGGAGCCTCGCCCGGAGGTCACCCGCCTCCTTCGCGAGGGCCGCGTTCTGCTCGCGGAGGCGGGCCACCTCCTGGCTACCCTGCCACGCCATCCCGGTAAAGCACCGCTGCATCAAGGTGGTGCAGTGGGCCCTGGCGACTGCAGAACAATCCCGCAAGTCTTTAGCCAGGTCCCCCTTGAGGCCCTTTGAGACGGTGGAGACTCTCTCCACCCTCAACATCGCCTCCTCCACCTCCCCTACTAGCTGCGCTGTCGGCATCCTCCCACCCAGCTCGATGAGGTCATCCACCCTCCTCGTCTGACTCCTCTCGGCGCGGCCGCCGAGGGCCAGATCCATGGTGGGCGTCCCCGACGAGCCCTCCCCGGGGTCCGTCCGCGACACCGACCCGCCGCGGGTGTGCTGCCCCCCCTCTAACCGGGCACGCTTGGGGTCAGAGACCCCAGATGTCGCGACCCGCTTCTCCGCGCCCCCGCGCGTCACGATCGAGCCGACGGAGCTCGAGATGGAGATGATTGTTTCATCCCCATCCGAGTCCTCGTCCGCGATGACCACGACCGCGTCCTCCCCGGCAGTAATCGTTGCCATCCCCTCCCCGTCAGTGACCGCTGCCGTCTCTTCCCCCGCCGCAGCTGCTGCCGTATCGGCAGCCTCCCCCACAACATCAAGGTTTTTATTATACGATTCCATATCTGGTCCCACGAGATTGGCAGGAAAAAACACGTCCGCCCGGGCAGAGCCTCCTTGCCCGGGTAAGGCTAATTTCAACTGGAGTTCGCCAGGTATCCAGAGATGGTGCGCTAGTGGCTGATGTACCCCACCAGCCGCGCCCTGTAGCCAGGGCGTACCCTCTCACCGCGCACCTAAGCTTAGGGCATTAGGGATTTTTATAGAGGTTATCATCCTCGCGGCCCGGCCGATTAAGGCAAGACCACCGTTCCGGTGAAACATGACCACCGGTTTACGGCAAGGGCCCTGCGGCGACCTCCCCGGTCGTTATCGCAGGACCCATTCCGCGGTTTTTTATCCCTCCGTGTGAGCCTTACCGGCAAGGGAGGCCCTGCCAGGATCCGAAGATCCCGCCGGCATCGCCTCATACATCATTGGGACTACTTTCCGCGGAATACCCCTCGCTCCGTTAGCAACACACAACTATGTGTGTTCCCAGGGACCACCACGAGGAGGTGGAGCGTAGAGGATTTTAGGGATATGACCGCCACCACTGTGGCATACCTAGTAGTGGATCCGAGTCACCACTACTAAGCCCATATCCCCTCGGTCCCCATCCTATCCTATCCCCTATCCTATCCTCTATCCTATCCTATCATCTATCCTCTATCCTATCCTATCGTCTATCCTATCCTATCCTCTATCCTATCAAATCCCCTATCCTATCCTCTGACCTATCCTATCCTCCATCCTATCCTATCCTCTATCCTATCCTATCCTCTATCCTATCCTATCGTCTATCCTATCCTCTATCCTATCCTATACTCTATCCTATCCTATCCTCCATCCTATCCTATCTTCTATCCTATCCTATGCTCTATCCTATCCTATCCTCTATACTATCCTATCCTATCTTCTATCCTATCCTATCCTCTATCCTATCCTATCCTCTATCCTATCCTATCATCTATCCTATCCTATCTTCTATCCTATCCTATCCTCTATCCTATCCTATCCTCTATCCTATCCTGTCCTCTACCCTATCCTACCCTCTATCCTATCCTATCCTCTATCCTATCCTCTATCCTATCCTATCTTCTATCCTATCCTATCCTCTATCCTATCCTATCCCCTATCCTATCCTCTATCCTATCCTATCATCTATCCTCTATCCTATCCTATCTTCCATCCTATCCTATCCTCTATCCTATCAAATCCCCCATCCTATCCTCTATCCTATCCTATCATCTATCCTCTATCCTATCCAATCCTCTATCCTATCCTATCCTCTATCCTATCAAATCCCCTATCCTATCCTCTGTCCTATCCTATCCTCTATCCTATCCTCTGTCCTATCCTATCCTCTATCCTATCCTATCCTATCCTATCCTATCCTATCCTATCCTCTATCCTATCCTATCCTCTATCCTATCCTATCCTCTATCCTATCCTATCTTCTATCCTATCAAATCCCCTATCCTATCCTCTGTCCTATCCTATCCTCTATCCTATCCTATCCTCTATCCTATCCTATCCTCTATCCTATCCTATCTTCTATCCTATCCTATCCTCTATCCTATCCTATCCTCTATCCTATCCTGTCCTCTATCCTATCCTATATTCTATCCTATCCTATCCTCTATCCTATCCTATCCTCTATCCTATCAAATCCCCTATCCTATCCTCTATCCTATCCTATCATCTATCCTCTATCCTATCCAATCCTCTATCCTATCCTATCCTCTATCCTATCAAATCCCCTATCCTATCCTCTATCCTATCCTATCATCTATCCTCTATCCTATCCAATCCTCTATCCTATCCTATCCTCTATCCTATCAAATCCCCTATCCTATCCTCTGTCCTATCCTATCCTCTATCCTATCCTATCCTCTATCCTATCCTATCCTCTATCCTATCCTATGCTCTATCCTATCCTATCCTCTATCCTATCCTATCGTCTATCCTATCCTCTATCCTATCCTATACTCTATCCTATCCTATCCTCCATCCTATCCTATCCTCAAACCTATCCTTTCCTGTATCCTATAAAATCCTGTATCCTATCCTATCCTCTATCCTATCCTATCTTCTGTCCTATCCTATCCTCTATCCTATCCTATCCTCTATCCTATCCTATCCTCTATCCTATCCTATGCTCTATCCTAACCTATCCTCTATCCTATCCTATCGTCTATCCTATCCTCTATCCTATCCTATACTCTATCCTATCCTATCCTCCATCCTATCCTATCCTCAAACCTATCCTTTCCTGTATCCTATAAAATCCTGTATCCTATCCTATCCTCTATCCTATCCTGTCCTCTATCCTATCCTATCTTCTATCCTATCCTATCCTCTATCCTATCAAATACCCTACCCTATCCTCTGTCCTATCCTATCCTCTATCCTATCCTATCCTCTATCCTATCCTATCCTCTATCCTATCCTATCCTCTATCCTCTATCCTCTATCCTATCCTATCCTCTATCCTATCCTATCCTCTATCCTATCCTATCTTCTATCCTATCCTCTACCCTCTATCCTATCCTATCCTCTATCCTATCTTATCCTCTATCCTATCCTATCCTCTATCCTATCCTATCCCCTATCCTATCCTCTATCCTATCCTATCATCTATCCTCTATCCTATCCTATCTTCTATCCTATCCTATCCTCTATCCTATCAAATCCCCTATCCTATCCTCTATCCTATCCTATCCTCTATCCTATCCTATCCTCTATCCTATCAAATCCCTATCCTATCCTCTATCCTATCCTATCATCTATCCTCTATCCTATCCAATCCTCTATCCTATCCTATCCTCTATCCTATCAAATCCCCTATCCTATCCTCTGACCTATCCTATCCTCTATCCTATCCTATCCTCTATCCTATCCTATCCTCTATCCTATCCTATCGTCTATCCTATCCTCTATCCTATCCTATACTCTATCCTATCCTATCCTCCATCCTATCCTATCTTCTATCCTATCCTATGCTCCATCCTATCCTATCCTCTATACTATCCTATCCTCTATCCTATCCTATCTTCTATCCTATCCTATCCTCTATCCTATCCTATCCTCTATCCTATCCTATCATCTATCCTATCCTATCTTCTATCCTATCCTATCCTCTATCCTATCCTATCCTCTATCCTATCCTGTCCTCTACCCTATCCTACCCTCTATCCTATCCTATCCTCTATCCTATCCTCTATCCTATCCTATCCTCTATCCTATCAAATCCCCTACCCTATCCTCTGTCCTATCCTATCCTCTATCCTATCCTATCCTCTATCCTATCCTATCCTCTATCCTATCCTATCCTCTATCCTCTATCCTATCCTATCCTCTATACTATCCTATCCTCTATCCTATCCTATCTTCTATCCCACCTATCCTCTATCCTATCCTATCCTCTATCCTATCCTATCCTCTATCCTATCCTATCTTCTATCCTATCAAATCCCCTATCCTATCCTCTGTCCTATCCTATCCTCTATCCTATCCTATCCTCTATCCTATCCTATCCTCTATCCTATCCTATCTTCTATCCTATCCTATCCTCTATCCTATCCTATCCTCTATCCTATCCTATCCTCTATCCTATCCTGTCCTCTATCCTATCCTATCTTCTATCCTATCCTATCCTCTATCCTATCAAATCCCCTACCCTATCCTCTGTCCTATCCTATCCTCTATCCTATCCTATCCTCTATCCTATCCTATCCTCTATCCTATCCTATCCTCTATCCTCTATCCTATCCTATCCTCTATCCTATCCTATCCTCTATCCTATCCTATCCTCTATCCTATCCTATCCTCTATCCTATCCTATCCTCTATCCTATCCTATCCTCTATCCTATCAAATCCCCTACCCTATCCTCTGTCCTATCCTATCCTCTATCCTATCCTATCCTCTATCCTATCCTATCCTCTATCCTATCCTATCCTCTATCCTCTATCCTATCCTATCCTCTATACTATCCTATCCTCTATCCTATCCTATCTTCTATCCCACCTATCCTCTATCCTATCCTATCCTCTATCCTATCCTATCCTCTATCCTATCCTATCTTCTATCCTATCAAATCCCCTATCCTATCCTCTGTCCTATCCTATCCTCTATCCTATCCTATCCTCTATCCTATCCTATCCTCTATCCTATCCTATCTTCTATCCTATCCTATACTCTATCCTATCCTATCCTCTATCCTATCCTATCTTCTATCCTATCCTATCCTCTATCCTATCAAAACCCCTACCCTATCCTCTGTCCTATCCTATCCTCTATCCTATCCTATCCTCTATCCTCTATCCTATCCTATCCTCTATCAATATCCTATCCTCTATCCTATCTTATCCTCTATCCTATCCTATCCTCTATCCTATCCTATCTTCTATCCTATCCTATCCTCTATCCTATCCTATCCTCTATCCTATCCTGTCCTCTATCCTATCCTATCTTCTATCCTATCCTATCTTCTATCCTATCCTATCCTCTATCCTATCCTATCCTCTATCCTATCCTATCATCTATCCTATCCTATCCTCTATCCTCTATCCTATCCTATCCTCTATCCTATCCTATCCTCTATCCTATCCTATCCTCTATCCTATCCTATCCTCTATCCTATCCTATCTTCTATCCTATCCTATCCTCTATCCTATCCTATCATCTATCCTATCCTATCTTCTATCCTATCCTATACTCTATCCTATCCTATCCTCTATCCTATCCTATCTTCTATCCTATCCTATCCTCTATCCTATCAAAACCCCTACCCTATCCTCTGTCCTATCCTATCCTCTATCCTATCCTATCCTCTATCCTCTATCCTATCCTATCCTCTATCAATATCCTATCCTCTATCCTATCTTATCCTCTATCCTATCCTATACTCTATCCTATCCTATCCTCCATCCTATCCTATCTTCTATCCTATCCTATGCTCCATCCTATCTATCCTATCCTCTATACTATCCTATCCTCTATCCTATCCTATCTTCTATCCTATCCTATCCTCTATCCTATCCTATCCTCTATCCTATCCTATCATCTATCCTATCCTATCTTCTATCCTATCCTATCCTCTATCCTATCCTATCCTCTATCCTATCCTGTCCTCTACCCTATCCTACCCTCTATCCTATCCTATCCTCTATCCTATCCTCTATCCTATCCTATCCTCTATCCTATCAAATCCCCTACCCTATCCTCTGTCCTATCCTATCCTCTATCCTATCCTATCCTCTATCCTATCCTATCCTCTATCCTATCCTATCCTCTATCCTCTATCCTATCCTATCCTCTATCCTATCCTATCCTCTATCCTATCCTATCCTCTATCCTATCCTATCTTCTATCCTATCAAATCCCCTATCCTATCCTCTGTCCTATCCTATCCTCTATCCTATCCTATCCTCTATCCCATCCTATCCTCTATCCTATCCTATCTTCTATCCTATCCTATCCTCTATCCTATCCTATCCTCTATCCTATCCTGTCCTCTATCCTATCCTATCTTCTATCCTATCCTATCCTCTATCCTATCCTATCCTCTATCCTATCAAATCCCCTATCCTATCCTCTATCCTATCCTATCATCTATCCTCTATCCTATCCAATCCTCTATCCTATCCTATCCTCTATCCTATCAAATCCCCTATCCTATCCTCTATCCTATCCTATCATCTATCCTCTATCCTATCCAATCCTCTATCCTATCCTATCCTCTATCCTATCAAATCCCCTATCCTATCCTCTGTCCTATCCTATCCTCTATCCTATCCTATCCTCTATCCTATCCTATCCTCTATCCTATCCTATGCTCTATCCTATCCTATCCTCTATCCTATCCTATCGTCTATCCTATCCTCTATCCTATCCTATACTCTATCCTATCCTATCCTCCA
Source organism: Halictus rubicundus (assembly GCF_050948215.1). NCBI lineage: Eukaryota > Metazoa > Arthropoda > Insecta > Hymenoptera > Halictidae > Halictus > Halictus rubicundus. The sequence goes on from NW_027488649.1 coordinate 190,260, forward strand.
TCCTATCCTATCCTCAAACCTATCCTTTCCTGTATCCTATAAAATCCTGTATCCTATCCTATCCTCTATCCTATCCTATCTTCTGTCCTATCCTATCCTCTATCCTATCCTATCCTCTATCCTATCCTATCCTCTATCCTATCCTATGCTCTATCCTAACCTATCCTCTATCCTATCCTATCGTCTATCCTATCCTCTATCCTATCCTATACTCTATCCTATCCTATCCTCCATCCTATCCTATCCTCAAACCTATCCTTTCCTGTATCCTATAAAATCCTGTATCCTATCCTATCCTCTATCCTATCCTGTCCTCTATCCTATCCTATCTTCTATCCTATCCTATCCTCTATCCTATCAAATACCCTACCCTATCCTCTGTCCTATCCTATCCTCTATCCTATCCTATCCTCTATCCTATCCTATCCTCTATCCTATCCTATCCTCTATCCTCTATCCTCTATCCTATCCTATCCTCTATCCTATCCTATCCTCTATCCTATCCTATCTTCTATCCTATCCTCTACCCTCTATCCTATCCTATCCTCTATCCTATCTTATCCTCTATCCTATCCTATCCTCTATCCTATCCTATCCCCTATCCTATCCTCTATCCTATCCTATCATCTATCCTCTATCCTATCCTATCTTCTATCCTATCCTATCCTCTATCCTATCAAATCCCCTATCCTATCCTCTATCCTATCCTATCCTCTATCCTATCCTATCCTCTATCCTATCAAATCCCCTATCCTATCCTCTATCCTATCCTATCATCTATCCTCTATCCTATCCAATCCTCTATCCTATCCTATCCTCTATCCTATCAAATCCCCTATCCTATCCTCTGACCTATCCTATCCTCTATCCTATCCTATCCTCTATCCTATCCTATCCTCTATCCTATCCTATCGTCTATCCTATCCTCTATCCTATCCTATACTCTATCCTATCCTATCCTCCATCCTATCCTATCTTCTATCCTATCCTATGCTCCATCCTATCCTATCCTCTATACTATCCTATCCTCTATCCTATCCTATCTTCTATCCTATCCTATCCTCTATCCTATCCTATCCTCTATCCTATCCTATCATCTATCCTATCCTATCTTCTATCCTATCCTATCCTCTATCCTATCCTATCCTCTATCCTATCCTGTCCTCTACCCTATCCTACCCTCTATCCTATCCTATCCTCTATCCTATCCTCTATCCTATCCTATCCTCTATCCTATCAAATCCCCTACCCTATCCTCTGTCCTATCCTATCCTCTATCCTATCCTATCCTCTATCCTATCCTATCCTCTATCCTATCCTATCCTCTATCCTCTATCCTATCCTATCCTCTATACTATCCTATCCTCTATCCTATCCTATCTTCTATCCCACCTATCCTCTATCCTATCCTATCCTCTATCCTATCCTATCCTCTATCCTATCCTATCTTCTATCCTATCAAATCCCCTATCCTATCCTCTGTCCTATCCTATCCTCTATCCTATCCTATCCTTCTATCCTATCCTATCCTCTATCCTATCCTATCTTCTATCCTATATCCTATCCTCTATCCTATCCTATCCTCTATCCTATCCTATCCTCTATCCTATCCTGTCCTCTATCCTATCCTATCTTCTATCCTATCCTATCCTCTATCCTATCAAATCCCCTACCCTATCCTCTGTCCTATCCTATCCTCTATCCTATCCTATCCTCTATCCTATCCTATCCTCTATCCTATCCTATCCTCTATCCTCTATCCTATCCTATCCTCTATCCTATCCTATCCTCTATCCTATCCTATCCTCTATCCTATCCTATCCTCTATCCTATCCTATCTTCTATCCTATCCTATCCTCTATCCTATCCTATCATCTATCCTATCCTATCTTCTATCCTATCCTATACTCTATCCTATCCTATCCTCTATCCTATCCTATCTTCTATCCTATCCTATCCTCTATCCTATCAAAACCCTACCCTATCCTCTGTCCTATCCTATCCTCTATCCTATCCTATCCTCTATCCTCTATCCTATCCTATCCTCTATCAATATCCTATCCTCTATCCTATCTTATCCTCTATCCTATCCTATCCTCTATCCTATCCTATCTTCTATCCTATCCTATCCTCTATCCTATCCTATCCTCTATCCTATCCTGTCCTCTATCCTATCCTATCTTCTATCCTATCCTATCCTCTATCCTATCCTATCCTCCATCCTATCCTATCCTCAAACCTATCCTTTCCTGTATCCTATAAAATCCTGTATCCTATCCTATCCTCTATCCTATCCTATCTTCTGTCCTATCCTATCCTCTATCCTATCCTATCCTCTATCCTATCCTATCCTCTATCCTATCCTATGCTCTATCCTATCCTATCCTCTATCCTATCCTATCGTCTATCCTATCCTCTATCCTATCCTATACTCTATCCTATCCTATCCTCCATCCTATCCTATCCTCAAACCTATCCTTTCCTGTATCCTATAAAATCCTGTATCCTATCCTATACTCTATCCTATCCTGTCCTCTATCCTATCCTATCTTCTATCCTATCCTATCCTCTATCCTATCAAATACCCTACCCTATCCTCTGTCCTATCCTATCCTCTATCCTATCCTATCCTCTATCCTATCCTATCCTCTATCCTATCCTATCCTCTATCCTCTATCCTCTATCCTATCCTATCCTCTATCCTATCCTATCCTCTATCCTATCCTATCTTCTATCCTATCCTCTACCCTCTATCCTATCCTATCCTCTATCCTATCTTATCCTCTATCCTATCCTATCCTCTATCCTATCCTATCCCTATCCTATCCTCTATCCTATCCTATCATCTATCCTCTATCCTATCCTATCTTCTATCCTATCCTATCCTCTATCCTATCAAATCCCCTATCCTATCCTCTATCCTATCCTATCCTCTATCCTATCCTATCCTCTATCCTATCAAATCCCCTATCCTATCCTCTATCCTATCCTATCATCTATCCTCTATCCTATCCAATCCTCTATCCTATCCTATCCTCTATCCTATCAAATCCCCTATCCTATCCTCTGACCTATCCTATCCTCTATCCTATCCTATCCTCTATCCTATCCTATCCTCTATCCTATCCTATCGTCTATCCTATCCTCTATCCTATCCTATACTCTATCCTATCCTATCCTCCATCCTATCCTATCTTCTATCCTATCCTATGCTCCATCCTATCCTATCCTCTATACTATCCTATCCTCTATCCTATCCTATCTCTATCCTATCCTATCCTCTATCCTATCCTATCCTCTATCCTATCCTATCATCTATCCTATCCTATCTTCTATCCTATCCTATCCTCTATCCTATCCTATCCTCTATCCTATCCTATCCTCTATCCTCTATCCTATCCTATCCTCTATCCTATCCTATCCTCTATCCTATCCTATCCTCTATCCTATCCTATCCTCTATCCTATCCTATCTTCTATCCTATCCTATCCTCTATCCTATCCTATCCTCTATCCTATCCTATCTTCTATCCTATCCTATACTCTATCCTATCCTATCCTCTATCCTATCCTATCTTCTATCCTATCCTATCCTATATCCTATCAAAACCCCTACCCTATCCTCTGTCCTATCCTATCCTCTATCCTATCCTATCCTCTATCCTCTATCCTATCCTATCCTCTATCATATCCTATCCTCTATCCTATCTTATCCTCTATCCTATCCTATCCTCTATCCTATCCTATCTTCTATCCTATCCTATCCTCTATCCTATCCTATCCTCTATCCTATCCTGTCCTCTATCCTATCCTATCTTCTATCCTATCCTATCCTCTATCCTATCCTATCCTCTATCCTATCCTATCCTCTATCCTATCCTGTCCTCTATCCTATCCTATCTTCTATCCTATCCTATCCTCTATCCTATCAAATCCCCTACCCTATCCTCTGTCCTATCCTATCCTCTATCCTATCCTATCCTCTATCCTATCCTATCCTCTATCCTATCCTATCCTCTATCCTCTATCCTATCCTATCCTCTATCCTATCCTATCCTCTATCCTATCCTATCCTCTATCCTATCCTATCCTCTATCCTATCCTATCTTCTATCCTATCCTATACTCTATCCTATCCTATCCTCTATCCTATCCTATCTTCTATCCTATCCTATCCTCTATCCTATCAAATCCCCTACCCTATCCTCTGTCCTATCCTATCCTCTATCCTATCCTATCCTCTATCCTATCCTATCCTCTATCCTATCCTATCCTCTATCCTATCCTATCCTCTATCCTCTATCCTATCCTATCCTCTATACTATCCTATCCTCTATCCTATCCTATCTTCTATCCCACCTATCCTCTATCCTATCCTATCCTCTATCCTATCCTATCCTCTATCCTATCCTATCTTCTATCCTATCAAATCCCCTATCCTATCCTCTGTCCTATCCTATCCTCTATCCTATCCTATCCTCTATCCTATCCTATCCTCTATCCTATCCTATCTTCTATCCTATCCTATCCTCTATCCTATCCTATCCTCTATCCTATCCTGTCCTCTATCCTATCCTATCTTCTATCCTATCCTATCCTCTATCCTATCCTATCCTCTATCCTATCCTATCCTCTATCCTATCCTGTCCTCTATCCTATCCTATCTTCTATCCTATCCTATCCTCTATCCTATCAAATCCCCTACCCTATCCTCTGTCCTATCCTATCCTCTATCCTATCCTATCCTCTATCCTATCCTATCCTCTATCCTATCCTATCCTCTATCCTCTATCCTCTATCCTATCCTATCCTCTATCCTATCCTATCCTCTATCCTATCCTATCCTCTATCCTATCCTATCCTCTATCCTATCCTATCTTCTATCCTTTCCTATCCTCTATCCTATCAAATCCCCTACCCTATCCTCTGTCCTATCCTATCCTCTATCCTATCCTATCCTCTATCCTATCCTATCCTCTATCCTCTATCCTATCCTATCCTCTATACTATCCTATCCTCTATCCTATCCTATCCTCTATCCTATCCTATCCTCTATCCTATCCTATCCTCTATCCTATCCTATCCTCTATCCTCTATCCTATCCTATCCTCTATACTATCCTATCCTCTATCCTATCCTATCTTCTATCCCACCTATCCTCTATCCTATCCTATCCTCTATCCTATCCTATCCTCTATCCTATCCTATCTTCTATCCTATCAAATCCCCTATCCTATCCTCTGTCCTATCCTATCCTGTATCCTATCCTATCCTCTATCCTATCCTATCATCTATCCTCTATCCTATCCAATCCTCTATCCTATCCTATCCTCTATCCTATCCTATCATCTATCCTCTATCCTATCCTATCTTCTATCCTATCCTATCCTCTATCCTATCAAATCCCCTATCCTATCCTCTATCCTATCCTATCATCTATCCTCTATCCTATCCAATCCTCTATCCTATCCTATCCTCTATCCTATCAAATCCCCTATCCTATCCTCTGACCTATCCTATCCTCTATCCTATCCTATCCTCTATCCTATCCTATCCTCTATCCTATCCTATCGTCTATCCTATCCTCTATCCTATCCTATCCTCTATCCTATCCTATCCTCTATCCTCTATCCTATCCTATCCTCTATCCTATCCTATCCTCTATCCTATCCTATCCTCTATCCTATCCTATCCTCTATCCTATCCTATCTTCTATCCTATCCTATCCTCTATCCTATCTTATCCTCTATCCTATCCTATCTTCTATCCTATCCTATACTCTATCCTATCCTATCCTCTATCCTATCCTATCTTCTATCCTATCCTATCCTATATCCTATCAAAACCCCTACCCTATCCTCTGTCCTATCCTATCCTCTATCCTATCCTATCCTCTATCCTCTATCCTATCCTATCCTCTATCAATATCCTATCCTCTATCCTATCTTATCCTCTATCCTATCCTATCCTCTATCCTATCCTATCTTCTATCCTATCCTATCCTCTATCCTATCCTATCCTCTATCCTATCCTGTCCTCTATCCTATCCTATCTTCTATCCTATCCTATCCTCTATCCTATCCTATCCTCTATCCTATCCTATCCTCTATCCTATCCTGTCCTCTATCCTATCCTATCTTCTATCCTATCCTATCCTCTATCCTATCAAATCCCCTACCCTATCCTCTGTCCTATCCTATCCTCTATCCTATCCTATCCTCTATCCTATCCTATCCTCTATCCTATCCTATCCTCTATCCTCTATCCTATCCTATCCTCTATCCTATCCTATCCTCTATCCTATCCTATCCTCTATCCTATCCTATCCTCTATCCTATCCTATCTTCTATCCTATCCTATACTCTATCCTATCCTATCCTCTATCCTATCCTATCTTCTATCCTATCCTATCCTCTATCCTATCAAATCCCCTACCCTATCCTCTGTCCTATCCTATCCTCTATCCTATCCTATCCTCTATCCTATCCTATCCTCTATCCTATCCTATCCTCTATCCTATCCTATCCTCTATCCTCTATCCTATCCTATCCTCTATACTATCCTATCCTCTATCCTATCCTATCTTCTATCCCACCTATCCTCTATCCTATCCTATCCTCTATCCTATCCTATCCTCTATCCTATCCTATCTTCTATCCTATCAAATCCCCTATCCTATCCTCTGTCCTATCCTATCCTCTATCCTATCCTATCCTCTATCCTATCCTATCCTCTATCCTATCCTATCTTCTATCCTATCCTATCCTCTATCCTATCCTATCCTCTATCCTATCCTGTCCTCTATCCTATCCTATCTTCTATCCTATCCTATCCTCTATCCTATCCTATCCTCTATCCTATCCTATCCTCTATCCTATCCTGTCCTCTATCCTATCCTATCTTCTATCCTATCCTATCCTCTATCCTATCAAATCCCCTACCCTATCCTCTGTCCTATCCTATCCTCTATCCTATCCTATCCTCTATCCTATCCTATCCTCTACCCTATCCTATCCTCTATCCTCTATCCTCTATCCTATCCTATCCTCTATCCTATCCTATCCTCTATCCTATCCTATCCTCTATCCTATCCTATCCTCTATCCTATCCTATCTTCTATCCTTTCCTATCCTCTATCCTATCAAATCCCCTACCCTATCCTCTGTCCTATCCTATCCTCTATCCTATCCTATCCTCTATCCTATCCTATCCTCTATCCTCTATCCTCTATCCTATCCTATCCTCTATACTATCCTATCCTCTATCCTATCCTATCCTCTATCCTATCCTATCCTCTATCCTATCCTATCCTCTATCCTATCCTATCCTCTATCCTCTATCCTATCCTATCCTCTATACTATCCTATCCTCTATCCTATCCTATCTTCTATCCCACCTATCCTCTATCCTATCCTATCCTCTATCCTATCCTATCCTCTATCCTATCCTATCTTCTATCCTATCAAATCCCCTATCCTATCCTCTGTCCTATCCTATCCTGTATCCTATCCTATCCTCTATCCTATCCTATCATCTATCCTCTATCCTATCCAATCCTCTATCCTATCCTATCCTCTATCCTATCCTATCATCTATCCTCTATCCTATCCTATCTTCTATCCTATCCTATCCTCTATCCTATCAAATCCCCTATCCTATCCTCTATCCTATCCTATCATCTATCCTCTATCCTATCCAATCCTCTATCCTATCCTATCCTCTATCCTATCAAATCCCCTATCCTATCCTCTGACCTATCCTATCCTCTATCCTATCCTATCCTCTATCCTATCCTATCCTCTATCCTATCCTATCGTCTATCCTATCCTCTATCCTATCCTATACTCTATCCTATCCTATCCTCCATCCTATCCTATCTTCTATCCTATCCTATGCTCTATCCTATCCTATCCTCTATACTATCCTATCCTCTATCCTATCCTATCTTCTATCCTATCCTATCCTCTATCCTATCCTATCCTCTATCCTATCCTATAATCTATCCTATCCTATCTTCTATCCTATCCTATCCTCTATCCTATCCTATCCTCTATCCTATCCTGTCCTCTACCCTATCCTACCCTCTATCCTATCCTATCCTCTATCCTATCCTCTATCCTATCCTATCCTCTATCCTATCAAATCCCCTACCCTATCCTCTGTCCTATCCTATCCTCTATCCTATCCTATCCTCTATCCTATCCTATCCTCTATCCTATCCTATCCTCTATCCTCTATCCTATCCTATCCTCTATACTATCCTATCCTCTATCCTATCCTATCTTCTATCCCACCTATCCTCTATCCTATCCTATCCTCTATCCTATCCTATCCTCTATCCTATCCTATCTTCTATCCTATCAAATCCCCTATCCTATCCTCTGTCCTATCCTATCCTCTATCCTATCCTATCCTCTATCCTATCCTATCCTCTATCCTATCCTATCTTCTATCCTATCCTATCCTCTATCCTATCCTATCCTCTATCCTATCCTGTCCTCTATCCTATCCTATCTTCTATCCTATCCTATCCTCTATCCTATCCTATCCTCTATCCTATCCTATCCTCTATCCTATCCTGTCCTCTATCCTATCCTATCTTCTATCCTATCCTATCCTCTATCCTATCAAATCCCCTACCCTATCCTCTGTCCTATCCTATCCTCTATCCTATCCTATCCTCTATCCTATCCTATCCTCTATCCTATCCTATCTTCTATCCTATCCTATCCTCTATCCTATCAAATCCCCTACCCTATTCTCTGTCCAATCATATCCTCTATCCTATCCTATCCTCTATCATATCCTATCCACTATCCAATCCTATCCTCTATCCTCTATCCTATCCTATATTCTATCCTATCCTATCCTCTATCCTATCCTATCTTCTATCCTCTCCTATCCTCTATCCTATCCTATCCTCTATCCTATCCTATCCTCTATCCTATCCTATCCTCTATCCTATCCTATCTTCTATCCTATCCTATCCTCTATCCTATCAAATCCCCTATCCTATCCTCTATCCTATCCTATCATCTATCCTCTATCCTATCCAATCGCCTATCCTATGCTCTATCCTATCCTACCCTCTATAATATCGTATACTCTATCATATCCTATCCTCTATCCTATAATATCATCTATCCGTTCCTATCCTCCATCCTATCCTATCCTCTATCCTATCCTATCCTCTATCCTATCCTATCCTCTATCCTCTATCCTATCCTATCCTCTATCCTCTATCCTATCCTATCCTCTGTCCTATCCTATCGTCTATCCTACCCTCTATCCTATCCTATCCTCTATCCTATCCTATCCTCCATCCTATCCTATCCTCAATCCTATCCTTTCCTGTATCCTATCCAATCCTGTATCCTATCCTGTTCTCTATCCTATCCTATCCTCTATCCTATCCTATCCTCTATCCAATCCTATCCTCTATCCTATCCTATCCTCTACCCTATCCTATCCTCTATCCTATCCTATCCTCTATCCTATCCTATCCTGTATCCTATCCTATCCTCTATCCTATCCTATCCTCTATCCTATCCTATCCTCTATCCTATCCTATCCTCTATCCTATCCTATCCTCTATCCTCTATCCTATCCTATCCTCTATCCTCTATCCTATCCTATCCTCTGTCCTATCCTATCGTCTATCCTACCCTCTATCCTATCCTATCCTCTATCCTATCCTATCCTCCATCCTATCCTATCCTCAATCCTATCCTTTCCTGTATCCTATCCAATCCTGTATCCTATCCTGTTCTCTATCCTATCCTATCCTCTATCCTATCCTATCCTCTATCCTATCCTATCCTCTATCCTATCCTATCTTTTATCCTACCTTATCATCTATCCTATCAAATCCCCTATCCTATCCTCTATCCTATCCTATCCTCTATCCTATCCAATCCCCTATCCTATGCTCTATCCTATCCTACCCTCTATAATATCGAATACTCTATCATATCCTATCCTCTATCCTATAATATCATCTATCCGTTCCTATCCTCCATCCTATCCTATCCTCTTTCCTATCCTATCCTCTATCCTATCCTATCCTCCATCCTATCAAATCCCCTATCCTATCCTCTATCCTATCCTATCCTCTATCCTATCCTATCTTCTATCCTATCCTATCCTCTATCCTATCAAATCCCCTATCCTATCCTCTATCCTATCCTATCCAATCCCCTATCCTATGCTCTATCCTATCCTACCCTCTATAATATCGTATACTCTATCATATCCTATCCTCTATCCTATAATATCATCTATCCGTTCCTATTCTCTATACTAACCTATTCTCTATCCTATCCTCTCTCCTATACAGTATCCTACCTTATCATCTATCCTATCAAATCCCCTATCCTATCCTCTATCCTATCGTATCCTCTATCCTATCCTATCTTCTATCCTATCCTATCCTCTATCCTATCCTATCCTCTATCCTATCATATCCTCTATCCTATAATATCCACTATCCTATCCTATCCTCCATCCAATCCTCTGTCTTACCCTATCCTCTATCCTATCCTATCATCTATCCTATCCTATCCAATCCCCTATCCTATGCTCTATCCTATCCTACCCTCTATAATATCGTATACTCTATCATATCCTATCCTCTATCCTATAATATCATCTATCCGTTCCTATTCTCTATCCTATCCTCTCTCCTATACAGTATCCTACCCTATCATTTATCCTATCAAATCCCCTATCCTATCCTCTATCCTATCCTATCCTCTATCCTATCATATCCCCTATCCTATAATATCCTCTATCCTATCCTATCCTCCGTCCAATCCTCTATCCTATCCTATCCTCTATCCTATCCTTTCCTGTATCCTATCCTATCCTCTATCCTATCCTATCCTCTATCCTATCCTATCCTCTATCCTATCCTATCTTTTATCCTACCTTATCATCTATCCTATCAAATCCCCTATCCTATCCCCTATCCTATCCTATCCTCTATCCTATCCTATCTTCTATCCTATCCTATCCTCTGTCCTATCAAATCCCCTATCCTATCCTCTATCCTATCCTATCCTCTATACTATCCTATCCTCTATCCTATCCTATCTTCTATCCTATCCTACCTTCTATCCTATCCTATCCTCTATCCTATCCTATCCTCTATCCTATCCTATCTTCTATCCTATCCTATCCTCTATCCTATCAAATCCCCTATCCTATCCTCTATCCTCTATCCTATCCTATCATCTATCCTCTATCCTATCCTATCGTCTATCCTATCCTCTATCCTATCCTATCCTCCATCCTATCCTATCCTCCATCCTATCCTATCCTCAATCCTACCCTTTCCTGTATCCTATCGAATCCTGTATCCTATCCTGTCCTCTATCCTATCCTATCCTCTATCCTATCCTATCCCCTATCCTATCCTATCCTCTATCCTATCCTATCTTCTATCCTATCCTATCCTCTGTCCTATCAAATCCCCTATCCTATCCTCTATCCTATCCTATCCTCTATCCTATCCTATCCTCTATCCTATCCTATCTTCTATCCTATCCTATCCTCTATCCTATCCTATCCTCTATCCTATCCTATCCTCTATCCTATCCTATCCTCTATCCTATCCTATCTTCTATCCTATCCTATCCTCTATCCTATGAAATCCCCTATCCTATCCTCTATCCTCTATCCTATCCTATCATCTATCCTCTATCCTATCCTATCGTCTATCCTATCCTCTATCCTATCCTATCCTCCATCCTATCCTATCCTCAATCCTACCCTTTCCTGTATCCTATCGAATCCTGTATCCTATCCTGTCCTCTATCCTATCCTATCCTCTATCCTATCCTATCCTCTATCCTATCCTATCTTCTATCCTATCCTATCCTCTATCCTATCCTATCCTCTATCCTATCCTATCTTCTATCCTATCCTTTCCTCTATCCTATCAAATCCCCTATCCTATCCTCTATCCTCTATCCTATCCTATCATCTATCCTCTATCCTATCCTATCGTCTATCCTATCCTCTATCCTATCCTATCCTCTATCCTATCCTATCCTCCATCCTATCCTATCCTCAATCCTACCCTTTCCTGTATCCTATCGAATCCTGTATCCTATCCTGTCCTCTATCCTATCCTATCCTCTATCCTATCCTATCCTCTATCCTATCCTATCCTCTATCCTATCCTATCCTCTGTCCTATCAAATCCCCTATCCTATCCTCTATCCTATCCTATCCTCTATCCTATCCTATCTTCTATCCTATCCTATCCTCTATCCTATCCTATCCTCTATCCTATCCTATCCTCTATCCTATCCTATCTTCTATCCTATCCTATCCTCTATCCTATCAAATCCCCTATCCTATCCTCTATCCTCTATCCTATCCTATCATCTATCCTCTATCCTATCCTATCGTCTATCCTATCCTCTATCCTATCCTATCCTCTATCCTATCCTATCCTCCATCCTATCCTATCCTCTATCCTATCCTATCCTCTATCCTGTCCTATCTTCTATCCTATCCTATCCTCTATCCTATCCTATCCTCTATCCTATCCTATCCTCTATCCTATCCTATCCCAGATCCCCTATCCTATCCTCTATCCTATCCTATCCCAGATCCCATATCCTATCCTCTATCCTATCCTATCCTCTATCCTATCCTATCTTCTATCCTATCCTATCCTCTGTCCAATCCTATCCTCTATCCTATCCTATCCTATCTTCTATCCTCTCCTATCCTCTATCCTATCCTATCCTCTATCCTATCCTATCCTCTATCCCATCCTATCCTCTATCCTATCCTATCTTCTATCCTATCCTATCCTCCATCCTATCAAATCCCCTATCCTATCCTCTATCCTATCCTATCCTCTATACTATCCTATCTTCTATCCTATCCTATCCTCTATCCTATCCTATCCTCTATCCTATCCTATCTTCTATCCTATCCTATCCTCTATCCTATCAAATCCCCTATCCTATCCTCTATCCTCTATCCTATCCTATCATCTATCCTCTATCCTATCCTATCGTCTATCCTATCCTCTATCCTATCCTATCCTCCATCCTATCCTATCCTCCATCCTATCCTATCCTCAATCCTACCCTTTCCTGTATCCTATCGAATCCTGTATCCTATCCTGTCCTCTATCCTATCCTATCCTCTATCCTATCCTATCCCCTATCCTATCCTATCCTCTATCCTATCCTATCTTCTATCCTATCCTATCCTCTGTCCTATCAAATCCCCTATCCTATCCTCTATCCTATCCTATCCTCTATCCTATCCTATCCTCTATCCTATCCTATCTTCTATCCTATCCTATCCTCTATCCTATCCTATCCTCTATCCTATCCTATCCTCTATCCTATCCTATCCTCTATCCTATCCTATCTTCTATCCTATCCTATCCTCTATCCTATGAAATCCCCTATCCTATCCTCTATCCTCTATCCTATCCTATCATCTATCCTCTATCCTATCCTATCGTCTATCCTATCCTCTATCCTATCCTATCCTCCATCCTATCCTATCCTCAATCCTACCCTTTCCTGTATCCTATCGAATCCTGTATCCTATCCTGTCCTCTATCCTATCCTATCCTCTATCCTATCCTATCCTCTATCCTATCCTATCTTCTATCCTATCCTATCCTCTATCCTATCCTATCCTCTATCCTATCCTATCTTCTATCCTATCCTTTCCTCTATCCTATCAAATCCCCTATCCTATCCTCTATCCTCTATCCTATCCTATCATCTATCCTCTATCCTATCCTATCGTCTATCCTATCCTCTATCCTATCCTATCCTCTATCCTATCCTATCCTCCATCCTATCCTATCCTCAATCCTACCCTTTCCTGTATCCTATCGAATCCTGTATCCTATCCTGTCCTCTATCCTATCCTATCCTCTATCCTATCCTATCCTCTATCCTATCCTATCCTCTATCCTATCCTATCCTCTGTCCTATCAAATCCCCTATCCTATCCTCTATCCTATCCTATCCTCTATCCTATCCTATCTTCTATCCTATCCTATCCTCTATCCTATCCTATCCTCTATCCTATCCTATCCTCTATCCTATCCTATCTTCTATCCTATCCTATCCTCTATCCTATCAAATCCCCTATCCTATCCTCTATCCTCTATCCTATCCTATCATCTATCCTCTATCCTATCCTATCGTCTATCCTATCCTCTATCCTATCCTATCCTCTATCCTATCCTATCCTCCATCCTATCCTATCCTCTATCCTATCCTATCCTCTATCCTGTCCTATCTTCTATCCTATCCTATCCTCTATCCTATCCTATCCTCTATCCTATCCTATCCTCTATCCTATCCTATCCCAGATCCCCTATCCTATCCTCTATCCTATCCTATCCCAGATCCCATATCCTATCCTCTATCCTATCCTATCCTCTATCCTATCCTATCTTCTATCCTATCCTATCCTCTGTCCAATCCTATCCTCTATCCTATCCTATCCTATCTTCTATCCTCTCCTATCCTCTATCCTATCCTATCCTCTATCCTATCCTATCCTCTATCCCATCCTATCCTCTATCCTATCCTATCTTCTATCCTATCCTATCCTCCATCCTATCAAATCCCCTATCCTATCCTCTATCCTATCCTATCCTCTATACTATCCTATCTTCTATCCTATCCTATCCTCTATCCTATCAAATCCCCTATCCTATCCTCTCTCCTATCCTATCATCTATCCTATCCTATCCAATCCACTATCCTATGCTCTATCCTATCCTACCCTCTATAATATCGTATACTCTATCATATCCTATCCTCTATCCTATAATATCATCTATCCGTTCCTATTCTCTATACTAACCTATTCTCTTTCCTATCCTCTCTCCTATACAGTATCCTACCTTATCATCTATCCTATCAAATCACCTATCCTATCCTCTATCCTATCGTATCCTCTATCCTATCCTATCTTCTATCCTATCCTACCCTCTATCCTATCCTATCCTCTATCCTATCATATCCTCTACCCTATAATATCCTCTATCCTATCCTATCCTTTATCCTATCCTATCCTCTATCCTCTATCCTATCCTATCCTCTATCCTCTATCCTCTATCCTCTATCCTCTATCCTATCCTATCCTCTGTCCTATCCTATCGTCTATCCTATCCTCTATCCTATTCTATCCTCTATCCTATCCTATCCTCCATCCTATCCTATCCTCAATCCTATCCGTTCCTGTATCCTATCCAATCCTGTATCCTATCCTGTTCTCTATCCTATCCTATCCTCTATCCTATCCTATCCTCTATCCTATCCTATCCTCTATCCTATCCTATCCTCCATCCTATCCTATCCTCAATCCTATCCTTTCCTGTATCCTATCCTATCCTCTATCCTATCCTATCCTCTATCCTATCCTATCCTCTATCCTATCCTATCCTCTATCCTATCCTATCCTCTATCCTATAATATCCTCTATCCTATCCTATCCTCCATCCTATCCTATCCTCAATCCTATCCTTTCCTGTATCCTATCCTATCCTCTATCCTATCCTATCCTCTATCCTATAATATCATCTATCCGTTCCTATCCTCCATCCTATCCTATCCTCTATCCTATCCTATCCTCTATCCTATCCTATCCTCTATCCTCTATCCTATCCTATCCTCTATCCTCTATCCTATCATATCCTCTGCCCTATCCTATCGTCTATCCTACCCTCTATCCTATCCTATCCTCTATCCTATCCTATCCTCCATCCTATCCTATCCTCAATCCTATCCTTTCCTGTATCCTATCCAATCCTGTATCCTATCCTGTTCTCTATCCTATCCTATCCTCTATCCTATCCTATCCTCTATCCAATCCTATCCTCTATCCTATCCTATCCTCTACCCTATCCTATCCTCTATCCTATCCTACCCTCTACGCTATCCTATCCTCTATCCTATCCAATCCTCTATCCTATCCTATCCTCTATCCTATCAAATCCCCTATCCTATCCTCTATGCTATCCTATCCTGTATCCTATCCAATCCTCTATCCTATCCTATCATCTATCCTCTATCCTATCCAATCCCCTATCCTATCCTATCGTCTATCCTATCCTCTATTCTATCCTATCCTCTATCCTATCCTATCCTCCATCCTATCCTATCCTCAATCCTATCCTTCCTTTATCCTATCCAATCCTGTATCCTATCCTGTCCTCTATCCTATCCTATCCTCTATCCTATCCTATCCTCTATCCTATCCTATCCTCTATCCTATCCTATCCTGTATCCTATCCTATCCTCTATCCTATCCTATCCTCTATCCTATCCTATCCTCTATCCTATCCTATCCTCTATCCTATCCTATCCTCTATCCTATCAAATCCCCTATCCTATCCTCTATCCTATCCTATCATCTATCCTCTATCCTATCCTATCCTCTATCCTATGAAATCCCCTACCCTATTCTCTGTCCAATCCTATCCTCTATCCTATCCTATCCTCTATCCTATCCTATCCTCTATCCTCTATCCTATCCTATCCTCTATCCTATCCTATCCTCTATCCTATCCTCTATCCTATCCTCTATCCTATCCTATCCTCTATCCTCTATCCTATCATATCCTCTATCCTATCCTATCCTCTATCCTATCCTATCCTCTATCCTATCCTATCTTCTATCCTATCCTATCCTCTATCCTATCAAATCCCCTATCCTATCCTCTATCCTATCCTATCCTCTATCCTATCATATCCTCTTTCCTATAATATCCTCCATCCTATCCTATCCTCAATCCTATCCTTTCCTGTATCCTATCCAATCCTGTATCCTATCCTGTCCTCTATCCTATCCTATCCTCTATCCTATCCTATCCTCTATCCTATCCTATCTTCTATCCTATCCTATCCTCTATCCTATCAAATCCCCTACCCTATTCTCTGTCCAATCATATCCTCTATCCTATCCTATCCTCTATCATATCCTATCCACTATCCAATCCTATCCTCTATCCTCTATCCTATCCTATATTCTATCCTATCCTATCCTCTATCCTATCCTATCTTCTATCCTCTCCTATCCTCTATCCTATCCTATCCTCTATCCTATCCTATCCTCTATCCTATCCTATCCTCTATCCTATCCTATCTTCTATCCTATCCTATCCTCTATCCTATCAAATCCCCTATCCTATCCTCTATCCTATCCTATCATCTATCCTCTATCCTATCCAATCGCCTATCCTATGCTCTATCCTATCCTACCCTCTATAATATCGTATACTCTATCATATCCTATCCTCTATCCAATAATATCATCTATCCGTTCCTATCCTCCATCCTATCCTATCCTCTATCCTATCCTATCCTCTATCCTATCCTATCCTCTATCCTCTATCCTATCCTATCCTCTATCCTCTATCCTATCCTATCCTCTGTCCTATCCTATCGTCTATCCTACCCTCTATCCTATCCTATCCTCTATCCTATCCTATCCTCCATCCTATCCTATCCTCAATCCTATCCTTTCCTGTATCCTATCCAATCCTGTATCCTATCCTGTTCTCTATCCTATCCTATCCTCTATCCTATCCTATCCTCTATCCAATCCTATCCTCTATCCTATGCTATCCTCTACCCTATCCTATCCTCTATCCTATCCTATCCTCTATCCTATCCTATCCTGTATCCTATCCTATCCTCTATCCTATCCTATCCTCTATCCTATCCTATCCTCTATCCTATCCTATCTTTTATCCTACCTTATCATCTATCCTATCAAATCCCCTATCCTATCCTCTATCCTATCCTATCCTCTATCCTATCCTATCTTCTATCCTATCCCATCCTCTGTCCTATCCTATCTTCTATCCTATCCTATCTTCTATCCTATCCTATCCTCTATCCTATCAAATCCCCTATCCTATCCTCTATCCTATCCTATCCTCTATCCTATCCTATCCTCTATCCTATCCTATCTTCTATCCTATCCTATCCTCTATCCTATCCTATCCTCTATCCTATCCTATCCTCTATCCTATCCTATCCTCTATCCTATCCTATCTTCTATCCTATCCTATCCTCTATCCTATGAAATCCCCTATCCTATCCTCTATCCTCTATCCTATCCTATCATCTATCCTCTATCCTATCCTATCGTCTATCCTATCCTCTATCCTATCCTATCCTCCATCCTATCCTATCCTCAATCCTACCCTTTCCTGTATCCTATCGAATCCTGTATCCTATCCTGTCCTCTATCCTATCCTATCCTCTATCCTATCCTATCCTCTATCCTATCCTATCTTCTATCCTATCCTATCCTCTATCCTATCCTATCCTCTATCCTATCCTATCTTCTATCCTATCCTTTCCTCTATCCTATCAAATCCCCTATCCTATCCTCTATCCTCTATCCTATCCTATCATCTATCCTCTATCCTATCCTATCGTCTATCCTATCCTCTATCCTATCCTATCCTCTATCCTATCCTATCCTCCATCCTATCCTATCCTCAATCCTACCCTTTCCTGTATCCTATCGAATCCTGTATCCTATCCTGTCCTCTATCCTATCCTATCCTCTATCCTATCCTATCCTCTATCCTATCCTATCCTCTATCCTATCCTATCCTCTATCCTATCCTATCCTCTGTCCTATCAAATCCCCTATCCTATCCTCTATCCTATCCTATCCTCTATCCTATCCTATCTTCTATCCTATCCTATCCTCTATCCTATCCTATCCTCTATCCTATCCTATCCTCTATCCTATCCTATCTTCTATCCTATCCTATCCTCTATCCTATCAAATCCCCTATCCTATCCTCTATCCTCTATCCTATCCTATCATCTATCCTCTATCCTATCCTATCGTCTATCCTATCCTCTATCCTATCCTATCCTCTATCCTATCCTATCCTCCATCCTATCCTATCCTCTATCCTATCCTATCCTCTATCCTGTCCTATCTTCTATCCTATCCTATCCTCTATCCTATCCTATCCTCTATCCTATCCTATCCTCTATCCTATCCTATCCCAGATCCCCTATCCTATCCTCTATCCTATCCTATCCCAGATCCCCTATCCTATCCTCTATCCTATCCTATCCTCTATCCTATCCTATCTTCTATCCTATCCTATCCTCTGTCCTATCCTATCCTCTATCCTATCCTATATTCTATCCTATCCTATCCTCTATCCTATCAAATCCCCTATCCATCCTCTATCCTATCAAATCCCCTATCCTATCCTCTATCCTCTATCCTATCCTATCATCTATCCTCTATCCTATCCAATCCTCTATCCTATCCTATCGTCTATCCTATCCTCCATCCTATCCTATCCTCTATCCTATCCTTTCCTGTATCCTATCCAATCCTGTATCCTATCCTGTCCTCTATCCTATCCTATCCACTATCCTATCCTATCCTCTATCCTATCCTATCTTCTATCCTATCCTATCCTCTATCCTATCAAATCCCCTACCCTATTCTCTGTCCAATCCTATCCTCTATCCTATCCTATCCTCTATCCTATCCTATCCTCTATCCTATCCTATCCTCTATCCTATCCTATCCTCTATCCTATCAAATCCCCTATCCTATCCTCTATCCTATCCTATCCTATCCTCTATCCTATGAAATCCCCTACCCTATTCTCTGTCCAATCCTATCCTCTATCCTATCCTATCCTCTATCCTATCCTATCCTCTATCCTCTATCCTATCCTATCCTCTATCCTATCCTATCCTCTATCCTATCCTCTATCCTATCCTCTATCCTATCCTATCCTCTATCCTCTATCCTATCATATCCTCTATCCTATCCTATCCTCTATCCTATCCTATCCTCTATCCAATCCTATCTTCTATCCTATCCTATCCTCTATCCTATCAAATCCCCTATCCTATCCTCTATCCTATCCTATCCTCTATCCTATCCAATCCTCTATCCTATCCTATCCTCTATCCTATCATATCCTCTTTCCTATAATATCCTCCATCCTATCCTATCCTCAATCCTATCCTTTCCTGTATCCTATCCAATCCTGTATCCTATCCTGTCCTCTATCCTATCCTATCCTCTATCCTATCCTATCCTCTATCCTATCCTATCTTCTATCCTATCCTATCCTCTATCCTATCAAATCCCCTACCCTATTCTCTGTCCAATCATATCCTCTATCCTATCCTATCCTCTATCATATCCTATCCACTATCCAATCCTATCCTCTATCCTCTATCCTATCCTATATTCTATCCTATCCTATCCTCTATCCTATCCTATCTTCTATCCTCTCCTATCCTCTATCCTATCCTATCCTCTATCCTATCCTATCCTCTATCCTATCCTATCCTCTATCCTATCCTATCTTCTATCCTATCCTATCCTCTATCCTATCAAATCCCCTATCCTATCCTCTATCCTATCCTATCCTCTATCCTATCCTATCTTCTATCCTATCCTATCCTCTGTCCTATCCTATCCTCTATCCTATCCTATCTTCTATCCTATCCTATCCTCTATCCTATCAAATCCC
This sequence comes from Halictus rubicundus, assembly GCF_050948215.1. Taxonomy (NCBI): domain Eukaryota; kingdom Metazoa; phylum Arthropoda; class Insecta; order Hymenoptera; family Halictidae; genus Halictus; species Halictus rubicundus. Next base: position 210,794 of record NW_027488649.1, read on the forward strand.
CTATCCTATCCTCTATCCTATCCTATCATCTATCCTCTATCCTATCCAATCCCCTATCCTATGCTCTATCCTATCCTACCCTCTATAATATCGAATACTCTATCATATCCTATCCTCTATCCTATAATATCATCTATCCGTTCCTATCCTCCATCCTATCCTATCCTCTTTCCTATCCTATCCTCTATCCTATCCTATCCTCCATCCTATCAAATCCCCTATCCTATCCTCTATCCTATCCTATCCTCTATCCTATCCTATCTTCTATCCTATCCTATCCTCTATCCTATCAAATCCCCTATCCTATCCTCTATCCTATCCTATCCAATCCCCTATCCTATGCTCTATCCTATCCTACCCTCTATAATATCGTATACTCTATCATATCCTATCCTCTATCCTATAATATCATCTATCCGTTCCTATTCTCTATACTAACCTATTCTCTATCCTATCCTCTCTCCTATACAGTATCCTACCTTATCATCTATCCTATCAAATCCCCTATCCTATCCTCTATCCTATCGTATCCTCTATCCTATCCTATCTTCTATCCTATCCTATCCTCTATCCTATCCTATCCTCTATCCTATCATATCCTCTATCCTATAATATCCACTATCCTATCCTATCCTCCATCCAATCCTCTGTCTTACCCTATCCTCTATCCTATCCTATCCTCTATCCTATACTATCCTATCCTCTATCCTATCCTATCTTCTATCCTATCCTATCCTCTATCCTATCAAATCCCCTACCCTATCCTCTGTCCTATCCTATCCTCTATCCTATCCTATCCTCTATCCTATCCTATCCTCTATCCTATCCTATCTTCTATCCTATCCTATCCTCTATCCTATCAAATCCCCTATCCTATCCTCTATCCTATCCTATCCAATCCCCTATCCTATGCTCTATCCTATCCTACCCTCTATAATATCGTATACTCTATCATATCCTATCCTCTATCCTATAATATCATCTATCCGTTCCTATTCTCTATACTAACCTATTCTCTATCCTATCCTCTCTCCTATACAGTATCCTACCTTATCATCTATCCTATCAAATCCCCTATCCTATCCTCTATCCTATCGTATCCTCTATCCTATCCTATCTTCTATCCTATCCTATCCTCTATCCTATCCTATCCTCTATCCTATCATATCCTCTATCCTATAATATCCTCTATCCAATCCTATCCTCCATCCAATCCTCTGTCTTACCCTATCCTCTATCCTATCCTATCCTCTATCCTATACTATCCTATCCTCTATCCTATCCTATCTTCTATCCTATCCTATCCTCTATCCTATCAAATCCCCTACCCTATCCTCTGTCCTATCCTATCCTGTATCCTATCCTATCCTATCCTCTATCCTATCCTATCTTCTATCCTATCCTATCCTCTATCCTATCAAATCCCCTACCCTATCCTATCCTCCATCCTATCAAATCCCCTACCCTATCCTATGTCCTATCCTATCCTCTATCCTATCCTATCCTAGAGGATAGGTCCTATCCTATCCTCTATCCTATCTTATCCTCTATCCTATCCTATCCTCTATCGTATCCTATCCTCTATCCTATCAAATCCCCTATCCTATCGTCTATCCTATCCTATCCTGTATCCTATCGAATCCTCTATCCTATCCTATCATCTATCCTCAAGTCTATCCTTTCCTGTATCCTATCCAATCCTCTATTCTATCCTATCCTCTATCCTATCCTGTACTCTATATTATCCTATCCTCAATCCTATGCTTTCCTGTATCCTATCCAATCCTGTATCCTATCCTGTCCTCTATCCTATCCTATGCTCTATCCTATCCTATCCTCTATCCTATCCTATCCTGTATCCTATCCTATCCTCTATCCTATCCTATCCTCTATCCTATCAAATCCCCTATCCTATCCTCTATCATATCCTATCATCTATCCTCTATCCTATCCAATCCTCTATCTTATCCTATCCTCTATCCTATCCTATCCTCCATCCTATCCTATCCTCAATCCTATCCTTTCCTGTATCTTATCCAATCCTGTATCCTATCCTGTCCTGTATCCTATCCTATCCTCTATCCTATCCTATCCTCTATCCTATCCTATCTTCTATCCTATCCTATCCTCTATCCTATGAAATCCCCTACCCTATTATCTGTCCAATCCTATCCTCTATCCTATCCTATCCTCTATCCTATCCTATCCTCTATCCTCTATCCTATCCTATCCTCTATCCTATCCTATCCTCTATCCTATCCTATCCTCTATCCTATCCTCTATCCTATCCTCTATCCTATCCTATCCTCTATCCTATCCTATCCTCTATCCTATCCTATCTTCTATCCTATCCTATCCTCTATCCTATCAAATCCCCTATCCTATCCTCTATCCTATCCTATCATCTATCCTATCCAATCCTCTATCCTATCCTATCCTCTATCCTATCATATCCTCTATTCTATAATATCCTCTATCCTATCCTATCCTCCATCCAATCCTCTATCCTATCCTATCCTCTATCCTATCCTATCCTCTATCCTATCCTATCCTCTATCCTATCCAATCCTCTATCCTATCCTATCGTCTATCCTCTCATCTATCCTATCCTATCCTCTATCCTATCCTATCCTCTATCCTATCCTATCCTGTATCCTATCCTATCCTCTATCCTATCCTATCCTCTATCCTATCCTATCCTCTATCCTATCCTATCCTCTATCCTATCCTATCCTCTATCCTATCCTATCTTTTATCCTACCTTATCATCTATCCTATCAAATTCCCTATCCTATCCTCTATCCTATCCTATCCTCTATCCTATCCTATCTTCTATCCTATCCTATCCTCTGTCCTATCAAATCCACTATCCTATCCTCTATCCTATCCTATCCTCTATCCTATCCTGTCCTCTATCCTATCCTATCCTCTATCCGATCCTATCCTCTATCCTATCCTATCTTCTATCCTATCCTATCCTCTATCCTATCAAATCCCCTACCCTATTCTCTGTCCAATCCTATCCTCTATGCTATCCTATCCTCTATCCTATCCTATCCACTATCCAATCCTATCCTCTATCCTCTATCCTATCCTATCCTCTATCCTATCCTATCCTCTATCCTATCCTATCTTCTATCCTCTCCTATCCTCTATCCTATCCTATCCTCTATCCTATCCTATCCTCTATCCTATCCTATCCTCTATCCTATCCTATCTTCTATCCTATCCTATCCTCTATCCTATCCTATCCTCTATCCTATCCTATCCTCTATCCTATCCTATCCTCTATCCTATCCTATCCTCTATCCTATCCTATCCTCCATCCTATCCTATCCTCAATCCTATCCATTCCTGTATCCTATCCAATCCTGTATCCTATCCTGTTCTCTATCCTATCCTATCCTCTATGCTATCCTATCCTCTATCCTATCCTATCCTCTATCCTATCCTGTCCTCTATATTATCCTATCCTCAATCCTATCCTTTCCTGTATCCTATCCAATCCTGTATCCTATCCTGTCCTCTATCCTATCCTATGCTCTATCCTATCCTATCCTATCCTCTATCCTATCCTATCCTGTATCCTATCCTATCCTCTATCCTATCCTATCCTCTATCCTATCAAATCCCCTATCCTATCCTCTATCCTATCCTATCATCTATCCTCTATCCTATCCTATCCTCTATCCTATCCTATCCTCTATCCTATCCTGTCCTCTATATTATCCTATCCTCAATCCTATCCTATCTTCTATCCTATCCTATCCTCTATCCTATCAAATCCCCTATCCTATCCTGTATCCTATCCTATCATCTATCCTCTATCCTATCCAATCGCCTATCCTATGCTCTATCCTATCCTACCCTCTATAATATCGTATACTCTATCATATCCTATCCTCTATCCTATAATATCATCTATCCGTTCCTATCCTCCATCCTATCCTATCCTCTATCCTATCCTATCCTCTATCCTATCCTATCCTCTATCCTATCCTATCCTCTATCCTCTATCCTATCCTATCCTCTATCCTCTATCCTATCCTATCCTCTGTCCTATCCTATCGTCTATCCTACCCTCTATCCTATCCTATCTTCTATCCTATCCTATCCTCCATCCTATCCTATCCCCAATCCTATCCTTTCCTGTATCCTATCCAATCCTGTATCCTATCCTGTTCTCTATCCTATCCTATCCTCTATCCTATCCTATCCTCTATCCTATCCTATCCTCTATCCTATCCTATCCTCTACCCTATCCTATCCTCTATCCTATCCTATCCTCTATGCTATCCTATCCTCTATCCTATCCAATCCTCTATCCTATCCTATCCTCTATCCTATCAAATCCCCTATCCTATCCTCTATCCTATCCTATCCTGTATCCTATCCAATCCTCTATCCTATCCTATCATCTATCCTCTATCCTATCCAATCCTCTATCCTATCCTATCGTCTATCCTATCCTCTATTCTATCCTATCCTCTATCCTATCCTATCCTCCATCCTATCCTATCCTCAATCCTATCCTTTCCTGTATCCTATCCAATCCTGTATCCTATCCTGTCCTCTATCCTATCCTATCCTCTATCCTATCCTATCCTCTATCCTATCCTATCCTGTATCCTATCCTATCCTCTATACTATCCTATCCTCTATCCTATCCTATCCTCTATCCTATCCTATCTTTTATCCTACCTTATCATCTATCCTATCAAATCCCCTATCCTATCCTCTATCCTATCCTATCCTCTATCCTATCCTATCTTCTATCCTATCCTATCCTCTGTCCTATCCTATCCTCTATCCTATCCTATCTTTTATCCTACCTTATCATCTATCCTATCAAATTCCCTATCCTATCCTCTATCCTATCCTATCCTCTATCCTATCCTATCTTCTATCCTATCCTATCCTCTGTCCTATCAAATCCACTATCCTATCCTCTATCCTATCCTATCCTCTATCTTATCCTATCTTCTATCCTATCCTATCCTCTATCCTATCCTATCCTCTATCCTATCCTATCCTCTATCCTATCCTATTTCTATCCTATCCTATCGTCTATCCTATCCTCTATCCTATCCTATCCTCTATCCTATCCTATCCTCCATCCTATCCTATCCTCAATCCTATCCTTTCCTGTATCCTATCCAATCCTGTATCCTATCCTGTCCTCTATCCTATCCTATCCTCTATCCGATCCTATCCTCTATCCTATCCTATCTTCTATCCTATCCTATCCTCTATCCTATCAAATCCCCTACCCTATTCTCTGTCCAATCCTATCCTCTATGCTATCCTATCCTCTATCCTATCCTATCTTCTATCCTATCCTATCCTCTATCCTATCAAATCCCCTACCCTATCCTCTGTCCTATCCTATCCTGTATCCTATCCTATCCTATCCTCTATCCTATCCTATCTTCTATCCTATCCTATCCTCTATCCTATCAAATCCCCTACCCTATCCTATCCTCTATCCTATCAAATCCCCTACCCTATCCTATGTCCTATCCTATCCTCTATCCTATCCTATCCTAGAGGATAGGTCCTATCCTATCCTCTATCCTATCTTATCCTCTATCCTATCCTATCCTCTATCGTATCCTATCCTCTATCCTATCAAATCCCCTATCCTATCGTCTATCCTATCCTATCCTGTATCCTATCCAATCCTCTATCCTATCCTATCATCTATCCTCAAGTCTATCCTTTCCTGTATCCTATCCAATCCTCTATTCTATCCTATCCTCTATCCTATCCTGTACTCTATATTATCCTATCCTCAATCCTATCCTTTCCTGTATCCTATCCAATCCTGTATCCTATCGTGTCCTCTATCCTATCCTATGCTCTATCCTATCCTATCCTCTATCCTATCCTATCCTGTATCCTATCCTATCCTCTATCCTATCCTATCCTCTATCCTATCAAATCCCCTATCCTATCCTCTATCATATCCTATCATCTATCCTCTATCCTATCCAATCCTCTATCTTATCCTATCCTCTATCCTATCCTATCCTCCATCCTATCCTATCCTCAATCCTATCCTTTCCTGTATCTTATCCAATCCTGTATCCTATCCTGTCCTGTATCCTATCCTATCCTCTATCCTATCCTATCCTCTATCCTATCCTATCTTCTATCCTATCCTATCCTCTATCCTATGAAATCCCCTACCCTATTCTCTGTCCAATCCTATCCTCTATCCTATCCTATCCTCTATCCTATCCTATCCTCTATCCTCTATCCTATCCTATCCTCTATCCTATCCTATCCTCTATCCTATCCTATCCTGTATCCTATCCTCTATCCTATCCTCTATCCTATCCTATCCTCTATCCTATCCTATCCTCTATCCTATCCTATCTTCTATCCTATCCTATCCTCTATCCTATCAAATCCCCTATCCTATCCTCTATCCTATCCTATCATCTATCCTATCCAATCCTCTATCCTATCCTATCCTCTATCCTATCATATCCTCTATTCTATAATATCCTCTATCCTATCCTATCCTCCATCCAATCCTCTATCCTATCCTATCCTCTATCCTATCCTATCCTCTATCCTATCCTATCCTCTATCCTATCCAATCCTCTATCCTATCCTATCGTCTATCCTCTCATCTATCCTATCCTATCCTCTATCCTATCCTATCCTCTATCCTATCCTATCCTGTATCCTATCCTATCCTCTATCCTATCCTATCCTCTATCCTATCCTATCCTCTATCCTATCCTATCCTCTATCCTATCCTATCCTCTATCCTATCCTATCTTTTATCCTACCTTATCATCTATCCTATCAAATTCCCTATCCTATCCTCTATCCTATCCTATCCTCTATCCTATCCTATCTTCTATCCTATCCTATCCTCTGTCCTATCAAATCCACTATCCTATCCTCTATCCTATCCTATCCTCTATCTTATCCTATCTTCTATCCTATCCTATCCTCTATCCTATCCTATCCTCTATCCTATCCTATCCTCTATCCTATCCTATCCTCTATCCTATCCTATTTCTATCCTATCCTATCGTCTATCCTATCCTCTATCCTATCCTATCCTCTATCCTATCCTATCCTCCATCCTATCCTATCCTCAATCCTATCCTTTCCTGTATCCTATCCAATCCTGTATCCTATCCTGTCCTCTATCCTATCCTATCCTCTATCCGATCCTATCCTCTATCCTATCCTATCTTCTATCCTATCCTATCCTCTATCCTATCAAATCCCCTACCCTATTCTCTGTCCAATCCTATCCTCTATGCTATCCTATCCTCTATCCTATCCTATCCACTATCCAATCCTATCCTCTATCCTCTATCCTATCCTATCCTCTATCCTATCCTATCCTCTATCCTATCCTATCTTCTATCCTCTCCTATCCTCTATCCTATCCTATCCTCTATCCTATCCTATCCTCTATCCTATCCTATCCTCTATCCTATCCTATCCTCTATCCTATCCTATCTTCTATCCTATCCTATCCTCTATCCTATCCTATCCTCTATCCTATCCTATCCTCTATCCTATCCTATCCTCTATCCTATCCTATCCTCTATCCTATCCTATCCTCCATCCTATCCTATCCTCAATCCTATCCATTCCTGTATCCTATCCAATCCTGTATCCTATCCTGTTCTCTATCCTATCCTATCCTCTATGCTATCCTATCCTCTATCCTATCCTATCCTCTATCCTATCCTGTCCTCTATATTATCCTATCCTCAATCCTATCCTTTCCTGTATCCTATCCAATCCTGTATCCTATCCTGTCCTCTATCCTATCCTATGCTCTATCCTATCCTATCCTATCCTCTATCCTATCCTATCCTGTATCCTATCCTATCCTCTATCCTATCCTATCCTCTATCCTATCAAATCCCCTATCCTATCCTCTATCCTATCCTATCATCTATCCTCTATCCTATCCTATCCTCTATCCTATCCTATCCTCTATCCTATCCTGTCCTCTATATTATCCTATCCTCAATCCTATCCTATCTTCTATCCTATCCTATCCTCTATCCTATCAAATCCCCTATCCTATCCTCTATCCTATCCTATCATCTATCCTCTATCCTATCCAATCGCCTATCCTATGCTCTATCCTATCCTACCCTCTATAATATCGTATACTCTATCATATCCTATCCTCTATCCTATAATATCATCTATCCGTTCCTATCCTCCATCCTATCCTATCCTCTATCCTATCCTATCCTCTATCCTATCCTATCCTCTATCCTATCCTATCCTCTATCCTATCCTATCCTCTATCCTCTATCCTATCCTATCCTCTGTCCTATCCTATCGTCTATCCTACCCTCTATCCTATCCTATCCTCTATCCTATCCTATCCTCCATCCTATCCTATCCTCAATCCTATCCTTTCCTGTATCCTATCCAATCCTGTATCCTATCCTGTTCTCTATCCTATCCTATCCTCTATCCTATCCTATCCTCTATCCTATCCTATCCTCTATCCTATCCTATCCTCTACCCTATCCTATCCTCTATCCTATCCTATCCTCTATGCTATCCTATCCTCTATCCTATCCAATCCTCTATCCTATCCTATCCTCTATCCTATGAAATCCCCTATCCTATCCTCTATCCTATCCTATCCTGTATCCTATCCAATCCTCTATCCTATCCTATCATCTATCCTCTATCCTATCCAATCCTCTATCCTATCCTATCGTCTATCCTATCCTCTATTCTATCCTATCCTCTATCCTATCCTATCCTCCATCCTATCCTATCCTCAATCCTATCCTTTCCTGTATCCTATCCAATCCTGTATCCTATCCTGTCCTCTATCCTATCCTATCCTCTATCCTATCCTATCCTCTATCCTATCCTATCCTGTATCCTATCCTATCCTCTATACTATCCTATCCTCTATCCTATCCTATCCTCTATCCTATCCTATCTTTTATCCTACCTTATCATCTATCCTATCAAATCCCCTATCCTATCCTCTATCCTATCCTATCCTCTATCCTATCCTATCTTCTATCCTATCCTATCCTCTGTCCTATCCTATCCTCTATCCTATCCTATCTTTTATCCTACCTTATCATCTATCCTATCAAATTCCCTATCCTATCCTCTATCCTATCCTATCCTCTATCCTATCCTATCTTCTATCCTATCCTATCCTCTGTCCTATCAAATCCACTATCCTATCCTCTATCCTATCCTATCCTCTATCTTATCCTATCTTCTATCCTATCCTATCCTCTATCCTATCCTATCCTCTATCCTATCCTATCCTCTATCCTATCCTATCCTCTATCCTATCCTATTTCTATCCTATCCTATCGTCTATCCTATCCTCTATCCTATCCTATCCTCTATCCTATCCTATCCTCCATCCTATCCTATCCTCAATCCTATCCTTTCCTGTATCCTATCCAATCCTGTATCCTATCCTGTCCTCTATCCTATCCTATCCTCTATCCGATCCTATCCTCTATCCTATCCTATCTTCTATCCTATCCTATCCTCTATCCTATCAAATCCCCTACCCTATTCTCTGTCCAATCCTATCCTCCATCCTATCCTATCCTCAATCCTATCCTTTCCTGTATCCTATCCAATCCTGTATCCTATCCTGTCCTCTATCCTATCCTATCCTCTATCCTATCCTATCCTCTATCCTATCCTATCCTGTATCCTATCCTATCCTCTATACTATCCTATCCTCTATCCTATCCTATCCTCTATCCTATCCTATCTTTTATCCTACCTTATCATCTATCCTATCAAATCCCCTATCCTATCCTCTATCCTATCCTATCCACTATCCAATCCTATCATCTATCCTCTATCCTATCCTATCCTCTATCCTATCCTATCCTCTATCCTATCCTATCTTCTATCCTCTCCTATCCTCTATCCTATCCTATCCTCTATCCTATCCTATCCTCTATCCTATCCTATCCTCTATCCTATCCTAACTTCTATCCTATCCTATCCTCTATCCTATCCTATCCTCTATCCTATCCTATCCTCTATCCTATCCTATCCTCTATCCTATCCTATCCTCTATCCTATCCTATCCTCCATCCTATCCTATCCTCAATCCTATCCATTCCTGTATCCTATCCAATCCTGTATCCTATCCTGTTCTCTATCCTATCCTATCCTCTATGCTATCCTATCCTCTATCCTATCCTATCCTCTATCCTATCCTGTCCTCTATATTATCCTATCCTCAATCCTATCCTTTCCTGTATCCTATCCAATCCTGTATCCTATCCTGTCCTCTATCCTATCCTATGCTCTATCCTATCCTATCCTCTATCCTATCCTATCCTGTATCCTATCCTATCCTCTATCCTATCCTATCCTCTATCCTATCAAATCCCCTATCCTATCCTCTATCCTATCCTATCATCTATCCTCTATCCTATCCTATCCTCTATCCTATCCTATCCTCTATCCTATCATATCCTCTATCCTATAATATCCTCTATCCTATCCTATCCTCCATCCAATCCTCTATCCTATCCTATCCTCTATCCTATCCTATCCTCTATCCTATCCTATCCTCTATCCTATCCAATCCTCTATCCTATCCTATCGTCTATCCTCTCATCTATCCTATCCTATCCTCTATCCTATCCTATCCTCTATCCTATCCTATCCTGTATCCTATCCTATCCTCTATCCTATCCTATCCTCTATCCTATCCTATCCTCTATCCTATCCTATCCTCTATCCTATCCTATCCTCTATCCTATCCTATCTTTTATCCTACCTTATCATCTATCCTATCAAATTCCCTATCCTATCCTCTATCCTATCCTATCCTCTATCCTATCCTATCTTCTATCCTATCCTATCCTCTGTCCTATCAAATCCACTATCCTATCCTCTATCCTATCCTATCCTCTATCTTATCCTATCTTCTATCCTATCCTATCCTCTATCCTATCCTATCCTCTATCCTATCCTATCCACTATCCTATCCTATCCTCTATCCTATCCTATTTCTATCCTATCCTATCGTCTATCCTATCCTCTATCCTATCCTATCCTCTATCCTATCCTATCCTCCATCCTATCCTATCCTCAATCCTATCCTTTCCTGTATCCTATCCAATCCTGTATCCTATCCTGTCCTCTATCCTATCCTATCCTCTATCCGATCCTATCCTCTATCCTATCCTATCTTCTATCCTATCCTATCCTCTATCCTATCAAATCCCCTACCCTATTCTCTGTCCAATCCTATCCTCTATGCTATCCTATCCTCTATCCTATCCTATCCACTATCCAATCCTATCCTCTATCCTCTATCCTATCCTATCCTCTATCCTATCCTATCCTCTATCCTATCCTATCTTCTATCCTCTCCTATCCTCTATCCTATCCTATCCTCTATCCTATCCTATCCTCTATCCTATCCTATCCTCTATCCTATCCTATCTTCTATCCTATCCTATCCTCTATCCTATCCTATCCTCTATCCTATCCTATCCTCTATCCTATCCTATCCTCTATCCTATCCTATCCTCTATCCTATCCTATCCTCCATCCTATCCTATCCTCAATCCTATCCATTCCTGTATCCTATCCAATCCTGTATCCTATCCTGTTCTCTATCCTATCCTATCCTCTATGCTATCCTATCCTCTATCCTATCCTATCCTCTATCCTATCCTGTCCTCCATATTATCCTATCCTCAATCCTATCCTTTCCTGTATCCTATCCAATCCTGTATCCTATCCTGTCCTCTATCCTATCCTATGCTCTATCCTATCCTATCCTATCCTCTATCCTATCCTATCCTGTATCCTATCCTATCCTCTATCCTATCCTATCCTCTATCCTATCAAATCCCCTATCCTATCCTCTATCCTATCCTATCATCTATCCTCTATCCTCTATCCTATCCTCTATCCTATCCTATCCTCTATCCTATCCTGTCCTCTATATTATCCTATCCTCAATCCTATCCTATCTTCTATCCTATCCTATCCTCTATCCTATCAAATCCCCTATCCTATCCTCTATCCTATCCTATCATCTATCCTCTATCCTATCCAATCGCCTATCCTATGCTCTATCCTATCCTACCCTCTATAATATCGTATACTCTATCATATCCTATCCTCTATCCTATAATATCATCTATCCGTTCCTATCCTCCATCCTATCCTATCCTCTATCCTATCCTATCCTCTATCCTATCCTATCCTCTATCCTATCCTATCCTCTATCCTCTATCCTATCCTATCCTCTATCCTCTATCCTATCCTATCCTCTGTCCTATCCTATCGTCTATCCTACCCTCTATCCTATCCTATCCTCTATCCTATCCTATCCTCCATCCTATCCTATCCTCAATCCTATCCTTTCCTGTATCCTATCCAATCCTGTATCCTATCCTGTTCTCTATCCTATCCTATCCTCTATCCTATCCTATCCTCTATCCTATCCTATCCTCTATCCTATCCTATCCTCTACCCTATCCTATCCTCTATCCTATCCTATCCTCTATGCTATCCTATCCTCTATCCTATCCAATCCTCTATCCTATCCTATCCTCTATCCTATCAAATCCCCTATCCTATCCTCTATCCTATCCTATCCTGTATCCTATCCAATCCTCTATCCTATCCTATCATCTATCCTCTATCCTATCCAATCCTCTATCCTATCCTATCGTCTATCCTATCCTCTATTCTATCCTATCCTCTATCCTATCCTATCCTCCATCCTATCCTATCCTCAATCCTATCCTTTCCTGTATCCTATCCAATCCTGTATCCTATCCTGTCCTCTATCCTATCCTATCCTCTATCCTATCCTATCCTCTATCCTATCCTATCCTGTATCCTATCCTATCCTCTATACTATCCTATCCTCTATCCTATCCTATCCTCTATCCTATCCTATCTTTTATCCTACCTTATCATCTATCCTATCAAATCCCCTATCCTATCCTCTATCCTATCCTATCCTCTATCCTATCCTATCTTCTATCCTATCCTATCCTCTGTCCTATCCTATCCTCTATCCTATCCTATCTTTTATCCTACCTTATCATCTATCCTATCAAATTCCCTATCCTATCCTCTATCCTATCCTATCCTCTATCCTATCCTATCTTCTATCCTATCCTATCCTCTGTCCTATCAAATCCACTATCCTATCCTCTATCCTATCCTATCCTCTATCTTATCCTATCTTCTATCCTATCCTATCCTCTGTCCTATCAAATCCACTATCCTATCCTCTATCCTATCCTATCCTCTATCTTATCCTATCTTCTATCCTATCCTATCCTCTGTCCTATCAAATCCACTATCCTATCCTCTATCCTATCCTATCCTCTATCTTATCCTATCTTCTATCCTATCCTATCCTCTATCCTATCCTATCCTCTATCCTATCCTATCCTCTATCCTATCCTATCCTCTATCCTATCCTATTTCTATCCTATCCTATCGTCTATCCTATCCTCTATCCTATCCTATCCTCTATCCTATCCTATCCTCCATCCTATCCTATCCTCAATCCTATCCTTTCCTGTATCCTATCCAATCCTGTATCCTATCCTGTCCTCTATCCTATCCTATCCTCTATCCGATCCTATCCTCTATCCTATCCTATCTTCTATCCTATCCTATCCTCTATCCTATCAAATCCCCTACCCTATTCTCTGTCCAATCCTATCCTCTATGCTATCCTATCCTCTATCCTATCCTATCCACTATCCAATCCTATCATCTATCCTCTATCCTATCCTATCCTCTATCCTATCCTATCCTCTATCCTATCCTATCTTCTATCCTCTCCTATCCTCTATCCTATCCTATCCTCTATCCTATCCTATCCTCTATCCTATCCTATCCTCTATCCTATCCTATCTTCTATCCTATCCTATCCTCTATCCTATCCTATCCTCTATCCTATCCTATCCTCTATCCTATCCTATCCTCTATCCTATCCTATCCTCTATCCTATCCTATCCTCCATCCTATCCTATCCTCAATCCTATCCATTCCTGTATCCTATCCAATCCTGTATCCTATCCTGTTCTCTATCCTATCCTATCCTCTATGCTATCCTATCCTCTATCCTATCCTATCCTCTATCCTATCCTGTCCTCTATATTATCCTATCCTCAATCCTATCCTTTCCTGTATCCTATCCAATCCTGTATCCTATCCTGTCCTCTATCCTATCCTATGCTCTATCCTATCCTATCCTCTATCCTATCCTATCCTGTATCCTATCCTATCCTCTATCCTATCCTATCCTCTATCCTATCAAATCCCCTATCCTATCCTCTATCCTATCCTATCATCTATCCTCTATCCTATCCTATCCTCTATCCTATCCTATCCTCTATCCTATCCTGTCCTCTATATTATCCTATCCTCAATCCTATCCTATCTTCTATCCTATCCTATCCTCTATCCTATCAAATCCCCTATCCTATCCTCTATCCTATCCTATCATCTATCCTCTATCCTATCCAATCGCCTATCCTATGCTCTATCCTATCCTACCCTCTATAATATCGTATACTCTATCATACCCTATCCTCTATCCTATAATATCATCTATCCGTTCCTATCCCACCCTCTATAATATCGTATACTCTATCATATCCTATCCTCTATCCTATAATATCATCTATCCGTTCCTATCCTCCATCCTATCCTATCCTCTATCCTATCCTATCCTCTATCCTATCCTATCCTCTATCCTATCCTATCCTCTATCCTCTATCCTATCCTATCCTCTATCCTCTATCCTATCCTATCCTCTGTCCTATCCTATCGTCTATCCTACCCTCTACCCTATCCTATCCTCTATCCTATCCTATCCTCTATGCTATCCTATCCTCTATCCTATCCAATCCTCTATCCTATCCTATCCTCTATCCTATCAAATCCCCTATCCTATCCTCTATCCTATCCTATCCTGTATCCTATCCAATCCTCTATCCTATCCTATCATCTATCCTCTATCCTATCCAATCCTCTATCCTATCCTATCGTCTATCCTATCCTCTATTCTATCCTATCCTCTATCCTATCCTATCCTCCATCCTATCCTATCCTCAATCCTATCCTTTCCTGTATCCTATCCAATCCTGTATCCTATCCTGTCCTCTATCCTATCCTATCCTCTATCCTATCCTATCCTCTATCCTATCCTATCCTGTATCCTATCCTATCCTCTATACTATCCTATCCTCTATCCTATCCTATCCTCTATCCTATCCTATCTTTTATCCTACCTTATCATCTATCCTATCAAATCCCCTATCCTATCCTCTATCCTATCCTATCCTCTATCCTATCCTATCTTCTATCCTATCCTATCCTCTGTCCTATCCTATCCTCTATCCTATCCTATCTTCTATCCTATCCTATCCTCTATCCTATCAAATCCCCTATCCTATCCTCTATCCTATCCTATCATCTATCCTCTATCCTATCCAATCCCCTATCCTATGCTCTATCCTATCCTACCCTCTATAATATCGAATACTCTATCATATCCTATCCTCTATCCTATAATATCATCTATCCGTTCCTATCCTCCATCCTATCCTATCCTCTTTCCTATCCTATCCTCTATCCTATCCTATCCTCCATCCTGTCAAATCCCCTATCCTATCCTCTATCCTATCCTATCCTCTATCCTATCCTATCTTCTATCCTATCCTATCCAATCCCCTAACCTATGCTCTATCCTATCCTACCCTCTATAATATCGTATACTCTATCATATCCTATCCTCTATCCTATCCTATCCTGTATCCTATCCTATCCTCTATCCTATCCTATCCTCTATCCTATCAAATCCCGTATCCTATCCTCTATCCTATCCTATCATCTATCCTCTATCCTATCCAATCCTCTATCTTATCCAATCCTGTATCCTATCCTGTCCTGTATCCTATCCTATCCTCTATTCTATCCTATCCTCTATCCTATCCTATCTTCTATCCTATCCTATCCTCTATCCTATGAAATCCCCTACCCTATTCTCTGTCCAATCCTATCGTCTATCCTATCCTATCCTCTATCCTATCCTATCCTCTATCCTCTATCCTATCCTATCCTCTATCCTATCCTATCCTCTATCCTATCCTATCCTCTATCCTATCCTCTATCCTATCCTCTATCCTATCCTATCCTCTATCCTATCCTATCCTCTATCCTATCCTATCTTCTATCCTATCCTATCCTCTATCCTATCAAATCCCCTATCCTATCCTCTATCCTATCCTATCCTCTATCCTATCCAATCCTCTATCCTATCCTATCCTCTATCCTATCATATCCTCTATCCTATAATATCCTCTATCCTATCCTATCCTCTATCCTATCCTATCCTCTATCCTATCCTATCCTCTATCCTATCCTATCTTCTATCCTATCCTATCCTCTATCGTATCCTATCCTCTATCCTATCCTATCCTCTATCCTATCCTATCCTCTATCCTATCCTATCCTCTATCCTATCCTATCCTCCATCCTATCCTATCCTCAATCCTATCCATTCCTGTATCCTATCCAATCCTGTATCCTATCCTGTTCTCTATCCTATCCTATCCTCAATCCTATCCTTTCCTGTATCCTATCCAATCCTGTATCCTATCCTGTCCTCTATCCTATCCTATGCTCTATCCTATCCTATCCTCTATCCTATCCTATCCTGTATCCTATCCTATCCTCTATCCTATCCTATCCTCTATCCTATCAAATCCCCTATCCTATCCTCTATCCTATCCTATCATCTATCCTCTATCCTATCCTATCCTCTATCCTATGAAATCCCCTACCCTATTCTCTGTCCAATCCTATCCTCTATCCTATCCTATCCTCTATCCTATCCTATCCTCTATCCTCTATCCTATCCTATCCTCTATCCTATCCTATCCTCTATCCTATCCTATCCTCTATCCTATCCTATCCTCTATCCTCTATCCTATCATATCCTCTATCCTATCCTATCCTCTATCCTATCCTATCCTCTATCCTATCCTATCTTCTATCCTATCCTATCTTCTATCCTATCAAATCCCCTATCCTATCCTCTATCCTATCCTATCCTCTATCCTATCCAATCCTCTATCCTATCCTATCCTCTATCCTATCATATCCTCTTTCCTATAATATCCTCCATCCTATCCTATCCTCAATCCTATCCTTTCCTGTATCCTATCGAATCCTGTATCCTATCCTGTCCTCTATCCTATCCTATCCTCTATCCTATCCTATCCTCTATCCTATCCTATCTTCTATCTTATCCTATCCTCTATCCTATCAAATCCCCTACCCTATTCTCTGTCCAATCATATCCTCTATCCTATCCTATCCTCTATCCTATCCTATCCACTATCCAATCCTATCCTCTATCCTCTATCCTATAATATCCTCTATCCTATCCTATCCTCTATCCTATCCAATCCTCTATCCTCTCCTATCCTCTATCCTATCCTATCCTCTATCCCATCCTATCCTCTATCCTATCCTATCCTCTATCCTATCCTATCTTCTATCCTATCCTATCCTCTATCCTCTCAAATCCCCTATCCTATCCTCTATCCTATCCTATCATCTATCCTCTATCCTATCCAATCGCCTATCCTATGCTCTATCCTATCCTACCCTCTATAATATCGTATACTCTATCATATCCTATCCTCTATCCTATAATATCATCTATCCGTTCCTATCCTCCATCCTATCCTAACCTCTATCCTATCCTATCCTCTATCCTATCCTATCCTCTATCCTATCCTATCCTCTATCCTATCCTATCCTCTATCCTCTATCCTATCCTATCCTCTATCCTATCCTATCCTCTATCCTATCCTATCCTCTACCCTATCCTATCCTCTATCCTATCCTATCCTCTATGCTATCCTATCCTCTATCCTATCCAATCCTCTATCCTATCCTATCCTCTATCCTATCAAATCCCCTATCCTATCCTCTATCCTATCCTATCCTGTATCCTATCCAATCCTCTATCCTATCCTATCATCTATCCTCTATCCTATCCAATCCTCTATCCTATCCTATCGTCTATCCTATCCTCTATTCTATCCTATCCTCTATCCTATCCTATCCTCCATCCTATCCTATCCTTAATCCTATCCTTTCCTGTATCCTATCCAATCCTGTATCCTATCCTGTCCTCTATCCTATCCTATCCTCTATCCTATCCTATCCTCTATCCTGTCCTATCCTGTATCCTATCCTATCCTCTATCCTCTATCCTATCCAATCCCCTATCCTATGCTCTATCCTATCCTATCTTCTATCCTATCCTATCCTCTATCCTATCAAATCCCCTATCCTATCCTCTATCCTATCCTATCATCTATCCTCTATCCTATCCAATCCCCTATCCTATGCTCTATCCTATCCTACCCTCTATAATATCGAATACTCTATCATATCCTATCCTCTATCCTATAATATCATCTATCCGTTCCTATCCTCCATCTTATCCTATCCTCTTTCCTATCCTATCCTCTATCCTATCCTATCCTCCATCCTATCAAATCCCCTATCCTATCCTCTATCCTATCCTATCCTATCTTCTATCCTATCCTATCCTCTATCCTATCAAATCCCCTATCCTATCCTCTATCCTATCCTATCATCTATCCTATCCTATCCTCTATCCTATCCTGTCCTCTATATTATCCTATCCTCAATCCTATCCTTTCCTGTATCCTATCCAATCCTGTATCCTATCCTGTCCTCTATCCTATCCTATGCTCTATCCTATCCTATCCTCTATCCTATCCTATCCTGTATCCTATCCTATCCTCTATCCTATCCTATCCTCTATCCTATCAAATCCCCTATCCTATCCTCTATCCTATCCTATCATCTATCCTCTATCCTATCCAATCCTCTATCTTATCCTATCCTCTATTCTATCCTTTCCTCCATCCTATCCTATCCTCAATCCTATCCTTTCCTGTATCTTATCCAATCCTGTATCCTATCCTGTCCTGTATCCTATCCTATCCTCTATCCTATCCTATCCTCTATCCTATCCTATCTTCTATCCTATCCTATCCTCTATCCTATGAAATCCCCTACCCTATTCTCTGTCCAATCCTATCCTCTATCCTATCCTATCCTCTATCCTATCTTATCCTCTATCCTCTATCCTATCCTATCCTCTATCCTATCCTATCCTCTATCCTATCCTCTATCCTATCCTCTATCCTATCCTATCCTCTATCCTATCCTATCCTCTATCCTATCCTATCCTCTATCCTATCCTATCTTCTATCCTATCCTATCCTCTATCCTATCAAATCCCCTATCCTATCCTCTATCCTATCCTATCCTCTATCCTACCCAATCCTCTATCCTATCCTATCCTCTATCCTATCATATCCTCTATCCTATAATATCCTCTATCCTATCCTATCCTCCATCCAATCCCCTATCCTATCCTATCCTCTATCCTATCCTACCCTCTATCCTATCCTATCCTCTATCCTATCCAATCCTCTATCCTATCCTATCGTCTATCCTATCCTCTATCCTATCCTATCCTCTATCCTATCCTATCCTCTATCCTATCCTATCCTGTATCCTATCCTATCCTCTATCCTATCCTATCCTCTATCCTATCCTATCCTCTATCCTATCCTATCCTCTATCCTATCCTATCTTTTATCCTACCTTATCACCTATCCTATCAAATTCCCTATCCTATCCTCTATCCTATCCTATCCTCTATCCTATCCTATCTTCTATCCTATCCTATCCTCTGTCCTATCAAATCCCCTATCCTATCCTCTATCCTATCCTATCCTCTATCCTATCCTATCTTCTATCCTATCCTATCCTCTATCCTATCCTATCCTCTATCCTATCCTATCCTCTATCCTATCCTATCCTCTATCCTATCCTATCCTCTATCCTATCCTATTTCTATCCTATCAAATCCCCTATCCTATCCTCTATCCTCTATCCTATCCTATCATCTATCCTCTATCCTATCCAATCCTCTATCCTATCCTATCGTCTATCCTATCCTCTATCCTATCCTATCCTCTATCCTATCCTATCCTCCATCCTATCCTATCCTCAATCCTATCCTTTCCTGTATCCTATCCAATCCTGTATCCTATCCTGTCCTCTATCCTATCCTATCTTCTATCCTATCCTATCCTCTATCCTATCCTATCTTCTATCCTATCCTATCCTCTATCCTATCAAATCCCCTACCCTATTCTCTGTCCAATCCTATCCTCTATCCTATCCTATCCTCTATCCTATCCTATCCACTATCCAATCCTATCCTCTATCTTCTATCCTATCCTATCCTCTATCCTATCCTATCCTCTATCCTATCCTATCTTCTATCCTCTCCTATCCTCTATCCTATCCTATCCTCTATCCTATCCTCTATCCTATCCTCTATCCTATCCTATCCTCTATCCTATCCTATCCTCTATCCTATCCTATCCTCTATCCTATCCTATCTTCTATCCTATCCTATCCTCTATCCTATCAAATCCCCTATCCTATCCTCTATCCTATCCTATCCTCTATCCTATCCTATCCTCTATCCTATCCTATCCTCTATCCTATCCTATCCTCTATCCTATCCTATCCTCTATCCTATCCTATCCTCTATCCTATCCTATCCTCTATCCTATCCTATCCTCTATCCTATCCTATCCTCTATCCTATCCTATCCTCTATCCTATCCTATCCTCTATCCTATCCTATTTCTATCCTATCAAATCCCCTATCCTATCCTCTATCCTCTATCCTATCCTATCATCTATCCTCTATCCTATCCAATCCTCTATCCTATCCTATCGTCTATCCTATCCTCTATCCTATCCTATCCTCTATCCTATCCTATCCTCCATCCTATCCTATCCTCAATCCTATCCTTTCCTGTATCCTATCCAATCCTGTATCCTATCCTGTCCTCTATCCTATCCTATCTTCTATCCTATCCTATCCTCTATCCTATCCTATCTTCTATCCTATCCTATCCTCTATCCTATCAAATCCCCTACCCTATTCTCTGTCCAATCCTATCCTCTATCCTATCCTATCCTCTATCCTATCCTATCCACTATCCAATCCTATCCTCTATCCTCTATCCTATCCTATCCTCTATCCTAACCTATCCTCTATCCTATCCTATCTTCTATCCTCTCCTATCCTCTATCCTATCCTATCCTCTATCCTATCCTATCCTCTATCCTATCCTATCCTCTATCCTATCCTATCTTCTATCCTATCCTATCCTCTATCCTATCCTATCCTCTATCCTATCCTATCCTCTATCCTATCCTATCCTCTATCCTATCCTATCCTCTATCCTATCCTATCCTCCATCCTATCCTATCCTCAATCCTATCCTTTCCTGTATCCTATCCTATCGTCTATCCTATCCTATCCTCTATCCTATCAAATCCCCTATCCTATCCTATCCTGTATCCTATCCTATCCTCTATCCTATCCTATCCTCTATCCTGTCCTATCTTTTATCCTACCTTATCATCTATCCTATCAAATCCCCTATCCTATCCTCTATCCTATCCTCTATCCTATCCTATCTTCTATCCTATTATATCCTCTATCGTATCCTATCCTCTATCCTATCCAATCCCCTATCCTATCCTCTATCCTATCCTATCCTCTATAAAATCGTATCCTCTATCATATCCTATCCTCTATCCTATCCAATCCCGTATCCCATCCTCTCTCCTATCCTATCCTCAATCCTATCGTATCCTCTACCCTATCGTATCATCTATCCTATCCAATCCTCTATCCTATCCTTTATCCTATCCTCTATCCTATCCTATCCTGTATCGTATCCAATCCCCTATCCTATCCTCTATCTTATCCTATCCTCCATCCTATCCTATCCTTTATCCTATCCTATCCTCTATCCTATTCTATCCTCTATCCTATCGTATGCTCTATCCTATCCGATCCTCTATCCTATCCTATCCTCTATCCTATCCAATCGTCTATCCTATAATATCCTCTATCCTATCGTATCCTCTATCCTATCCCATCCTCTAACGTATCCTATCATCTATCCTATCCTATCCTATATCCTATAATATCCTGCATCCTATCCTATACTCTATCCTATCCTATCATCTATCCTATCCAATCCCCTATCCTATTCTCTATCCTATCCTATCCTGTATCCTATCCAATCCCCTATCCTATACTCTTTCCTATCCTATGCTCCATCCTATCCTATCCTCTATCCTAACCTATCCTCTATCCTAACGTATCCTCTATCCTATCCCATCCTCTAACGTATCCTATCATCTATCCTATCCTATCCTATATCTTATAATATCCTGTATCCTATCCTATACTCTTTCCTATCCTATCTTCTATCCTATAACATTCTCTATCCTATCCTATCCTCTATCCTGTCCAATCCCCTATCCCATCCTCTATCCTATCCTATCCTCAATCTTATCCTATCCTCCATCCTATCCTATCCTCTATCCTATAATATCCTCTATCCTATCCTATCGACTATCCTATAATATCCTCTATCCGATCCTATCCTCTATCCTATCCGATCCCCTATCCTATCCTCTATCCTATCCTATCCTGTATCATATCGTATTCTCTATACTATCCCTCTATTCTATCCAATCCTTTATCCTATCCTATCATCTATCCTATCCTATCCTCTATCCTATCCAATCCTCTTTCCTATCCTATCCTCTATCCTATCCTATCCCCTATCCTATCCTATCCTCTATCCTATCGTATCATCTGTCCTATTATATCCTGTATCCTACCCTATCCTCTATAATATCCTGTCCTCTATCCTATCCTATCCTCTATCCTATCCTATCCTCTATCCTATCCTATCCTCTATCCTATCATATCCTCTATCCTATCCTATCCTCTATCCTATCCTATCCTCTATCCTATCCTATCCTCTATCCTATCCAATCCTCTATCCTATCCTATCCTCTGTCCTATTCAATCCTGTATCCTACACTATCCTCTATAATATCCTATCCTCTATCCTCTATCCTATCCAATCCTCTATCGTATCCTCTATGCTATCCTATCCTCTATCCTATCTTATCCTCTATCCTATCCTATCATCTAACCTATCCTATCCCCCATCCTATCCTATCCTCTATCGTATCCTATGCTGTATTATATCCTATCCTCTATCCTATCCTATCCTCTATCCTATCTTATCCTCATCCTATCCAATCCCCTATCCTATCCTGAATCCTATCCTATCCTCTATCCTATCCTATGCAATCCCATATCCTATCCTCTATAATATCGTATTTTCAATCATATCCTATCCTGTATCCTATCCAATCCTCTATCCTAACCTATCCTGTATTCTATAGTATCCTCTATCATATCCCATCCTCAATCCTATCCTATCCTCAATCCTATCCTATGCTCTATAATATCCTATCCTCTATCCTATCCTATACTCTATCCTCTATCCTATCCTATCCTCTATCCTATCCTATCCTTTATCCTATCCCATCCTCAATCCAATCCTGTATCCTATCCAATCCTCTATCCTATCCTCTATCCTATCCTATCCTCAATCCTATCCTATCCCCTATCCTATCCTATCATCTATCCTATCCTATCCTTTATCCTATCCCATCCTCAATCCAATCCTGTATCCTATCCAATCCTCTATCCTATCCTCTATCCTATCCTATCCTCAATCCTATCCTATCCCCTATCCTATCCTATCCTCTATCCTATCATATCCTCCGTCCTATTCTATCCTGTATCCTACCCTATCCTATTCTATATCCTATACTATCCTCTAACCTATCCTATCCTCTATCCTATACTATCCTCTATCCTATCCAATCCTCTATCGTATCCTCTATCCTATCCTATCCTCTATCCTATCCTATCCTGTATCCTATCTAATCCTCTATCCTATCCTATCCTCTATCCTATCATTTCCTCTATCATATCCCATCCTCAATCCTATCCTATCCTCAATCCTATCCTATCCTCAATCCTATCCTATCCTCTATAATATAATATCCTATCCTCTATCCTATTCTATCCTCTATCCTATCCTATCCTCCATCCTATCCTATCCTATCCTCCATCCTATCCTATCCTCTATCGTATCCTATCCTCTATCCTATCTTATCCTCATCCTATCCAATCCCCTATCCGATCCTCTTTCCTATCCTATCCTCTATCCTATCCTATGCAATCCCATATCCTATCCTCTATAATATCGTATTTTCAATCATATCCTATCCTGTATCCTATCCAATCCTCTATCCTAACCTATCCTGTATTCTATAGTATCCTCTATCATATCCCATCCTCAATCCTATCCTATCCTCAATCCTATCCTATGCTCTATAATATCCTATCCTCTATCCTATCCTATACTCTATCCTCTATCCTATCCTATCCTCTATCCTATCCTATCCTTTATCCTATCCCATCCTCAATCCAATCCTGTATCCTATCCAATCCTCTATCCTATCCTCTATCCTATCCTATCCTCAATCCTATCCTATCCCCTATCCTATCCTATCATCTATCCTATCCTATCCTTTATCCTATCCCATCCTCAATCCAATCCTGTATCCTATCCAATCCTCTATCCTATCCTCTATCCTATCCTATCCTCAATCCTATCCTATCCCCTATCCTATCCTATCCTCTATCCTATCATATCCTCCGTCCTATTCTATCCTGTATCCTACCCTATCCTATTCTATATCCTATACTATCCTCTAACCTATCCTATCCTCTATCCTATACTATCCTCTATCCTATCCAATCCTCTATCGTATCCTCTATCCTATCCTATCCTCTATCCTATCCTATCCTGTATCCTATCTAATCCTCTATCCTATCCTATCCTCTATCCTATCATTTCCTCTATCATATCCCATCCTCAATCCTATCCTATCCTCAATCCTATCCTATCCTCAATCCTATCCTATCCTCTATAATATAATATCCTATCCTCTATCCTATTCTATCCTCTATCCTATCCTATCCTCCATCCTATCCTATCCTATCCTCCATCCTATCCTATCCTCTATCGTATCCTATCCTCTATCCTATCTTATCCTCTATCCTCTCCAATCCCCTATCCGATCCTCTTTCCTATCCTATCCTCCATCCTATACCATCCTCAATCCTATCCTATCCTCAATCCTATCCTATCCTCTATAATATCCTATCCTCTAACCTCTAACCTATCCTATCCTCTATCCTATCCTATCCTCTATCCTATCCTATCCTCTATCCTATAATATCCTCTATCCTATCCTATCCTCTATAATATAATATCCTCTATCCAATCCTATCCTCTATCCTATCCAATCCTCTATCGTATCCTCTATCCTATCCAATCCTCTATCGTATCCTCTATCCTATCCTATCCTCTATCCTATCCTATCCTCTATCCTATCCTATCCTCTATCCTATCCCATCCTCTATCCTATCCAATCCTCTATCCAATTATCTATCCTATCCTCTATCCTATCCTGCACTCAATGCAATCCTGTATCCTATCCAATCCTCTATCTGCCCTATCCTCTATCCTATTGTATCCTCTATGCTATCCCATCCTCTATCCTATCCTATACTCTATCCTATCCAATCCCCTATCCTATCCTCAATCCTATCCTATCCTCTATCCTATAATATCCTCTATCCTATCCAATCCTCTATCTTATCCTCTATCCTATCATCCATCCTATATTATGAACTATCCTTTCCTGTCATCTAACCTATCCTATCCTCTATCCTCTCCTATCGTCTATAATATCCTATCCTCTATCCTATCCAATCCTCTATCCTATCCTATCCTCTGTCCTATTCAATCCTGTATCCTACACTATCCTCTATAATATCCTATCCTCTATCCTCTATCCTATCCAATCCTCTATCGTATCCTCAATGCTATCCTATCCTCTATCCTATCTTATCCTCTATCCTATCCTATCATCTAACCTATCCTATCCTCTATCCTATCCTATCCTCTATCGTATCCTATGCTGTATTATATCCTATCCTCTATCCTATCCTATCCTCTATCCTATCTTATCCTCATCCTATCCAATCCTCTATCCTATCCTGAATCCTCTCCTATCCTCTATCCTATCCTATTGCAATCCCATATCCTATCCTCTATAATATCGTATTTTCAATCATATCCTATCCTGTATCCTATCCAATCCTCTATCCTAACCTATCCTGTATTCTATAGTATCCTCTATCATATCCCATCCTCAATCCTATCCTATCCTCAATCCTATCCTATGCTCTATAATATCCTATCCTCTATCCTATCCTATACTCTATCCTCTATCCTATCCTATCCTCCATCCTATCCTATCCTTTATCCTATCCCATCCTCAATCCAATCCTGTATCCTATCCAATCCTCTATCCTATCCTATCCTCAATCCTATCGTATCCCCTATCCTATCCTATCCTCTATCCTATCCTATCCTTTATCCTATCCCATCCTCAATCCAATCCTGTATCCTATCCAATCCTCTATCCTATCCTCTATCCTATCCTATCCTCAATCCTATCCTATCCCCTATCCTATCCTATCCTCTATCCTATCATATCCTCTGTCCTATTCTATCCTGTATCCTACCCTATACTATTCTATATCCTATACTATCCTCTAACCTATCCTATCCTCTATCCTATACTATCCTCTATCCTATCCAATCCTCTATCGTATCCTCTATCCTATCCTATCCTCTATCCTATCCTATCCTGTATCCTATCTAATCCTCTATCCTATCCTATCCTGTATCCTATCTAATCCTCTATCCTATCCTATCCTCTATCCTATCATTTCCTCTATCATATCCCATCCTCAATCCTATCCTATCCTCAATCCTATCCTATCCTCAATCCTATCCTATCCTCTATAATATAATATCCTATCCTCTATCCTATCCTATCCTCTATCCTATCCTATCCTCCATCCTATCCTATCCTCTATCCTATCCTATCCTCTTTCCTATCCTATCCTCTATCCTATTCTATCCTCTATCCTATCCTATCCTCTATCCTATCCTATGCTCTATCCTATCCAATCCCCTATCCTATCCTCAATCCTATCCTCTATCGTATAATATCCTCTATCCTATAATATCCTCTATCCTATCCAATCCTCTATCCTATCCTGTATCCTATCATCCATCCTATATTATTCCCTATCCTATCCTGTCCTCTAACCTATCCTATTCTCTATCCTATCCTATCCTCAATGCAATCCTGTATCCTATCCAATCCTCTATCCTATCCTATCCTCTATCCTATCGTATCTTCTATCCTATCCCATCCTCTATCCTATCCTATCCTCTACCCTAGCGTATCCTCTATCCTATCCTATCCTATATCCTATAATATCCTGTATCCTATCCTATACTCTATCCTATCCTATCCTCTGTCCTATCCTATCCTCTGTCCTATCCTATCCCTTATCCTATACTATCCTCTATCCTAAAATATCCTCTGTCCTATCCAATCCTCTATCCTATCCTCTATACTATCCTGTATCCTATCCTCTACACTATCCTCTATCCTATCCTCTGTCCTATAATATCCTCTATTCTATCCAATCCTGCATCCTATCCAATCCTCTATCCTATCCTCTATCCTATTCTCTATCCTATCCTATCCTCAATGCAATCCTGTTTCCTATCCAATCCTCTATCCTATCCTCTATCCTATTCTCTATCCTATCCTATCCTCAATGCAATCCTGTATCCTATCCAATCCTCTATCGTATCCTATCCTCTATCATATCCATTCCTCTATCCTATCCTATCCTATCCTATCCTCTAGCCTATCATATCCTCTAGCCTATCACATCCTCTATCCTATCCTATCCTCTATCCTAAAATATCCTCTATCCTACCCAATCCTCTATCCTATCCTCTATCCTATCCTCTATACTATCCTCTATCGTATCCTCTATCCTATCCAATCCTCTATCCTATAATATCCTCTATTCTATCCAATACTCTATCCTATCCAATCCTCTATCCTATCCTATTCACAATGCAATCCTGTATCCTATGCAATCCCCTATCCTTTCTTCTTTCATATCCTATCCTCCATCCTATCCTATCCTCTATCCTATCCTATACTCTATCCTATTCAATCCCCTATCCTATGCTATCCTCAATGCAATCCTGTATCCTATCCAATCCCCTATCCTATCCTCTATCCTATAATATCCTCTATCGTATCCTATACTCTGTCCTATTCTATTTTCTATCCTATCCTATCCTCTATCTTATCCAATCCTCTAGCCCATAATATCCTCTATTCTATCATATCCTCTATCCTATCCTATCCTCTATCCTATCCTATCCTCTATCCTATCCTATCCTCAATCCTATCCTATCCTCTATCCTATGCAATCGTCTATCCTATAATATCCTCTATCCTATCCTATCCTGAATGCTATCCTGTATCCTATCCAGTCCTCTATCTTATCCAATCCTCTATCCTATAATATCATCTATTCTATCCAATACTCTATCCTATCCAATCCTCTATCCTATCCTCTATCCTATCCCCTATCCTATCCTATCCTCAATGCAATCCTGTATCCTATCCAATCCTCTATCCTATCCTATCCTCTATCCTATTGTATCCTCTATCCTATCCCATCCTCTATCCTATTCAATCCCGTATCCTATCGTCTATCCTATCGTATCCTGTATCCTATTCAATCCCCTATCCTATCCTCTTTCCTATCCTATCCTCCATCCTATCCTATCCTCTATCCTATACTACCGTTTGTCCTATCCTATCCACTATCCTATCCTATCCTCTATCCAATCGTATCCTCTATACTATCCTACCCTCTATCCTATCCTATCCTCTACCCTATCCTATCCTCTTTCCTATCCTATCCTCTATCCTATTCTATCCTCTATCCTATCCTATCCTCTATCCTATCCTATCCTCTATCCTATCCTATCCTCTATCCTATCCTATCCTCTATCCTATCCTATCCTCTATCCTATCCTATCCTCTATCCTATCCTATCCTCTATCCTATCCTATCCTCTATCCTATCCTGTCCTCTAACCTATCCTATCCTCTATCCTATCCAATCCTCTACCCTATCCATTCCTCAATTCTATAATATCCTCTATCCAATCCAATCCTCTATCCTATCCTCTATCCTATCCTCTATCCTATACTATATACTATCCTCTATCGTATTCTCTATCCTATCCAATCCTCTATCCTATAATATCCTCTATTCTATCCAATACTCTATCCTATCCAATCCTCTATCCTATCCTCTATCGTATCCTATCCACAATGCAATCCTGTATCCTATGCAATCCCCTATCCTATCTTCTTTCCTATCCTATCCTCCATCCTATCCTATCCTCTATCCTATCCTATACTCTATCCTATCCAATCCCCTATCCTATGCTATCCTCAATGCAATCCTGTATCCTATCCAATCCCCTATCCTATCCTCTATCCTATAATATCCTCTGTCGTATCCTATCCTCTGTCCTATTCTATTTTCTATCCTATCCTGTCCTCTATCCTATCTTATCCCCTATCCTATCCTACCGTTTGTCCTATCCTATCCTCTATCCTATCCTATCCTCTATCCTATCGTATCCTCTATCCTATCCTATCCTCTATCATATCCTATCCTCTATCCTATCCTATCCTCTATCCTATCCTCTATCCTATCCTATCCTCTATCCTATCCGATCCTCTACCCTAAAATATCCTCTATCCTATCCAATCCTCTATCCTGTCTTCTATCCTATCCTCTATACTATCGTTCTATCCTATCCTCTATCCTGTCCTCTATCCTATCCTCTATACTATCCTCTATCCTATCCTCTATCCTATCCAATCCTCTATCCTATCCTCTATCCTATCCTCTATCCTATCCTATCCTCAATGCAATCCTGTATCCTATCCTATCCTCTATCCTATCCTATCCTCTATCCTATAATATAATCTATTCTATCCAATCCTCTATCCTATCCTATCCTCTATCCTATAATATCCCCTATCCCATCCTGTATCCTATCCCATCCTCTATCCTATCCCATCCTCTATCCTATCCTATCCTCTATCCTATCCAATCCTCTATCCCATAATATCCTCTATTCTATCATATCCTCTATCCTATCCTATCCTCAATGCAATCCTGTATCCTATCCAATCCTCTATCCTATCCTATCCTCTATCCTATTGTATCCTCTATCCTATCCCATCCTCTATCCTATCCTATCCTCTATTATATAATATCCTCTATCCTATCCTATCCTCTGTCGTATCCTATTTTTTATCCTATCCTATCCTCTATTCTATCCTATCGTCTATCCTATCCTATCCTCTATCCTATCCAATCTTCTATTCTATAACATCCTCTATCCTATCCAATCCTGTATCCTACCCAATCCCCTATCCCATCCTCTATCCTATCCTATCCTATCCTCTATCCTATCCAATCCTCTATCCTATCCAATCCTCTACCCTATCCATTCCTCAATTCTATAATATCCTCTATCCAATCCAATCCTCTATCCTATCCTCTATCCTATCCTCTATCCTATCGTCTATCCTATACTATATACTATCCTCTATCGTATTCTCTATCCTATCCAATCCTCTATCCTATCCAATCCTCTATCGTATCCTATCCTCTATCCTATTGTATCCTCTTTCCTATCCCATCCTCTATCCTATCCTATCCTCTATCCTATAATATCCTCTATCCTATCCTATCCTCTGTCGTATCCTATTTTCTATCCTATCCTATCGTCTATCCTATAATATCCTCTATCCTATCCTATCCTGAATGCTATCCTGTATCCTATCCCATCCTGTATCCTATCCCATCCTCTATCCTATCCCATCCTCTATCCTATCCTATCCTCTATCCTATCCCACCCTCTATCCTATCCTATCCTCTATCCTATCCAATCATCTATCCTATCCATTCCTCAATTCTATAATATCCTCTATCCAATCCAATCCTCTATCCTATCCTCTATCCTATCCTATCCTCTATGCTATAATATCATATATCGTATCCTATTCTCTATCCTATCCTATCCTCTATCCTATCCTATCCTCTATCCTATAATATCATATATCCTACCCTATCCTCTATCCTATCCTATCCTCTATTATATAATATCCTCTATCCTATCCTATCCTCTGTTTATCCTATTTTCTATCCTATCCTATCCTCTATTCTATCCTATCGTCTATCCTATAATATCCTCTATCCTATCCTATCCTGAATGCTATCCTGTATCCTATCCAATCCTCTATCCTGTCCCATCCTCTATTCTATAACATCCTCTATCCTATCCAGTCCTGTATCCTACCCAATCCCCTATCCCATCCTCTATCCTATCCCATCCTCTATCCTATCCTATCCTCTATCCTATCCAATCCTCTATCCTATCCATTCCTCAATTCTATAATATCCTCTATCCAATCCAATCCACTATCCTATCCTCTATCCTATCCTATCCTCTATGCTATAATATCATATATCGTATCCTATTCTCTATCCTATCCTATCCTGAATGCTATCCTGTATCCTATCCAATCCTCTATCCCATAATATCCTCTATTCTATCATATCCTCTATCCTATCCTATCCTCAATGCAATCCTGTATCCTATCCAATCCTCTATCCTATCCTATCCTCTATCCTATTGTATCCTCTATCCTATCCCATCCTCTATCCTATCCTATCCTCTATTATATAATATCCTCTATCCTATCCTATCCTCTGTCGTATCCTATTTTTTATCCTATCCTATCCTCTATTCTATCCTATCGTCTATCCTATCCTATCCTCTATCCTATCCAATCTTCTATTCTATAACATCCTCTATCCTATCCAATCCTGTATCCTACCCAATCCCCTATCCCATCCTCTATCCTATCCTATCCTATCCTCTATCCTATCCAATCCTCTATCCTATCCAATCCTCTACCCTATCCATTCCTCAATTCTATAATATCCTCTATCCAATCCAATCCTCTATCCTATCCTCTATCCTATCCTCTATCCTATCGTCTATCCTATACTATATACTATCCTCTATCGTATTCTCTATCCTATCCAATCCTCTATCCTATCCAATCCTCTATCGTATCCTATCCTCTATCCTATTGTATCCTCTTTCCTATCCCATCCTCTATCCTATCCTATCCTCTATCCTATAATATCCTCTATCCTATCCTATCCTCTGTCGTATCCTATTTTCTATCCTATCCTATCGTCTATCCTATAATATCCTCTATCCTATCCTATCCTGAATGCTATCCTGTATCCTATCCCATCCTGTATCCTATCCCATCCTCTATCCTATCCCATCCTCTATCCTATCCTATCCTCTATCCTATCCCACCCTCTATCCTATCCTATCCTCTATCCTATCCAATCATCTATCCTATCCATTCCTCAATTCTATAATATCCTCTATCCAATCCAATCCTCTATCCTATCCTCTATCCTATCCTATCCTCTATGCTATAATATCATATATCGTATCCTATTCTCTATCCTATCCTATCCTCTATCCTATCCTATCCTCTATCCTATAATATCATATATCCTACCCTATCCTCTATCCTATCCTATCCTCTATTATATAATATCCTCTATCCTATCCTATCCTCTGTTTATCCTATTTTCTATCCTATCCTATCCTCTATTCTATCCTATCGTCTATCCTATAATATCCTCTATCCTATCCTATCCTGAATGCTATCCTGTATCCTATCCAATCCTCTATCCTGTCCCATCCTCTATTCTATAACATCCTCTATCCTATCCAGTCCTGTATCCTACCCAATCCCCTATCCCATCCTCTATCCTATCCCATCCTCTATCCTATCCTATCCTCTATCCTATCCAATCCTCTATCCTATCCATTCCTCAATTCTATAATATCCTCTATCCAATCCAATCCACTATCCTATCCTCTATCCTATCCTATCCTCTATGCTATAATATCATATATCGTATCCTATTCTCTATCCTATCCTATCCTGAATGCTATCCTGTATCCTATCCAATCCTCTATCCCATAATATCCTGTATTCTATCCAATCCTCTATCCTATCCATTCCTCTATTCTATAATATCCTCTATCCTATCCAATCCTCTATCCTATCCTCTATCCTATCCTATCCTCTATCCTATCCAATCCTCTATCCTATCCTGTCCTCTATCCTATAATATCATATATCCTATCCTATCCTCTATCCTATCCAATCCCCTATCCTATCCTCAATCTTATCCTATCCTCTATCCTATAATATCCTCTATCCTATCCAATCCTCTATCCTATCCTATCCTCTATCCTATACTATCTTCTATCCTATAATATCCTCAATCCTATCCAATCCTCTATCCTATCCTCTATCCTATCCTCTATCCTATCCAATCCTCTATCCTATCCTCTATCCTATCCTCTATCCTATCCAATCCTCTATCCCATAATATACTCTATTCTATCCAATCGTCTATCCTATAATATCCTCTATCCTATCCTATCCTGAATGCTATCCTGTATCCTATCCAATACTCTATCTTATCCAATCCTCTATCCCATAATATCCTCTATTCTATCATATCCTCTATCCTATCCTATCCTCAATGCAATCCTGTATCCTATCCAATCCTCTATCCTATCCTATCCTCTATCCTATCCAATCCTCTATCCTATCCTATCCTCTATCCTATTGTATCCTCTTTCCTATCCCATCCTCTATCCTATCCTATCCTATATCCTATAATATCCTCTATCCTATCCTATCCTCTGTCCTATCCTATCCTCAATCCTATCCTATCCCCTATCCTATCCAATCCCCTATCCCATCCTCTATCCTATCCCATCCTCTATCCTATCCTATCCTCTATCCTATCCAATCATCTATCCTATCCATTCCTCAATTCTATAATATCCTCTATCCAATCCAATCCTCTATCCTATCCTCTATCCTATCCTATCCTCTATGCTATAATATCATATATCGTATCCTATTCTCTATCCTATCCTATCCTCTATCCTATCCCATCCTCTATCCTATCCTATCCTCTATTATATAATATCCTCTATCCTATCCTATCCTCTGTCGTATCCTATTTTTTATCCTATCCTATCCTCTATTCTATCCTATCGTCTATCCTATCCTATCCTCTATCCTATCCAATCCTCTATTCTATAACATCCTCTATCCTATCCAATCCTGTATCCTACCCAATCCCCTATCCCATCCTCAATCCTATCCTATCCTATCCTCTATCCTATCCAATCCTCTATCCTATCCAATCCTCTACCCTATCCATTCCTCAATTCTATAATATCCTATATCCAATCCAATCCTCTATCCTATACTCTATCCTATCCTCTATCCTATCCTCTATCCTATCCTCTATCCTATACTATATACTATCCTCTATCGTATTCTCTATCCTATCCAATCCTCTATCCTATAATATCCTCTATTCTATCCAATACTCTATCCTATCCAATCCTCTATCCTATCCTCTATCCTATCCTATCCACAATGCAATCCTGTATCCTATGCAATCCCCTATCCTATCTTCTTTCCTATCCTATCCTCCATCCTATCCTATCCTCTATCCTATCCTATACTCTATCCTATCAAATCCCCTATCCTATGCTATCCTCAATGCAATCCTGTATCCTATCCAATCCCCTATCCTATCCTCTATCCTATAATATCCTCTATCGTATCCTATCCTCTGTCCTATTCTATTTTCTATCCTATCCTATCCTCTATCCTATCCTGTCCTCTATCCTATCTTATCCCCTAACCTATCCTATCCTCTAGCCTATCCTATCCACTATCCTATCCTACCGTTTGTCCTATCCTATCCTCTATCCTATCCTATCCTCTATCCTATCGTATCCTCTATCCTATCCTATCCTCTATCATATCCTATCCTCTATCCTATCCTATCCTCTATCCTATCCTATCCTCTATCCTATCCTATCCTCTATCCTATGCTATCCTCTATCCTATCCTATCCTCTATCCTGTCCTCTATCCTATCCTCTATCCTATCCTATCCTCTATCCTATCCTATCCTCTATCCTATCCTATCCTATCCTCTATCCTATCCTATCCTCTATCCTATCCTATCCTCTATCCTATCCTATCCTCAATCCTATCCTATCCTCTATCCTATCCAATCGTCTATCCTATAATATCCTCTATCCTATCCTATCCTGAATGCTATCCTGTATCCTATCCAATACTCTATCTTATCCAATCCTCTATCTCATAATATCCTCTATTCTATCATATCCTCTATCCTATCCTATCCTCTATCCTATCCTATCATCTATCCTATCCTATCCTCTATCCTATCCTATCCTCTATCCTATCCTCTATCCTATCCTCTATCCTATCCTCTATCCTATCCTCTATCCTATCCTCTATACTATCCAATCCTCTATCCCATAATATACTCTATTCTATCCAATCCTCTATCCTATCCATTCCACTATACTATAATATCCTATATCCTATCCAATCCTCTATCCTATCCTCTATCCTATCCTCTATCCTATCCTATCCTCAATGCAATCCTGTATCCTATCCAATCCTCTATCCTATCCTATCCTCTATCGTATCCAATCCTGTATCCTATAATATCATATATCATATCCTATCCTCTATCCTATCCTATCCTCTATCCTATAATATCATATATCCTATCCTCTATCCTATCCTATCCTCTATCATATCCTATCCTCTATCCTATCCGATCCTCTACCCTAAAATATCCTCTATCCTATCCAATCCTCTATCCTGTCTTCTATCCTATCCTCTATACTATCGTTCTATCCTATCCTCTATCCTGTCCTCTATCCTATCCTCTATACTATCCTCTATCCTATCCTCTATCCTATCCAATCCTCTATCCTATCCTCTATCCTATCCTCTATCCTATCCTATCCTCAATACAATCCTGTATCCTATCCTATCCTCTATCCTATCCTATCCTCTATCCTATCCTATCCTCAATCCTATCCTATCCTCTATCTTATCCAATCGTCTATCCTATAATATCCTCTATCCTATCCTATCCTGAATGCTATCCTGTATCCTATCCAATACTCTATCTTATCCAATCCTCTATCCCATAATATCCTATATTCTATCATATCCTCTATCCTATCCTATCCTCAATGCAATCCTGTATCCTATACAATCCTCTATCCTATCCTATCCTCTATAATATTGTATCCTCTATCCTATCCCATCCTCTATCCTATCCTATCCTCTATCCTATAATATCCTCTATCCTATCCTATCCTCTGTCGTATCCTATTTTCTATCCTATCCTATCCTCTATTCTATCCTATCGTCTATCCTATAATATCCTCTATCCTATCCTATCCTGAATGCTATCCTGTATCCTATCCAATCCTCTATCGTATCCTATCCTCTATCCTATTGTATCCTCTTTCCTATCCCATCCTCTATCCTATCCTATCCTCTATCCTATAATATCCTCTATCCTATCCTATCCTCTGTCGTATCCTATTTTCTATCCTATCCTATCGTCTATCCTATAATATCCTCTATCCTATCCTATCCTGAATGCTATCCTGTATCCTATCAATCCTCTATCCTACCCTATCCTCTATCCTATCCTATCCTCTATCCTATAATATAATCTATTCTATCCAATCCTCTATGCTATCCAATCCTCTATTCTATAACATCCTCTATCCTATCAATCCTGTATCCTATCCAATCCCCTATCCCATCCTCTATCCTATCCCATCCTCTATCCTATCCTATCCTCTATCCTATCCAATCATCTATCCTATCCATTCCTCAATTCTATAATATCCTCTATCCAATCCAATCCTCTATCCTATCCTCTATCCTATCCTATCCTCTATGCTATAATATCATATATCGTATCCTATTCTCTATCCTATCCTATCCTCTATCCTATCCTATCCTCTATCCTATAATATCATATATCCTACCCTATCCTCTATCCTATCCTATCCTCTATTATATAATATCCTCTATCCTATCCTATCCTCTGTTTATCCTATTTTCTATCCTATCCTATCCTCTATTCTATCCTATCGTCTATCCTATAATATCCTCTATCCTATCCTATCCTGAATGCTATCCTGTATCCTATCCAATCCTCTATCCTATCCCATCCTCTATTCTATAACATCCTCTATCCTATCCAGTCCTGTATCCTACCCAATCCCCTATCCCATCCTCTATCCTATCCCATCCTCTATCCTATCCTATCCTCTATCCTATCCAATCCTCTATCCTATCCATTCCTCAATTCTATAATATCCTCTATCCAATCCAATCCACTATCCTATCCTCTATCCTATCCTATCCTCTATGCTATAATATCATATATCGTATCCTATTCTCTATCCTATCCTATCCGGAATGCTATCCTGTATCCTATCCAATCCTCTATCCCATAATATCCTGTATTCTATCCAATCCTCTATCCTATCCATTCCTCTATTCTATAATATCCTCTATCCTATCCAATCCTCTATCCTATCCTCTATCCTATCCTATCCTCTACCCTAAAATATCCTCTATACTATTCAATCCTCTATCCTGTCCTCTATTCTATCCTCTATACTATCCGCTATCCCATCCTCTATCCTATCCAATCCTCTATCCTATCCTATCCTCTATCCTATTGTATCCTGTATCCTATCCCATCCTCTATCCTATCCAATCGTCTATCCTATAATATCCTCTATCCCATCCTATCCTGAATGCTATCCTGTATCCTATCCAATCCTCTATCTTATCCAATCCTCTATCCCATAATATCCTCTATTCTATCCAATCCTCTATCCTATCCTATCCTCTATCCTATCCTATCCTCTATCCTATCCTATCCTCTACCCTATCCTATCCTAAATCCTATCCTATCCTCTATCCTATCCTATACTCTATCCTATCCTATCCTCTATCCTATCCTATCCTCTATCCTATCCTATCCTCTATCCTATCCTATCCTCTATGCTATAATATCATATATCGTATCCTATTCTCTATCCTATCCTATCCTCTATCCTATCCTATCCTCTATCCTATAATATCATATATCCTACCCTATCCTCTATCCTATCCTATCCTCTGTTGTATCCTATCCTCTATCCTATCCTATCCTCTATCCTATCGTATCCTCTATCCTATCCTATCCGCTATCCTAACCTATCGTCTATCCTATAATATAATCTATCCTATAATATCCTCAATCCTATCCAATCCTCTATCCTATCCTCTATCCTATCCTCTATCCTATCCAATCCTCTATCCTATCCTGTCCTCTATCCTATAATATCATATATCCTATCCTATCCTCTATCCTATCCAATCTCCTATCCTATCCTCAATCTTATCCTATCCTCTACCCTATAATATCCTCTATCCTATCCAATCCTCTATCCTATCCTATCCTCTATCCTATACTATCTTCTATCCTATAATATCCTCAATCCTACCCAATCCTCTATCCTATCCTCTATCCTATCCTCTATCCTATCCAATCCTCTATCCTATCCAATCCTCTATCCTATCCTCTATCCTATCCTCTATCCTATCCAATCCTCTATCCCATAATATACTCTATTCTATCCAATCGTCTATCCTATAATATCCTCTATCCTATCCTATCCTGAATGCTATCCTGTATCCTATCCAATACTCTATCTTATCCAATCCTCTATCCCATAATATCCTCTATTCTATCATATCCTCTATCCTATCCTATCCTCAATGCAATCCTGTATCCTATCCAATCCTCTATCCTATCCAATCCTCTATCCTATCCTATCCTCTATCCTATTGTATCCTCTTTCCTATCCCTTCCTCTATCCTATCCTATCCTCTATCCTATAATATCCTCTATCCTATCCTATCCTCTGTCGTATCCTATTTTCTATCCTATCCTATCGTCTATCCTATAATATCCTCTATCCTATCCTATCCTGAATGCTATCCTGTATCCTATCCAATCCTCTATCCTATCCTATCCTCTATCCTATCCTATCCTCTATCCTATAATATAATCTATTCTATCCAATCCTCTATCCTATCCAATCCTCTATTCTATAACATCCTCTATCCTATCCAATCCTGTATCCTATCCAATCCCCTATCCCATCCTCTATCCTATCCAATCCTCTATCCTATAATATCCTCTATTCTATCCAATACTCTATCCTATCCAATCCTCTATCCTATCCTCTATCCTATCCTCAATGCAATCCTGTATCCTATCCAATCCTCTATCCTATCCTATCCTCTATCCTATTGTATCCTCTATCCTATCCCATCCTCTATCCCATCCAATCCTCTATCCTATAATATCCTCTATCCTATCCTATCCTCTGTTGTATCCTATTTTCTATCCTATCCTATCCTCTATCCTATCCAATCCCCTATCCTATCCTCAATCTTATCCTATCCTCAATATTATCCTATCCTCTATCCTATGCAATCCTCTATCCTATCCTATCCTCTATCCTATCCTATCCTCTATCCTATCGTATCCTCTATCCTATCCTATCCGCTATCCTATCCTATCGTCTATCCTATAATATAATCTATCCTATTCTATCCTCTATCCTATCCAATCCCCTATCCTATCCTCAATCTTATCCTATCCTCTATCCTATAATATCCTCTATCCTATCCAATCCTCTATCCTATCCTATCCTCTATCCTATACTATCTTCTATCCTATAATATCCTCAATCCTATCCAATCCTCTATCCTATCCTCTATCCTATCCTCTATCCTATCCAATCCTCTATCCTATCCTGTCCTCTATCCTATAATATCATATATCCTATCCTATCCTCTATCCTATCCAATCCCCTATCCTATCCTCAATCTTATCCTATCCTCTATCCTATAATATCCTCTATCCTATCCAATCCTCTATCCTATCCTATCCTCTATCCTATACTATCTTCTATCCTATAATATCCTCAATCCTATCCAATCCTCTATACTATCCTCTATCCTATCCTCTATCCTATCCTATCCTCTATCCTATCCTATCCTTTATCCTATCCTATCCTCTATCCTATCCTATCCTCTATCCTATCCTATCCTCTATCCTATCATATCCTCTATCCTATAATATCATATATCCTATCCTATTCTCTATCCTATCCTATCCTTTATCCTATCCTATCCTCTATCCTATCCTATCCTCTATCCTATCCTATCCTCTATCCTATCATATCCTCTATCCTATAATATCATATATCCTATCCTATTCTCTATCCTATCCTATCCTTTATCCTATCCTATCCTCTATCCTATCCTATCCTCTATCCTATCCTATCCTCTATCCTATCATATCCTCTATCCTATAATATCATATATCCTATCCTATTCTCTATCCTATCCTATCCTCTATCCTATCCTATCCTCTATCCTATCCTATCCTCTATCCTATCCTATCCTCAATCCTATCCTATCCCCTATCCTATCCTCTATCATATTCCAATCCTCTATCCTATCCTCTATCCTATAATATCCTATATTCTATCCAATCCTCTATCCTATCCATCCTCTATCCTATCCTCTATCCTCTCCTATCGTCTATCGTATCCAATCCCCTATCCTATCCTCTATCGTATCCAATCCTTCATCCTATCCAATCCCCTATCCCATCCTCTATCCTATCCTATCCTCAATCCTATCCTATCCTCTACCCTATCCTGTCCTCTATCCTATCGTATCCTCTATCCTATTGTATCCTCTATCCTATCCCATCCTCTATCCTATCGTAATGTGTATCATACAATATCCTCTATCCTATCCAATCCTCTATCCTATCCTCTACCCTATCCTCTATCCTATCCAATCCTTTATCCTATCCAATCCCCTATCCCATCCTCTATCCTATCCTATCCTCAATCCTATCCTATCCTCTATCCTATAATATCATATATCCTATCCAAACCCCTATCCTATCCTGAATCCTATCCTATCCCCTATCCTATCCTATCCTATCCTATCCTATCCTCTATCCTATACTACCGTTTGTCCTATCCTATCCTCTATCCTATCCTATTCTCAATGCAATCCTGTACCCTATCCAATCCTCTATCCTATCCTATCCTCTATCCTACCGTATCCTCTATCCTATCCCATCCTCTATCCTATCCTATCCTCTATCCTATCCTATCCTCTATCGTATCCAATCCCCTATCCTATCCTCTATCGTATCCAATCCTGTATCCTATAATATCATATATCATATCCTATCCTCTATCCTATCCTATCCTCTATCCTATAATATGATATATCCTATCCTATTCTCTACCCTATCCTATCCTCTATCATATCCTATCCTCTATCCTATCCTATCCTATCCTGTCCACGAGCCTATCCTATCCTCTATCCCATCCTATTCTCTATCCTATCCTATCCTCTAACCTAAAATATCCTCTATCCTATCCTATCCTCTGTCGTATACTATTTTCTATCCTATCCTATCCTCTATTCTATCCAATCGTCTATCATATAATATCCTCTATCCTATCCTATCCTGAATGCTATCCTGTATCCTATCCAATCCTCTATCCTATCCTATCCTCTATCCTATCCTATCCTCAATCCTATCCTATCCCCTATCCTATCCTCTATCATATTCCAATCCTCTATCCTATCCTCTATCCTATAATATCCTCTATTCTATCCAATCCTCTATCCTATCCATCCTCTATCCTATCCTCTATCCTATCCTCTATCCTATCCTCTATCCTCTCCTATCCTCTATCGTATCCAATCCCCTATCCTATCCTCTATCGTATCCAATCCTTCATCCTATCCAATCCCCTATCCCATCCTTTATCCTATCCTATCCTCAATCCTATCCTATCCTCTACCCTATCCTGTCCTCTATCCTATCGTATCCTCTATCCTATTGTATCCTCTATCCTATCCCATCCTCTATCCTATCGTAATGTCTATCATACAATATCCTCTATCCTATCCAATCCTCTATCCTATCCTCTACCCTATCCTCTATCCTATCCTATCCTCAATCCTATCCTATCCCCTATCCTATCCTATCCTCTATCCTATTCCAATCCTCTATCCTATCCTCTATCCTATAATATCCTCTATTCTATCCAATCCTCTATCCTATCCATCCTCTATCCTATCCTCTATCCTATCCAATCCTTTATCCTATCCAATCCCCTATCCCATCCTCTATCCTATCCTATCCTCAATCCTATCCTATCCTCTATCCTATTCCAATCCTCTATCCTATCCAAACCCCTATCCTATCCTGAATCCTATCCTATCCTCTATCCTATCTTATCCTCTATCCTCTATCCTATCCTATCCTCTATCCTATCCTATCCTCTATCCTATCCTCTATCCTATCCTCTATCCTATCCTATCCTCTATCCTATCCTATCCTCTATCCTATCCTATCCTCTATCCTATCCTATCTTCTATCCTATCCTATCCTCTATCCTATCAAATCCCCTATCCTATCCTCTATCCTATCCTATCCTCTATCCTACCCAATCCTCTATCCTATCCTATCCTCTATCCTATCATATCCTCTATCCTATAATATCCTCTATCCTATCCTATCCTCCATCCAATCCCCTATCCTATCCTATCCTCTATCCTATCCTATCCTCTATCCTATCCTATCCTCTATCCTATCCAATCCTCTATCCTATCCTATCGTCTATCCTATCCTCTATCCTATCCTATCCTCTATCCTATCCTATCCTCTATCCTATCCTATCCTGTATCCTATCCTATCCTCTATCCTATCCTATCCTCTATCCTATCCTATCCTCTATCCTATCCTATCCTCTATCCTATCCTATCTTTTATCCTACCTTATCACCTATCCTATCAAATTCCCTATCCTATCCTCTATCCTATCCTATCCTCTATCCTATCCTATCTTCTATCCTATCCTATCCTCTGTCCTATCAAATCCCCTATCCTATCCTCTATCCTATCCTATCCTCTATCCTATCCTATCTTCTATCCTATCCTATCCTCTATCCTATCCTATCCTCTATCCTATCCTATCCTCTATCCTATCCTATCCTCTATCCTATCCTATCCTCTATCCTATCCTATTTCTATCCTATCAAATCCCCTATCCTATCCTCTATCCTCTATCCTATCCTATCATCTATCCTCTATCCTATCCAATCCTCTATCCTATCCTATCGTCTATCCTATCCTCTATCCTATCCTATCCTCTATCCTATCCTATCCTCCATCCTATCCTATCCTCAATCCTATCCTTTCCTGTATCCTATCCAATCCTGTATCCTATCCTGTCCTCTATCCTATCCTATCTTCTATCCTATCCTATCCTCTATCCTATCCTATCTTCTATCCTATCCTATCCTCTATCCTATCAAATCCCCTACCCTATTCTCTGTCCAATCCTATCCTCTATCCTATCCTATCCTCTATCCTATCCTATCCACTATCCAATCCTATCCTCTATCTTCTATCCTATCCTATCCTCTATCCTATCCTATCCTCTATCCTATCCTATCTTCTATCCTCTCCTATCCTCTATCCTATCCTATCCTCTATCCTATTCTATCCTCCATCCTATCCTATCCTCAATCCTATCCTTTCCTGTATCCTATCCAATCCTGTATCCTATCCTGTCCTCTATCCTATCCTATCTTCTATCCTATCCTATCCTCTATCCTATCCTATCTTCTATCCTATCCTATCCTCTATCCTATCAAATCCCCTACCCTATTCTCTGTCCAATCCTATCCTCTATCCTATCCTATCCTCTATCCTATCCTATCCACTATCCAATCCTATCCTCTATCCTCTATCCTATCCTATCCTCTATCCTAACCTATCCTCTATCCTATCCTATCTTCTATCCTCTCCTATCCTCTATCCTATCCTATCCTCTATCCTATCCTATCCTCTATCCTATCCTATCCTCTATCCTATCCTATCTTCTATCCTATCCTATCCTCTATCCTATCCTATCCTCTATCCTATCCTATCCTCTATCCTATCCTATCCTCTATCCTATCCTATCCTCCATCCTATCCTATCCTCAATCCTATCCTTTCCTGTATCCTATCCTATCGTCTATCCTATCCTATCCTCTATCCTATCAAATCCCCTATCCTATCCTATCCTGTATCCTATCCTATCCTCTATCCTATCCTATCCTCTATCCTGTCCTATCTTTTATCCTACCTTATCATCTATCCTATCAAATCCCCTATCCTA
Organism: Halictus rubicundus; assembly: GCF_050948215.1. Lineage (NCBI taxonomy): Eukaryota > Metazoa > Arthropoda > Insecta > Hymenoptera > Halictidae > Halictus > Halictus rubicundus. The sequence continues at coordinate 255,182 of NW_027488649.1, forward strand.
TCCTCTATCCTATCCTCTATCCTATCCTATCTTCTATCCTATTATATCCTCTATCGTATCCTATCCTCTATCCTATCCAATCCCCTATCCTATCCTCTATCCTATCCTATCCTCTATAAAATCGTATCCTCTATCATATCCTATCCTCTATCCTATCCAATCCCGTATCCCATCCTCTCTCCTATCCTATCCTCAATCCTATCGTATCCTCTACCCTATCCTATCATCTATCCTATCCAATCCTCTACCCTATCCTATCATCTATCCTATCCAATCCTCTATCCTATCCTTTATCCTATCCTCTATCCTATCCTATCCTGTATCGTATCCAATCCCCTATCCTATCCTCTATCTTATCCTATCCTCCATCCTATCCTATCCTTTATCCTATCCTATCCTCTATCCTATTCTATCCTCTATCCTATCGTATGCTCTATCCTATCCGATCCTCTATCCTATCCTATCCTCTATCCTATCCAATCGTCTATCCTATAATATCCTCTATCCTATCGTATCCTCTATCCTATCCCATCCTCTAACGTATCCTATCATCTATCCTATCCTATCCTATATCCTATAATATCCTGCATCCTATCCTATACTCTATCCTATCCTATCATCTATCCTATCCAATCCCCTATCCTATTCTCTATCCTATCCTATCCTGTATCCTATCCAATCCCCTATCCTATACTCTTTCCTATCCTATGCTCCATCCTATCCTATCCTCTATCCTAACCTATCCTCTATCCTAACGTATCCTCTATCCTATCCCATCCTCTAACGTATCCTATCATCTATCCTATCCTATCCTATATCTTATAATATCCTGTATCCTATCCTATACTCTTTCCTATCCTATCTTCTATCCTATAACATTCTCTATCCTATCCTATCCTCTATCCTGTCCAATCCCCTATCCCATCCTCTATCCTATCCTATCCTCAATCTTATCCTATCCTCCATCCTATCCTATCCTCTATCCTATAATATCCTCTATCCTATCCTATCGACTATCCTATAATATCCTCTATCCGATCCTATCCTCTATCCTATCCGATCCCCTATCCTATCCTCTATCCTATCCTATCCTGTATCATATCGTATTCTCTATACTATCCCTCTATTCTATCCAATCCTTTATCCTATCCTATCATCTATCCTATCCTATCCTCTATCCTATCCAATCCTCTTTCCTATCCTATCCTCTATCCTATCCTATCCCCTATCCTATCCTATCCTCTATCCTATCGTATCATCTGTCCTATTATATCCTGTATCCTACCCTATCCTCTATAATATCCTGTCCTCTATCCTATCCTATCCTCTATCCTATCCTATCCTCTATCCTATCCTATCCTCTATCCTATCATATCCTCTATCCTATCCTATCCTCTATCCTATCCTATCCTCTATCCTATCCTATCCTCTATCCTATCCAATCCTCTATCCTATCCTATCCTCTGTCCTATTCAATCCTGTATCCTACACTATCCTCTATAATATCCTATCCTCTATCCTCTATCCTATCCAATCCTCTATCGTATCCTCTATGCTATCCTATCCTCTATCCTATCTTATCCTCTATCCTATCCTATCATCTAACCTATCCTATCCCCCATCCTATCCTATCCTCTATCGTATCCTATGCTGTATTATATCCTATCCTCTATCCTATCCTATCCTCTATCCTGTCTTATCCTCATCCTATCCAATCCCCTATCCTATCCTGAATCCTATCCTATCCTCTATCCTATCCTATGCAATCCCATATCCTATCCTCTATAATATCGTATTTTCAATCATATCCTATCCTGTATCCTATCCAATCCTCTATCCTAACCTATCCTGTATTCTATAGTATCCTCTATCATATCCCATCCTCAATCCTATCCTATCCTCAATCCTATCCTATCCTCTATAATATAATATCCTATCCTCTATCCTATTCTATCCTCTATCCTATCCTATCCTCCATCCTATCCTATCCTATCCTCCATCCTATCCTATCCTCTATCCTATAATATCCTCTATCCTATCCAATCCTCTATCTTATCCTCTATCCTATCATCCATCCTATATTATGAACTATCCTTTCCTGTCATCTAACCTATCCTATCCTCTATCCTCTCCTATCGTCTATAATATCCTATCCTCTATCCTATCCAATCCTCTATCCTATCCTATCCTCTGTCCTATTCAATCCTGTATCCTACACTATCCTCTATAATATCCTATCCTCTATCCTCTATCCTATCCAATCCTCTATCGTATCCTCAATGCTATCCTATCCTCTATCCTATCTTATCCTCTATCCTATCCTATCATCTAACCTATCCTATCCTCTATCCTATCCTATCCTCTATCGTATCCTATGCTGTATTATATCCTATCCTCTATCCTATCCTATCCTCTATCCTATCTTATCCTCATCCTATCCAATCCTCTATCCTATCCTGAATCCTCTCCTATCCTCTATCCTATCCTATTGCAATCCCATATCCTATCCTCTATAATATCGTATTTTCAATCATATCCTATCCTGTATCCTATCGAATCCTCTATCCTAACCTATCCTGTATTCTATAGTATCCTCTATCATATCCCATCCTCAATCCTATCCTATCCTCAATCCTATCCTATGCTCTATAATATCCTATCCTCTATCCTATCCTATACTCTATCCTCTATCCTATCCTATCCTCCATCCTATCCTATCCTTTATCCTATCCCATCCTCAATCCAATCCTGTATCCTATCCAATCCTCTATCCTATCCTATCCTCAATCCTATCGTATCCCCTATCCTATCCTATCCTCTATCCTATCCTATCCTTTATCCTATCCCATCCTCAATCCAATCCTGTATCCTATCCAATCCTCTATCCTATCCTCTATCCTATCCTATCCTCAATCCTATCCTATCCCCTATCCTATCCTATCCTCTATCCTATCATATCCTCTGTCCTATTCTATCCTGTATCCTACCCTATACTATTCTATATCCTATACTATCCTCTAACCTATCCTATCCTCTATCCTATACTATCCTCTATCCTATCCAATCCTCTATCGTATCCTCTATCCTATCCTATCCTCTATCCTATCCTATCCTGTATCCTATCTAATCCTCTATCCTATCCTATCCTGTATCCTATCTAATCCTCTATCCTATCCTATCCTCTATCCTATCATTTCCTCTATCATATCCCATCCTCAATCCTATCCTATCCTCAATCCTATCCTATCCTCAATCCTATCCTATCCTCTATAATATAATATCCTATCCTCTATCCTATCCTATCCTCTATCCTATCCTATCCTCCATCCTATCCTATCCTATCCTCCATCCTATCCTATCCTCTATCCTATCCTATCCTCTTTCCTATCCTATCCTCTATCCTATTCTATCCTCTATCCTATCCTATCCTCTATCCTATCCTATGCTCTATCCTATCCAATCCCCTATCCTATCCTCAATCCTATCCTCTATCGTATAATATCCTCTATCCTATAATATCCTCTATCCTATCCAATCCTCTATCCTATCCTGTATCCTATCATCCATCCTATATTATTCCCTATCCTATCCTGTCCTCTAACCTATCCTATTCTCTATCCTATCCTATCCTCAATGCAATCCTGTATCCTATCCAATCCTCTATCCTATCCTATCCTCTATCCTATCGTATCTTCTATCCTATCCCATCCTCTATCCTATCCTATCCTCTACCCTAGCGTATCCTCTATCCTATCCTATCCTATATCCTATAATATCCTGTATCCTATCCTATACTCTATCCTATCCTATCCTCTGTCCTATCCTATCCTCTGTCCTATCCTATCCCTTATCCTATACTATCCTCTATCCTAAAATATCCTCTGTCCTATCCAATCCTCTATCCTATCCTCTATACTATCCTGTATCCTATCCTCTACACTATCCTCTATCCTATCCTCTCCTCTATTCTATCCAATCCTGCATCCTATCCAATCCTCTATCCTATCCTCTATCCTATTCTCTATCCTATCCTATCCTCAATGCAATCCTGTTTCCTATCCAATCCTCTATCCTATCCTCTATCCTATTCTCTATCCTATCCTATCCTCAATGCAATCCTGTATCCTATCCAATCCTCTATCGTATCCTATCCTCTATCATATCCATTCCTCTATCCTATCCTATCCTATCCTATCCTCTAGCCTATCATATCCTCTAGCCTATCACATCCTCTATCCTATCCTATCCTCTATCCTAAAATATCCTCTATCCTACCCAATCCTCTATCCTATCCTCTATCCTATCCTCTATACTATCCTCTATCGTATCCTCTATCCTATCCAATCCTCTATCCTATAATATCCTCTATTCTATCCAATACTCTATCCTATCCAATCCTCTATCCTATCCTATTCACAATGCAATCCTGTATCCTATGCAATCCCCTATCCTTTCTTCTTTCATATCCTATCCTCCATCCTATCCTATCCTCTATCCTATCCTATACTCTATCCTATTCAATCCCCTATCCTATGCTATCCTCAATGCAATCCTGTATCCTATCCAATCCCCTATCCTATCCTCTATCCTATAATATCCTCTATCGTATCCTATACTCTGTCCTATTCTATTTTCTATCCTATCCTATCCTCTATCTTATCCAATCCTCTAGCCCATAATATCCTCTATTCTATCATATCCTCTATCCTATCCTATCCTCTATCCTATCCTATCCTCTATCCTATCCTATCCTCAATCCTATCCTATCCTCTATCCTATGCAATCGTCTATCCTATAATATCCTCTATCCTATCCTATCCTGAATGCTATCCTGTATCCTATCCAGTCCTCTATCTTATCCAATCCTCTATCCTATAATATCATCTATTCTATCCAATACTCTATCCTATCCAATCCTCTATCCTATCCTCTATCCTATCCCCTATCCTATCCTATCCTCAATGCAATCCTGTATCCTATCCAATCCTCTATCCTATCCTATCCTCTATCCTATTGTATCCTCTATCCTATCCCATCCTCTATCCTATTCAATCCCGTATCCTATCGTCTATCCTATCGTATCCTGTATCCTATTCAATCCCCTATCCTATCCTCTTTCCTATCCTATCCTCCATCCTATCCTATCCTCTATCCTATACTACCGTTTGTCCTATCCTATCCACTATCCTATCCTATCCTCTATCCAATCGTATCCTCTATACTATCCTACCCTCTATCCTATCCTATCCTCTACCCTATCCTATCCTCTTTCCTATCCTATCCTCTATCCTATTCTATCCTCTATCCTATCCTATCCTCTATCCTATCCTATCCTCTATCCTATCCTATCCTCTATCCTATCCTATCCTCTATCCTATCCTATCCTCTATCCTATCCTATCCTCTATCCTATCCTATCCTCTATCCTATCCTATCCTCTATCCTATCCTGTCCTCTAACCTATCCTATCCTCTATCCTATCCAATCCTCTACCCTATCCATTCCTCAATTCTATAATATCCTCTATCCAATCCAATCCTCTATCCTATCCTCTATCCTATCCTCTATCCTATACTATATACTATCCTCTATCGTATTCTCTATCCTATCCAATCCTCTATCCTATAATATCCTCTATTCTATCCAATACTCTATCCTATCCAATCCTCTATCCTATCCTCTATCGTATCCTATCCACAATGCAATCCTGTATCCTATGCAATCCCCTATCCTATCTTCTTTCCTATCCTATCCTCCATCCTATCCTATCCTCTATCCTATCCTATACTCTATCCTATCCAATCCCCTATCCTATGCTATCCTCAATGCAATCCTGTATCCTATCCAATCCCCTATCCTATCCTCTATCCTATAATATCCTCTGTCGTATCCTATCCTCTGTCCTATTCTATTTTCTATCCTATCCTGTCCTCTATCCTATCTTATCCCCTATCCTATCCTACCGTTTGTCCTATCCTATCCTCTATCCTATCCTATCCTCTATCCTATCGTATCCTCTATCCTATCCTATCCTCTATCATATCCTATCCTCTATCCTATCCTATCCTCTATCCTATCCTCTATCCTATCCTATCCTCTATCCTATCCGATCCTCTACCCTAAAATATCCTCTATCCTATCCAATCCTCTATCCTGTCTTCTATCCTATCCTCTATACTATCGTTCTATCCTATCCTCTATCCTGTCCTCTATCCTATCCTCTATACTATCCTCTATCCTATCCTCTATCCTATCCAATCCTCTATCCTATCCTCTATCCTATCCTCTATCCTATCCTATCCTCAATGCAATCCTGTATCCTATCCTATCCTCTATCCTATCCTATCCTCTATCCTATAATATAATCTATTCTATCCAATCCTCTATCCTATCCTATCCTCTATCCTATAATATCCCCTATCCCATCCTGTATCCTATCCCATCCTCTATCCTATCCCATCCTCTATCCTATCCTATCCTCTATCCTATCCAATCCTCTATCCCATAATATCCTCTATTCTATCATATCCTCTATCCTATCCTATCCTCAATGCAATCCTGTATCCTATCCAATCCTCTATCCTATCCTATCCTCTATCCTATTGTATCCTCTATCCTATCCCATCCTCTATCCTATCCTATCCTCTATTATATAATATCCTCTATCCTATCCTATCCTCTGTCGTATCCTATTTTTTATCCTATCCTATCCTCTATTCTATCCTATCGTCTATCCTATCCTATCCTCTATCCTATCCAATCTTCTATTCTATAACATCCTCTATCCTATCCAATCCTGTATCCTACCCAATCCCCTATCCCATCCTCTATCCTATCCTATCCTATCCTCTATCCTATCCAATCCTCTATCCTATCCAATCCTCTACCCTATCCATTCCTCAATTCTATAATATCCTCTATCCAATCCAATCCTCTATCCTATCCTCTATCCTATCCTCTATCCTATCGTCTATCCTATACTATATACTATCCTCTATCGTATTCTCTATCCTATCCAATCCTCTATCCTATCCAATCCTCTATCGTATCCTATCCTCTATCCTATTGTATCCTCTTTCCTATCCCATCCTCTATCCTATCCTATCCTCTATCCTATAATATCCTCTATCCTATCCTATCCTCTGTCGTATCCTATTTTCTATCCTATCCTATCGTCTATCCTATAATATCCTCTATCCTATCCTATCCTGAATGCTATCCTGTATCCTATCCCATCCTGTATCCTATCCCATCCTCTATCCTATCCCATCCTCTATCCTATCCTATCCTCTATCCTATCCCACCCTCTATCCTATCCTATCCTCTATCCTATCCAATCATCTATCCTATCCATTCCTCAATTCTATAATATCCTCTATCCAATCCAATCCTCTATCCTATCCTCTATCCTATCCTATCCTCTATGCTATAATATCATATATCGTATCCTATTCTCTATCCTATCCTATCCTCTATCCTATCCTATCCTCTATCCTATAATATCATATATCCTACCCTATCCTCTATCCTATCCTATCCTCTATTATATAATATCCTCTATCCTATCCTATCCTCTGTTTATCCTATTTTCTATCCTATCCTATCCTCTATTCTATCCTATCGTCTATCCTATAATATCCTCTATCCTATCCTATCCTGAATGCTATCCTGTATCCTATCCAATCCTCTATCCTGTCCCATCCTCTATTCTATAACATCCTCTATCCTATCCAGTCCTGTATCCTACCCAATCCCCTATCCCATCCTCTATCCTATCCCATCCTCTATCCTATCCTATCCTCTATCCTATCCAATCCTCTATCCTATCCATTCCTCAATTCTATAATATCCTCTATCCAATCCAATCCACTATCCTATCCTCTATCCTATCCTATCCTCTATGCTATAATATCATATATCGTATCCTATTCTCTATCCTATCCTATCCTGAATGCTATCCTGTATCCTATCCAATCCTCTATCCCATAATATCCTCTATTCTATCATATCCTCTATCCTATCCTATCCTCAATGCAATCCTGTATCCTATCCAATCCTCTATCCTATCCTATCCTCTATCCTATTGTATCCTCTATCCTATCCCATCCTCTATCCTATCCTATCCTCTATTATATAATATCCTCTATCCTATCCTATCCTCTGTCGTATCCTATTTTTTATCCTATCCTATCCTCTATTCTATCCTATCGTCTATCCTATCCTATCCTCTATCCTATCCAATCTTCTATTCTATAACATCCTCTATCCTATCCAATCCTGTATCCTACCCAATCCCCTATCCCATCCTCTATCCTATCCTATCCTATCCTCTATCCTATCCAATCCTCTATCCTATCCAATCCTCTACCCTATCCATTCCTCAATTCTATAATATCCTCTATCCAATCCAATCCTCTATCCTATCCTCTATCCTATCCTCTATCCTATCGTCTATCCTATACTATATACTATCCTCTATCGTATTCTCTATCCTATCCAATCCTCTATCCTATCCAATCCTCTATCGTATCCTATCCTCTATCCTATTGTATCCTCTTTCCTATCCCATCCTCTATCCTATCCTATCCTCTATCCTATAATATCCTCTATCCTATCCTATCCTCTGTCGTATCCTATTTTCTATCCTATCCTATCGTCTATCCTATAATATCCTCTATCCTATCCTATCCTGAATGCTATCCTGTATCCTATCCCATCCTGTATCCTATCCCATCCTCTATCCTATCCCATCCTCTATCCTATCCTATCCTCTATCCTATCCCACCCTCTATCCTATCCTATCCTCTATCCTATCCAATCATCTATCCTATCCATTCCTCAATTCTATAATATCCTCTATCCAATCCAATCCTGTATCCTATCCTCTATCCTATCCTATCCTCTATGCTATAATATCATATATCGTATCCTATTCTCTATCCTATCCTATCCTCTATCCTATCCTATCCTCTATCCTATAATATCATATATCCTACCCTATCCTCTATCCTATCCTATCCTCTATTATATAATATCCTCTATCCTATCCTATCCTCTGTTTATCCTATTTTCTATCCTATCCTATCCTCTATTCTATCCTATCGTCTATCCTATAATATCCTCTATCCTATCCTATCCTGAATGCTATCCTGTATCCTATCCAATCCTCTATCCTGTCCCATCCTCTATTCTATAACATCCTCTATCCTATCCAGTCCTGTATCCTACCCAATCCCCTATCCCATCCTCTATCCTATCCCATCCTCTATCCTATCCTATCCTCTATCCTATCCAATCCTCTATCCTATCCATTCCTCAATTCTATAATATCCTCTATCCAATCCAATCCACTATCCTATCCTCTATCCTATCCTATCCTCTATGCTATAATATCATATATCGTATCCTATTCTCTATCCTATCCTATCCTGAATGCTATCCTGTATCCTATCCAATCCTCTATCCCATAATATCCTGTATTCTATCCAATCCTCTATCCTATCCATTCCTCTATTCTATAATATCCTCTATCCTATCCAATCCTCTATCCTATCCTCTATCCTATCCTATCCTCTATCCTATCCAATCCTCTATCCTATCCTGTCCTCTATCCTATAATATCATATATCCTATCCTATCCTCTATCCTATCCAATCCCCTATCCTATCCTCAATCTTATCCTATCCTCTATCCTATAATATCCTCTATCCTATCCAATCCTCTATCCTATCCTATCCTCTATCCTATACTATCTTCTATCCTATAATATCCTCAATCCTATCCAATCCTCTATCCTATCCTCTATCCTATCCTCTATCCTATCCAATCCTCTATCCTATCCTCTATCCTATCCTCTATCCTATCCAATCCTCTATCCCATAATATACTCTATTCTATCCAATCGTCTATCCTATAATATCCTCTATCCTATCCTATCCTGAATGCTATCCTGTATCCTATCCAATACTCTATCTTATCCAATCCTCTATCCCATAATATCCTCTATTCTATCATATCCTCTATCCTATCCTATCCTCAATGCAATCCTGTATCCTATCCAATCCTCTATCCTATCCTATCCTCTATCCTATCCAATCCTCTATCCTATCCTATCCTCTATCCTATTGTATCCTCTTTCCTATCCCATCCTCTATCCTATCCTATCCTCTATCCTATAATATCCTCTATCCTATCCTATCCTCTGTCCTATCCTATCCTCAATCCTATCCTATCCCCTATCCTATCCAATCCCCTATCCCATCCTCTATCCTATCCCATCCTCTATCCTATCCTATCCTCTATCCTATCCAATCATCTATCCTATCCATTCCTCAATTCTATAATATCCTCTATCCAATCCAATCCTCTATCCTATCCTCTATCCTATCCTATCCTCTATGCTATAATATCATATATCGTATCCTATTCTCTATCCTATCCTATCCTCTATCCTATCCCATCCTCTATCCTATCCTATCCTCTATTATATAATATCCTCTATCCTATCCTATCCTCTGTCGTATCCTATTTTTTATCCTATCCTATCCTCTATTCTATCCTATCGTCTATCCTATCCTATCCTCTATCCTATCCAATCCTCTATTCTATAACATCCTCTATCCTATCCAATCCTGTATCCTACCCAATCCCCTATCCCATCCTCAATCCTATCCTATCCTATCCTCTATCCTATCCAATCCTCTATCCTATCCAATCCTCTACCCTATCCATTCCTCAATTCTATAATATCCTATATCCAATCCAATCCTCTATCCTATACTCTATCCTATCCTCTATCCTATCCTCTATCCTATCCTCTATCCTATACTATATACTATCCTCTATCGTATTCTCTATCCTATCCAATCCTCTATCCTATAATATCCTCTATTCTATCCAATACTCTATCCTATCCAATCCTCTATCCTATCCTCTATCCTATCCTATCCACAATGCAATCCTGTATCCTATGCAATCCCCTATCCTATCTTCTTTCCTATCCTATCCTCCATCCTATCCTATCCTCTATCCTATCCTATACTCTATCCTATCAAATCCCCTATCCTATGCTATCCTCAATGCAATCCTGTATCCTATCCAATCCCCTATCCTATCCTCTATCCTATAATATCCTCTATCGTATCCTATCCTCTGTCCTATTCTATTTTCTATCCTATCCTATCCTCTATCCTATCCTGTCCTCTATCCTATCTTATCCCCTAACCTATCCTATCCTCTAGCCTATCCTATCCACTATCCTATCCTACCGTTTGTCCTATCCTATCCTCTATCCTATCCTATCCTCTATCCTATCGTATCCTCTATCCTATCCTATCCTCTATCATATCCTATCCTCTATCCTATCCTATCCTCTATCCTATCCTATCCTCTATCCTATCCTATCCTCTATCCTATGCTATCCTCTATCCTATCCTATCCTCTATCCTGTCCTCTATCCTATCCTCTATCCTATCCTATCCTCTATCCTATCCTATCCTCTATCCTATCCTATCCTATCCTCTATCCTATCCTATCCTCTATCCTATCCTATCCTCTATCCTATCCTATCCTCAATCCTATCCTATCCTCTATCCTATCCAATCGTCTATCCTATAATATCCTCTATCCTATCCTATCCTGAATGCTATCCTGTATCCTATCCAATACTCTATCTTATCCAATCCTCTATCTCATAATATCCTCTATTCTATCATATCCTCTATCCTATCCTATCCTCTATCCTATCCTATCATCTATCCTATCCTATCCTCTATCCTATCCTATCCTCTATCCTATCCTCTATCCTATCCTCTATCCTATCCTCTATCCTATCCTCTATCCTATCCTCTATACTATCCAATCCTCTATCCCATAATATACTCTATTCTATCCAATCCTCTATCCTATCCATTCCACTATACTATAATATCCTATATCCTATCCAATCCTCTATCCTATCCTCTATCCTATCCTCTATCCTATCCTATCCTCAATGCAATCCTGTATCCTATCCAATCCTCTATCCTATCCTATCCTCTATCGTATCCAATCCTGTATCCTATAATATCATATATCATATCCTATCCTCTATCCTATCCTATCCTCTATCCTATAATATCATATATCCTATCCTCTATCCTATCCTATCCTCTATCATATCCTATCCTCTATCCTATCCGATCCTCTACCCTAAAATATCCTCTATCCTATCCAATCCTCTATCCTGTCATCTATCCTATCCTCTATACTATCGTTCTATCCTATCCTCTATCCTGTCCTCTATCCTATCCTCTATACTATCCTCTATCCTATCCTCTATCCTATCCAATCCTCTATCCTATCCTCTATCCTATCCTCTATCCTATCCTATCCTCAATACAATCCTGTATCCTATCCTATCCTCTATCCTATCCTATCCTCTATCCTATCCTATCCTCAATCCTATCCTATCCTCTATCTTATCCAATCGTCTATCCTATAATATCCTCTATCCTATCCTATCCTGAATGCTATCCTGTATCCTATCCAATACTCTATCTTATCCAATCCTCTATCCCATAATATCCTATATTCTATCATATCCTCTATCCTATCCTATCCTCAATGCAATCCTGTATCCTATACAATCCTCTATCCTATCCTATCCTCTATAATATTGTATCCTCTATCCTATCCCATCCTCTATCCTATCCTATCCTCTATCCTATAATATCCTCTATCCTATCCTATCCTCTGTCGTATCCTATTTTCTATCCTATCCTATCCTCTATTCTATCCTATCGTCTATCCTATAATATCCTCTATCCTATCCTATCCTGAATGCTATCCTGTATCCTATCCAATCCTCTATCGTATCCTATCCTCTATCCTATTGTATCCTCTTTCCTATCCCATCCTCTATCCTATCCTATCCTCTATCCTATAATATCCTCTATCCTATCCTATCCTCTGTCGTATCCTATTTTCTATCCTATCCTATCGTCTATCCTATAATATCCTCTATCCTATCCTATCCTGAATGCTATCCTGTATCCTATCCAATCCTCTATCCTACCCTATCCTCTATCCTATCCTATCCTCTATCCTATAATATAATCTATTCTATCCAATCCTCTATGCTATCCAATCCTCTATTCTATAACATCCTCTATCCTATCCAATCCTGTATCCTATCCAATCCCCTATCCCATCCTCTATCCTATCCCATCCTCTATCCTATCCTATCCTCTATCCTATCCAATCATCTATCCTATCCATTCCTCAATTCTATAATATCCTCTATCCAATCCAATCCTCTATCCTATCCTCTATCCTATCCTATCCTCTATCCTATCCAATCATCTATCCTATCCATTCCTCAATTCTATAATATCCTCTATCCAATCCAATCCTCTATCCTATCCTCTATCCTATCCTATCCTCTATGCTATAATATCATATATCGTATCCTATTCTCTATCCTATCCTATCCTCTATCCTATCCCATCCTCTATCCTATCCTATCCTCTATTATATAATATCCTCTATCCTATCCTATCCTCTGTCGTATCCTATTTTTTATCCTATCCTATCCTCTATTCTATCCTATCGTCTATCCTATCCTATCCTCTATCCTATCCAATCCTCTATTCTATAACATCCTCTATCCTATCCAATCCTGTATCCTACCCAATCCCCTATCCCATCCTCAATCCTATCCTATCCTATCCTCTATCCTATCCAATCCTCTATCCTATCCAATCCTCTACCCTATCCATTCCTCAATTCTATAATATCCTATATCCAATCCAATCCTCTATCCTATACTCTATCCTATCCTCTATCCTATCCTCTATCCTATCCTCTATCCTATACTATATACTATCCTCTATCGTATTCTCTATCCTATCCAATCCTCTATCCTATAATATCCTCTATTCTATCCAATACTCTATCCTATCCAATCCTCTATCCTATCCTCTATCCTATCCTATCCACAATGCAATCCTGTATCCTATGCAATCCCCTATCCTATCTTCTTTCCTATCCTATCCTCCATCCTATCCTATCCTCTATCCTATCCTATACTCTATCCTATCAAATCCCCTATCCTATGCTATCCTCAATGCAATCCTGTATCCTATCCAATCCCCTATCCTATCCTCTATCCTATAATATCCTCTATCGTATCCTATCCTCTGTCCTATTCTATTTTCTATCCTATCCTATCCTCTATCCTATCCTGTCCTCTATCCTATCTTATCCCCTAACCTATCCTATCCTCTAGCCTATCCTATCCACTATCCTATCCTATCCTCTATCCTATCCTATCCTCTATCCTATCGTATCCTCTATCCTATCCTATCCTCTATCATATCCTATCCTCTATCCTATCCTATCCTCTATCCTATCCTATCCTCTATCCTATCCTATCCTCTATCCTATGCTATACTCTATCCTATCCTATCCTCTATCCTGTCCTCTATCCTATCCTCTATCCTATCCTATCCTCTATCCTATCCTATCCTCTATCCTATCCTATCCTCTATCCTATCCTATCCTCTATCCTATCCTATCCTCTATCCTATCCTATCCTCTATCCTATCCTATCCTCAATCCTATCCTATCCTCTATCCTATCCAATCGTCTATCCTATAATATCCTCTATCCTATCCTATCCTGAATGCTATCCTGTATCCTATCCAATACTCTATCTTATCCAATCCTCTATCTCATAATATCCTCTATTCTATCATATCCTCTATCCTATCCTATCCTCTATCCTATCCTATCATCTATCCTATCCTATCCTCTATCCTATCCTATCCTCTATCCTATCCTCTATCCTATCCTCTATCCTATCCTCTATCCTATCCTCTATACTATCCAATCCTCTATCCCATAATATACTCTATTCTATCCAATCCTCTATCCTATCCATTCCACTATACTATAATATCCTATATCCTATCCAATCCTCTATCCTATCCTCTATCCTATCCTCTATCCTATCCTATCCTCAATGCAATCCTGTATCCTATCCAATCCTCTATCCTATCCTATCCTCTATCGTATCCAATCCTGTATCCTATAATATCATATATCATATCCTATCCTCTATCCTATCCTATCCTCTATCCTATAATATCATATATCCTATCCTCTATCCTATCCTATCCTCTATCATATCCTATCCTCTATCCTATCCGATCCTCTACCCTAAAATATCCTCTATCCTATCCAATCCTCTATCCTGTCTTCTATCCTATCCTCTATACTATCGTTCTATCCTATCCTCTATCCTGTCCTCTATCCTATCCTCTATACTATCCTCTATCCTATCCTCTATCCTATCCAATCCTCTATCCTATCCTCTATCCTATCCTCTATCCTATCCTATCCTCAATACAATCCTGTATCCTATCCTATCCTCTATCCTATCCTATCCTCTATCCTATCCTATCCTCAATCCTATCCTATCCTCTATCTTATCCAATCGTCTATCCTATAATATCCTCTATCCTATCCTATCCTGAATGCTATCCTGTATCCTATCCAATACTCTATCTTATCCAATCCTCTATCCCATAATATCCTATATTCTATCATATCCTCTATCCTATCCTATCCTCAATGCAATCCTGTATCCTATACAATCCTCTATCCTATCCTATCCTCTATAATATTGTATCCTCTATCCTATCCCATCCTCTATCCTATCCTATCCTCTATCCTATAATATCCTCTATCCTATCCTATCCTCTGTCGTATCCTATTTTCTATCCTATCCTATCCTCTATTCTATCCTATCGTCTATCCTATAATATCCTCTATCCTATCCTATCCTGAATGCTATCCTGTATCCTATCCAATCCTCTATCGTATCCTATCCTCTATCCTATTGTATCCTCTTTCCTATCCCATCCTCTATCCTATCCTATCCTCTATCCTATAATATCCTCTATCCTATCCTATCCTCTGTCGTATCCTATTTTCTATCCTATCCTATCGTCTATCCTATAATATCCTCTATCCTATCCTATCCTGAATGCTATCCTGTATCCTATCCAATCCTCTATCCTACCCTATCCTCTATCCTATCCTATCCTCTATCCTATAATATAATCTATTCTATCCAATCCTCTATGCTATCCAATCCTCTATTCTATAACATCCTCTATCCTATCCAATCCTGTATCCTATCCAATCCCCTATCCCATCCTCTATCCTATCCCATCCTCTATCCTATCCTATCCTCTATCCTATCCAATCATCTATCCTATCCATTCCTCAATTCTATAATATCCTCTATCCAATCCAATCCTCTATCCTATCCTCTATCCTATCCTATCCTCTATGCTATAATATCATATATCGTATCCTATTCTCTATCCTATCCTATCCTCTATCCTATCCTATCCTCTATCCTATAATATCATATATCCTACCCTATCCTCTATCCTATCCTATCCTCTATTATATAATATCCTCTATCCTATCCTATCCTCTGTTTATCCTATTTTCTATCCTATCCTATCCTCTATTCTATCCTATCGTCTATCCTATAATATCCTCTATCCTATCCTATCCTGAATGCTATCCTGTATCCTATCCAATCCTCTATCCTATCCCATCCTCTATTCTATAACATCCTCTATCCTATCCAGTCCTGTATCCTACCCAATCCCCTATCCCATCCTCTATCCTATCCCATCCTCTATCCTATCCTATCCTCTATCCTATCCAATCCTCTATCCTATCCATTCCTCAATTCTATAATATCCTCTATCCAATCCAATCCACTATCCTATCCTCTATCCTATCCTATCCTCTATGCTATAATATCATATATCGTATCCTATTCTCTATCCTATCCTATCCGGAATGCTATCCTGTATCCTATCCAATCCTCTATCCCATAATATCCTGTATTCTATCCAATCCTCTATCCTATCCATTCCTCTATTCTATAATATCCTCTATCCTATCCAATCCTCTATCCTATCCTCTATCCTATCCTATCCTCTACCCTAAAATATCCTCTATACTATTCAATCCTCTATCCTGTCCTCTATTCTATCCTCTATACTATCCGCTATCCCATCCTCTATCCTATCCAATCCTCTATCCTATCCTATCCTCTATCCTATTGTATCCTGTATCCTATCCCATCCTCTATCCTATCCAATCGTCTATCCTATAATATCCTCTATCCCATCCTATCCTGAATGCTATCCTGTATCCTATCCAATCCTCTATCTTATCCAATCCTCTATCCCATAATATCCTCTATTCTATCCAATCCTCTATCCTATCCTATCCTCTATCCTATCCTATCCTCTATCCTCTCCTATCCTCTACCCTATCCTATCCTAAATCCTATCCTATCCTCTATCCTATCCTATACTCTATCCTATCCTATCCTCTATCCTATCCTATCCTCTATCCTATCCTATCCTCTATCCTATCCTATCCTCTATGCTATAATATCATATATCGTATCCTATTCTCTATCCTATCCTATCCTCTATCCTATCCTATCCTCTATCCTATAATATCATATATCCTACCCTATCCTCTATCCTATCCTATCCTCTGTTGTATCCTATCCTCTATCCTATCCTATCCTCTATCCTATCGTATCCTCTATCCTATCCTATCCGCTATCCTAACCTATCGTCTATCCTATAATATAATCTATCCTATAATATCCTCAATCCTATCCAATCCTCTATCCTATCCTCTATCCTATCCTCTATCCTATCCAATCCTCTATCCTATCCTGTCCTCTATCCTATAATATCATATATCCTATCCTATCCTCTATCCTATCCAATCTCCTATCCTATCCTCAATCTTATCCTATCCTCTATCCTATAATATCCTCTATCCTATCCAATCCTCTATCCTATCCTATCCTCTATCCTATACTATCTTCTACCCTATAATATCCTCAATCCTACCCAATCCTCTATCCTATCCTCTATCCTATCCTCTATCCTATCCAATCCTCTATCCTATCCAATCCTCTATCCTATCCTCTATCCTATCCTCTATCCTATCCAATCCTCTATCCCATAATATACTCTATTCTATCCAATCGTCTATCCTATAATATCCTCTATCCTATCCTATCCTGAATGCTATCCTGTATCCTATCCAATACTCTATCTTATCCAATCCTCTATCCCATAATATCCTCTATTCTATCATATCCTCTATCCTATCCTATCCTCAATGCAATCCTGTATCCTATCCAATCCTCTATCCTATCCAATCCTCTATCCTATCCTATCCTCTATCCTATTGTATCCTCTTTCCTATCCCTTCCTCTATCCTATCCTATCCTCTATCCTATAATATCCTCTATCCTATCCTATCCTCTGTCGTATCCTATTTTCTATCCTATCCTATCGTCTATCCTATAATATCCTCTATCCTATCCTATCCTGAATGCTATCCTGTATCCTATCCAATCCTCTATCCTATCCTATCCTCTATCCTATCCTATCCTCTATCCTATAATATAATCTATTCTATCCAATCCTCTATCCTATCCAATCCTCTATTCTATAACATCCTCTATCCTATCCAATCCTGTATCCTATCCAATCCCCTATCCCATCCTCTATCCTATCCAATCCTCTATCCTATAATATCCTCTATTCTATCCAATACTCTATCCTATCCAATCCTCTATCCTATCCTCTATCCTATCCTCAATGCAATCCTGTATCCTATCCAATCCTCTATCCTATCCTATCCTCTATCCTATTGTATCCTCTATCCTATCCCATCCTCTATCCCATCCAATCCTCTATCCTATAATATCCTCTATCCTATCCTATCCTCTGTTGTATCCTATTTTCTATCCTATCCTATCCTCTATCCTATCCAATCCCCTATCCTATCCTCAATCTTATCCTATCCTCAATATTATCCTATCCTCTATCCTATGCAATCCTCTATCCTATCCTATCCTCTATCCTATCCTATCCTCTATCCTATCGTATCCTCTATCCTATCCTATCCGCTATCCTATCCTATCGTCTATCCTATAATATAATCTATCCTATTCTATCCTCTATCCTATCCAATCCCCTATCCTATCCTCAATCTTATCCTATCCTCTATCCTATAATATCCTCTATCCTATCCAATCCTCTATCCTATCCTATCCTCTATCCTATACTATCTTCTATCCTATAATATCCTCAATCCTATCCAATCCTCTATCCTATCCTCTATCCTATCCTCTATCCTATCCAATCCTCTATCCTATCCTGTCCTCTATCCTATAATATCATATATCCTATCCTATCCTCTATCCTATCCAATCCCCTATCCTATCCTCAATCTTATCCTATCCTCTATCCTATAATATCCTCTATCCTATCCAATCCTCTATCCTATCCTATCCTCTATCCTATACTATCTTCTATCCTATAATATCCTCAATCCTATCCAATCCTCTATACTATCCTCTATCCTATCCTCTATCCTATCCTATCCTCTATCCTATCCTATCCTTTATCCTATCCTATCCTCTATCCTATCCTATCCTCTATCCTATCCTATCCTCTATCCTATCATATCCTCTATCCTATAATATCATATATCCTATCCTATTCTCTATCCTATCCTATCCTTTATCCTATCCTATCCTCTATCCTATCCTATCCTCTATCCTATCCTATCCTCTATCCTATCATATCCTCTATCCTATAATATCATATATCCTATCCTATTCTCTATCCTATCCTATCCTTTATCCTATCCTATCCTCTATCCTATCCTATCCTCTATCCTATCCTATCCTCTATCCTATCATATCCTCTATCCTATAATATCATATATCCTATCCTATTCTCTATCCTATCCTATCCTCTATCCTATCCTATCCTCTATCCTATCCTATCCTCTATCCTATCCTATCCTCAATCCTATCCTATCCCCTATCCTATCCTCTATCATATTCCAATCCTCTATCCTATCCTCTATCCTATAATATCCTATATTCTATCCAATCCTCTATCCTATCCATCCTCTATCCTATCCTCTATCCTCTCCTATCGTCTATCGTATCCAATCCCCTATCCTATCCTCTATCGTATCCAATCCTTCATCCTATCCAATCCCCTATCCCATCCTCTATCCTATCCTATCCTCAATCCTATCCTATCCTCTACCCTATCCTGTCCTCTATCCTATCGTATCCTCTATCCTATTGTATCCTCTATCCTATCCCATCCTCTATCCTATCGTAATGTGTATCATACAATATCCTCTATCCTATCCAATCCTCTATCCTATCCTCTACCCTATCCTCTATCCTATCCAATCCTTTATCCTATCCAATCCCCTATCCCATCCTCTATCCTATCCTATCCTCAATCCTATCCTATCCTCTATCCTATAATATCATATATCCTATCCAAACCCCTATCCTATCCTGAATCCTATCCTATCCCCTATCCTATCCTATCCTATCCTATCCTATCCTCTATCCTATACTACCGTTTGTCCTATCCTATCCTCTATCCTATCCTATTCTCAATGCAATCCTGTACCCTATCCAATCCTCTATCCTATCCTATCCTCTATCCTACCGTATCCTCTATCCTATCCCATCCTCTATCCTATCCTATCCTCTATCCTATCCTATCCTCTATCGTATCCAATCCCCTATCCTATCCTCTATCGTATCCAATCCTGTATCCTATAATATCATATATCATATCCTATCCTCTATCCTATCCTATCCTCTATCCTATAATATGATATATCCTATCCTATTCTCTACCCTATCCTATCCTCTATCATATCCTATCCTCTATCCTATCCTATCCTATCCTGTCCACGAGCCTATCCTATCCTCTATCCCATCCTATTCTCTATCCTATCCTATCCTCTAACCTAAAATATCCTCTATCCTATCCTATCCTCTGTCGTATACTATTTTCTATCCTATCCTATCCTCTATTCTATCCAATCGTCTATCATATAATATCCTCTATCCTATCCTATCCTGAATGCTATCCTGTATCCTATCCAATCCTCTATCCTATCCTATCCTCTATCCTATCCTATCCTCAATCCTATCCTATCCCCTATCCTATCCTCTATCATATTCCAATCCTCTATCCTATCCTCTATCCTATAATATCCTCTATTCTATCCAATCCTCTATCCTATCCATCCTCTATCCTATCCTCTATCCTATCCTCTATCCTATCCTCTATCCTCTCCTATCCTCTATCGTATCCAATCCCCTATCCTATCCTCTATCGTATCCAATCCTTCATCCTATCCAATCCCCTATCCCATCCTTTATCCTATCCTATCCTCAATCCTATCCTATCCTCTACCCTATCCTGTCCTCTATCCTATCGTATCCTCTATCCTATTGTATCCTCTATCCTATCCCATCCTCTATCCTATCGTAATGTCTATCATACAATATCCTCTATCCTATCCAATCCTCTATCCTATCCTCTACCCTATCCTCTATCCTATCCTATCCTCAATCCTATCCTATCCCCTATCCTATCCTATCCTCTATCCTATTCCAATCCTCTATCCTATCCTCTATCCTATAATATCCTCTATTCTATCCAATCCTCTATCCTATCCATCCTCTATCCTATCCTCTATCCTATCCAATCCTTTATCCTATCCAATCCCCTATCCCATCCTCTATCCTATCCTATCCTCAATCCTATCCTATCCTCTATCCTATTCCAATCCTCTATCCTATCCAAACCCCTATCCTATCCTGAATCCTATCCTATCCTCTATCCTATCTTATCCTCTATCCTCTATCCTATCCTATCCTCTATCCTATCCTATCCTCTATCCTATCCTCTATCCTATCCTCTATCCTATCCTATCCTCTATCCTATCCTATCCTCTATCCTATCCTATCCTCTATCCTATCCTATCTTCTATCCTATCCTATCCTCTATCCTATCAAATCCCCTATCCTATCCTCTATCCTATCCTATCCTCTATCCTACCCAATCCTCTATCCTATCCTATCCTCTATCCTATCATATCCTCTATCCTATAATATCCTCTATCCTATCCTATCCTCCATCCAATCCCCTATCCTATCCTATCCTCTATCCTATCCTATCCTCTATCCTATCCTATCCTCTATCCTATCCAATCCTCTATCCTATCCTATCGTCTATCCTATCCTCTATCCTATCCTATCCTCTATCCTATCCTATCCTCTATCCTATCCTATCCTGTATCCTATCCTATCCTCTATCCTATCCTATCCTCTATCCTATCCTATCCTCTATCCTATCCTATCCTCTATCCTATCCTATCTTTTATCCTACCTTATCACCTATCCTATCAAATTCCCTATCCTATCCTCTATCCTATCCTATCCTCTATCCTATCCTATCTTCTATCCTATCCTATCCTCTGTCCTATCAAATCCCCTATCCTATCCTCTATCCTATCCTATCCTCTATCCTATCCTATCTTCTATCCTATCCTATCCTCTATCCTATCCTATCCTCTATCCTATCCTATCCTCTATCCTATCCTATCCTCTATCCTATCCTATCCTCTATCCTATCCTATTTCTATCCTATCAAATCCCCTATCCTATCCTCTATCCTCTATCCTATCCTATCATCTATCCTCTATCCTATCCAATCCTCTATCCTATCCTATCGTCTATCCTATCCTCTATCCTATCCTATCCTCTATCCTATCCTATCCTCCATCCTATCCTATCCTCAATCCTATCCTTTCCTGTATCCTATCCAATCCTGTATCCTATCCTGTCCTCTATCCTATCCTATCTTCTATCCTATCCTATCCTCTATCCTATCCTATCTTCTATCCTATCCTATCCTCTATCCTATCAAATCCCCTACCCTATTCTCTGTCCAATCCTATCCTCTATCCTATCCTATCCTCTATCCTATCCTATCCACTATCCAATCCTATCCTCTATCTTCTATCCTATCCTATCCTCTATCCTATCCTATCCTCTATCCTATCCTATCTTCTATCCTCTCCTATCCTCTATCCTATCCTATCCTCTATCCTATTCTATCCTCCATCCTATCCTATCCTCAATCCTATCCTTTCCTGTATCCTATCCAATCCTGTATCCTATCCTGTCCTCTATCCTATCCTATCTTCTATCCTATCCTATCCTCTATCCTATCCTATCTTCTATCCTATCCTATCCTCTATCCTATCAAATCCCCTACCCTATTCTCTGTCCAATCCTATCCTCTATCCTGTCCTATCCTCTATCCTATCCTATCCACTATCCAATCCTATCCTCTATCCTCTATCCTATCCTATCCTCTATCCTAACCTATCCTCTATCCTATCCTATCTTCTATCCTCTCCTATCCTCTATCCTATCCTATCCTCTATCCTATCCTATCCTCTATCCTATCCTATCCTCTATCCTATCCTATCTTCTATCCTATCCTATCCTCTATCCTATCCTATCCTCTATCCTATCCTATCCTCTATCCTATCCTATCCTCTATCCTATCCTATCCTCCATCCTATCCTATCCTCAATCCTATCCTTTCCTGTATCCTATCCTATCGTCTATCCTATCCCATCCTCTATCCTATTCAATCCCGTATCCTATCGTCTATCCTATCGTATCCTGTATCCTATTCAATCCCCTATCCTATCCTCTTTCCTATCCTATCCTCCATCCTATCCTATCCTCTATCCTATACTACCGTTTGTCCTATCCTATCCACTATCCTATCCTATCCTCTATCCAATCGTATCCTCTATACTATCCTACCCTCTATCCTATCCTATCCTCTACCCTATCCTATCCTCTTTCCTATCCTATCCTCTATCCTATTCTATCCTCTATCCTATCCTATCCTCTATCCTATCCTATCCTCTATCCTATCCTATCCTCTATCCTATCCTATCCTCTATCCTATCCTATCCTCTATCCTATCCTATCCTCTATCCTATCCTATCCTCTATCCTATCCTATCCTCTATCCTATCCTGTCCTCTAACCTATCCTATCCTCTATCCTATCCAATCCTCTACCCTATCCATTCCTCAATTCTATAATATCCTCTATCCAATCCAATCCTCTATCCTATCCTCTATCCTATCCTCTATCCTATACTATATACTATCCTCTATCGTATTCTCTATCCTATCCAATCCTCTATCCTATAATATCCTCTATTCTATCCAATACTCTATCCTATCCAATCCTCTATCCTATCCTCTATCCTATCCTATCCACAATGCAATCCTGTATCCTATGCAATCCCCTATCCTATCTTCTTTCCTATCCTATCCTCCATCCTATCCTATCCTCTATCCTATCCTATACTCTATCCTATCCAATCCCCTATCCTATGCTATCCTCAATGCAATCCTGTATCCTATCCAATCCCCTATCCTATCCTCTATCCTATAATATCCTCTGTCGTATCCTATCCTCTGTCCTATTCTATTTTCTATCCTATCCTGTCCTCTATCCTATCTTATCCCCTATCCTATCCTATCCTCTAGCCTATCCTATCCACTATCCTATCCTACCGTTTGTCCTATCCTATCCTCTATCCTATCCTATCCTCTATCCTATCGTATCCTCTATCCTATCCTATCCTCTATCATATCCTATCCTCTATCCTATCCTATCCTCTATCCTATCCTCTATCCTATCCTATCCTCTATCCTATCCGATCCTCTACCCTAAAATATCCTCTATCCTATCCAATCCTCTATCCTGTCTTCTATCCTATCCTCTATACTATCGTTCTATCCTATCCTCTATCCTGTCCTCTATCCTATCCTCTATACTATCCTCTATCCTATCCTCTATCCTATCCAATCCTCTATCCTATCCTCTATCCTATCCTCTATCCTATCCTATCCTCAATGCAATCCTGTATCCTATCCTATCCTCTATCCTATCCTATCCTCTATCCTATAATATAATCTATTCTATCCAATCCTCTATCCTATCCTATCCTCTATCCTATAATATCCCCTATCCCATCCTGTATCCTATCCCATCCTCTATCCTATCCCATCCTCTATCCTATCCTATCCTCTATCCTATCCAATCCTCTATCCCATAATATCCTCTATTCTATCATATCCTCTATCCTATCCTATCCTCAATGCAATCCTGTATCCTATCCAATCCTCTATCCTATCCTATCCTCTATCCTATTGTATCCTCTATCCTATCCCATCCTCTATCCTATCCTATCCTCTATTATATAATATCCTCTATCCTATCCTATCCTCTGTCGTATCCTATTTTTTATCCTATCCTATCCTCTATTCTATCCTATCGTCTATCCTATCCTATCCTCTATCCTATCCAATCTTCTATTCTATAACATCCTCTATCCTATCCAATCCTGTATCCTACCCAATCCCCTATCCCATCCTCTATCCTATCCTATCCTATCCTCTATCCTATCCAATCCTCTATCCTATCCAATCCTCTACCCTATCCATTCCTCAATTCTATAATATCCTCTATCCAATCCAATCCTCTATCCTATCCTCTATCCTATCCTCTATCCTATCGTCTATCCTATACTATATACTATCCTCTATCGTATTCTCTATCCTATCCAATCCTCTATCCTATCCAATCCTCTATCGTATCCTATCCTCTATCCTATTGTATCCTCTTTCCTATCCCATCCTCTATCCTATCCTATCCTCTATCCTATAATATCCTCTATCCTATCCTATCCTCTGTCGTATCCTATTTTCTATCCTATCCTATCGTCTATCCTATAATATCCTCTATCCTATCCCATCCTGAATGCTATCCTGTATCCTATCCCATCCTGTATCCTATCCCATCCTCTATCCTATCCCATCCTCTATCCTATCCTATCCTCTATCCTATCCCACCCTCTATCCTATCCTATCCTCTATCCTATCCAATCATCTATCCTATCCATTCCTCAATTCTATAATATCCTCTATCCAATCCAATCCTCTATCCTATCCTCTATCCTATCCTATCCTCTATGCTATAATATCATATATCGTATCCTATTCTCTATCCTATCCTATCCTCTATCTTATCCTATCCTCTATCCTATAATATCATATATCCTACCCTATCCTCTATCCTATCCTATCCTCTATTATATAATATCCTCTATCCTATCCTATCCTCTGTTTATCCTATTTTCTATCCTATCCTATCCTCTATTCTATCCTATCGTCTATCCTATAATATCCTCTATCCTATCCTATCCTGAATGCTATCCTGTATCCTATCCAATCCTCTATCCTGTCCCATCCTCTATTCTATAACATCCTCTATCCTATCCAGTCCTGTATCCTACCCAATCCCCTATCCCATCCTCTATCCTATCCCATCCTCTATCCTATCCTATCCTCTATCCTATCCAATCCTCTATCCTATCCATTCCTCAATTCTATAATATCCTCTATCCAATCCAATCCACTATCCTATCCTCTATCCTATCCTATCCTCTATGCTATAATATCATATATCGTATCCTATTCTCTATCCTATCCTATCCTGAATGCTATCCTGTATCCTATCCAATCCTCTATCCCATAATATCCTGTATTCTATCCAATCCTCTATCCTATCCATTCCTCTATTCTATAATATCCTCTATCCTATCCAATCCTCTATCCTATCCTCTATCCTATCCTATCCTCTATCCTATCCAATCCTCTATCCTATCCTGTCCTCTATCCTATAATATCATATATCCTATCCTATCCTCTATCCTATCCAATCCCCTATCCTATCCTCAATCTTATCCTATCCTCTATCCTATAATATCCTCTATCCTATCCAATCCTCTATCCTATCCTATCCTCTATCCTATACTATCTTCTATCCTATAATATCCTCAATCCTATCCAATCCTCTATCCTATCCTCTATCCTATCCAATCCTCTATCCTATCCTCTATCCTATCCAATCCTCTATCCCATAATATACTCTATTCTATCCAATCGTCTATCCTATAATATCCTCTATCCTATCCTATCCTGAATGCTATCCTGTATCCTATCCAATACTCTATCTTATCCAATCCTCTATCCCATAATATCCTCTATTCTATCATATCCTCTATCCTATCCTATCCTCAATGCAATCCTGTATCCTATCCAATCCTCTATCCTATCCTATCCTCTATCCTATCCAATCCTCTATCCTATCCTATCCTCTATCCTATTGTATCCTCTTTCCTATCCCATCCTCTATCCTATCCTATCCTCTATCCTATAATATCCTCTATCCTATCCTATCCTCTGTCCTATCCTATCCTCAATCCTATCCTATCCCCTATCCTATCCAATCCCCTATCCCATCCTCTATCCTATCCCATCCTCTATCCTATCCTATCCTCTATCCTATCCAATCATCTATCCTATCCATTCCTCAATTCTATAATATCCTCTATCCAATCCAATCCTCTATCCTATCCTCTATCCTATCCTATCCTCTATGCTATAATATCATATATCGTATCCTATTCTCTATCCTATCCTATCCTCTATCCTATCCCATCCTCTATCCTATCCTATCCTCTATTATATAATATCCTCTATCCTATCCTATCCTCTGTCGTATCCTATTTTTTATCCTATCCTATCCTCTATTCTATCCTATCGTCTATCCTATCCTATCCTCTATCCTATCCAATCCTCTATTCTATAACATCCTCTATCCTATCCAATCCTGTATCCTACCCAATCCTCTATCCCATCCTCAATCCTATCCTATCCTATCCTCTATCCTATCCAATCCTCTATCCTATCCAATCCTCTACCCTATCCATTCCTCAATTCTATAATATCCTATATCCAATCCAATCCTCTATCCTATACTCTATCCTATCCTCTATCCTATCCTCTATCCTATCCTCTATCCTATACTATATACTATCCTCTATCGTATTCTCTATCCTATCCAATCCTCTATCCTATAATATCCTCTATTCTATCCAATACTCTATCCTATCCAATCCTCTATCCTATCCTCTATCCTATCCTATCCACAATGCAATCCTGTATCCTATGCAATCCCCTATCCTATCTTCTTTCCTATCCTATCCTCCATCCTATCCTATCCTCTATCCTATCCTATACTCTATCCTATCAAATCCCCTATCCTATGCTATCCTCAATGCAATCCTGTATCCTATCCAATCCCCTATCCTATCCTCTATCCTATAATATCCTCTATCGTATCCTATCCTCTGTCCTATTCTATTTTCTATCCTATCCTATCCTCTATCCTATCCTGTCCTCTATCCTATCTTATCCCCTAACCTATCCTATCCTCTAGCCTATCCTATCCACTATCCTATCCTACCGTTTGTCCTATCCTATCCTCTATCCTATCCTATCCTCTATCCTATCGTATCCTCTATCCTATCCTATCCTCTATCATATCCTATCCTCTATCCTATCCTATCCTCTATCCTATCCTATCCTCTATCCTATCCTATCCTCTATCCTATGCTATCCTCTATCCTATCCTATCCTCTATCCTGTCCTCTATCCTATCCTCTATCCTATCCTATCCTCTATCCTATCCTATCCTCTATCCTATCCTATCCTCTATCCTATCCTATCCTCTATCCTATCCTATCCTCTATCCTATCCTATCCTCTATCCTATCCTATCCTCTATCCTATCCTATCCTCTATCCTATCCTATCCTCTATCCTATCCTATCCTCAATCCTATCCTATCCTCTATCCTATCCAATCGTCTATCCTATAATATCCTCTATCCTATCCTATCCTGAATGCTATCCTGTATCCTATCCAATACTCTATCTTATCCAATCCTCTATCTCATAATATCCTCTATTCTATCATATCCTCTATCCTATCCTATCCTCTATCCTATCCTATCATCTATCCTATCCTATCCTCTATCCTATCCTATCCTCTATCCTATCCTCTATCCTATCCTCTATCCTATCCTCTATCCTATCCTCTATCCTATCCTCTATACTATCCAATCCTCTATCCCATAATATACTCTATTCTATCCAATCCTCTATCCTATCCATTCCACTATTCTATAATATCCTATATCCTATCCAATCCTCTATCCTATCCTCTATCCTATCCTCTATCCTATCCTATCCTCAATGCAATCCTGTATCCTATCCAATCCTCTATCCTATCCTATCCTCTATCGTATCCAATCCTGTATCCTATAATATCATATATCATATCCTATCCTCTATCCTATCCTATCCTCTATCCTATAATATCATATATCCTATCCTCTATCCTATCCTATCCTCTATCATATCCTATCCTCTATCCTATCCGATCCTCTACCCTAAAATATCCTCTATCCTATCCAATCCTCTATCCTGTCTTCTATCCTATCCTCTATACTATCGTTCTATCCTATCCTCTATCCTGTCCTCTATCCTATCCTCTATACTATCCTCTATCCTATCCTCTATCCTATCCAATCCTCTATCCTATCCTCTATCCTATCCTCTATCCTATCCTATCCTCAATACAATCCTGTATCCTATCCTATCCTCTATCCTATCCTATCCTCTATCCTATCCTATCCTCAATCCTATCCTATCCTCTATCTTATCCAATCGTCTATCCTATAATATCCTCTATCCTATCCTATCCTGAATGCTATCCTGTATCCTATCCAATCCTCTATCGTATCCTATCCTCTATCCTATTGTATCCTCTTTCCTATCCCATCCTCTATCCTATCCTATCCTCTATCCTATAATATCCTCTATCCTATCCTATCCTCTGTCGTATCCTATTTTCTATCCTATCCTATCGTCTATCCTATAATATCCTCTATCCTATCCTATCCTGAATGCTATCCTGTATCCTATCCAATCCTCTATCCTACCCTATCCTCTATCCTATCCTATCCTCTATCCTATAATATAATCTATTCTATCCAATCCTCTATGCTATCCAATCCTCTATTCTATAACATCCTCTATCCTATCCAATCCTGTATCCTATCCAATCCCCTATCCCATCCTCTATCCTATCCTATCCTCTATCCTATAATATCCTCTATCCTATCCTATCCTCTGTCGTATCCTATTTTCTATCCTATCCTATCCTCTATTCTATCCTATCGTCTATCCTATAATATCCTCTATCCTATCCTATCCTGAATGCTATCCTGTATCCTATCCAATCCTCTATCGTATCCTATCCTCTATCCTATTGTATCCTCTTTCCTATCCCATCCTCTATCCTATCCTATCCTCTATCCTATAATATCCTCTATCCTATCCTATCCTCTGTCGTATCCTATTTTCTATCCTATCCTATCGTCTATCCTATAATATCCTCTATCCTATCCTATCCTGAATGCTATCCTGTATCCTATCCAATCCTCTATCCTACCCTATCCTCTATCCTATCCTATCCTCTATCCTATAATATAATCTATTCTATCCAATCCTCTATGCTATCCAATCCTCTATTCTATAACATCCTCTATCCTATCCAATCCTGTATCCTATCCAATCCCCTATCCCATCCTCTATCCTATCCCATCCTCTATCCTATCCTATCCTCTATCCTATCCAATCATCTATCCTATCCATTCCTCAATTCTATAATATCCTCTATCCAATCCAATCCTCTATCCTATCCTCTATCCTATCCTATCCTCTATGCTATAATATCATATATCGTATCCTATTCTCTATCCTATCCTATCCTCTATCCTATCCTATCCTCTATCCTATAATATCATATATCCTACCCTATCCTCTATCCTATCCTATCCTCTATTATATAATATCCTCTATCCTATCCTATCCTCTGTTTATCCTATTTTCTATCCTATCCTATCCTCTATTCTATCCTATCGTCTATCCTATAATATCCTCTATCCTATCCTATCCTGAATGCTATCCTGTATCCTATCCAATCCTCTATCCTATCCCATCCTCTATTCTATAACATCCTCTATCCTATCCAGTCCTGTATCCTACCCAATCCCCTATCCCATCCTCTATCCTATCCCATCCTCTATCCTATCCTATCCTCTATCCTATCCAATCCTCTATCCTATCCATTCCTCAATTCTATAATATCCTCTATCCAATCCAATCCACTATCCTATCCTCTATCCTATCCTATCCTCTATGCTATAATATCATATATCGTATCCTATTCTCTATCCTATCCTATCCTCTATCCTATCCTATCCTCTATCCTATAATATCATATATCCTACCCTATCCTCTATCCTATCCTATCCTCTATTATATAATATCCTCTATCCTATCCTATCCTCTGTTTATCCTATTTTCTATCCTATCCTATCCTCTATTCTATCCTATCGTCTATCCTATAATATCCTCTATCCTATCCTATCCTGAATGCTATCCTGTATCCTATCCAATCCTCTATCCTATCCCATCCTCTATTCTATAACATCCTCTATCCTATCCAGTCCTGTATCCTACCCAATCCCCTATCCCATCCTCTATCCTATCCCATCCTCTATCCTATCCTATCCTCTATCCTATCCAATCCTCTATCCTATCCATTCCTCAATTCTATAATATCCTCTATCCAATCCAATCCACTATCCTATCCTCTATCCTATCCTATCCTCTATGCTATAATATCATATATCGTATCCTATTCTCTATCCTATCCTATCCGGAATGCTATCCTGTATCCTATCCAATCCTCTATCCCATAATATCCTGTATTCTATCCAATCCTCTATCCTATCCATTCCTCTATTCTATAATATCCTCTATCCTATCCAATCCTCTATCCTATCCTCTATCCTATCCTATCCTCTACCCTAAAATATCCTCTATACTATTCAATCCTCTATCCTGTCCTCTATTCTATCCTCTATACTATCCGCTATCCCATCCTCTATCCTATCCAATCCTCTATCCTATCCTATCCTCTATCCTATTGTATCCTCTATCCTATCCCATCCTCTATCCTATCCAATCGTCTATCCTATAATATCCTCTATCCCATCCTATCCTGAATGCTATCCTGTATCCTATCCAATCCTCTATCTTATCCAATCCTCTATCCCATAATATCCTCTATTCTATCCAATCCTCTATCCTATCCTATCCTCTATCCTATCCTATCCTCTATCCTATCCTATCCTCTACCCTATCCTATCCTAAATCCTATCCTATCCTCTATCCTATCCTATACTCTATCCTATCCTATCCTCTATCCTATCCTATCCTCTATCCTATCCTATCCTCTATCCTATCCTATCCTCTATGCTATAATATCATATATCGTATCCTATTCTCTATCCTATCCTATACTCTATCCTATCCTATCCTCTATCCTATAATATCATATATCCTACCCTATCCTCTATCCTATCCTATCCTCTGTTGTATCCTATCCTCTATCCTGTCCTATCCTCTATCCTATCGTATCCTCTATCCTATCCTATCCGCTATCCTAACCTATCGTCTATCCTATAATATAATCTATCCTATAATATCCTCAATCCTATCCAATCCTCTATCCTATCCTCTATCCTATCCTCTATCCTATCCAATCCTCTATCCTATCCTGTCCTCTATCCTATAATATCATATATCCTATCCTATCCTCTATCCTATCCAATCTCCTATCCTATCCTCAATCTTATCCTATCCTCTATCCTATAATATCCTCTATCCTATCCAATCCTCTATCCTATCCTATCCTCTATCCTATACTATCTTCTATCCTATAATATCCTCAATCCTACCCAATCCTCTATCCTATCCTCTATCCTATCCTCTATCCTATCCAATCCTCTATCCTATCCAATCCTCTATCCTATCCTCTATCCTATCCTCTATCCTATCCAATCCTCTAGCCCATAATATACTCTATTCTATCCAATCGTCTATCCTATAATATCCTCTATCCTATCCTATCCTGAATGCTATCCTGTATCCTATCCAATACTCTATCTTATCCAATCCTCTATCCCATAATATCCTCTATTCTATCATATCCTCTATCCTATCCTATCCTCAATGCAATCCTGTATCCTATCCAATCCTCTATCCTATCCTATCCTCTATCCTATTGTATCCTCTTTCCTATCCCTTCCTCTATCCTATCCTATCCTCTATCCTATAATATCCTCTATCCTATCCTATCCTCTGTCGTATCCTATTTTCTATCCTATCCTATCGTCTATCCTATAATATCCTCTATCCTATCCTATCCTGAATGCTATCCTGTATCCTATCCAATCCTCTATCCTATCCTATCCTCTATCCTATCCTATCCTCTATCCTATAATATAATCTATTCTATCCAATCCTCTATCCTATCCAATCCTCTATTCTATAACATCCTCTATCCTATCCAATCCTGTATCCTATCCAATCCCCTATCCCATCCTCTATCCTATCCAATCCTCTATCCTATAATATCCTCTATTCTATCCAATACTCTATCCTATCCAATCCTCTATCCTATCCTCTATCCTATCCTCAATGCAATCCTGTATCCTATCCAATCCTCTATCCTATCCTATCCTCTATCCTATTGTATCCTCTATCCTATCCCATCCTCTATCCCATCCAATCCTCTATCCTATAATATCCTCTATCCTATCCTATCCTCTGTTGTATCCTATTTTCTATCCTATCCTATCCTCTATCCTATCCAATCCCCTATCCTATCCTCAATCTTATCCTATCCTCAATATTATCCTATCCTCTATCCTATGCAATCCTCTATCCTATCCTATCCTCTATCCTATCCTATCCTCTATCCTATCGTATCCTCTATCCTATCCTATCCGCTATCCTATCCTATCGTCTATCCTATAATATAATCTATCCTATTCTATCCTCTATCCTATCCAATCCCCTATCCTATCCTCAATCTTATCCTATCCTCTATCCTATAATATCCTCTATCCTATCCAATCCTCTATCCTATCCTATCCTCTATCCTATACTATCTTCTATCCTATAATATCCTCAATCCTATCCAATCCTCTATCCTATCCTCTATCCTATCCTCTATCCTATCCAATCCTCTATCCTATCCTGTCCTCTATCCTATAATATCATATATCCTATCCTATCCTCTATCCTATCCAATCCCCTATCCTATCCTCAATCTTATCCTATCCTCTATCCTATAATATCCTCTATCCTATCCAATCCTCTATCCTATCCTATCCTCTATCCTATACTATCTTCTATCCTATAATATCCTCAATCCTATCCAATCCTCTATACTATCCTCTATCCTATCCTCTATCCTATCCTATCCTCTATCCTATCCTATTCTCTATCCTATCCTATCCTCTATCCTATCCTATCCTCTATCCTATCCTATCCTCTATCCTATCCTATCCTCAATCCTATCCTATCCCCTATCCTATCCTCTATCATATTCCAATCCTCTATCCTATCCTCTATCCTATAATATCCTATATTCTATCCAATCCTCTATCCTATCCATCCTCTATCCTATCCTCTATCCTCTCCTATCGTCTATCGTATCCAATCCCCTATCCTATCCTCTATCGTATCCAATCCTTCATCCTATCCAATCCCCTATCCCATCCTCTATCCTATCCTATCCTCAATCCTATCCTATCCTCTACCCTATCCTGTCCTCTATCCTATCGTATCCTCTATCCTATTGTATCCTCTATCCTATCCCATCCTCTATCCTATCGTAATGTGTATCATACAATATCCTCTATCCTATCCAATCCTCTATCCTATCCTCTACCCTATCCTCTATCCTATCCTATCCTCTATCCTATCCAATCCTTTATCCTATCCAATCCCCTATCCCATCCTCTATCCTATCCTATCCTCAATCCTATCCTATCCTCTATCCTATAATATCATATATCCTATCCAAACCCCTATCCTATCCTGAATCCTATCCTATCCCCTATCCTATCCTATCCTATCCTATCCTATCCTCTACCCTATACTACCGTTTGTCCTATCCTATCCTCTATCCTATCCTATTCTCAATGCAATCCTGTACCCTATCCAATCCTCTATCCTATCCTATCCTCTATCCTACCGTATCCTCTATCCTATCCCATCCTCTATCCTATCCTATCCTCTATCCTATCCTATCCTCTATCGTATCCAATCCCCTATCCTATCCTCTATCGTATCCAATCCTGTATCCTATAATATCATATATCATATCCTATCCTCTATCCTATCCTATCCTCTATCCTATAATATGATATATCCTATCCTATTCTCTACCCTATCCTATCCTCTATCATATCCTATCCTCTATCCTATCCTATCCTATCCTGTCCACGAGCCTATCCTATCCTCTATCCCATCCTATTCTCTATCCTATCCTATCCTCTAACCTAAAATATCCTCTATCCTATCCTATCCTCTGTCGTATACTATTTTCTATCCTATCCTATCCTCTATTCTATCCAATCGTCTATCATATAATATCCTCTATCCTATCCTATCCTGAATGCTATCCTGTATCCTATCCAATCCTCTATCCTATCCAATCCTCTATTCTATAACATCCTCTATCCTATCCAATCCTGTATCCTATCCAATCCCCTTTCCCATCCTCTATCCTATCCCATCCTCTATCCTATCCTATCCTCTATCCTATCCTATCCTCTATCCTATCCTATCCTCTATCCTATCCTATCCTCAATCCTATCCTATCCCCTATCCTATCCTCTATCATATTCCAATCCTCTATCCTATCCTCTATCCTATAATATCCTCTATTCTATCCAATCCTCTATCCTATCCATCCTCTATCCTATCCTCTATCCTATCCTCTATCCTATCCTCTATCCTCTCCTATCCTCTATCGTATCCAATCCCCTATCCTATCCTCTATCGTATCCAATCCTTCATCCTATCCAATCCCCTATCCCATCCTTTATCCTATCCTATCCTCAATCCTATCCTATCCTCTACCCTATCCTGTCCTCTATCCTATCGTATCCTCTATCCTATTGTATCCTCTATCCTATCCCATCCTCTATCCTATCGTAATGTCTATCATACAATATCCTCTATCCTATCCAATCCTCTATCCTATCCTCTACCCTATCCTCTATCCTATCCTATCCTCAATCCTATCCTATCCCCTATCCTACCCTATCCTCTATCCTATTCCAATCCTCTATCCTATCCTCTATCCTATAATATCCTCTATTCTATCCAATCCTCTATCCTATCCATCCTCTATCCTATCCTCTATCCTATCCAATCCTTTATCCTATCCAATCCCCTATCCCATCCTCTATCCTATCCTATCCTCAATCCTATCCTATCCTCTATCCTATTCCAATCCTCTATCCTATCCAAACCCCTATCCTATCCTGAATCCTATCCTATCCCCTATCCTATCATATCCTATCCTATCCTATCCTCTATCCTATACTACCGTTTGTCCTATCCTATCCTCTATCCTATCCTATCCTCTATCCTATCCTATCCTCTATCCTATCCTATCCTCTATCCTATCCTATCCTCTATCCTATCCTATCCTCTATCCTATCCTATCCTCAATCCTAACCTATCCTCTATCCTATCCAATCGTCTATCCTATAATATCCTCTATCCTATCATATCCTGAATGCTATCCTGTATCCTATCCAATACTCTATCTTATCCAATCCTCTATTCTATCATATCCTCTATCCTATCCTATCCTCAATGCAATCCTGTATCCTATCCAATCCTCTATCCTATCCTATCCTCTATCCTATTGTATCCTCTTTCCTATCCCATCCTCTATCCTATCCTACCCTCTATCCTATAATATCCTCTATCCTATCCTATCCTCTGTCGTATCCTATTTTCTATCCTATCCTATCGTCTATCCTATAATATCCTCTATCCTATCCTATCCTGAATGCTATCCTGTATCCTATCCAATCATCTATCCTATCCATTCCTCAATTCTATAATATCCTCTATCCAATCCAATCCTCTATCCTATCCTCTATCCTATCCTATCCTCTATGCTATAATATCATATATCGTATCCTATTCTCTATCCTATCCTATCCTCTATCCTATCCTATCCTCTATCCTATAATATCATATATCCTACCCTATCCTCTATCCTATCCTATCCTCTAGCCTATCCTATTCTCTATCCTATCCTATCCTCTATCCTATCCTATCCTCTATCCTATAATATCATATATCCTACCCTATCCTCTATCCTATCCTATCCTCTAGCCTATCCTATTCTCTATCCTATCCTATCCTCTATCCTATCCTATCCTCAATCCTACCCTATCCTCTATCCTATCCATTCCTCTATCCTATCCTATCGTCTATCCTATAATATAATCTATCCTATCCTATCCTCTATCCTATCCAATCCCCTATCCTATCCTCAATCTTATCCTATCCTCTATCCTATAATATCCTCTATCCTATCCAATCCTCTATCCTATCCTATCCTCTATCCTATACTATCTTCTATTATATAATATCCTCAATCCTATCCAATCCTCTATCCTATCCTCTATCCAATCCTCTATCCTATCCATTCCTCTATTCTATAATATCCTATATCCTATCCAATCCTCTATCCTATCCTCTATCCTATCCTCTAACCTATCCTCTCCTCAATGCAACCCTGTATCCTATCCAATCCTCTATCCTATCCTATCCTCTATCCTATCCTATCCTCTATCCTATGCTATCCTCTATCCTATCCTATCCTCTATCCTATCCTATCCTCTATCCTATCCTATCCTCTATCCTATCCTATAATATAATCTATTATATCCAATCCTCTATCCTATCCTATCCTCTATCCTATCCAATCCTCTATCGCATAATATCCTCTATTCTATCCTATCCTCTATCCTATCCTATCCTCAATGCAATCCTGAATCCTATCCAATCCTCTATCCTATCCTATCCTCTATCCTATCGTATCTTCTATCCTATCCCATCCTCTATGCTATCCTATCCTCTATCCTATCCAATCGTCTATCCTTTAATATCCTCTATCCTATCCTATCCTGTATGCTATCCTGTATCCTATCCAATCCTCTATCTTATCCAATCCTCTATCCCATAATATCCTCTATCCTATCCAATCCTCTATCCTATCCTATCCTCTATCCTATCGTATCTTCTATCCTATCCCATCCTCTATCCTATCCTATCCTCTATCCTATCCAATCGTCTATCCTATAATATCCTCTATCCTATCCTATCCTGAATGCTATCCTGTATCCTATCCAATCCTCTATCTTATCCAATCCTCTATCCCATAATATCCTCTATTCTATCAAATCCTCTATCCTATCCTATCCTCTATCGTATCCTATCCTCTATCCTATCCTATCCTCAATCCTATCCTATCCTCTATCCTATCCAATCGTCTATCCTATAATATCCTCTATCCTATCCTATCCTGAATGCTATCCTGTATCCTATCCTATCCCCTATCCTATCCTTTCCTATCCTATCCTATCCTCTATCCTATTCCAATCCTCTATCCTATCCAATCGCCTATCCTATCCTGAATCCTATCCTATCCCCTATCCTATCCTATCCTATCCTATCCTATCGTCTATCCTATACTACCGTTTGTCCTATCCTATCCTCTATCCTATCCTCTCGTCTATCCTATAATATCCTCTATCCTATACTCTATCCTGTCCTATCCTCAATCCTATCCTATCCCCTATCCTACCCTCTATCCTATTCCAAACCTCTATCCTATCCTCTATCCTATAATATCCTCTATTCTATCCAATCCTCTATCCTATCCATCCTCTATCCTATCCTCTATCCTATCCTCTATCCTATCCAATCCTTTATCCTATCCAATCCCCTATCCCATCCTCTATCCTATCCTATCCTCAATCCTATCCTATCCTCTACCCTATCCTATCCTCTATCCTATCCTATCCTCTATCCTATTGTATCCTCTATCCTATTACATCCTCTATCCTATCATAAAGTCTATCATACAATATCCTCTATCGTATCCAATCCTGTATCCTATAATATCATATATCATATCCTATCCTCTATCCTATCCTATCCTCTATCCTATAATATCATATATCCTATCCTATTCTCTATCCTATCCTATCCTATATCATATCCTATCCTCTATCCTATCCTATCCAATCCTGTCCACTAGCCTATCCTATCCTCTATCCTATCCTATCCTCTATCCTATCCTATCCTCTACCCTAAAATATCCTCTATCCTATCCTATCCTCTGTCGTATCCTATTTTCTATCCTATCCTATCCTCTATTCTATCCTATCGTCTATCCTATAATATCCTCTATCCTATCCTATCCTGAATGCTATCCTGTATCCTATCCAATCCTCTATCCTATCCTATCCTCTATCCTATCCTATCCTCTATCCTATCCTATCCTCTATCCTATAATATAATCTATTATATCCAATCCTCTATCCTATAAAATCCTCTATTCTATAACATCCTCTCTCCTATCCAATCCTCTATCCTATCCAATCCTCTATCCTATCCTCTATCCTATCCTCTATCCTATCCTCTATCCTATCCTCTATCCTATCCAATCCTCTATTCCATAATATACTCTATTCTATCCAATCCTCTATCCTATCCATTCCTCTATTCTATAATATCCTATATCCTATCCAATCCTCTATCCTATCCTCTATCCTATCCTCTAACCTATCCTCTCCTCAATGCAATCCTGTATCCTATCCAATCCTCTATCCTATCCTATCCTCTATCCTATCCTATCCTCTATCCTATCCTATCCTCTATCCTATCCTATCCTCTATCCTATCCTATAATATAATCTACTATATCCAATCCTCTATCCTATCCTATCCTCTATCCTATCCAATCCTCTATCCCATAATATCCTCTATTCTATCCTATCCTCTATCCTATCCTATCCTCAATGCAATCCTGAATCCTATCCAATCCTCTATCCTATCCTATCCTCTATCCTATCCAATCCTCTATCCCATAATATCCTCTATTCTATCCTATCCTCTATCCTATCCTATCCTCAATGCAATCCTGAATCCTATCCAATCCTCTATCCTATCCTATCCTCTATCCTATCGTATCTTCTATCCTATCCCATCCTCTATGCTATCCTATCCTCTATCCTATCCAATCGTCTATCCTATAATATCCTCTATCCTATCCTATCCTGTATGCTATCCTGTATCCTATCCAATGCTCTATCTTATCCAATCCTCTATCCCATAATATCCTCTATCCTATCCAATCCTCTATCCTATCCTATCCTCTATCCTATACTATCTTCTATCCTATAATATCCTCAATCCTATCCAATCCTCTATCCTATCCTCTATCCTATCCTTTATCCTATCCTCTATCCTATCCTCTATCCTATCCTCTCCTCAATGCAATCCTGTATCCTATCCAATCCTCTATCCTATCTTATCCTCTATCCTATCCTATCCTCTATCCTATCCTATCCTCTATCCTATCCTATCCTCTATGTTCGATCCCTTGCAGACAAAAGTACCATGAATCCTCGCATTTCCGGCCGTAACGCAAGCGAGGATGTTACAGCTGCACGGAGCATGCTCTTTCGCCCAAAAAATACACATGCGTCACAAAAGCCCTTTTCCGATTTTTGTCCGTCCTTCGACTAATCACGAAGAATGCTAATCCTTGAGTTGCCGCACGCGAGGCGCTTGAGGATTCGAGCTGATGGCATTGGAAAAGTGGCCATAAGTCAATCCGTGCGACCCTCATACCGTGTACCGTCCGCGAGGTACTTGAGGGTTCCGGATTCGGACACAGCGGGCCTTATGGCCCACTACACGCGGCGGACAAGGGGTCGTAAATCCTCTTCCGCACGACGCGAGGCACGCTCGGGTTGCGCTACAACCCCAATAACCGTGTCTCTGGGTTTCGTCAAACGGACGAAAACCAGAGACAGTAAACGCACATTTTTTCCAGCCCTTGGTCTTCGTCACCGGACCTCGGCCAAGGGGCAATAAATTAGCTGCTAGCCACTTGGCTAGCACGGCGTACATGGGCCACTTAGGCCTTCGTCGCGCTGCTCCGGGGTCCCATAAATCGCGCATTTTGGGAATTCTCCCTTATTGACTTGAGGTGGGGACTTCCTCCTCCACCGGTGAGGGCTGTTTCAGAAGAACCTCCGCCCTCAAGTCAAATCAACGAATGGGGATGATTCTTCCCCCGAAAACGGGCCCATGGCCAAAAAATCGCGTCACCACCGAGGTGACGAGTAAGCGGGCCTCGGAGCAGAGCGGCAGAATCGGCAAAGTTCGCATCAGAAAAGGTCAGCTTCAGAATCAGAGTCAGTAATCGCGCTATACCGTACCACCGCTACAATTCATTGTATCCAATTTAACTAGTCACCCAAGGTTAGTTCGGCCGGTGACAGGGCATTTGTCAAGTTTAAAATAAATTCTATTTGACACAAACGCGCGCATAATTTCTTCGTGAAAACGAACAGCCCAACTTTCCATGGTCCTTCGAACCGGATCAGTGATCTAGTGGAGTGCGGTGAGACATACAATTAAATTGAACGAGATCCGTCACATTTGACGGTGTTCAACATCTTCGTGGAAGCCACAGCGCAGTCGTACAACCAAATTGGGGTCACCTACGCAGTGAAGCTACCTTTTGGGAAAGGACGACCAACCACGAGGATCAACGACCGATCTGAGGAGCCGAGCATCCTACCTGCTGATTCTCCAGGAAAGGAAGCCAGAACAAAGGGGCCGAAAGAAGCCATCAACAAGGTAGGCTTGTCACATCGCGCATCAATCAACTCCCTTTCTTTCCGTCTTCCTTCCTGTCTCGATTTCACGAAATGGCTCAAGTGCAAGATGACGAAATTCGCGCATTAAAACATAGAAGTAGATATTTCAAAGGCCAGATCACGACATTATCTAACTATCTAGAATTTTACAAAGACTCCGCGAAAGAACGAATTAAGCTTCGCGAAAGAATCGAGCGTCTGAAAGGCTTATTCAACAAATTCAACGAGCAACAACACGACCTCATGATGCTTTCCGACGAGCATGAAAATTTGGAGTTACAACGCGAAGAAATCACGGATCACTACGACGATGTGATCGCCTCCGCGCTTGAACTACTCGAAAGACTCAGTATCGCGCAAAATACAATTCCAACAGAATCCTCGTTCAGTAAACCGAATTCGCTTCCAGTAAACCTACCCAAAATAAATTTACCAAAATTCGATGGTCGCATTGAAAACTGGATCACTTTTAAAGATGCGTTCCAGACCATG
The DNA here is from genome assembly GCF_050948215.1 of Halictus rubicundus. Classification (NCBI taxonomy): domain Eukaryota; kingdom Metazoa; phylum Arthropoda; class Insecta; order Hymenoptera; family Halictidae; genus Halictus; species Halictus rubicundus. Next base: position 297,460 of record NW_027488649.1, read on the forward strand.
ATTCACGCGCACGAAGGTCTCAGCAACATACAGAAGTTGAATTACTTGAAGCTTTCTTTATCCGGAAGGGCCGAAACCGCGATAGGCGCCTTCACGATTAGTGACGATAACTACGCAGCCGCTTGGGAACATCTTAATGAAATATATGACAACAAACGCGCTTTGGTTCTTCGACACGCGGCACTTTTACGCGATACACCAGCGATGCCAAACGAGTCATCCGAGGCGATCCGAGATCTAGTGAATTACATGCAATTACACATAAGATCGCTACAAGCCTTAGGTCGAAGTTGGGAGGATATTGCAAACGATCTCCTTACGAGCATCGTCATTTCGCGAATGGGCAAGGATACCAGGAAAACGTGGGAACGCACGTTAGCCGATACCCAAATGCCCAAAATTAACGACATTTTCAAATTTTTACACATGTCATCGCATCAGTGTAAAGATTATGAATCAGTATCGAACACAAATCCGACGCAATATTCCTCACCCATTAAACCGCAATATAATAATCGCGCCAAGGCCAATAACCGCTGGCACAATAAACGTCCGTCTCCACCATCGTCGCCAATGTCGAATCGTCGGCAAGTTTTCGTAACCGAGCAGCGATCACCATCATGAGATATCTGCAAGACGGGAAATCACGCGGCTTTCCAATGCAAAACATTTTTAGACGGATCGGTTGAAAAACGCATCGAACTAGCACGCAAGGCTAAGCTATGCCTAAATTGCCTGAAACCGGGTCATTCGCATGATACCTGCTACGGGGGCAGGTGCAAAAAATGCAACGAGCCGCACAATACGCGACTGCATCGGGAGCGTAAACACGAACGGTCAAATCCCGAAACAAACGCAGAAACCACACAGACCAACGAATCCTGACTTACTACGCGCTTCGACGTTACACACCAATTAAATAATCAGATCACCTCACTAATTACAGACGGATCAACTCACGGTTTAATGGCTACAGCCATAGTCAACGCAATGGATCTAGACAAAAACCCTGTCGAGTGCAGAACTTTGCTGGATACCTGTTCAAACGCGAATTTCATCACCGAAAGTTTGGTCAAAAAATTAAGATTACCAACGCGCGAACAAAGTGTAACGATCGAGGCGCTAAATGAGTTAAACACGGTAACGAATCGGCTTGTCAAGGCGAAGATAGTTTCGAGACAAAATAACTTCAACCGCACATTGGAATTCTTTGTGATACCACGAATAGCGGGCCAATTGCCCGATTGTCAAATCGATCGCACAAGGGTACAAATACCACACAACATAAAATTAGCCGATCCTCACTTCCACAAACCGGCACCAGTCGACATGCTGATCGGTACGGGACCGACACTCTCGTGCTTCAGCATCGGTCAAATTAATTTATCTACTCGGAATGATTCTGACCTAGTTTTACAAAAATCACAGTTTGGTTGGATCATCGGGGGGAGTGCACCGACCACTTCCCGCAAAAATTCGCGCACAACCTTGTTTAACAACGCCGAGTTCGATCTAAAGAAATTTTGGGAAGTCGAGGAAGGGCCACAGCATTCTCACCTCACACCGGAGGAGGAAGCCTGTGAATCCCATTTTAAACGCACTGTTTCACGTACCGCAACAGGGAGATACGTCGTCGCGCTCCCTTTTAACGAGAAAAAAGCAATTCTAGGCGAAACTTATACGCGCGCATTGAAACGATTTCATTCCCTCGAAAGGCGATTCGTTACCAATCCGGAATTGCAGGCGGAATACGCGAAGGTATTAAACGAATACCTAGAGTTAGGACATCTAACTCAAACAGAATCACCTGCAAATTCAGAGGGATTCTACCTACCGCATCACGCCGTCATCAAACCCTCCAGCTCAACCACAAAGGTTCGAGTTGTATTCGATGGATCGGCAAAATCAAGTTCGGGAGTGTCACTTAATGACGCGCTTTTGACCGGTCCTACAATACAGGACGATATCTTCGGTCTGTTATTACGCTTCCGAATGCATCCGTTTGTGCTTACCGGCGATATCGAGAAAATGTACCGGCAATTTCTCGTCCGAGAAGAAGACAGACCGTACCAAAGAATTCTTTGGCGAAACGCGCAAAACGAAATTTCAACCTTTCAACTAAACACAGTCACATTTGGTCTGTCTTCCGCGCCTTATCTAGCCACACGATGTCTGCAGCAACTTGCAGACGATGAATCGCAAAATTATAAAGCGGCATCCGAAGTCATTAAAAGGGACATCTATGTGGATGATCTCTTGACCGGTGCCGCCACATACCGCGACGCCATCAAATTACGCGATCAAATCATCAGTTTGTTAAACAAAGGGGAACTAAACATCCGTCAGTGGCTCTCGAATGATCCACAATTGTTATCCGGTCTTACAGACGACCAGATACACCCAAAATTCTTCGGGGACGCGACCGTCAAAACTTTGGGAGTAGCCTGGGATCCGCGCAACGACACTATTCACTACTCAGTCAACATAAATTCGCCAAACTCACCTACGAAACGCGCAATTCTGTCGACTATCGCAAAAATATTCGACCCCTTGGGTCTTCTCGGTCCAGTAACCGTCACAGCGAAAATTATCATGCAACGCCTGTGGCAATTAAAGATTGACTGGGACGAATCGCTGCCCATGAATATACAAAACGAGTGGCAAAACTATCGCAACAATCTCAAATTATTGGAAAAGGTCAAATTCAACAGACATATAACGCAACGCTCCGTAAAGAGCATCGAATTACATGGATTTTGCGATGCTAGTGAACGCGCTTACGGAGCTTGTATTTACATTCGCACCATCAACCAGTCCGGAAAAATCAAAACGCAGCTGCTTTGCGCAAAATCTAGAGTCGCGCCGTTAAAAACCATCAGTCTAGCTCGTCTTGAGCTCTGCGGAGCGAACCTACTCGCGACATTATATTGCTCAGTGCGGGAATCACTCACGCACACCATATCCAAAACAACGTTCTGGACCGATTCGACTATCGTTCTGCATTGGTTAGCCAAATCACCTAGCACCTTGAAAACTTTCGTGGCGAATCGCGTCGCGGAAATACAAGGCAAAACGCGCATAAAGAATTGGCGACATGTTCGCACTTCCGATAATCCCGCGGATTTATTGTCACGCGGTATCACGGCCAAGGAATTAATCGACAATAGTTTTTGGCAATTCGGTCCGGATTGGCTCGGACTCGACGAATCAGTTTGGCCAGAATCGCGCTTTGAATCTCCCAAGGAAATTCCCGAATTACGCAAAGTCACTTGTTTTGCTTCGTCCGTCATAAACGCCAATGAAATCTTACAGAGATTTTCCTGTATCAAGCGTCTGCGTAGGGTAATCGCCTATTGTCTACGGTTTACAAATAGAAATCGCTGTATCGGACCGCTTTCGGTAGAGGAAATACACCTCGCAAATGAAAGAATTCTCACGTTAATTCAACAACATTCATTTTCGGAGGAAATACACGCACTGAAAACTGGAAGCGAATTACCATCCAAAAGCAAATTGCTTTGTTTGAGTCCCTTTCTCGATGAGAAAGGCATATTACGCGTCGGAGGTCGTCTCCAAAATTCCAAATTCTCATACCAAACGAAACATCCGATACTCTTGCCGAAAAACAATAGCGTCACTAATCTCATCATTCATAACGCACACATCGAACATCATCATTCGGGTCTGACATCCACATTGTACAATGTCAGACAACAATATTGGCCGATCGATGGAAAAAACACAACACGCAAAATATTGCGAAATTGCGTGAAGTGTTTCCGCGTTAATCCACCTACGACAAGATACACAATGGGTAATTTACCAGCAGACAGAGTCACCGAAACTCGACCATTCACTAACATCGGGGTGGATTACTGCGGCCCATTTTTTATTAAGGAACGCAAATTCCGTAATCGCGCTAAAATAAAGGTCTACGTTGCCGTTTTTATTTGTTTCTCCACTAAGGCCATACACCTCGAGGTGGTTAGCGATATGACCACCGAAGCCTTCGTCGCTGCATTAAAACGTTTTATCGCGCGCCGCGGAATATGCAAAAACATATATTCCGACAATGGTACCAATTTCGTCGGTGCCAATAATGACTTGACCGAGCTCTCCAGAGTCCTGCGCGAGGACAAAAGAGTTCGTCGATTTCTTGAGGACAAAGAGATCTCGTGGCACTTCATGCCAGCTTTGTCGCCACATTTCGGCGGGCTCTGGGAGGCTGCGGTCAAGTCATTTAAACATCATCTGAAACGCGTAGTCGGCGATGAACTTTTCACCTATGAGCAATTCGCAACATTTGTGACGGAAATCGAGGCAATCCTTAATTCCCGCCCGTTGACTCCACTCTCGTCCGATCCCAACGATCCACAAGCTCTCACTCCCGGCCATTTTTTGATTGGTTCCGCAATGACAAGCTTACCCGAGGTCAATTTCAACGAGACCTCCAGCAATCGGTTGTCCAAATGGCAACACATCCAGAAGGTGAAACACGACTTCTGGATCAGGTGGTCCAAAGAATACATAAACCACCTGAATGTACGCGCAAAATGGACCAAAGGATCCCACGAGATGAACAAGGGAACCATCGTCATCTTGAAGGACGATCACCTTCCACCATCCCATTGGAGTCTCGGACGCATCGTGGAAGTTCATCCGGGCCAAGATGACATCATTCGCGCAGTTACCGTCAAGACAGTAAACGGCTTGTGCAAACGTAATGTTAAGAAACTCGCGCCTCTTCCCATCGAGACCTAATTCTGTCACCTTATCGCGTTCTATTCTTCATATAGTTAATTTGCGTAAGTTATATTTTTTGTTACTACCGATATAGTTATATTCGCGTTGACTTCATTATGTTTCTTTTTTTGTGGGTGTTCTTTTTTTTATATGTATATATCTATATATAGTCCTAGTATATTACGTTTCGATTACTTCGCGCTTATTTTACCGGGCAATTCCGTTCCTGCCATTATAATTTCAAATCGCGCATACTTTCGCTATTGAATGACAGTGCCATTCAACGGGGGGAGCATGTTCGATCCCTTGCAGACAAAAGTACCATGAATCCTCGCATTTCCGGCCGTAACGCAAGCGAGGATGTTACAGCTGCACGGAGCATGCTCTTTCGCCCAAAAAATACACATGCGTCACAAAAGCCCTTTTCCGATTTTTGTCCGTCCTTCGACTAATCACGAAGAATGCTAATCCTTGAGTTGCCGCACGCGAGGCGCTTGAGGATTCGAGCTGATGGCATTGGAAAAGTGGCCATAAGTCAATCCGTGCGACCCTCATACCGTGTACCGTCCGCGAGGTACTTGAGGGTTCCGGATTCGGACACAGCGGGCCTTATGGCCCACTACACGCGGCGGACAAGAGGTCGTAAATCCTCTTCCGCACGACGCGAGGCACGCTCGGGTTGCGCTACAACCCCAATAACCGTGTCTCTGGGTTTCGTCAAACGGACGAAAACCAGAGACAGTAAACGCACATTTTTTCCAGCCCTTGGTCTTCGTCACCGGACCTCGGCCAAGGGGCAATAAATTAGCTGCTAGCCACTTGGCTAGCACGGCGTACATGGGCCACTTAGGCCTTCGTCGCGCTGCTCCGGGGTCCCATAAATCGCGCATTTTGGGAATTCTCCCTTATTGACTTGAGGTGGGGACTTCCTCCTCCACCGGTGAGGGCTGTTTCAGAAGAACCTCCGCCCTCAAGTCAAATCAACGAATGGGGATGATTCTTCCCCCGAAAACGGGCCCATGGCCAAAAAATCGCGTCACCACCGAGGTGACGAGTAAGCGGGCCTCGGAGCAGAGCGGCAGAATCGGCAAAGTTCGCATCAGAAAAGGTCAGCTTCAGAATCAGAGTCAGTAATCGCGCTATACCGTACCACCGCTACAATTCATTGTATCCAATTTAACTAGTCACCCAAGGTTAGTTCGGCCGGTGACAGGGCATTTGTCAAGTTTAAAATAAATTCTATTTGACACAAACGCGCGCATAATTTCTTCGTGAAAACGAACAGCCCAACTTTCCACTCTATCCTATCCTATCCTCTATCCTATCCTATAATATAATCTATTATATCCAATCCTCTATCCTATCCTATCCTCTATCCTATCCAATCCTCTATCCCATAATATCCTCTATTCTATCCTATCCTCTATCCTATCCTATCCTCAATGCAATCCTGAATCCTATCCAATCCTCTATCCTATCCTATCCTCTATCCTATCCTCTATCCTATCCAATCCTTTATCCTATCCAATCCCCTATCCCATCCTCTATCCTATCCTATCCTCAATCCTATCCTATCCTCTACCCTATCCTATCCTCTATCCTATCCTATGCTCTATCCTATTGTATCCTCTATCCTATTACATCCTCTATCCTATCATAAAGTCTATCATACAATATCCTCTATCGTATCCGATCCTGTATCCTATAATATCATATATCCTATCCTATTCTCTATCCTATCCTATCCTATATCATATCCTATCCTCTATCCTATCCTATCCAATCCTGTCCACTAGCCTATCCTATCCTCTATCCTATCCTATCCTCTATCCTATCCTATCCTCTACCCTAAAATATCCTCTATCCTATCCTATCCTCTGTCGTATCCTATTTTCTATCCTATCCTATCCTCTATTCTATCCTATCGTCTATCCTATAATATCCTCTATCCTATCCTATCCTGAATGCTATCCTGTATCCTATCCAATCCTCTATCCTATCCTATCCTCTATCCTATCCTATCCTCTATCCTATAATATAATCTATTATATCCAATCCTCTATCCTATAAAATCCTCTATTCTATAACATCCTCTATAATATCCAATCCTCTATCCTATCCTCTATCCTATCCTCTATCCTATCCTATCCTCAATGCAATCCTGTATCCTATACAATCCTCTAACCTATCCTATTCTCTATCCTATTTTATCCTCTATCCTATCCCATCCTCTATCCTATCCTATCCTCTATCCTATAATATCCTCTATCCTATCCTATCCTCTGTCGTATCCTATTTTCTATCCTATCCTATCCTCTATTCTATCCTATCGTCTATCCTATAATATCCTCTATCCTATAATAAAATCTATTCTATCCAATCCTCTATCCTATCCAATCCTCTATCCTATCCTATCCTCTATCCTATCCTATCCTCTATCCTATCCTCTATCCTATCCTATCCTCAATCCTATCCTATCCTCTATCCTATCCAATCGTCTATCCTATAATATCCTCTATCCTATCCAATCATGTATCCTATCCAATCCCCTATCCCATCCTCTATCCTATCCCATCCTCTATCCTATCCTATCCTCTATCCTATCCTATCCTCTATCCTATCCTATCCTCTATCCTATCCTCTATCCTATCCTATCCTCAATCCTATCCAATCGTCTATCCTATAATATCCTCTATCCTATCCTATCCTGAATGCTGTCCTGTATCCTATCCAATACTCTATCTTATCCAATCCTCTATCCCATAATATCCTCTATTCTATCATATCCTCTATCCTATCCTATCCTCAATGCAATCCTGTATCCTATTCAATCCTCTATCCTATCCTATCCTCTATCCCATTGTATCCTCTATCCTATCCCATCCTCTATCCTATCCTATCCTCTATTATATAATATCCTCTATCCTATCCTATCCTCTGTTTATCCTATTTTCTATCCTATCCTATCCTCTATTCTATCCTATCGTCTATCCTATAATATCCTCTATCCTATCCTATCCTCAATGCAATCCTGTATCCTATACAATCCTCTAACCTATCCTATTCTCTATCCTATTTTATCCTCTATCCTATCCCATCCTCTATCCTATCCCATCCTCTATCCTATCCTATCCTCTATCCTATTCTATCCTCTATCCTATCCTATCCTCTATCCTATCGTATCTTCTACCCTATCCCATCCTCTATCCTATCCTATCCTCTATCCTATCCAATCGTCTATCCTATAATATCCTCTATCCTATCCTATCCTGAATGCTATCCTGTATCCTATCCAATCCTCTATCTTATCCAATCCTCTATCCCATAATATCCTGTATTCTATCCAATCCTCTATCCTATCCTCTATCCTGTCCTCTATCCTATCCTCTATACTATCCTCTATCCTATCCTCTATCCTATCCAATCCTCTACCCTATCCTCTATCCTATCCTATCCTCAATGCAATCCTGTATCCTATACAATCCTCTAACCTATTCTATTCTCTATCCTATCCTATCCTCTATCCTATAATATCCTCTATCCTATCCTAACCTCTGTCGTATCCTATTTTCTATCCTATCCTATCCTTTATTCTATCCCATCGTCTATCCTATAATATCCTCTATCCTATCCGATCCTCAATGTTATCCTGTATCCTATCCAATCCTCTATCCTATCCTATCCTCTATCCTATAATAAAATCTATTCTATCCAATCCTCTATCCTATCCAATCCTCTATTCTATAACATCCTCTATCCTATCCAATCATGTATCCTATCCAATCCCCTATCCCATCCTCTATCCTATCCCATCCTCTATCCTATCCTATCCTCTATCCTATCATATCCTCTATCCTATCCTATCCTCTATCCTATCCTATCCTCAATCCTATCCTATCCTCTATCCTATCCAATCGTCTATCCTATAATATCCTCTATCCTATCCTATCCTGAATGCTATCCTGTATCCTATCCAATACTCTATCTTATCCAATCCTCTATCCTATAATATCCTCTATTCTATCATATCCTCTATCCTATCCTATCCTCAATGCAATCCTGTATCCTATCCAATCCTCTATCCTATCCTATCCTCTATCCTATTGTATCCTCTATCCTATCCCATCCTCTATCCTATCCTATCCTCTATCCTATAATATCCTCTATCCTATAATATCCTCTATCCTATCCTATCCTGAATGCTATCCTGTATCCTATCCAATACTCTATCTTATCCAATCCTCTATCCCATAATATCTTCTATTCTATCATATCCTCTATCCTCTAATATAATCTATTCTATCCAATCCTCTATCCTATCCAATCCTCTATTCTATAACATCCTCTATCCTATCCAATCCTGTTTCCTATCCAATCCCCTATCCCATCCTCTATCCTATCCCATCCTCTATCCTATCCCATCCTCTATCCTATCCCATCCTCTATCCTATCCAATCCTCAATCCTATCCATTCCTCAATTCTATAATATCCTCTATCCAATACAATCCTCTATCCTATCTTCCATCCTATCCTATCCTCTATGCTATAATATCATATATCGTATCCTATTCTCTATCCTATCCTATCCTCTATCCTATCCTATCCTCTATCCTATAATATCATATATCCTACCCTATCCTCTATCCTATCCTATCCTCTAGCCTATCCTATCCTCTATCCTATCCTATCCTCTATCCTATCCTATCCTCAATCCTATCCAATCCTCAATCCTATCCATTCCTCAATTCTATAATATCCTCTATCCAATACAATCCTCTATCCTATCTTCCATCCTATCCTATCCTCTATGCTATAATATCATATATCGTATCCTATTCTCTATCCTATCCTATCCTCTATCCTATCCTATCCTCTATCCTATAATATCATATATCCTACCCTATCCTCTATCCTATCCTATCCTCTATCCTATCCCATCCTCTATCCTATCATAATGTCTATCATACAATATCCTCTATCCTATCCAATCCTCTATCCTATCCTCTTCCCTATCCTCTATCCTATCACATCCTCTATCCTATCCTATCCTCTATCCTATCCTCTATCCTATCCTCTATTGTATCCTATCCTCTATCGTATCCAATCCCCTATCCTATCCTCTATCGTAACCAATCCTGTATCCTATAATATCATATATCATATCCTATCCTCTATCCTATCCTATCATATATCATATCCTATCCTCTATCCTATCCTATCCTCTATCCTATAATATCATATATCCTATCCTATTCTCTATCCTATCCTATCCTCTATCATATCCTATCCTCTATCCTATCCTATCCTATCTTGTCCACTAGCCTATCCTATCCTCTATCCTATCCTATCCTCTATCCTATCCTATCCTCTATCCTATCCTACCTCTACCCTAAAATATCCTCTATCCTATCCTATCCTCTGTCGTATCCTATTTTCTATCCTATCCTATCCTCTATTCTATCCTATCGCGTATCCTATAAAATCCTCTATCCTATCCTATCCTGAATGCTATCCTGTATCCTATCCAATCCTCTATCCTATAATATCCTCTATCCTATCCTATCCTGAATGCTATCCTGTATCCTATCCAATACTCTATCTTATCCAATCCTCTATCCCATAATATCCTCTATTCTATCATATCCTCTATCCTATCCTATCCTATATCCTATCCTATCCTCTATCCTATCCTATCCTCTATCCTATCCTATACTCTATCCTATCATATCCTCTATCCTATAATATCATATATCCTATCCTATTCTCTATCCTATCCTATCCTCTATCCTATCCTCTATCCTATCCTATCCTCTATCCTATCCTCTATCCTATTCCAAACCTCTATCCTATCTTCTATCCTATAATATCCTCTATTCTATCCAATCCTCTATCCTATCCATCCTCTATCCTATCCTCTATCCTATTCCAATCCTCTATCCTATCCTCTATCCTATAATATCCTCTATTCTATCCAATCCTCTATCCTATCCATCCTCCATCCTATCCTCTATCCTATCCTCTATCCTATCCTCTATCCTCTCCTATCCTCTATCGTATCCAATCCCCTGTCCTATCCTCTATCGTATCCAATCCTTCATCCTATCCAATCCCCTATCCCATCCCCTATCCTATCCTATCCTCAATCCTATCCTATCCTCTACCCTATCCTATCCTCTATCCTATCCTATCCACTAGCCTATCCTATCCTCTGTCCTATCCTATCCTCTATCCTATCCTATCCTCTACCCTAAAATATCCTCTATCCTATCCAATCCTCTATCCTGTCTTCTATCCTATCCTCTATACTATCCTCTATCCTATCCTCTATCCTGTCCTCTATCCTATCCTCTATACTATCCTCTATCCTATCCTCTATCCTATCCAATCCTCTATCCTATCCTCTATCCTATCCTCTATCCTATCCTATCCTCAATGCAATCCTGTATCCTATACAATCCTCTAACCTATTCTATTCTCTATCCTATCCTATCCTCTATCCTATAATAGCCTCTAGCCTATCCTAACCTCTGTCGTATCCTATTTTCTATCCTATCCTATCCTTTATTCTATCCCATCGTCTATCCTATCATATCCTCTAACCTATCCTATCCTCAATGCAATCCTGTATCCTATCCAATCCTCTATCCTATAATATCATATATCCTATCCTATTCTCTATCCTATCCTATCCTCTATCCTATCCAATCCTCTATCCTATCCTATCCTCTATCCTATCCTATCCTCTATCCTATCATATCCTCTATCCTATAATATCATATATCCTATCCGATTCTCTATCCTATCCTATCCTCTATCCTATCCTATCCTCTATCCTATCCTATCCTCTATCCTATCCTATCCTCTATCCTATCCTCTATCCTATTCCAAACCTCTATCCTATCTTCTATCCTATAATATCCTCTATTCTATCCAATCCTCTATCTTATCCATCCTCTATCCTATCCTCTATCCTATTCCAATCCTCTATCCTATCCTCTATCCTATAATATCCTCTATTCTATCCAATCCTCTATCCTATCCATCCTCCATCCTATCCTCTATCCTATCCTCTATCCTATCCTCTATCCTCTCCTATCCTCTATCGTATCCAATGCCCTGTCCTATCCTCTATCGTATCCAATCCTTCATCCTATCCAATCCCCTATCCCATCCCCTATCCTATCCTATCCTCAATCCTATCCTATCCTCTACCCTATCCTATCCTCTATCCTCTCCTATCCTCTATCGTATCCAATCCCCTGTCCTATCCCCTATCCTATCCAATCCTCTATCCTATAATATCCTCTATTCTATCCAATCCTCTATCCTATCCATTCCTCTATTCTATAATATCTTCTATCCTACCCAATCCTCTATCCTATCATCCATCCCATATTATCCACTATCCTATCCTGTCCTCTATCCTATCCTATCCTCTATCCTATCATATCCTCTATAATATCGTATCCTCTATCATATCCAATCCCCTATCCTATCCTCTATCCTATCCTATCCTCTATCCTATAATATCCTGTATCGTATCCTATCCTCTATCCTATCCTCTATCCTATCCACTATCCTATCCTACCCTATCCCCTATCCTATCCTATCCTCTATCCTATCGTATCCTCTGTCCTATCCTATCCTCTATCCTATCCAATCGTCTATCCTATAATATCCTCTATCCTATCCCATCCTCTATCCTATCCTATCCTCTATCATATCCTATCCTCTATCCTATCCTATCCTATCCTGTCTACTAGCCTATCCTATCCTCTATCCTATCCTATCCTCTATCCTATCCTACCTCTACCCTAAAATATCGTCTATCCTATCCTATCCTCTGTCGTATCCCATTTTCTATCCTATCCCATCCTCTATTCTATCCTATCGTCTATCCTATAATATCCTCTATCCTATCCTATCCTCTGTCGTATCTTATTTTCTGTCCTATCCTATCCTCTATTCTATCCTATCGTCTATCCTATAATATCCTCTATCCTATCCTATCCTGAATGCTATCCCGTATCCTATCCAATCCTCTATCCTATAATATCCTCTATCCTATCCTATCCTGAATGCTATCCTGTATCCTATCCAATACTCTATCTTATCCAATCCTCTATCCCATAATATCCTCTATTCTATCATATCCTCTATCCTATCCTATCCTCTATCCTATCCTATCCTCTATCCTATCCTATCCTCTATCCTATCCTATCCTATCTTGTCCACTAGCCTATCCTATCCTCTATCCTATTCTCTCCTCTATCCTATCCTATCCTCTATCCTAAAATATCCTCTATCCTATCCTATCCTCTGTCGTATCCTATTTTCTATCCTATCCTATCCTCTATTCTATCCTATCGCGTATCCTATAAAATCCTCTATCCTATCCTATCCTGAATGCTATCCTGTATCCTATCCAATCCTCTATCCTATAATATCCTCTATCCTATCCTATCCTGAATGCTATCCTGTATCCTATCCAATACTCTATCTTATCCAATCCTCTATCCCATAATATCCTCTATTCTATCATATCCTCTATCCTATCCTATCCTATATCCTATCCTATCCTCTATCCTATCCTATCCTCTATCCTATCCTATACTCTATCCTATCATATCCTCTATCCTATAATATCATATATCCTATCCTATTCTCTATCCTATCCTATCCTCTATCCTATCCTCTATCCTATCCTATCCTCTATCCTATCCTCTATCCTATTCCAAACCTCTATCCTATCTTCTATCCTATAATATCCTCTATTCTATCCAATCCTCTATCTTATCCATCCTCTATCCTATCCTCTATCCTATTCCAATCCTCTATCCTATCCTCTATCCTATAATATCCTCTATTCTATCCAATCCTCTATCCTATCCATCCTCCATCCTATACTCTATCCTATCCTCTATCCTATCCTCTATCCTCTCCTATCCTCTATCGTATCCAATGCCCTGTCCTATCCTCTATCGTATCCAATCCTTCATCCTATCCAATCCCCTATCCCATCCCCTATCCTATCCTATCCTCAATCCTATCCTATCCTCTACCCTATCCTATCCTCTATCCTCTCCTATCCTCTATCGTATCCAATCCCCTGTCCTATCCCCTATCCTATCCAATCCTCTATCCTATAATATCCTCTATTCTATCCAATCCTCTATCCTATCCATTCCTCTATTCTATAATATCTTCTATCCTATCCAATCCTCTATCCTATCATCCATCCCATATTATCCACTATCCTATCCTGTCCTCTATCCTATCCTATCCTCTATCCTATCATATCCTCTATAATATCGTATCCTCTATCATATCCAATCCCCTATCCTATCCTCTATCCTATCCTATCCTCTATCCTATAATATCCTGTATCGTATCCTATCCTCTATCCTATCCTCTATCCTATCCACTATCCTATCCTACCCTATCCCCTATCCTATCCTATCCTCTATCCTATCGTATCCTCTGTCCTATCCTATCCTCTATCCTATCCAATCGTCTATCCTATAATATCCTCTATCCTATCCCATCCTCTATCCTATCCTATCCTCTATCATATCCTATCCTCTATCCTATCCTATCCTATCCTGTCTACTAGCCTATCCTATCCTCTATCCTATCCTATCCTCTATCCTATCCTACCTCTACCCTAAAATATCCTCTATCCTATCCTATCCTCTGTCGTATCCCATTTTCTATCCTATCCCATCCTCTATTCTATCCTATCGTCTATCCTATAATATCCTCTATCCTATCCTATCCTCTGTCGTATCCTATTTTCTGTCCTATCCTATCCTCTATTCTATCCTATCGTCTATCCTATAATATCCTCTATCCTATCCTATCCTGAATGCTATCCTGTATCCTATCCAATCCTCTATCCTATAATATCCTCTATCCTATCCTATCCTGAATGCTATCCTGTATCCTATCCAATACTCTATCTTATCCAATCCTCTATCCCATAATATCCTCTATTCTATCATATCCTCTATCCTATCCTATCCTCTATCCTATCCTATCCTCTATCCTATCCTATCCTCTATCCTATCCTATACTCTATCCTATCCTATCCTCTATCCTATCCTATCCTCTATCCTATCCAATCCTCTATCCTATCCTATCCTCTATCCTATCCTATCCTCTATCCTATCCTATCCTCTATCCTATCCTATCCTCAATCCTATCCTATCCCCTATCCTATCCTCTATCCTATTCCAATCCTCTATCCTATCCTCTATCCTATAATATCCTCTATTCTATCCAATCCTCTATCCTATCCATCCTCTATCCTATCCTCTATCCTCTCCTATCCTCTATCGTATCCAATCCCCTATCCTATCCTCTATCGTATCCAATCCTTCATCCTATCCAATCCCCTACCCAACCTCTATCCTATCCTATCCTCAATCCTATCCTATCCTCTACCCTATCCTATCCTCTATCCTATCGTATCCTCTATCCTATTGTATCCTCTATCCTATCCCATCCTCTATCCTATCGTAATGTCTATCATACAATATCCTCTATCCTATCCAATCCTCTATCCTATCCTCTACCCTATCCTCTATCCTATCCTATCCTCAATCCTATCCTCTATCGTATCCAATCCCCTATCCTATCCTCTATCGTATCCAATCCTTCATCCTATCCAATCCCCTACCCAACCTCTATCCTATCCTATCCTCAATCCTATCCTATCCTCTACCCTATCCTATCCTCTATCCTATCGTATCCTCTATCCTATTGTATCCTCTATCCTATCCCATCCTCTATCCTATCGTAATGTCTATCATACAATATCCCCTATCCTATCCTATCCTCTATCCTATTCCAATCCTCTTTCCTATCCAATCCCCTATCCTATCCTGAATCGTCTCCTATCCCATATCCTATCATATCCTATCCTATCCTATCCTCTATCCTATTCCAATCCTCTATCCTATCCAAACTCCTATCCTATCCTTCATCCTATCCAATCCCCTATCCCATCCTCTACCCTATCCTATCCTCAATCTTATCCTATCCTCTATCCTATAATATCCTCTATCCTATCCAATCCTCTATCCTATCCTATCCTCTATCCTATCCTATCCTCTATCCTATAATATCATATATCCTATCCTATTCTCTATCCTATCGTATCCTCTATCATATCCTATCCTCTATCCTATCCTATCCTATCCTGTCCATTAGCCTATCCTATCCTCTATCCTATAATATCCTCTATCCTATCCTATCCCCAATGCAATCCTGTATCCTATCCAATCCTCTATCCTATCCTATCCTCTATCCTATTGTATCCTCTATCCTATCCCATCCTCTATCCTATCCTATCCTCTATTCTATAATATCCTCTATACTATCCTATCCTCTGTCGTATCCTATTTTCTATCCTATCCTATCCTCTTTCCTATCCTGTTCTCTATCCTATCCTATCCTCTATCCTATCCTATCCTCTATCCTATTGTATCCTCTATCCTATCCCATCCTCTATCCCATCCTATCCTCTATCCTATAATATCCTCTATCCTATCCTATCCTCTGTAGTATCCTATTTTCTATCCTATCCTATCCTCTTTCCTATCCTGTTCTCTATCCTATCCTATCCTCTACCCTATCCTATCCTCTATCCTATCCTATCCTCTATCCTATCCTATCCTCTATCCCATAATATCCTCCATTCTATCCAATCCTCTATCCTATCCATTCCTCTATTCTATAATATCCTCTATCCTATCCAATCCTCTATGCTATCCTCTATCCTATCCTCTATCCTATCCTATCCTCAATGCAATCCTGTATCCTATCCAATCCTCTATCCTATCCTATCCTCTATCCTATCGTATCTTCTATCCTATCCCATCCTCTATCCTATCCTATCCTCTATCTTATCCAATCGTCTATCCTATAATATCCTCCATCCTATCCTATCCTGAATGCTATCCTGTATCCTATCCAATCCTCTATCTTATCCAATCCTCTATCCCATAATATCCTCTATTCTATCCAATCCTCTATCCTATCCATTCCACTATTCTATAATATCCTCTATCCTATCCAATCCTCTATCCTATCCTCTATCCTATCCTATCCTCAATGCAATCCAATCCTCTATCCTATCCTATCCTCCATAGTATCCTATCCTCTATCCTATCCTCTATCCTATCCTATCCTCTATCATATCCTATCCTCTATCCTATCCTATCCTATCCTATCCTATCCACTAGCCTATCCTATCCTCTGTCCTATCCTATCCTCTATCCTATCCTATCCTCTACCCTAAAATATCCTCTATCCTATCCAATCCTCTATCCTGTCTTCTATCCTATCCTCTATACTATCCTCTATCCTATCCTCTATCCTGTCCTCTATCCTATCCTCTATACTATCCTCTATCCTATCCTCTATCCTATCCAATCCTCTATCCTATCCAATCCTCTATCCTATCCTCTATCCTATCCTCTATCCTATCCTATCCTCAATGCAATCCTGTATCCTATACAATCCTCTAACCTATTCTATTCTCTATCCTATCCTATCCTCTATCCTATCCTAACCTCTGTCGCATCCTATTTTCTATCCTATCCTATCCTTTATTCTATCCCATCGTCTATCCTATAATATCCTCTATCCTATCCGATCCTCAATGCTATCCTGTATCCTATCCAATCCTCTATCCTATCCTATCCTCTATCCTATAATAAAATCTATTCTATCCAATCCTCTATCCTATCCAATCCTCTATTCTATAACATCCTCTATCCTATCCTATCCTCTATCCTATTGTATCCTCTATCCTATCCCATCCACTATCCTATCCTATCCTCTATCCTATAATATCCTCTATTCTATCATATCCTCTATCCTATCCTATCCTCAATGCAATCCTGTATCCAATCCAATCCTCTATCCTATCCTATCCTCTATCCTGTTGTATCCTCTATCCTATTGTATCCTCTATCCTATCCCATCCTGTATCCTATCCTATCCTCTATTATATAATATCCTCTATCCTATCCTATCCTCTATCCTATCCTATCCTCTATCCTATCCTATCCTCTATCCTATCCTATCCTCTATCCTATCCTATCCTCTATCCTATCCTATCCTCTATCCTATCCTATCCTCTATCCTATCCTCTATCCTATTCCAAACCTCTATCCTATCTTCTATCCTATAATATCCTCTATTCTATCCAATCCTCTATCCTATCCATCCTCTATCCTATCCTCTATCCTATTCCAATCCTCTATCCTATCCTCTATCCTATAATATCCTCTATTCTATCCAATCCTCTATCCTATCCATCCTCCATCCTATCCTCTATCCTATCCTATCCTCAATGCAATCCAATCCTCTATCCTATCCTATCCTCCATAGTATCCTATCCTCTATCCTATCCTCTATCCTATCCTATCCTCTATCATATCCTATCCTCTATCCTATCCTATCCTATCCTATCCTATCCACTAGCCTATCCTATCCTCTGTCCTATCCTATCCTCTATCCTATCCTATCCTCTACCCTAAAATATCCTCTATCCTATCCAATCCTCTATCCTGTCTTCTATCCTATCCTCTATACTATCCTCTATCCTATCCTCTATCCTGTCCTCTATCCTATCCTCTATACTATCCTCTATCCTATCCTCTATCCTATCCAATCCTCTATCCTATCCTCTATCCTATCCTCTATCCTATCCTATCCTCAATGCAATCCTGTATCCTATACAATCCTCTAACCTATTCTATTCTCTATCCTATCCTATCCTCTATCCTATCCTAACCTCTGTCGTATCCTATTTTCTATCCTATCCTATCCTTTATTCTATCCCATCGTCTATCCTATAATATCCTCTATCCTATCCGATCCTCAATGCTATCCTGTATCCTATCCAATCCTCTATCCTATCCTATCCTCTATCCTATCCTATCCTCTATCCTATCCTATCCTCTATCCTATCCTATCCTCTATCCTATCCTATCCTCTATCCTATCCTATCCTCTATCCTATCCTATCCTCTATCCTATCCTCTATCCTATTCCAAACCTCTATCCTATCTTCTATCCTATAATATCCTCTATTCTATCCAATCCTCTATCCTATCCATCCTCTATCCTATCCTCTATCCTATTCCAATCCTCTATCCTATCCTCTATCCTATAATATCCTCTATTCTATCCAATCCTCTATCCTATCCATCCTCCATCCTATCCTCTATCCTATCCTCTATCCTATCCTCTATCCTCTCCTATCCTCTATCGTATCCAATGCCTTGTCCTATCCTCTATCGTATCCAATCCTTCATCCTATCCAATCCCCTATCCCATCCCCTATCCTATCCTATCCTCAATCCTATCCTATCCTCTACCCTATCCTATCCTCTATCCTCTCCTATCCTCTATCGTATCCAATCCCCTGTCCTATCCCCTATCCTATCCAATCCTCTATCCTATAATATCCTCTATTCTATCCAATCCTCTATCCTATCCATTCCTCTATTCTATAATATCTTCTATCCTATAAAATCCTCTATCCTATCATCCATCCCATATTATCCACTATCCCATCCTGTCCTCTATCCTATCCTATCCTCTATCCTATCATATCCTCTATAATATCGTATCCTCTATCATATCCAATCCCCTATCCTATCCTCTATCCTATCCTATCCTCTATCCTATAATATCCTGTATCGTATCCTATCCTCTATCCTATCCTCTATCCTATCCACTAGCCTATCCTATCCTCTATCCTATCCTATCCTCTATCCTATCCTATCCTCTACCCTAAACTATCCTCTATCCTATCCAATCCTCTATCCTGTCCTCTATCCTATCCTCTATACTATCCTCTATCCTATCCTCTATCCTATCCAATCCTCTATCCTATCCTCTATCCTATCCTCTATCCTATCCTCTATCCTATCCTATCCTCAATGCAATCCTGTATCCTATACAATCCTCTAACCTATCCTATTCTCTATCCTATTTTATCCTCTATCCTATCCCATCCTCTATCCTATCCTATCCTCTATCCTATAATATCCTCTATCCTATCCTATCCTCTGTCGTATCCTATTTTCTATCCTATCCTATCCTCTATTCTATCCTATCGTCTATCCTATAATATCCTCTTTTCTATCCAATCCTCTATCCTATCCATCCTCTATCCTATCCTCTATCCTATCCTCTATCCTATCCTCTATCCTATCCAATCCATTATCCTATCCAATCCCCTATCCCATCCTCTATCCTATCCTATCCTCAATCCTATCCTATCCTCTACCCTATCCTATCCTCTATCCTATCCTATCCTCTATCCCATCCTCTATCCTGTCATAATATCTATCATACAATATCCTCTATCCTATCCAATCCTCTATCCTATCCTCTTCCCTATCCTCTATCCTATCACATCCTCTATCCTATCCTATCCTCTATCCTATCCTCTATCATATCCTATCCTCTATCCTATCCTATCCTCTATCCTATAATATCATATATCCTATCCTATTCTCTATCCTATCCTATCCTCTATCATATCCTATCCTCTATCCTATCCTATCCTATCCTGTCCACTAGCCTATCCTATCCTCTATCCTATCCTATTCTCTATCCTATCCTACCTCTACATTAAAATATCCTCTATCCTATCCTATCCTCTGCCGTATCCTATTTTCTATCCTATCCCATCCTCTATTCTATCCTATCGTCTATCCTATAATATCCTCTATCCTACCCTATCCTGAATGCTATCCTGTATCCTATCCAATACTCCATCTTATCCAATCCTCTATCCCATAATATCCTCTATTCTATCATATCCTCTATCCTATCCTATCCTCAATGCAATCCTGTATCCTATCCAATCCTCTATCCTATAATATCATATATCCTATCCTATTCTCTATCCTATCCTATCCTCTATCCTATCCAATCCTCTATCCTATCCTATCCTCTATCCTATCCTATCCTCTATCCTATCATATCCTCTATCCTATAATATCATATATCCTATCCTATTCTCTATCCTATCCTATCCTCTATCCTATCCTATCCTCTATCCTATCCTATCCTCTATCCTATCCTATCCTCTATCCTATCCTATCCTCTATCCTATCCTCTATCCTATCCTCTATCCTATTCCAAACCTCTATCCTATCTTCTATCCTATAATATCCTCTATTCTATCCAATCCTCTATCCGATCCATCCTCTATCCTATCCTCTATCCTATTCCAATCCTCTATCCTATCCTCCATCCCATAATATCCTCTATTCTATCCAATCCTCTATCCTATCCATCCTCCATCCTATCCTCTATCCTATCCTCTATCCTATCCTCTATCCTCTCCTATCCTCTATCGTATCCAATCCCCTGTCCTATCCTCTATCGTATCCAATCCTTCATCCTATACAATCCCCTATCCCATCCCCTATCCTATCCTATCCTCAATCCTATCCTATCCTCTACCCTATCCTATCCTCTATCCTCTCCTATCCTCTATCGTATCCAATCCCCTGTCCTATCCCCTATCCTATCTAATCCTCTATCCTATAATATCCTCTATTCTATCCAATCCTCTATCCTATCCATTCCTCTATTCTATAATATCTTCTATCCTATCCTATCCTGAATGCTATCCTGTATCCTATCCAATACTCCATCTTATCCAATCCTCTATCCCATAATATCCTCTATTCTATCATATCCTCTATCCTATCCTATCCTCAATGCAATCCTGTATCCTATCCAATCCTCTATCCTATAATATCATATATCCTATCCTATTCTCTATCCTATCCTATCCTCTATCCTATCCAATCCTCTATCCTATCCTATCCTCTATCCTATCCTATCCTCTATCCTATCATATCCTCTATCCTATAATATCATATATCCTATCCTATTCTCTATCCTATCCTATCCTCTATCCTATCCTATCCTCTATCCTATCCTATCCTCTATCCTATCCTATCCTCTATCCTATCCTATCCTCTATCCTATCCTATCCTCTATCCTATCCTATCCTCTATCCTATTCCAAACCTCTATCCTATCTTCTATCCTATAATATCCTCTATTCTATCCAATCCTCTATCCGAACCATCCTCTATCCTATCCTCTATCCTATTCCAATCCTCTATCCTATCCTCTATCCCATAATATCCTCTATTCTATCCAATCCTCTATCCTATCCATCCTCCATCCTATCCTCTATCCTATCCTCTATCCTATCCTCTATCCTCTCCTCTCCTCTATCGTATCCAATCCCCTGTCCTATCCTCTATCGTATCCAATCCTTCATCCTATCCAATCCCCTATCCCATCCCCTATCCTATCCTATCCTCAATCCTATCCTATCCTCTACCCTATCCTATCCTCTATCCTCTCCTATCCTCTATCGTATCCAATCCCCTGTCCTATCCCCTATCCTATCCAATCCTCTATCCTATAATATCCTCTATTCTATCCAATCCTCTATCCTATCCATTCCTCTATTCTATAATATCTTCTATCCTATCCAATCCTCTATCCTATCATCCATCCCATATTATCCACTATCCTATCCTGTCCTCTATCCTATCCTATCTTCTATCCTATCATATCCTCTATAATATCGTATCCTCTATCATATCGAATCCCCTATCCTATCCTCTATCCTATAATATCCTGTATCGTATCCTATCCTCTATCCTATCCTCTATCCTATCCACTATCCTATCCTATCCTATCCCCTATCCTATCCTATCCTCTATCCTATCGTATCCTCTGTCCTATCCTATCCTCTATCCTATCCAATCGTCTATCCTATAATATCCTCTATCCTATCCCATCCTCTATCCTATCCAATCCTCTATCATATCCTATCCTCTATCCTATCCTATCCTCTATCCTATAATATCCTCTATCCTATCCTATCCCCAATGCAATCCTGTATCCTATCCAATCCTCTATCCTATCCAATCGTCTATCCTATAATATCCTCTATCCTATCCCATCCTCTATCCTATCCAATCCTCTATCCTATAATATCCTCTATCCTATCCTATCCTCTGTTGTATCCTATTTTCTATCCTATCCTATCCTCTATCCTATCCAATCCCCTATCCTATCCTCAATCTTATCCTATCCTCTATCCTATCCTATCCTCTATCCTATCCTATCTTCTATCCTATCGTATCCTCTATCCTATCCTATCCTCTATCCTATCCAATCGTCTATCCTATAATATCCTCTATCCTATCCCATCCTCTATCCTATCCAATCCTCTATCCTATAATATCCTCTATCCTATCCTATCCTCTGTTGTATCCTATTTTCTATCCTATCCAATCCTCTATCCTATCCTATCCTCTATCCTATCCTATCCTCTATCCTATCCTATCCTCTATCCTATCCTATCCTCAATCCTATCCTATCCCCTATCCTATCCTCTATCCTCTCCTATCCTCTATCGTATCCAATCCCCTACCCTATCCTCTATCGTATCCAATCCTTCATCCTATCCAATCCCCTATCCCATCCTCTACCCTATCCTATCCTCAATCTTATCCTATCCTCTATCCTATAATATCCTCTATCCTATCCAATCCTCTATCCTATCCTATCCTCTATCCTATCCTATCTTCTATCCTATAATATCCTCAATCCTATCCAATCCTCTATCCTATCCTCTATCGTATCCTCTATCCTATCCAATCCTCTATCCTATCCTAACCTCTATCCTATCCTACCCTCTATCCTATCATATCCTCTATCCTATAATATCATATATCCTATCCTATTCTCTATCCTATCCTATCCTCTATCCTATCCTCTATTCTATCCTATCCTCTATCCTATCCTATCCTCTATCCTATCATATCCTCTATCCTATAATATCATATATCCTATCCTATTCTCTATCCTATCCTATCCTCTATCCTATCCTATCCTCTATCCTATCCTATCCTCTATCCTATTGTATCCTCTATCCTATCCCATCCTCTATCCTATCCTATCCTCTATCCTATCGTATCCTCTATCCTATCCTATCCTCTAACCTATCCAATCGTCTATCCTATAATATCCTCTATCCTATCCCATCCTCTATCCTATCCAATCCTCTATCCTATAATATCCTCTATCCTATCCTATCCTCTGTTGTATCCTATTTTCTATCCTATCCAATCCTCTATCCTATCCTATCCTCTATCCTATCCTATCTTCTATCCTATAATATCCTCTATCGTATCCAATCCCCTACCCTATCCTCTATCGTATCCAATCCTTCATCCAATCCAATCCCCTATCCCATCCTCTACCCTATCCTATCCTCAATCCTATCCTATCCTCTACCCTATCCTATCATCTATCCTATCCTATCCTCTATCCTATTGTATCCTCTATCCTATCCAATCTTCTATCCTATCCTCTACCCTATCGTCTATCCTATCCTATCCTCAATCCTATCCTATCCCCTATCCTATCCTATCCTCTATCCTATTCCAATCCTCTATCCTATCCTATCCTGTATCCTATTGTATCCTCTATCCTATCCTATCCTCAATGCAATCCTGTATCCTATCCAATCCTCTATCCTATCCTATCCTCTATCCTATTGTATCCTCTATCCTATCCCATCCTCTATCCTATCCTATCCTCTATCCTATAATATCCTCTATCCTATCCTATCCTCTGTTGTATCCTATTTTCTATCCTATCGTATCCTCTATCCTATCCTATCCTCTATCCTATCCAATCCCCTATCCTATCCTCAATCTTATCCTATCCTCAATCCTATCCTATCATCTATCCTATCCAATCGTCTATCCTATAATATCCTCTATCCTATCCCATCCTCTATCCTATCCAATCCTCTATCCTATAATATCCTCTATCCTATCCTATCCTCTGTTGTATCCTATTTTCTATCCTATCCTATCCTCTATCCTATCCAATCCCCTATCCTATCCTCAATCTTATCCTATCCTCTATCCTATAATATCCTCTATCCTATGCAATCCTCTATCCTATACTATCCTCTATCCTATCCTATCCTCTATCCTATCGTATCCTCTATCCTATCCTATCCTCTATCCTATCCAATCGTCTAACCTATAATATCCTCTATCCTATCCCATCCTCTATCCTATCCAATCCTCTATCCTATAATATCCTCTATCCTATCCTATCCTCTGTTGTATCCTATTTTCTATCCTATCCTATCCTCTATCCTATCCTATCCTCTATCCTATCCTATCCTCTATCCTATCCTATCCTCTATCCTATCATATCCTCTATCCTATAATATCATATATCCTATCCTATTCTCTATCCTATCCTATCCTCTATCCTATCCTATCCTCTATCCTATCCTATCCTCTATCCTATTGTATCCTCTATCCTATCCCATCCTCTATCCTATCCTATCCTCTATCCTATCGTATCCTCTATCCTATCCTATCCTCTAACCTATCCAATCGTCTATCCTATAATATCCTCTATCCTATCCCATCCTCTATCCTATCCAATCCTCTATCCTATAATATCCTCTATCCTATCCTATCCTCTGTTGTATCCTATTTTCTATCCTATCCAATCCTCTATCCTATCCTATCCTCTATCCTATCCTATCTTCTATCCTATAATATCCTCTATCGTATCCAATCCCCTACCCTATCCTCTATCGTATCCAATCCTTCATCCTATCCAATCCCCTATCCCATCCTCTACCCTATCCTATCCTCAATCCTATCCTATCCTCTACCCTATCCTATCCTCTATCCTATCCTATCCTCTATCCTATTGTATCCTCTATCCTATCCCATCCTCTATCCTATCGTAATGTCTATCAT
This sequence comes from Halictus rubicundus, assembly GCF_050948215.1. Lineage (NCBI taxonomy): Eukaryota > Metazoa > Arthropoda > Insecta > Hymenoptera > Halictidae > Halictus > Halictus rubicundus. The sequence goes on from NW_027488649.1 coordinate 323,063, forward strand.
ACAATATCCTCTATCCTATCCAATCTTCTATCCTATCCTCTACCCTATCCTCTATCCTATCCTATCCTCAATCCTATCCTATCCCCTATCCTATCCTATCCTCTATCCTATTCCAATCCTCTATCCTATCCAATCCCCTATCTTATCCTGAATCCTATCCAATCCCCTATCCTATCCTCAATACTATCCCATCCTCTATCCTATCCTATCCTGTATCCTATTGTATCCTCTATCGTATCCTATCCTCAATGCAATCCTGTATCCTATCCAATCCTCTTTCCTATCCTATCCTCTATCCTATTGTATCCTCTATCCTATCCCATCCTCTATCCTATCCTATCCTCTATCCTATAATATCCTCTATCCTATCCTATCCTCTGTTGTATCCTATTTTCTGTCCTATCCTATCCTCTATCCTATCCTGTCCTCTATTCTATCCTATCCTCTATCCTATTGTATCCTCTATCCTATCCCATCCTCTATCCTATCCTATCCTCTATCCTATCCTACATTCTAGCCTATCCTATCCTCTATCCTAACCTATCCTCTATCCTATAATATCATATATCCTACCCTATCCTCTATCCTACCGTTTGTCCTATCCAATCCCCTATCCTATCCCCAATACTATCCCATCCTCTATCCTATCCTATCCTATATCCTATTGTATCCTCTATCCTATCCTATCCTCAATGCAATCCTGTATCCTATCCAATTCTCTATCCTATCCTATCCTCTATCCTATTGTATCCTCTATCCTATCGTATCCTCTATCCTATCGTATCCTCTATCCTATCCTATCCTCTATCCTATCCTATCCTCCATCCTATCCTATCCTCAATCCTATCCTATCCCCTATCCTATCCTATCCTCTCTCCTATTTCAGTCCTCTATCCTATAATATCCTCTATCCTATCCTATCCTCTGTTGTATCCTATTTTCTATCCTATCCAATCCTCTATCCTATCCTATCCTCTATCCTATCCTATCCTCTATCCTATCCTATCCTCTATCCTATCCTATCCTCAATCCTATCCTATCCCCTATCCTATCCTCTATCCTCTCCTATCCTCTATCGTATCCAATCCCCTACCCTATCCTCTATCGTATCCAATCCTTCATCCTATCCAATCCCCTATCCCATCCTCTACCCTATCCTATCCTCAATCTTATCCTATCCTCTATCCTATAATATCCTCTATCCTATCCAATCCTCTATCCTATCCTATCCTCTATCCTATCCTATCTTCTATCCTATAATATCCTCAATCCTATCCAATCCTCTATCCTATCCTCTATCGTATCCTCTATCCTATCCAATCCTCTATCCTATCCTAACCTCTATCCTATCCTACCCTCTATCCTATCATATCCTCTATCCTATAATATCATATATCCTATCCTATTCTCTATCCTATCCTATCCTCTATCCTATCCTCTATTCTATCCTATCCTATCCTCTATCCTATTGTATCCTCTATCCTATCCCATCCTCTATCCTATCCTATCCTCTATCCTATCGTATCCTCTATCCTATCCTATCCTCTAACCTATCCAATCGTCTATCCTATAATATCCTCTATCCTATCCCATCCTCTATCCTATCCAATCCTCTATCCTATAATATCCTCTATCCTATCCTATCCTCTGTTGTATCCTATTTTCTATCCTATCCAATCCTCTATCCTATCCTATCCTCTATCCTATCCTATCTTCTATCCTATAATATCCTCTATCGTATCCAATCCCCTACCCTATCCTCTATCGTATCCAATCCTTCATCCTATCCAATCCCCTATCCCATCCTCTACCCTATCCTATCCTCAATCCTATCCTATCCTCTACCCTATCCTATCCTCTATCCTATCCTATCCTCTATCCTATTGTATCCTCTATCCTATCCAATCTTCTATCCTATCCTCTACCCTATCCTCTATCCTATCCTATCCTCTCTCCTATTTCAGTCCTCTATCCTATAATATCCTCTATCCTATCCTATCCTCTGTTGTATCCTATTTTCTATCCTATCCAATCCTCTATCCTATCCTATCCTCTATCCTATCCTATCCTCTATCCTATCCTATCCTCTATCCTATCCTATCCTCAATCCTATCCTATCCCCTATCCTATCCTCTATCCTCTCCTATCCTCTATCGTATCCAATCCCCTACCCTATCCTCTATCGTATCCAATCCTTCATCCTATCCAATCCCCTATCCCATCCTCTACCCTATCCTATCCTCAATCTTATCCTATCCTCTATCCTATAATATCCTCTATCCTATCCAATCCTCTATCCTATCCCATCCTCTATCCTATCCTATCCTCTGTCCTATAATATCCTCTATCCTATCCTATCCTCTGTTGTATCCTATTTTCTATCCTATCGTATCCTCTATCCTATCCTATCCTCTATCCTATCCAATCCCCTATCCTATCCTCAATCTTATCCTATCCTCAATCCTATCCTATCATCTATCCTATCCAATCGTCTATCCTATAATATCCTCTATCCTATCCCATCCTCTATCCTATCCAATCCTCTATCCTATAATATCCTCTATCCTATCCTATCCTCTGTTGTATCCTATTTTCTATCCTATCCTATCCTCTATCCTATCCAATCCCCTATCCTATCCTCAATCTTATCCTATCCTCTATCCTATAATATCCTCTATCCTATGCAATCCTCTATCCTATACTATCCTCTATCCTATCCTATCCTCTATCCTATCGTATCCTCTATCCTATCCTATCCTCTATCCTATCCAATCGTCTAACCTATAATATCCTCTATCCTATCCCATCCTCTATCCTATCCAATCCTCTATCCTATAATATCCTCTATCCTATCCTATCCTCTGTTGTATCCTATTTTCTATCCTATCCTATCCTCTATCCTATCCTATCCTCTATCCTATCCTATCCTCTATCCTATCCTATCCTCTATCCTATCATATCCTCTATCCTATAATATCATATATCCTATCCTATTCTCTATCCTATCCTATCCTCTATCCTATCCTATCCTCTATCCTATCCTATCCTCTATCCTATCCAATCGTCTAACCTATAATATCCTCTATCCTATCCCATCCTCTATCCTATCCAATCCTCTATCCTATAATATCCTCTATCCTATCCTATCCTCTGTTGTATCCTATTTTCTATCCTATCCTATCCTCTATCCTATCCTATCCTCTATCCTATCCTATCCTCTATCCTATCCTATCCTCTATCCTATCATATCCTCTATCCTATAATATCATATATCCTATCCTATTCTCTATCCTATCCTATCCTCTATCCTATCCTATCCTCTATCCTATCCTATCCTCTATCCTATTGTATCCTCTATCCTATCCCATCCTCTATCCTATCCTATCCTCTATCCTATCGTATCCTCTATCCTATCCTATCCTCTAACCTATCCAATCGTCTATCCTATAATATCCTCTATCCTATCCCATCCTCTAACCTATCCAATCCTCTATCCTATAATATCCTCTATCCTATCCTATCCTCTGTTGTATCCTATTTTCTATCCTATCCAATCCTCTATCCTATCCTATCCTCTATCCTATCCTATCTTCTATCCTATAATATCCTCTATCGTATCCAATCCCCTACCCTATCCTCTATCGTATCCAATCCTTCATCCTATCCAATCCCCTATCCCATCCTCTACCCTATCCTATCCTCAATCCTATCCTATCCTCTACCCTATCCTATCCTCTATCCTATCCTATCCTCTATCCTATTGTATCCTCTATCCTATCCCATCCTCTATCCTATCGTAATGTCTATCATACAATATCCTCTATCCTATCCAATCTTCTATCCTATCCTCTACCCTATCCTCTATCCTATCCTATACTCTATCCTATCCAATCCCCGATCCTATCCTCAATCTTATCCTATCCTCTATCCTATAATATCCTCTATCCAATCCAAACCTCTATCCTATAATATCCTCTATACTATCCAATCCTCTATCCTGTCCTCTATCCTATCCTCTATACTATCCTCTATCCTATCCTCTATCTTATCCAATCCTCTATCCCATAATATCCTCTATTCTATCCGATCCCCTATCCTATCCTGAATCCTATCCTATCCCGTATCCTATCCTATCCTATCCTATTCTATAATATCATATATCCTATCCTATCCTATATCCTATCCTATATCCTATCCTATCCTCTATCCTATCCAATCGTCTATCCTATGATATCCTCTATCCTATCCAATCCTCTATCCTATCCATTCCTCTATTCTATAATATCCTCTATCCTATCCAATCCTCTATCCTATAATATCCTCTATCCTATCCTATCCTCTGTTGTATCCTATTTTCTATCCTATCCTATCCTCTATCCTATCCTATCCTCTATCCTATCCTATCCTCTATCCTATCCTATCCTCTATCCTATCATATCCTCTATCCTATAATATCATATATCCTATCCTATTCTCTATCCTATCCTATCCTCTATCCTATCCTATCCTCTATCCTATCCTATCCTCTATCCTATCCAATCGTCTAACCTATAATATCCTCTATCCTATCCCATCCTCTATCCTATCCAATCCTCTATCCTATAATATCCTCTATCCTATCCTATCCTCTGTTGTATCCTATTTTCTATCCTATCCTATCCTCTATCCTATCCTATCCTCTATCCTATCCTATCCTCTATCCTATCCTATCCTCTATCCTATCATATCCTCTATCCTATAATATCATATATCCTATCCTATTCTCTATCCTATCCTATCCTCTATCCTATCCTATCCTCTATCCTATCCTATCCTCTATCCTATTGTATCCTCTATCCTATCCCATCCTCTATCCTATCCTATCCTCTATCCTATCGTATCCTCTATCCTATCCTATCCTCTAACCTATCCAATCGTCTATCCTATAATATCCTCTATCCTATCCCATCCTCTAACCTATCCAATCCTCTATCCTATAATATCCTCTATCCTATCCTATCCTCTGTTGTATCCTATTTTCTATCCTATCCAATCCTCTATCCTATCCTATCCTCTATCCTATCCTATCTTCTATCCTATAATATCCTCTATCGTATCCAATCCCCTACCCTATCCTCTATCGTATCCAATCCTTCATCCTATCCAATCCCCTATCCCATCCTCTACCCTATCCTATCCTCAATCCTATCCTATCCTCTACCCTATCCTATCCTCTATCCTATCCTATCCTCTATCCTATTGTATCCTCTATCCTATCCAATCCTCTATCCTATCCTCTATCCTATCCTATCCTCTATCCTATCCTATCCTCAATCCTATCCTATCCCCTATCCTATCCTATCCTATCCTATTCTATCCTCTATTCTATCCTATTTTCTGTCCTATCCTATCCTCTATCCTATCCTGTCCTCTATTCTATCCTATCCTCTATCCTATTGTATCCTCTATCCTATCCCATCCTCTATCCTATCCTATCCTCTATCCTATCCTACATTCTAGCATATCCTATCCTCTATCCTAACCTATCCTCTATCCTATAATATCATATATCCTACCCTATCCTCTATCCTACCGTTTGTCCTATCCAATCCCCTATCCTATCCCCAATACTATCCCATCCTCTATCCTATCCTATCCTATATCCTATTGTATCCTCTATCCTATCCTATCCTCAATGCAATCCTGTATCCTATCCAATTCTCTATCCTATCCTATCCTCTATCCTATTGTATCCTCTATCCTATCCCATCCTCTATCCTATCGTATCCTCTATCCTATCCTATCCTCTATCCTATCCTATCCTCCATCCTATCCTATCCTCAATCCTATCCTATCCCCTATCCTATCCTATCCTCTCTCCTATTTCAGTCCTCTATTCTACCCAATCCCCTGTCCTATCCTGAATCCTATCCTATCCCGTATCCTATCCTATTCTATCCTCTATCCTATACTACCGTTTGTCCTATCCTATCCTCTGTCCTATCCTATAATATCCTCTATCCTATGCAATCCTCTATCCTATCCTATCCTCTATCCTATCCTATCCTCTATCCTATCGTATCCTCTATCCTATCCTATCCTCTATGCTATCCTATCCTATCCTCAATCCTATCCTATCCTCTATCCTATCCAATCGTCTATATTATGATATCCTCTATCCCATCCAATCCTCTATCCTATCCATTCCTCTATTCTATAATATCCTCTATCCTATCCAATCCTCTATCGTATCCTCTATCCTATCCTATCCTCTACCCTAAAATATCCTCTATTCTATCCAATCCTCTATCCTGTCCTCTATCCTATCCTATCCTCTATCCTATCCTATCCTCTATCCTATCCTATCCTCTATCCTATACTATCCTCAATCCTATCCTATCCCCTATCCTATCCTATCCTGTATCCTATAATATCGTCTATTCTATTCAATCCTCTATCCTATCCAATCCTCTATCCTATAATATCCTCTATCCTATCCTATCCTCTGTTGTATCCTATTTTCTATCCTATCCAATCCTCTATCCTATCCTATCCTCTATCCTATCCTATCTTCTATCCTATAATATCCTCTATCGTATCCAATCCCCTACCCTATCCTCTATCGTATCCAATCCTTCATCCTATACAATCCCCTATCCCATCCTCTACCCTATCCTATCCTCAATCCTATCCTATCCTCTACCCTATCCTATCCTCTATCCTATCCTATCCTCTATCCTATTGTATCCTCTATCCTATCCCATCCTCTATCCTATCGTAATGTCTATCATACAATATCCTCTATCCTATCCAATCTTCTATCCTATCCTCTACCCTATCCTCTATCCTATCCTATCCTCAATCCTATCCTATCCCCTATCCTATCCTATCCTCTATCCTATTCCAATCCTCTATCCTATCCAATCCCCTATCTTATCCTGAATCCTATCCAATCCCCTATCCTATCCTCAATACTATCCCATCCTCTATCCTATCCTATCCTGTATCCTATTGTATCCTCTATCCTATCCTATCCTCAATGCAATCCTGTATCCTATCCAATTCTCTATCCTATCCTATCCTCTATCCTATTGTATCCTCTATCCTATCCAATCCTCTATCCTATCCTATCCTCTATCCTATCCTATCCTCTATCCTATCCTATCCTCTATCCTATCCTATCCTCAATCCTATCCTATCCCCTATCCTATCCTCTATCCTCTCCTATCCTCTATCGTATCCAATCCCCTACCCTATCCTCTATCGTATCCAATCCTTCATCCTATCCAATCCCCTATCCCATCCTCTACCCTATCCTATCCTCAATCCTATCCTATCCTCTACCCTATCCTATCCTCTATCCTATCCTATCCTCTATCCTATTGTATCCTCTATCCTATCCAATCCTCTATCCTATCCTCTATCCTATCCTATCCTCTATCCTATCCTATCCTCAATCCTATCCTATCCCCTATCCTATCCTATCCTATCCTATTCTATCCTCTATTCTATCCTATTTTCTGTCCTATCCTATCCTCTATCCTATCCTGTCCTCTATTCTATCCTATCCTCTATCCTATTGTATCCTCTATCCTATCCCATCCTCTATCCTATCCTATCCTCTATCCTATCCTACATTCTAGCATATCCTATCCTCTATCCTAACCTATCCTCTATCCTATAATATCATATATCCTACCCTATCCTCTATCCTACCGTTTGTCCTATCCAATCCCCTATCCTATCCCCAATACTATCCCATCCTCTATCCTATCCTATCCTATATCCTATTGTATCCTCTATCCTATCCTATCCTCAATGCAATCCTGTATCCTATCCAATTCTCTATCCTATCCTATCCTCTATCCTATTGTATCCTCTATCCTATCGTATCCTCTATCCTATCGTATCCTCTATCCTATCCTATCCTCTATCCTATCCTATCCTCCATCCTATCCTATCCTCAATCCTATCCTATCCCCTATCCTATCCTATCCTCTCTCCTATTTCAGTCCTCTATTCTACCCAATCCCCTGTCCTATCCTGAATCCTATCCTATCCCGTATCCTATCCTATTCTATCCTCTATCCTATACTACCGTTTGTCCTATCCTATCCTCTGTCCTATCCTATAATATCCTCTATCCTATGCAATCCTCTATCCTATCCTATCCTCTATCCTATCCTATCCTCTATCCTATCGTATCCTCTATCCTATCCTATCCTCTATGCTATCCTATCCTATCCTCAATCCTATCCTATCCTCTATCCTATCCAATCGTCTATATTATGATATCCTCTATCCCATCCAATCCTCTATCCTATCCATTCCTCTATTCTATAATATCCTCTATCCTATCCAATCCTCTATCGTATCCTCTATCCTATCCTATCCTCTACCCTAAAATATCCTCTATTCTATCCAATCCTCTATCCTGTCCTCTATCCTATCCTATCCTCTATCCTATCCTATCCTCTATCCTATCCTATCCTCTATCCTATACTATCCTCAATCCTATCCTATCCCCTATCCTATCCTATCCTGTATCCTATAATATCGTCTATTCTATTCAATCCTCTATCCTATCCAATCCTCTATCCTATAATATCCTCTATCCTATCCTATCCTCTGTTGTATCCTATTTTCTATCCTATCCAATCCTCTATCCTATCCTATCCTCTATCCTATCCTATCTTCTATCCTATAATATCCTCTATCGTATCCAATCCCCTACCCTATCCTCTATCGTATCCAATCCTTCATCCTATACAATCCCCTATCCCATCCTCTACCCTATCCTATCCTCAATCCTATCCTATCCTCTACCCTATCCTATCCTCTATCCTATCCTATCCTCTATCCTATTGTATCCTCTATCCTATCCCATCCTCTATCCTATCGTAATGTCTATCATACAATATCCTCTATCCTATCCAATCTTCTATCCTATCCTCTACCCTATCCTCTATCCTATCCTATCCTCAATCCTATCCTATCCCCTATCCTATCCTATCCTCTATCCTATTCCAATCCTCTATCCTATCCAATCCCCTATCTTATCCTGAATCCTATCCAATCCCCTATCCTATCCTCAATACTATCCCATCCTCTATCCTATCCTATCCTGTATCCTATTGTATCCTCTATCCTATCCTATCCTCAATGCAATCCTGTATCCTATCCAATCCTCTATCCTATCCTATCCTCTATCCTATTGTATCCTCTATCCTATCCCATCCTCTATCCTATCCTATCCTCTATCCTATAATATCCTCTATCCTATCCTATCCTCTGTTGTATCCTATTTTCTATCCTATCGTATCCTCTATCCTATCCTATCCTCTATCCTATCCTATCGTCTATCCTATAATATCCTCTATCCTATCCTATACTCTATCCTATCCAATCCCCGATCCTATCCTCAATCTTATCCTATCCTCTATCCTATAATATCCTCTATCCAATCCAAACCTCTATCCTATAATATCCTCTATACTATCCAATCCTCTATCCTGTCCTCTATCCTATCCTCTATACTATCCTCTATCCTATCCTCTATCTTATCCAATCCTCTATCCCATAATATCCTCTATTCTATCCGATCCCCTATCCTATCCTGAATCCTATCCTATCCCGTATCCTATCCTATCCTATCCTATTCTATAATATCATATATCCTATCCTATCCTATATCCTATCCTATATCCTATCCTATCCTCTATCCTATCCAATCGTCTATCCTATGATATCCTCTATCCTATCCAATCCTCTATCCTATCCATTCCTCTATTCTATAATATCCTCTATCCTATCCAATCCTCTATCCTATCCTCTATCCTATCCTATCCTCTATCCTATCCTATCCTCAATCCTATCCTATCCCCTATCCTATCCTATCCTATCCTATTCTATCCTCTATTCTATCCTATTTTCTGTCCTATCCTATCCTCTATCCTATCCTGTCCTCTATTCTATCCTATCCTCTATCCTATTGTATCCTCTATCCTATCCCATCCTCTATCCTATCCTATCCTCTATCCTATCCTACATTCTAGCCTATCCTATCCTCTATCCTAACCTATCCTCTATCCTATAATATCATATATCCTACCCTATCCTCTATCCTACCGTTTGTCCTATCCAATCCCCTATCCTATCCCCAATACTATCCCATCCTCTATCCTATCCTATCCTATATCCTATTGTATCCTCTATCCTATCCTATCCTCAATGCAATCCTGTATCCTATCCAATTCTCTATCCTATCCTATCCTCTATCCTATTGTATCCTCTATCCTATCGTATCCTCTATCCTATCGTATCCTCTATCCTATCCTATCCTCTATCCTATCCTATCCTCCATCCTATCCTATCCTCAATCCTATCCTATCCCCTATCCTATCCTATCCTCTCTCCTATTTCAGTCCTCTATTCTACCCAATCCCCTGTCCTATCCTGAATCCTATCCTATCCCGTATCCTATCCTATTCTATCCTCTATCCTATACTACCGTTTGTCCTATCCTATCCTCTGTCCTATCCTATAATATCCTCTATCCTATGCAATCCTCTATCCTATCCTATCCTCTATCCTATCCTATCCTCTATCCTATCGTATCCTCTATCCTATCCTATCCTCTATGCTATCCTATCCTATCCTCAATCCTATCCTATCCTCTATCCTATCCAATCGTCTATCCTATGATATCCTCTATCCCATCCAATCCTCTATCCTATCCATTCCTCTATTCTATAATATCCTCTATCCTATCCAATCCTCTATCGTATCCTCTATCCTATCCTATCCTCTACCCTAAAATATCCTCTATACTATCCAATCCTCTATCCTGTCCTCTATCCTATCCTATCCTCTATCCTATCCTATCCTCTATCCTATCCTATCCTCTATCCTATACTATCCTCAATCCTATCCTATCCCCTATCCTATCCTATCCTGTATCCTATAATATCGTCTATTCTATTCAATCCTCTATCCTATCCTATCCTCTATCCTATCGTATCCTCTATCCTATCGTATCCTGTATCCTGTCCTATCCTCTATCCTATCCTATCGTCTATCCTATAATATCCTCTATCCTATCCTATCCTCTATCCTATCCAATCCCCTATCCTATCCTCAATCTTATCCTATCCTCTATCCTATAATATCCTCTATCCTATCCAATCCTCTATCCTATAATATCCTCTATACTATCCAATCCTCTATCCTGTCCTCTATCCTATCCTCTATACTATCCTCAATCCTATCCTCTATCTTATCCAATCCTCTATCCCATAATATCCTCTATTCTATCCAATCCTCTACCCTATCCATTCCTCTATTCTATAATATCCTCTATCCTATCCAATCCTCTATCCTATCCTATCCTCTATACTATCCTATCCTCTTTCCTATCCTATCCTCTATCCTATTCTATCCTCTATCCTATCCTATCCTCTATCCTATTGTATCCACTACCCTATCCCATCCTCTATCCTATCCTATCCTCTATCCTATCATATCCTCTAACCTATCCTATTCTCTATCCTATCCTATCCTCTATGCTATCCTATCCTCAATCCTATCCTATCCCCTATCCTATCCTATCCTCTATCCTATTTCACTCCTCTATCCTATCCAATCCCCTATCCTATCCTGAATCCTATCCTATCCTCTATCCTATAATATCATATACCCTAGCCTATCCTCTATCCTACCCTATCCTCTATCCTATAATATCATATATCCTATCCTATCCTCTATCCTATCCTATCCTCTATCCTATCCTATCCTCTATCCTATAATATCATATATCCTATCCTATCCTATATCCTGTCCTATCCTCTATCCTATCCTATCCTCTATCCTATCCTATCCTCTAGCCTATCCTATCCTCTATCCTAACCAATCCTCTATCCTATCCTCTATCCTATCCTATCCTCTTTCCTATCCTATCCTCTACCCTAAAATATCCTCTATACAAATCCAATCCTCTATCCTGTCCTCTATCCTATCCTCTATACTATCCTCTATCCTATCCTCTATACTATCCAACCCTCTATCCTATAATATCGTCTATACTATCCAATCCTCTATCCTGTCCTCTATCCTATCCTCTATACTATCCTCCATCCTATCCTCTATCCTATCCAATCCTCGATCCTATAATATCCTCTATTCTATCCAATACTCTATCCTATCCAATCCTCTATCCTATCCTCTATCCTTTCCTCTATCCCATCCTATCCTCAATGCAATCCTGTATCCTATCCAATCCTCTATCCTGTCCTATCCTCTATCCTATTGTATCCTCTATCCTATCCCATCCTCTATCCTATCCTATCCTCTATCCTATAATATCCTCTATCCTATCCTATCCTCTGTTGGATCCTATTTTCTATCCTATCGTATCCTCTATCCTATCCTATCCTCTATCCTATCCTATCGTCTATCCTATAATATCCTCTATCCTATCCTATCCTCTATCCTATCCAATCCCCTATCCTATCCTCAAACTTATCCTATCCTCTATCCTATAATATCCTCTATCCTATCCAAACCTCTATCCTATAATATCCTCTATACTATCCAATCCTCTATCCTGTCCTCTATCCTATCCTCTATACTATCCTCTATCCTATCCTCTATCTTATCCAATCCTCTATCCCATAATATCCTCTATTCTATCCAATCCTCTACCCTATCCATTCCTCTATTCTATAATATCCTCTATCCTATCCAATCCTCTATCCTATCCTATACTCTATACTATCCTATCCTCTTTCCTATCCTATCCTCTATCCTATTCTATCCTCTATCCTATCCTATCCTCTATCCTATTGTATCCACTATCCTATCCCATCCTCTATCCTATCCTATCCTCTATCCTATCCTATCCTCTATCCTATCCTATCCTCTAGCCTATCCTATCCTCAATCCTATCCTATCCCCTATCCTATCCTATCCTCTATCCTATAATATCCTCTATACTATCCAATCCTCTATCCTGTCCTCCATCCTATCCTCTATACTATCCTCTATCCTATTCTCCATCCTATCCAATCCTCTATCCTATAATATCCTCTACCCTAAAATATCCTCTATCCTATCCTATCCTCTATCCTATCCTATCCTCTATCCTATCCTATCGTCTATCCTATCCTATCCTCAATCCTATCCTGTCCCCTATCCTATCCTATCCTCTATCCTATTTCACTCCTCTATCCTATCCAATCCCCTATCCTATCCTGAATCCTATCCTATCCCGTATCCTATCCTATCCTATCCTATTCTATCCTCTATCCTATACTACCGTTTGTCCTATCCAATCCCCTATCCTATCCTCAATACTATCCCATCCTCTATCCTATCCTATCCTATATCCTATTGTATCCTCTATCCTATCCTATCCTCAATGCAATCCTCTATCCTATCCTATCCTCTTTCCTATTGTATCCTCTATCCTATCCCATCCTCTATCCTATCCTATCCTCTATCCTATAATATCCTCTATCCTATCCTATTTTCTATAATATCGTATCCTCTATCCTATCCTATCCTCTATCCCATCCTATCATCTATCCTATAATATCCTCTATCCTATCCTATACTCTATCCTATCCAATCCCCTATCCTATCCTCAATCTTATCCTATCCTCTATCCTTTAATATCCTCTATCCAATCCAAACCTCTATCCTATAATATCCTCTATACTATCCAATCCTCTATCCTGTCCTGTATCCTATCCTCTATACTATCCTCTATCCTATCCTCTATCTTATCCAATCCTCTATCCCATAATATCCTCTATTCTATCCAATCCTCTACCCTATCCATTCCTCTATTCTATAATATCCTCTATCCTATCCAATCCTCTATCCTATCCTATCCTCTATACTATCCTATCCTCTTTCCTATCCTATCCTATCCTCTATCCTATTCTATCCTCTATCCTATCCTATCCTCTATCCTATTGTATCCACTACCCTATCCCATCCTCTATCCTATCCTATCCTCTATCCTATCATATCCTCTAACCTATCCTATCCTCTATCCTATCCTATCCTCTATCCTATCCTATCCTCAATCCTATCCTATCCCCTATCCTATCCTATCCTCTATCCTATTTCACTCCTCTATCCTATCCAATCCCCTATCCTATCCTGAATCCTATCCTATCCTCTATCCTATAATATCATATACCCTACCCTATCCTCTATCCTACCCTATCCTCTATCCTATAATATCATATATCCTATCCTATCCTCTATCCTATCCTATCCTCTATCCTATCCTATCCTCTATCCTATAATATCATATATCCTATCCTATCCTATATCCTGTCCTATCCTCTATCCTATCCTATCCTCTATCCTATCCTATCCTCTAGCCTATCCTATCCTCTATCCTAACCAATCCTCTATCCTATCCTCTATCCTATCCTATCCTCTTTCCTATCCTATCCTCTACCCTAAAATATCCTCTATACAATTCCAATCCTCTATCCTGTCCTCTATCCTATCCTCTATACTATCCTCTATCCTATCCTCTATACTATCCAATCCTCTATCCTATAATATCCTCTATACTATCCAATCCTCTATCCTGTCCTCTATCCTATCCTGTATCCTATCCAATCCTCAATCCTATCCTATCATCTATCCTCTATCCTATCCTATCCTCTATCCAATCCAAACCTCTATCCTATAATATCCTCTATACTATCCAATCCTGTATCCTGTCCTCTATCCTATCCTCTATACTATCCTCTATCCTATCCTCTATCTTATCCAATCCTCTATCCCATAATATCCTCTATTCTATCCGATCCCCTATCCTATCCTGAATCCTATCCTATCCCGTATCCTATCCTATCCTCTACCCTAAAATATCCTCTATACAAATCCAATCCTCTATCCTATCCTCTATCCTATCCTATCCTCTACCCTAAAATATCCTCTATACTATCCAATCCTCTACCCTGTCCTCTATCCTATCCTATCCTCTATCCTATCCTATCCTCTATCCTATCCTATCCTCTATCCTATCCTATCCTCAATCCTATCCTATCCCCTATCCTATCCTATCCTGTATCCTATAATATCGTCTATCCTATTCAATCCTCTATCCTATCCTATCCTCTATCCTATCCTATCCTCTATCCTATCGTATCCTGTATCCTGTCCTATCCTCTATCCTATCCTATCGTCTATCCTATAATATCCTCTATCCTATCCTATCCTCTATCCTATCCAATCCCCTATCCTATCCTCAATCTTATCCTATCCTCTATCCTATAATATCCTCTATCCTATCCAATCCTCTATCCGATCCTATCCTCTACCCTATCCTATCCTCTATCCTATCGTATCTTCTATCCTGTCCTATCCTCTATCCTATCCTATCGTCTATCCTATAATATCCTCTATCCTATCCTATCCTCTATCCTATCCAATCCCCTATCCTATCCTCAATCTTATCCTATCCTCTATCCTATAATATCCTCTATCCTATCCAATCCTCTATCCTATCCTATCCTCTACCTTATCCTATCCTCTATCCTATCCTATCCTCTATCCTATCCTATCCTCAATCCTATCCTATCCCCTATCCTATCCTATCCTCTATCCTATTTCACTCCTCTATCCTATCATATCCTCTACCCTAAAATATCCTCTATACTATCCAATCCTCTATCCTGTCCTCTATCCTATCCTATCCTCTATCCTATCCTATCCTCTATCCTATCCTATCCTCTATCCTATCCTATCCTCAATCCTATCCTATCCCCTATCCTATCCTATCCTCTATCCTATAATATCGTCTATCCTATGCAATCCTCTATCCTATCCTATCCTCTATCCTATCCTATAATCTATCCTATCGTATCCTCTATCCTATCCTATCCTCTATCCTATCCTCTCGTCTATCCTATAATATCCTCTATCCTAACCTATCCCCTATCCTATCCTATCCTCTATCCTATTTCACTCCTCTATCCTATCCAATCCCCTATCCTATCCTGAATCCTATCCTATCCCGTATCCTATCCTATCATTTCCTATTCTATCCTCTATCCTATACTACCGTTTGTCCTATCCTATCCTCTATCCTATCCTATCCTCTATCCTATAATATCATATATCCTACCCTATCCTCTATCCTATCCTATCCTGTATCCTATAATATCATATATCCTATCCTATCCTCTATCCTATCCTATCCTCTATCCTATCCTATCCTCTATCCTATCCTATCCTATATCCTATCCTATCCTCTATCCTATCCTATTTTCTATCCTATCCTATCCTCTATCCTATCCTGTCCTCTATCCTATCCTATCCTCTATCCTATCGTATCCCTATGATATCCTATCCTCTATCCTATCCTATCGTCTATCCTATAATATCCTCTATCCTAACCTATCCTCTATCCTATCCAATCCCCTATCCTATCCTCAATCTTATCCTATCCTCTATCCTATAATATCCTCTATCCTATGCAATCCTCTATCCTATTCTATCCTCTATCCTATCCTATCCTCTATCCTATCCTCTATCCTATCCTCTATCCTATCCTATCCTCAATCCTATCCTATCCCCTATCCTATCCTATCCTATAGCCTATCCTATCCTCTATCCTATTCTACCGTTTGTCCTATCCTATCCTCTATCCTATTCTACCGTTTGTCCTATCCTATCCTCAATCCTATCCTATCCCCTATCCTATCCTATCCTCTATCCTATTTCACTCCTCTATCCTATCCAATACCCTATCCTATCCTATCCTATCCTATTCTATCCTCTATCGTATACTACCGTTTGTCCTATCCTATCCTCTAACCTATCCTATCCTCTATCCTATAATATCATATATCCTACCCTATCCTCTATCCTATCCTATCCTCTATCCTATAATATCATATATCCTATCCTACCCTCTATCCTATCCTATCCTCTATCCTATAATATCATATATCCTATCGTATCCTATATCCTATCCTATCCTCTATCCTATCCTGTCCTCTATCCTATCCTATCCTCTAGCCGATCCTATCCTCTATCCTATCCTATCCTCTATCCTATCCTATCCTATCCTCAATCCTATCCTATCCTCTATCCTATCCAATCGTCTATCCTATAATATCCTCTATCCTATCCTATCCTGAATGCTATTATGTATCCTATCCAATCCTCTATCTTATCCAATCCTCTATCCCATAATATCCTCTATTCTATCCAATTCTCTATCCTATCCATTCCTCTATTCTATAATATCCTGTATCCTATCAAATCCTCTATCCTATCCTCTATATTATCCTATCCTCTATCCTATCCTATCCTTTATCCTATAATATCCTCTATCCTATCCTATCCTCTGTTGTATCCTATTTTCTATCCTATCGTTTCGTCTATCCTATCCTATCCTCTATCCTATCCTATCCTCTATCCTATCCTATCCTCAATCCTATCCTATCCCCTATCCTATCCTATCCTCTATCCTATCCTATCCTCTGTCGTATCCTATTTTCTGTCCTATCCTATCCTCTATCCTATCCTGTCCTCTATTCTATCCTATCCTCTATCCTATCCTAACCTCTATCCTATAATATCCTCTATCCTATCCTATCCTCTATCCTATCCAATCCCCTATCCTATCCTCTATCCTATCCTATAATCTATCCTATCCTATCCTCTATCCTATCCTATCCTCTATCATATCCTATCCTCTATCCTATCCTATCCTCCATCCTATCCTATCCTCAATCCTATCCTATCCCCTATCCTATCCTATCCTCTATCCTATTTCACTCCTCTATCCTATCCAATCCCCTATCCTATCCTGAATCCTATCCTATCCCGTATCCTATCATATCCTATCCTATTCTATCCTCTATCCTATACTACCGTTTGTCCTATCCTATCCTCTGTCCTATCCTATCCTCTATCCTATAATATCATATATCCTACCCTATCCTCTATCATATCCTAACCTCTATCCTATAATATCCTCTATCGTATCCTATCCTCTATCCTATCCAATCCCCTATCCTATCCTCTATCCTATCCTATAATCTATCCTATCCTATCCTCTATCCTATCCAATCCTCTATCGTATCCTATCCTCTATCCTATCCAATCCCCTATCCTATCCTCTATCCTATCCTATCCTCTAGCCTATCCTATCCTCTATCCTATCCTATCCTCTATGCTATCCTATCCTATCCTCAATCCTATCCTATCCTCTACCCTATCCAATCGTCTATCCTATGATATCCTCTATCCTATCCAATCCTCTATCCTATCCATTCCTCTATTCTATAATATCCTCTATCCTATCCAATCCTCTATCCTATCCTCTATCCTATCCTATCCTCTACCCTAAAATATCCTCTATACTATCCAATCCTCTATCCTGTCCTCTATCCTATCCTCTATACTATCCTCTATCCTATCCTCTATCCTATCCAATCCGCTATCCTATAATATCCTCTACACTATCCAATCCTCTATCCTGTCCTCTATCCTATCCTCTATACTATCCTCTATCCTATTCTCTATCCTATCCAATCCTCTATCCTATAGTATCCTCTATTCTATCCAATACTCTATCCTATCCAATCCTCTATCCTATCCTATCCTCAATGCAATCCTGTATCCTATCGAATCCTCTATCCTATCCTATCGTCTATCCTATAATATCCTCTATCCTATCCTATCCTCTATCCTATCCAATCCCCTATCCTATCCTCAATCTTATCCTATCCTCTATCCTATAATATCCTCTATCCTATCCTATCCTCTACCTTATCCTATCCTCTATCCTATCCTATCCTCTATCCTATCCTATCCTCAATCCTATCCTATCCCCTATCCTATCCTATCCTCTATCCTATTTCACTCCTCTATCCTATCATATCCTCTACCCTAAAATATCCTCTATACTATCCAATCCTCTATCCTGTCCTCTATCCTATCCTATCCTCTATCCTATCCTATCCTCTATCCTATCCTATCCTCTATCCTATCCTATCCTCAATCCTATCCTATCCCCTATCCTATCCTATCCTCTATCCTATAATATCGTCTATCCTATGCAATCCTCTATCCTATCCTATCCTCTATCCTATCCTATAATCTATCCTATCGTATCCTCTATCCTATCCTATCCTCTATCCTATCCTCTCGTCTATCCTATAATATCCTCTATCCTAACCTATCCCCTATCCTATCCTATCCTCTATCCTATTTCACTCCTCTATCCTATCCAATCCCCTATCCTATCCTGAATCCTATCCTATCCCGTATCCTATCCTATCATTTCCTATTCTATCCTCTATCCTATACTACCGTTTGTCCTATCCTATCCTCTATCCTATCCTATCCTCTATCCTATAATATCATATATCCTACCCTATCCTCTATCCTATCCTATCCTGTATCCTATAATATCATATATCCTATCCTATCCTCTATCCTATCCTATCCTCTATCCTATCCTATCCTCTATCCTATCCTATCCTATATCCTATCCTATCCTCTATCCTATCCTATTTTCTATCCTATCCTATCCTCTATCCTATCCTGTCCTCTATCCTATCCTATCCTCTATCCTATCGTATCCCTATGATATCCTATCCTCTATCCTATCCTATCGTCTATCCTATAATATCCTCTATCCTAACCTATCCTCTATCCTATCCAATCCCCTATCCTATCCTCAATCTTATCCTATCCTCTATCCTATAATATCCTCTATCCTATGCAATCCTCTATCCTATTCTATCCTCTATCCTATCCTATCCTCTATCCTATCCTCTATCCTATCCTCTATCCTATCCTATCCTCAATCCTATCCTATCCCCTATCCTATCCTATCCTATAGCCTATCCTATCCTCTATCCTATTCTACCGTTTGTCCTATCCTATCCTCTATCCTATTCTACCGTTTGTCCTATCCTATCCTCAATCCTATCCTATCCCCTATCCTATCCTATCCTCTATCCTATTTCACTCCTCTATCCTATCCAATACCCTATCCTATCCTATCCTATCCTATTCTATCCTCTATCGTATACTACCGTTTGTCCTATCCTATCCTCTAACCTATCCTATCCTCTATCCTATAATATCATATATCCTACCCTATCCTCTATCCTATCCTATCCTCTATCCTATAATATCATATACCCTATCCTACCCTCTATCCTATCCTATCCTCTATCCTATAATATCATATATCCTATCGTATACTATATCCTATCCTATCCTCTATCCTATCCTGTCCTCTATCCTATCCTATCCTCTAGCCGATCCTATCCTCTATCCTATCCTATCCTCTATCCTATCCTATCCTATCCTCAATCCTATCCTATCCTCTATCCTATCCAATCGTCTATCCTATAATATCCTCTATCCTATCCTATCCTGAATGCTATTATGTATCCTATCCAATCCTCTATCTTATCCAATCCTCTATCCCATAATATCCTCTATTCTATCCAATTCTCTATCCTATCCATTCCTCTATTCTATAATATCCTGTATCCTATCAAATCCTCTATCCTATCCTCTATATTATCCTATCCTCTATCCTATCCTATCCTTTATCCTATAATATCCTCTATCCTATCCTATCCTCTGTTGTATCCTATTTTCTATCCTATCGTTTCGTCTATCCTATCCTATCCTCTATCCTATCCTATCCTCTATCCTATCCTATCCTCAATCCTATCCTATCCCCTATCCTATCCTATCCTCTATCCTATCCTATCCTCTGTCGTATCCTATTTTCTGTCCTATCCTATCCTCTATCCTATCCTGTCCTCTATTCTATCCTATCCTCTATCCTATCCTAACCTCTATCCTATAATATCCTCTATCCTATCCTATCCTCTATCCTATCCAATCCCCTATCCTATCCTCTATCCTATCCTATAATCTATCCTATCCTATCCTCTATCCTATCCTATCCTCTATCATATCCTATCCTCTATCCTATCCTATCCTCCATCCTATCCTATCCTCAATCCTATCCTATCCCCTATCCTATCCTATCCTCTATCCTATTTCACTCCTCTATCCTATCCAATCCCCTATCCTATCCTGAATCCTATCCTATCCCGTATCCTATCATATCCTATCCTATTCTATCCTCTATCCTATACTACCGTTTGTCCTATCCTATCCTCTGTCCTATCCTATCCTCTATCCTATAGTATCATATATCCTACCCTATCCTCTATCATATCCTAACCTCTATCCTATAATATCCTCTATCGTATCCTATCCTCTATCCTATCCAATCCCCTATCCTATCCTCTATCCTATCCTATAATCTATCCTATCCTATCCTCTATCCTATCCAATCCTCTATCGTATCCTATCCTCTATCCTATCCAATCCCCTATCCTATCCTCTATCCTATCCTATCCTCTAGCCTATCCTATCCTCTATCCTATCCTATCCTCTATGCTATCCTATCCTATCCTCAATCCTATCCTATCCTCTACCCTATCCAATCGTCTATCCTATGATATCCTCTATCCTATCCAATCCTCTATCCTATCCATTCCTCTATTCTATAATATCCTCTATCCTATCCAATCCTCTATCCTATCCTCTATCCTATCCTATCCTCTACCCTAAAATATCCTCTATACTATCCAATCCTCTATCCTGTCCTCTATCCTATCCTCTATACTATCCTCTATCCTATCCTCTATCCTATCCAATCCGCTATCCTATAATATCCTCTACACTATCCAATCCTCTATCCTGTCCTCTATCCTATCCTCTATACTATCCTCTATCCTATTCTCTATCCTATCCAATCCTCTATCCTATAGTATCCTCTATTCTATCCAATCCTCTATCCTATAGTATCCTCTATTCTATCCAATACTCTATCCTATCCAATCCTCTATCCTATCCTATCCTCAATGCAATCCTGTATCCTATCGAATCCTCTATCCTATCCTATCCTCTATCCTATTGTATCCTCTATCCTATCCCATCCTCTATCCTATCCTATCCTTTATCCTATAATATCCTCTATCCTATCCTATCCTCTATCCTATCCAATCCCCTATCCTATCCTCAATCTTATCCTATCCTCTATCCTATAATATCCTCTATTCTATCCAATACTCTATCCTATCCAATCCTCTATCCTATCCTATCCTCAATGCAATCCTGTATCCTATCGAATCCTCTATCCTATCCTATCCTCTATCCTATTGTATCCTCTATCCTATCCCATCCTCTATCCTATCCTATCCTTTATCCTATAATATCCTCTATCCTATCCTATCCTCTATCCTATCCAATCCCCTATCCTATCCTCAATCTTATCCTATCCTCTATCCTATAATATCCTCTATCCTATCCAATCCTCTATCCTATCCAATCATCTATCCTATAATATCCTCTATACTATCCAATCCTCTATCCTGTCCTCTATCCTATCCTCTATACTATCCTCTATCCTATCCTCTATCCTATCCAATCCGCTATCCTATAATATCCTCTACACTATCCAATCCTCTATCCTGTCCTCTATCCTATCCTCTATACTATCCTCTATCCTATTCTCTATCCTATCCAATCCTCTATCCTATAATATCCTCTATTCTATCCAATACTCTATCCTATCCAATCCTCTATCCTATCCTATCCTCAATGCAATCCTGTATCCTATCGAATCCTCTATCCTATCCTATCCTCTATCCTATTGTATCCTCTATCCTATCCCATCCTCTATCCTATCCTATCCTTTATCCTATAATATCCTCTATCCTATCCTATCCTCTATCCTATCCAATCCCCTATCCTATCCTCAATCTTATCCTATCCTCTATCCTATAATATCCTCTATCCTATCCAATCCTCTATCCTATCCAATCATCTATCCTATAATATCCTCTATACTATCCAATCCTCTATCCTGTCCTCTATCCTATCCTCTATCTTATCCAATCCTCTATCCCATAATATCCTCTATTCTATCGAATCCTCTATTCTATAATATCCTCTATCCTATCCAATCCTCTATCCTATCCTCTATCCTATCCTATCCTCTAGCCTATCCTATCCTCTATCCTAACCTATCCTCTATCCTATAATATCATATATCCTACCCTATCCTCTATCCTACCGTTTGTACTATCCAATCCCCTATCCTATCCTCAATACTATCCCATCCTTTATCCTATCCTATCCTATATCCTATTGTATCCTCTATCCTATCCTATCCTCAATGCAATCCTGTATCCTATCCAATTCTCTATCCTATCCTATATCCTATTGTATCCTCTATCCTATCCTATCCTCAATGCAATCCTGTATGCTATCCAATTCTCTATCCTATCCTATTGTATCCTCTATCCTATCGTATCCTCTATCCTATCCTAACCTCTATCCTATAATATCCTCTATCGTATCCTATCCTCTATCCTATCCAATCCCCTATCCTATCCTCTATCCTATCCTATAATCTATCCTATCCTATCCTCTATCCTATCCTATCCTCTATCATATCCTATCCTCTATCCTATCCTATCCTCTATCCTATCCTATCCTCTATCCTATCCAATCCCCTATCCTATCCTCTATCCTATCCTATAATCTATCCTATCCTATCCTCTATCCTATCCTATCCTCTATCATATCCTATCCTCTATCCTATCCTATCCTCTATCCTATCCTATCCTCAATCTTATCCTATCCTCTATCCTATAATATCCTCTATCCTATCTAATCCTCTATCCTATCCAATCATCTATCCTATAATATCCTCTATACTATCCAATCCTCTATCCTGTCCTCTATCCTATCCTCTATCTTATCCAATCCTCTATCCCATAATATCCTCTATTCTATCGAATCCTCTATTCTATAATATCCTCTATCCTATCGTATCCTCTATCCTGTCCTATCCTCTATCCTATCCTATCGTCTATCCTATAATATCCTCTATCCTATCCTATCCTCTATCCTATCCAATCCCCTATCCTATCCTCAATCTTATCCTATCCTCTATCCTATAATATCCTCTATCCTATCCAATCCTCTATCCTATCCTATCCTCTACCTTATCCTATCCTCTATCCTATCCTATCCTCTATCCTATCCTATCCTCTATCCTATCCTATCCTCAATCCTATCCTATCCCCTATCCTATCCTATCCTCTATCCTATTTCACTCCTCTATCCTATCCTATCCCCTACCCTAAAATATCCTCTATACTATCCAATCCTCTATCCTGTCCTTTATCCTATCCTATCCTCTATCCTATCCTATCCTCTATCCTATCCTATCCTCTATACTATCCTATCCTCTTTCCTATCCTATCCTCTATCCTATTCTATCCTCTATCCTATCCTATCCTCTATCCTATTGCATCCTCTATCCTATCCCATCCTCTATTCTATCGTATCCTCTATGCTATCCTATCCTATCCTCAATCCTATCCTATCCTCTATCCTATCCAATCGTCTATCCTATGATATCCTCTATCCTATCCAATCCTCTATCCTATCCATTCCTCTATTCTATAATATCCTCTATCCTATCCAATCCTCTATCCTATCCTCTATCCTATCCTATCCTCTACCCTAAAATATCCTCTAT
This sequence comes from Halictus rubicundus, assembly GCF_050948215.1. NCBI lineage: Eukaryota > Metazoa > Arthropoda > Insecta > Hymenoptera > Halictidae > Halictus > Halictus rubicundus. Next base: position 347,673 of record NW_027488649.1, read on the forward strand.
ACTATCCAATCCTCTATCCTGTCCTCTATCCTATCCTATCCTCTATCCTATCCTATCCTCTATCCTATCCTATCCTCTATCCTATCCTATCCTCAATCCTATCCTATCCCCTATCCTATCCTATCCTGTATCCTATAATATCCTCTATCCTATCCAATCCTCTATCCGATCCTATCCTCTACCCTATCCTATCCTCTATCCTATCGTATCCTCAATCCTGTCCTATCCTCTATAATATCCTATCGTCTATCCTATAATATCCTCTATCCTATCCTATCCTCTATCCTATCCAATCCCCTATCCTATCCTCAATCTTATCCTATCCTCTATCCTATAATATCCTCTATCCTATCCAATCCTCTATCCTATCCTATCCTCTACCTTATCCTATCCTCTATCCTATCCTATCCTCTATCCTATCCTATCCTCAATCCTATCCTATCCCCTATCCTATCCTATCCTCTATCCTATTTCACTCCTCTATCCTATCATATCCTCTACCCTAAAATATCCTCTATACTATCCAATCCTCTATCCTGTCCTCTATCCTATCCTATACTCTATCCTATCCTATCCTCTATCTTATCCTATCCTCAATCCTATCCTATCCCCTATCCTATCCTATCCTCTATCCTATAATATCGTCTATCCTATGCAATCCTCTATCCTATCCTATCCTCTATCCTATCCTATAATCTATCCTATCGTATCCTCTATCCTATCCTATCCTCTATCCTATCCTCTCGTCTATCCTATAATATCCTCTATCCTAACCTATCCCCTATCCTATCCTATCCTCTATCCTATTTCACTCCTCTATCCTATCCAATCCCCTATCCTATCCTGAATCCTATCCTATCCCGTATCCTATCCTATCATTTCCTATTCTATCCTCTATCCTATACTACCGTTTGTCCTATCCTATCCTCTATCCTATCCTATCCTCTATCCTATAATATCATATATCCTACCCTATCCTCTATCCTATCCTATCCTCTATCCTATAATATCATATATCCTATCCTATCCTCTATCCTATCCTATCCTCTATCCTATCCTATCCTCTATCCTATCCTATCCTCTATCCTATCCTATCCTCTACCCTAAAATATCCTCTATACTATCCAATCCTCTATCCTGTCCTCTATCCTATCCTATCCTCTATCCTATCCTATCCTCTATCCTATCCTATCCTCTATACTATCCTATCCTCTTTCCTATCCTATCCTCTATCCTATTCTATCCTCTATCCTATCCTATCCTCTATCCTATTGCATCCTCTATCCTATCCCATCCTCTATTCTATCGTATCCTCTATGCTATCCTATCCTATCCTCAATCCTATCCTATCCTCTATCCTATCCAATCGTCTATCCTATGATATCCTCTATCCTATCCAATCCTCTATCCTATCCATTCCTCTATTCTATAATATCCTCTATCCTATCCAATCCTCTATCCTATCCTCTATCCTATCCTATCCTCTACCCTAAAATATCCTCTATACTATCAAATCCTCTATCCTGTCCTCTATCCTATCCTATCCTCTATCCTATCCTATCCTCTATCCTATCCTATCCTCTATCCTATCCTATCCTCAATCCTATCCTATCCCCTATCCTATCCTATCCTGTATCCTATAATATCGTCTATCCTATTCAATCCTCTATCCTATCCTATCCTCTATCCTATCCTATCCTCTATCCTATCGTATCCTGTATCCTGTCCTATCCTCTATCCTATCCTATCGTCTATCCTATAATATCCTCTATCCTATCCTATCCTCTATCCTATCCAATCCCCTATCCTATCCTCAATCTTATCCTATCCTCTATCCTATAATATCCTCTATCCTATCCAATCCTCTATCCGATCCTATCCTCTACCCTATCCTATCCTCTATCCTATCGTATCCTCTATCCTGTCCTATCCTCTATCCTATCCTATCGTCTATCCTATAATATCCTCTATCCTATCCTATCCTCTATCCTATCCAATCCCCTATCCTATCCTCAATCTTATCCTATCCTCTATCCTATAATATCCTCTATCCTATCCAATCCTCTATCCTATCCTATCCTCTACCTTATCCTATCCTCTATCCTATCCTATCCTCTATCCTATCCTATCCTCAATCCTATCCTATCCCCTATCCTATCCTATCCGCTATCCTATTTCACTCCTCTATCCTATCATATCCTCTACCCTAAAATATCCTCTATACTATCCAATCCTCTATCCTGTCCTCTATCCTATCCTATCCTCTATCCTATCCTATCCTCTATCTTATCCTATCCTCAATCCTATCCTATCCCCTATCCTATCCTATCCTCTATCCTATAATATCGTCTATCCTATGCAATCCTCTATCCTATCCTATCCTCTATCCTATCCTATAATCTATCCTATCGTATCCTCTATCCTATCCTATCCTCTATCCTATCCTCTCGTCTATCCTATAATATCCTCTATCCTAACCTATCCCCTATCCTATCCTATCCTCTATCCTATTTCACTCCTCTATCCTATCCAATCCCCTATCCTATCCTGAATCCTATCCTATCCCGTATCCTATCCTATCATTTCCTATTCTATCCTCTATCCTATACTACCGTTTGTCCTATCCTATCCTCTATCCTATCCTATCCTCTATCCTATAATATCATATATCCTACCCTATCCTCTATCCTATCCTATCCTCTATCCTATAATATCATATATCCTATCCTATCCTCTATCCTATCCTATCCTCTATCCTATCCTATCCTCTATCCTATCCTATCCTCTATCCTATCCTATCCTCTATCCTATCCTATCCTCTATCCTATCCTATCCTCTATCCTATCCTATCCTCTATCCTATCCTATCCTCTATCCTATCCTATCCTCTATCCTATCCTATCCTCTATCCTATCCTATCCTCTATCCTATCCCATCCTCTATCCTATCCTATCCTCTATCCTATCCTATCCTCTATCCTATCCTATCCTGTATCCTATCCTATCCTCAATCCTATCCTATCCCCTATCCTATCCTATCCTCTATCCTATTTCACTCCTCTATCCTATCCAATCCCCTATCCTATCCTGAATCCTATCCTATCCCGTATCCTATCCTATCCTATCCTATTCTATCCTGTATCCTATCCAATCCCCTATCCTATCCTATCCTCTATCCTATTTCACTCATCTATCCTATCCAATCCCCTATCCTATCCTGAATCCTATCCTATCCCGTATCCTATCCTATCCTCTATCCTATCCTATCCTCTATCCTATCCTATCCTCAATCCTATCCTATCCCCTATCCTATCCTATCCTCTATCCTATTTCACTCCTCTATCCTATCCAATCCCCTATCCTATCCTGAATCCTATCCTATCCCGTATCCTATCCTATCATATCCTATTCTATCCTCTATCCTATACTACCGTTTGTCCTATCCTATCCTCTATCCTATCCTATCCTCTATCCTATAATATCATATATCCCACCCTATCCTCTATCCTATCCTATCCTCTATCCTATAATATCATATATCCTACCCAATCCTCTATCCTATCCTATCCTCTATCCTATCCTATCCTCTATCCTATAATATCATATATCCTATCCTATCCTATATCCTATCCTATCCTCTATCCTATCCTATTTTCTATCCTATCCTATCCTCTATCCTATCCTGTCCTCTATCCTATCCTATCCTCTATCCTATCGTATCCCTATGATATCCTATCCTCTATCCTATCCTATCGTCTATCCTATAATATCCTCTATCCTAACCTATCCTCTATCCTATCCAATCCCCTATCCTATCCTCAATCTTATCCTATCCTCTATCCTATAATATCCTCTATCCTATGCAATCCTCTATCCTATCCTATCCTCTATCCTATCCTATCCTCTATCCTATCCTCTATCCTATCCTCTATCCTATCCTATCCTCAATCCTATCTTATCCCCTATCCTATCCTATCCTATAGCCTATCCTATCCTCTATCCTATTCTACCGTTTGTCCTATCCTATCCTCTATCCTATTCTACCGTTTGTCCTATCCTATCCTCAATCCTACCCTATCCCCTATCCTATCCTATCCTCTATCCTATTTCACTCCTCTATCCTATCCAATACCCTATCCTATCCTGAATCCTATCCTATCCCGTATCCTATCCTATCCTATCCTATTCTATCCTCTATCGTATACTACCGTTTGTCCTATCCTATCCTCTAACCTATCCTATCCTCTATCCTATAATATCATATATCCTACCCTATCCTCTATCCTATCCTATCCTCTATCCTATAATATCATATATCCTATCCTATCCTCTATCCTATCCTATCCTCTATCCTATAATATCATATATCCTATCGTATCCTATATCCTATCCTATCCTCTATCCTATCCTATCCTCTATCCTATCCTATCCTCTAACCGATCCTATCCTCTATCCTATCCTATCCTCTATCCTATCCTATCCTATCCTCAATCCTATCCTATCCTCTATCCTATCCAATCGTCTATCCTATAATATCCTCTATCCTATCCTATCCTGAATGCTATTGTGTATCCTATCCAATCCTCTATCTTATCCAATCCTCTATCCCATAATATCCTCTATTCTATCCAATTCTCTATCCTATCCATTCCTCTATTCTATAATATCCTCTATCCTATCCAATCCTCTATCCTATCCTCTATATTATCCTATCCTCTATCCTATCCTATCCTTTATCCTATAATATCCTCTATCCTATCCTATCCTCTGTTGCATCCTATTTTCTATCCTATCGTATCCTCTAGCCTATCCTATCCTCTATCCTAACCTATCCTCTATCCTATAATATCATATATCCTACCCTATCCTCTATCCTACCGTTTGTACTATCCAATCCCCTATCCTATCCTCAATACTATCCCATCCTTTATCCTATCCTATCCTATATCCTATTGTATCCTCTATCCTATCCTATCCTCAATGCAATCCTGTATCCTATCCAATTCTCTATCCTATCCTATATCCTATTGTATCCTCTATCCTATCCTATCCTCAATGCAATCCTGTATCCTATCCAATTCTCTATCCTATCCTATCTTCTATCCTATTGTATCCTCTATCCTATCGTATCCTCTATCCTATCGTATCCTCTATCCTATCCTATCCTCTATCCTATCCTATCCTCTATGCTATCCTATCCTCTATCCTATCCTATCCTCAATCCTATCCTATCCACTATCCTATCCTATCCTCTCTCCTATTTCAGTCCTCTATTCTATCCAATCCTCTATCCTATCCTGAATCCTATCCTATCCCGTATCCTATTCTATCCTATCCTATTCTATCCTCTATCCTATACTACCGTTTATCCTATCCTATCCTCTATCCTATAATATCATATATCCTATCCTATCCTATATCCTATCCTATCCTCTATCCTATCCTATCCTCTATCCTATCCTATCCTCTATCCTATCCTATCCTCTATCCTATCCTATCCTCTATCCTATCCTATCGTCTATCCTATAATATCCTCTATCCTATCCTATCCTCTATCCTATCCAATCCCCTATCCTATCCTCAATCTTATCCTATCCTCTATCCTATAATATCCTCTATCCTATCCAATCCTCTATCCGATCCTATCCTCTACCCTATCCTATCCTCTATCCTATCGTATCCTCTATCCTGTCCTATCCTCTATCCTATCCTATCGTCTATCCTATAATATCCTCTATCCTATCCTATCCTCTATCCTATCCTATCCTCTATCCTATCCTATCCTCTATCCTATCCTATCCTCAATCCTATCCTATCCCCTATCCTATCCTATCCTCTATCCTATTTCACTCCTCTATCCTATCCAATCCCCTATCCTATCCTGAATCCTATCCTATCCCGTATCCTATCCTATCCTATCCTATTCTATCCTCTATCATATTTCACTCATCTATCCTATCCAATCCCCTATCCTATCCTGAATCCTATCCTATCCCGTATCCTATCCTATCCCGTATCCTATCCTATCCTCTATCCTATCCTATCCTCTATCCTATCCTATCCTCAATCCTATCCTATCCCCTATCCTATCCTATCCGCTATCCTATTTCACTCCTCTATCCTATCATATCCTCTACCCTAAAATATCCTCTATACTATCCAATCCTCTATCCTGTCCTCTATCCTATCCTATCCTCTATCCTATCCTATCCTCTATCTTATCCTATCCTCAATCCTATCCTATCCCCTATCCTATCCTATCCTCTATCCTATCCTCTCGTCTATCCTATAATATCCTCTATCCTAACCTATCCCCTATCCTATCCTATCCTCTATCCTATTTCACTCCTCTATCCTATCCAATCCCCTATCCTATCCTGAATCCTATCCTATCCCGTATCCTATCCTATCATTTCCTATTCTATCCTCTATCCTATACTACCGTTTGTCCTATCCTATCCTCTATCCTATCCTATGCTCTATCCTATAATATCATATATCCTACCCTATCCTCTATCCTATCCTATCCTCTATCCTATAATATCATATATCCTATCCTATCCTCTATCCTATCCTATCCTCTATCCTATCCTATCCTCTATCCTATCCTATCCTCTATCCTATCCTATCCTCTATCCTATCCTATCCTCTATCCTATCCTATCCTCTATCCTATCCTATCCTCTATCCTATCCTATCCTCTATCCTATCCTATCCTCTATCCTATCCTATCCTCTACCCTAAAATATCCTCTATCCTATCCTATCCTCTATCCTATTTTATCCTCTATCCTATCCCATCCTCTATCCTATCCTATCCTCTATCCTATCCCATCCTCTATCCTATCCTATCCTCTATCCTATCCTATCCTCTATCCTATCCTATCCTCTATCCTATCCTATCCTCAATCCTATCCTATCCCCTATCCTATCCTATCCTCTATCCTATTTCACTCCTCTATCCTATCCAATCCCCTATCCTATCCTGAATCCTATCCTATCCCGTATCCTATCCTATCCTATCCTATTCTATCCTCTATCCTATCCAATCCATTATCCTATCCTATCCTCTATCCTATTTCACTCATCTATCCTATCCAATCCCCTATCCTATCCTATCCTCTATCCTATTTCACTCCTCTATCCTATCCAATCCCCTATCCTATCCTGAATCCTATCCTATCCCGTATCCTATCCTATCATATCCTATTCTATCCTCTATCCTATACTACCGTTTGTCCTATCCTATCCTCTATCCTATCCTATCCTCTATCCTATAATATCATACATCCCACCCTATCCTCTATCCTATCCTATCCTCTATCCTATAATATCATATATCCTATCCTATCCTCTATCCTATCCTATCCTCTATCCTATCCTATCCTCTATCCTATAATATCATATATCCTATCCTATCCTATATCCTATCCTATCCTCTATCCTATCCTATTTTCTATCCTATCCTATCCTCTATCCTATCCTGTCCTCTATCCTATCCTATCCTCTATCCTATCGTATCCCTATGATATCCTATCCTCTATCCTATCCTATCGTCTATCCTATAATATCCTCTATCCTAACCTATCCTCTATCCTATCCAATCCCCTATCCTATCCTCAATCTTATCCTATCCTCTATCCTATAATATCCTCTATCCTATGCAATCCTCTATCCTATCCTATCCTCTATCCTATCCTATCCTCTATCCTATCCTCTATCCTATCCTCTATCCTATCCTATCCTCAATCCTATCTTATCCCCTATCCTATCCTATAGCCTATCCTATCCTCTATCCTATTCTACCGTTTGTCCTATCCTATCCTCTATCCTATTCTACCGTTTGTCCTATCCTATCCTCAATCCTACCCTATCACCTATCCTATCCTATCCTCCATCCTATTTCACTCCTCTATCCTATCCAATACCCTATCCTATCCTGAATCCTATCCTATCCCGTATCCTATCCTATCCTATCCTATTCTATCCTCTATCGTATACTACCGTTTGTCCTATCCTATCCTCTAACCTATCCTATCCTCTATCCTATAATATCATATATCCTACCCTATCCTCTATCCTATCCTATCCTCTATCCTATAATATCATATATCCTATCCTATCCTCTATCCTATAATATCATATATCCTATCGTATCCTATATCCTATCCTATCCTCTATCCTATCCTATCCTCTATCCTATCCTATCCTCTAACCGATCCTATCCTCTATCCTATCCTATCCTCTATCCTATCCTATCCTATCCTCAATCCTATCCTATCCTCTATCCTATCCAATAGTCTATCCTATAATATCCTCTATCCTATCGTATCCTGAATGCTATTATGTATCCTATCCAATCCTCTATCTTATCCAATCCTCTATCCCATAATATCCTCTATTCTATCCAATTCTCTATCCTATCCATTCCTCTATTCTATAATATCCTCTATCCTATCCAATCCTCTATCCTATCCTCTATATTATCCTATCCTCTATCCTATCCTATCCTTTATCCTATAATATCCTCTATCCTATCCTATCCTCTGTTGTATCCTATTTTCTATCCTATCGTATCGTCTATCCTATCCAATCCTCTATCCTATCCTATCCTCTATCCTATCCTATCCTCAATCCTATCCTATCCCCTATCCTATCCTATCCTCTATCCTATCCTATCCTCGGTCGTATCCTATTTTCTGTCCTATCCTATCTTCTATCCTATCCTATCCTCTATCCTATCCTATAATCTATCCTATCGTATCCTCTATCCTATCCTATCCTCTATCCTATCCTCTCGTCTATCCTATAATATCCTCTATCCTAACCTATCCCCTATCCTATCCTATCCTCTATCCTATTTCACTCCTCTATCCTATCCAATCCCCTATCCTATCCTGAATCCTATCCTATCCCGTATCCTATCCTATCATTTCCTATTCTATCCTCTATCCTATACTACCGTTTGTCCTATCCTATCCTCTATCCTATCCTATCCTCTATCCTATAATATCATATATCCTACCCTATCCTCTATCCTATCCTATCCTCTATCCTATAATATCATATATCCTATCCTATCCTCTATCCTATCCTATCCTCTATCCTATCCTATCCTCTATCCTATCCTATCCTCTATCCTATCCTATCCTCTACCCTAAAATATCCTCTATACTATCCAATCCTCTATCCTGTCCTCTATCCTATCCTATCCTCTATCCTATCCTATCCTCTATCCTATCCTATCCTCTATACTATCCTATCCTCTTTCCTATCCTATCCTCTATCCTATTCTATCCTCTATCCTATCCTATCCTCTATCCTATTGCATCCTCTATCCTATCCCATCCTCTATTCTATCGTATCCTCTATGCTATCCTATCCTATCCTCAATCCTATCCTATCCTCTATCCTATCCAATCGTCTATCCTATGATATCCTCTATCCTATCCAATCCTCTATCCTATCCATTCCTCTATTCTATAATATCCTCTATCCTATCCTCTATCCTATCCTATCCTCTACCCTAAAATATCCTCTATACTATCCAATCCTCTATCCTATCCTCTATCCTATCCTATCCTCAATCCTATCCTATCCCCTATCCTATCCTATCCTGTATCCTATAATATCGTATATCCTATTCAATCCTCTATCCTATCCTATCCTCTATCCTATCCTATCCTCTATCCTATCGTATCCTGTATCCTGTCCTATCCTCTATCCTATCCTATCGTCTATCCTATAATATCCTCTATCCTATCCTATCCTCTATCCTATCCAATCCCCTATCCTATCCTCAATCTTATCCTATCCTCTATCCTATAATATCCTCTATCCTATCCAATCCTCTATCCGATCCTATCCTCTACCCTATCCTATCCTCTATCCTATCGTATCCTCTATCCTGTCCTATCCTCTATCCTATCCTATCGTCTATCCTATAATATCCTCTATCCTATCCTATCCTCTATCCTATCCAATCCCCTATCCTATCCTCAATCTTATCCTATCCTCTATCCTATAATATCCTCTATCCTATCCAATCCTCTATCCTATCCTATCCTCTACCTTATCCTATCCTCTATCCTATCCTATCCTCTATCCTATCCTATCCTCAATCCTATCCTATCCCCTATCCTATCCTATCCTCTATCCTATTTCACTCCTCTATCCTATCATATCCTCTACCCTAAAATATCCTCTATACTATCCAATCCTCTATCCTGTCCTCTATCCTATCCTATCCTCTATCCTATCCTATCCTCTATCTTATCCTATCCTCAATCCTATCCTATCCCCTATCCTATCCTATCCTCTATCCTATAATATCGTCTATCCTATGCAATCCTCTATCCTATCCTATCCTCTATCCTATCTTATAATCTATCCTATCGTATCCTCTATCCTATCCTATCCTCTATCCTATCCTCTCGTCCATCCTATAATATCCTCTATCCTAACCTATCCCCTATCCTATCCTATCCTCTATCCTATTTCACTCCTCTATCCTATCCAATCCCCTATCCTATCCTGAATCCTATCCTATCCCGTATCCTATCCTATCATTTCCTATTCTATCCTCTATCCTATACTACCGTTTGTCCTATCCTATCCTCTATCCTATCCTATCCTCTTTCCTATAATATCATATATCCTACCCTATCCTCTATCCTATCCTATCCTCCATCCTATAATATCATATATCCTATCCTATCCTCTATCCTATCCTATCCTCTATCCTATCCTATCCTCTAACCTATCCTATCCTCAATCCTATCCTATCCCCTATCCTATCCTATCCTCTATCCTATTTCACTCCTCTATCCTATCATATCCTCTACCCTAAAATATCCTCTATACTATCCAATCCTCTATCCTGTCCTCTATCCTATCCTATCCTCTATCCTATCCTATCCTCTATCTTATCCTATCCTCAATCCTATCCTATCCCCTATCCTATCCTATCCTCTATCCTATAATATCGTCTATCCTATGCAATCCTCTATCCTATCCTATCCTCTATCCTATCTTATAATCTATCCTATCGTATCCTCTATCCTATCCTATCCTCTATCCTATCCTCTCGTCTATCCTATAATATCCTCTATCCTAACCTATCCTCTATCCTATCCTATCCTCTATCCTATCCTATCCTCTATCCTATCCTATCCTCAATCCTATCCTATCCCCTATCCTATCCTATCCTCTATCCTATTTCACTCCTCTATCCTATCCAATCCCCTATCCTATCCTGAATCCTATCCTATCCCGTATCCTATCCTATCCTATCCTATTCTATCCTCTATCCTATCCAATCCCCTATCCTATCCTATCCTCTATCCTATTTCACTCATCTATCCTATCCAATCCCCTATCCTATCCTGAATCCTATCCTATCCCGTATCCTATCCTATCCTCTATCCTATCCTATCCTCTATCCTATCCTATCCTCAATCCTATCCTATCCCCTATCCTATCCTATCCTCTATCCTATTTCACGCCTCTATCCTATCCAATCCCCTATCCTATCCTGAATCCTATCCTATCCCGTATCCTATCCTATCATATCCTATTCTATCCTCTATCCTATACTACCGTTTGTCCTATCCTATCCTCTATCCTATCCTATCCTCTATCCTATAATATCATATATCCCACCCTATCCTCTATCCTATCCTATCCTCTATCCTATAATATCATATATCCTATCCTATCCTCTATCCTATCCTATCCTCTATCCTATAATATCATATATCCTATCCTATCCTATATCCTATCCTATCCTCTATCCTATCCTCTATCCTATCCTATTTTCTATCCTATCCTATCCTCTCTCCTATCCTGTCCTCTATCCTATCCTATCCTCTATCCTATCGTATCCCTATGATATCCTATCCTCTATCCTATCCTATCGTCTATCCTATAATATCCTCTATCCTAACCTATCCTCTATCCTATGCAATCCCCTATCCTATCCTCAATCTTATCCTATCCTCTATCCTATAATATCCTCTATCCTATGCAATCCTCTATCCTATCCTATCCTCTATCCTATCCTATCCTCTATCCTATCCTCTATCCTATCCTCTATCCTATCCTCTATCCTATCCTATCCTCAATCCTATCTTATCCCCTATCCTATCCTATCCTATAACCTATCCTATCCTCTATCCTATTCTACCGTTTGTCCTATCCTATCCTCTATCCTATTCTACCGTTTGTCCTATCCTATCCTCAATCCTACCCTATCCCCTATCCTATCCTATCCTCTATCCTATTTCACTCCTCTATCCTATCCAATACCCTATCCTATCCTGAATCCTATCCTATCCCGTATCCTATCCTATCCTATCCTATTCTATCCTCTATCGTATACTACCGTTTGTCCTATCCTATCCTCTAACCTATCCTATCCTCTATCCTATAATATCATATATCCTATCGTATCCTATATCCTATCCTATCCTCTATCCTATCCTATCCTCTATCCTATCCTATCCTCTAACCGATCCTATCCTCTATCCTATCCTATCCTCTATCCTATCCTATCCTATCCTCAATCCTATCCTATCCCCTATCCTATCCAATCGTCTATCCTATAATATCCTCTATCCTATCCTATCCTGAATGCTATTATGTATCCTATCCAATCCTCTATCTTATCCAATCCTCTATCCCATAATATCCTCTATTCTATCCAATTCTCTATCCTATCCATTCCTCTATTCTATAATATCCTCTATCCTATCCAATCCTCTATCCTATCCTCTATATTATCCTATCCTCTATCCTATCCTATCCTTTATCCTATAATATCCTCTATCCTATCCTATCCTCTGTTGTATCCTATTTTCTATCCTATCGTATCGTCTATCCTATCCTATCCTCTATCCTATCCTATCCTCTATCCTATCCTATCCTCAATCCTATCATATCCCCTATCCTATCCTATCCTCTATCCTATCCTATCCTCTGTCGTATCCTATTTTCTGTCCTATCCTATCTTCTATCCTATCCTATCCTCTATCCTATCCTATAATCTATCCTATCGTATCCTCTATCCTATCCTATCCTCTATCCTATCCTCTCGTCTATCCTATAATATCCTCTATCCTAACCTATCCCCTATCCTATCCTATCCTCTATCCTATTTCACTCCTCTATCCTATCCAATCCCCTATCCTATCCTGAATCCTATCCTATCCCGTATCCTATCCTATCATTTCCTATTCTATCCTCTATCCTATACTACCGTTTGTCCTATCCTATCCTCTATCCTATCCTATCCTCTATCCTATAATATCATATATCCTACCCTCTCCTCTATCCTATCCTATCCTCTATCCTATAATATCATATATCCTATCCTATCCTCTATCCTATCCTATCCTCAATCCTATCCTATCCCCTATCCTATCCTATCCTATAGCCTATCCTATCCTCTATCCTATTCTACCGTTTGTCCTATCCTATCCTCTATCCTATTCTACCGTTTGTCCTATCCTATCCTCAATCCTATCGTATCCCCTATCCTATCCTATCCTCTATCCTATTTCACTCCTCTATCCTATCCAATACCCTATCCTATCCTGAATCCTATCCTATCCCGTATCCTATCCTATCCTATCCTATTCTATCCTCTATCGTATACTACCGTTTGTCCTATCCTATCCTCTAACCTATCCTATCCTCTATCCTATAATATCATATATCCCACCCTATCCTCTATCCTATCCTATCCTCTATCCTATAATATCATATATCCTATCCTATCCTCTATCCTATCCTATCCTCTATCCTATAATATCATATATCCTATCCTATCCTATATCCTATCCTATCCTCTATCCTATCCTATTTTCTATCCTATCCTATCCTCTATCCTATCCTGTCCTCTATCCTATCCTATCCTCTATCCTATCGTATCCCTATGATATCCTATCCTCTATCCTACCCTATCGTCTATCCTATAATATCCTCTATCCTAACCTATCCTCTATCCTATCCAATCCCCTATCCTATCCTCAATCTTATCCTATCCTCTATCCTATAATATCCTCTATCCTATGCAATCCTCTATCCTATTCTATCCTCTATCCTATCCTATCCTCTATCCTTTCCTCTATCCTATCCTCTATCCTATCCTATCCTCTATCCTATAATATCATATATCCTATCCTACCCTCTATCCTATCCTATCCTCTATCCTATAATATCATATATCCTATCGTATCCTATATCCTATCCTATCCTCTATCCTATCCTATCCTCTATCCTATCCTATCCTCTAGCCGATCCTATCCTCTATCCTATCCTATCCTCTATCCTATCCTATCCTATCCTCAATCCTATCCTATCCTCTATCCTATCCAATCGTCTATCCTATAATATCCTCTATCCTATCCTATCCTGAATGCTATTATGTATCCTATCCAATCCTCTATCTTATCCAATCCTCTATCCCATAATATCCTCTATTCTATCCAATTCTCTATCCTATCCGTTCCCCTATCCTATCCTATCCTCTATCCTATCCTATCCTCTGTCGTATCCTATTTTCTGTCCTATCCTATCCTCTATCCTATCCTGTCCTCTATTCTATCCTATCCTCTATCCTATCCTAACCTCTATCCTATAATATCCTCTATCCTATCCTTTCCTCTATCCTATCCAATCCCCTATCCTATCCTCTATCCTATCCTATAATCTATCCTATCCTATCCTCTATCCTATCCTATCCTCTATCATATCCTATCCTCTATCCTATCCTATCCTCTATCCTATCCTATCCTCAAACCTATCCTATCCCCTATCCTATCCTGTCCTCTATCCTATTTCACTCCTCTATCCTATCCAATCCCCTATCCTATCCTGAATCCTATCCTATCCCGTATCCTATCCTATCCTATCCTATTCTATCCTCTATCCTATACTACCGTTTGTCCTATCCTATCCTCTGTCCTATCCTATCCTCTATCCTATAATATCATATATCCTACCCTATCCTCTATCCTATCCTATCCTCTATCCTATAATATCATTTATCCTATCCTATCCTCTATCCTATAATATCATATATCCTATCCTATCCTATATCCTATCCTATCCTCTATCCTATCCTATCCTCTATCCTATCCTATCCTCTAGCCTATCCTATCCTCTATCCTATCCTATCCTCTATGCTATCCAATCCTATCCTCAATCCTATCCTATCCTCTATCCTATCCAATCGTCTATCCTATGATATCCTCTATCCTATCCAATCCTCTATCCTATCCATTCCTCTATTCTATAATATCCTCTATCCTATCCAATCCTCTATCCTATCCTCTATCCTATCCTATCCTCTACCCTAAAATATCCTCTATACTATCCAATCCTCTATCCTGTCCTCTATCCTATCCTATCCTCTATCCTATCCTATCCTATCCTCAATCCTATCCTATCCTCTATCCTATCCAATCGTCTATCCTATAATATCCTCTATCCTATCCTATCCTCTACCCTAAAATATCCTCTATCCTATCCTATCCCCTATCCTATCCTATCCTCTATCCTATTTCACTCCTCTATCCTATCCAATCCCCTATCCTATCCTGAATCCTATCCTATCCCGTATCCTATCCTATCATATCCTATTCTATCCTCTATCCTATACTACCGCGTGTCCTATCCTATCCTCTATCCTATCCTATCCTCTATCCTATAATATCAAATATCCCACCCTATCCTCTATCCTATCCTATCCTCTATCCTATAATATCATATATCCTATCCTATCCTCTATCCTATCCTATCCTCTATCCTATAATATCATATATCCTATCCTATCCTATATCCTATCCTATCCTCTATCCTATCCTATTTTCTATCCTATCCTATCCTCTATCCTATCCTGTCCTCTATCCTATCCTATCCTCTATCCTATCGTATCCCTATGATATCCTATCCTCTATCCTATCCTATCGTCTATCCTATAATATCCTCTATCCTAACCTATCCTCTATCCTATCCAATCCCCTATCCTATCCTCAATCTTATCCTATCCTCTATCCTATAATATCCTCTATCCTATGCAATCCTCTATCCTATTCTATCCTCTATCCTATCCTATCCTCTATCCTATCCTATCCTCTATCCTATCCTCTATCCTATCCTCTATCCTATCCTCTATCCTATCCTATCCTCAATCCTATCCTATCCCCTATCCTATCCTATCCTATAGCCTATCCTATCCTCTATCCTATTCTACCGTTTGTCCTATCCTATCCTCAATCCTATCCTATCCCCTATCCTATCCTATCCTCTATCCTATTTCACTCCTCTATCCTATCCAATACCCTATCCTATCCTGAATCCTATCCTATCCCGTATCCTATCCTATCCTATCCTATTCTATCCTCTATCGTATACTACCATTGTCCTATCCTATCCTCTAACCTATCCTATCCTCTATCCTATAATATCATATATCCTATCGTATCCTATATCCTATCCTATCCTCTATCCTATCCTATCCTCTATCCTATCCTATCCTCTAGCCGATCCTATCCTCTATCCTATCCTATCCTCTATCCTATCCTATCCTATCCTCAATCCTATCCTATCCTCTATCCTATCCAATCGTCTATCCTATAATATCCTCTATCCTATCCTATCCTGAATGCTATTATGTATCCTATCCAATCCTCTATCTTATCCAATCCTCTATCCCATAATATCCTCTATTCTATCCAATTCTCTATCCTATCCATTCCTCTATTCTATAATATCCTGTATCCTATCAAATCCTCTATCCTATCCTCTATATTATCCTATCCTCTATCCTATCCTATCCTTTATCCTATAATATCCTCTATCCTATCCTATCCTCTGTTGTATCCTATTTTCTATCCTATCGTTTCGTCTATCCTATCCTATCCTCTATCCTATCCTATCCTCTATCCTATCCTATCCTCAATCCTATCCTATCCCCTATCCTATCCTATCCTCTATCCTATCCTATCCTCTGTCGTATCCTATTTTCTGTCCTATCCTATCCTCTATCCTATCCTGTCCTCTATTCTATCCTATCCTCTATCCTATCCTAACCTCTATCCTATAATATCCTCTATCCTATCCAATCCCCTATCCTATCCTCTATCCTATCCTATAATCTATCCTATCCTATCCTCTATCCTATCCTATCCTCTATCATATCCTATCCTCTATCCTATCCTATCCTCTATCCTATCCTATCCTCAATCCTATCCTATCCCCTATCCTATCCTATCCTCTATCCTATTTCACTCCTCTATCCTATCCAATCCCCTATCCTATCCTGAATCCTATCCTATCCCGCATCCTATCCTATCCTATCCTATTCTATCCTCTATCCTATACTACCGTTTGTCCTATCCTATCCTCTGTCCTATCCTATCCTCTATCCTATAATATCATATATCCTACCCTATCCTCTATCCTATCCTATCCTCTATCCTATAATATCATTTATCCTATCCTATCCTCTATCCTATAATATCATATATCCTATCCTATCCTATATCCTATCCTATCCTCTATCCTATCCTATCCTCTATCCTATCCTATCCTCTAGCCTATCCTATCCTCTATCCTATCCTATCCTCTATGCTATCCTATCCTATCCTCAATCCTATCCTATCCTCTATCCTATCCAATCGTCTATCCTATGATATCCTCTATCCTATCCAATCCTCTATCCTATCCATTCCTCTATTCTATAATATCCTCTATCCTATCCAATCCTCTATCCTATCCTCTATCCTATCCTATCCTCTACCCTAAAATATCCTCTATACTATCCAATCCTCTATCCTGTCCTCTATCCTATCCTATCCTCTATCCTATCCTATCCTATCCTCAATCCTATCCTATCCTCTATCCTATCCAATCGTCTATCCTATAATATCCTCTATCCTATCCTATCCTGAATGCCATTATGTATCCTATCCAATCCTCTATCTTATCCAATCCTCTATCCCATAATATCCTCTATTCTATCCAATTCTCTATCCTATCCATTCCTCTATTCTATAATATCCTCTATCCTATCCAATCCTCTATCCTATCCTCTATATTATCCTATCCTCTATCCTATCCTATCCTTTATCCTATAATATCCTCTATCCTATCCTATCCTCTGTTGTATCCTATTTTCTATCCTATCGTATCGTCTATCCTATCCTATCCTCTATCCTATCCTATCCTCTATCCTATCCTATCCTCAATCCTATCCTATCCCCTATCCTATCCTATCCTCTATCCTATCCTATCCTCTGTCGTATCCTATTTTCTGTCCTATCCTATCCTCTATCCTACCCTGTCCTCTATTCTATCCTCTCCTCTATCCTATCCTAACCTCTATCCTATAATATCCTCTATCGTATCCTATCCTCTATCCTATCCAATCCCCTATCCTATCCTCTATCCAATCCCCTATCCTATCCTCTATCCTATCCTATAATCTATCCTATCCTATCCTCTATCCTATCCTATCCTCTATCATATCCTATCCTCTATCCTATCCTATCCTCTATCCTATCCTATCCTCAATCCTATCCTATCCCCTATCCTATCCTATCCTCTATCCTATTTCACTCCTCTACCCTATCCAATCCCCTATCCTACCCTGAATCCTATCCTATCCCGTATCCTATCCTATCCTATCCTATTCTATCCTCTATCCTATACTACCGTTTGTCCTATCCTATCCTCTGTTTTATCCTATCCTCTATCCTATAATATCATATATCCTACCCTATCCTCTATCCTATCCTATCCTCTATCCTATAATATCATTTATCCTATCCTATCCTCTATCCTATAATATCATATATCCTATCCTATCCTATATCCTATCCTATCCTCTATCCTATCCTATCCTCTATCCTATCCTATCCTCTAGCCTATCCTATCCTCTATCCTATCCTATCCTCTATGCTATCCTATCCTATCCTCAATCCTATCCTATCCTCTACCCTATCCAATCGTCTATCCTATGATATCCTCTATCCTATCCAATCCTCTATCCTATCCATTCCTCTATTCTATAATATCCTCTATCCTATCCAATCCTCTATCCTATCCTCTATCCTATCCTATCCTCTACCCTAAAATATCCTCTATACTATCCAATCCTCTATCCTGTCCTCTATCCTATCCTCTATACTATCCTCTATCCTATCCTCTATCCTATCCAATCCGCTATCCTATAATATCCTCTACACTATCCAATCCTCTATCCTGTCCTCTATCCTATCCTCTATACTATCCTCTATCCTATTCTCTATCCTATCCAATCCTCTATCCTATAATATCCTCTATTCTATCCAATACTCTATCCTATCCAATCCTCTATCCTATCCTATCCTCAATGCAATCCTGTATCCTATCGAATCCTCTATCCTATCCTATCCTCTATCCTATTGTATCCTCTATCCTATCCCATCCTCTATCCTATCCTATCCTTTATCCTATAATATCCTCTATCCTATCCTTTCCTCTATCCTATCCAATCCCCTATCCTATCCTCAATCTTATCCTATCCTCTATCCTATAATATCCTCTATCCTATCCAATCCTCTATCCTATCCAATCATCTATCCTATAATATCCTCTATACTATCCAATCCTCTATCCTGTCCTCTATCCTATCCTCTATCTTATCCAATCCTCTATCCCATAATATCCTCTATTCTATCGAATCCTCTATTCTATAATATCCTCTATCCTATCCAATCCTCTATCCTATCCTCTATGCTATCCTATCCTCTATCCTATCCTATCCTCTACCCTAAAATATTCTCTATCCTATCCTATCCTCTATCCTATTGTATCCTCTATCGTATCCCATCCTCTATCCTATCCTATCCTCTACCCTATCCTATCCTCGATCCTATCCTATCCTCTATCCTATCCTATCCTCTATCCTATCCTATCCTCTATCCTATAATATCATATATCCTATCCTATCCTATATCCTATCCTATCCTCTATCCTATCCTATCCTCTATCCTATCCTATCCTCTATTCTATCCTATCCTCTATCCTATCTTATCCTCTATCCTATCCTATCCTCAATCCTATCCTATCCTCTATCCTATCCAATCGTCTATCCTATAATATCCTCTATCCTATCCTATCCTGAATGCTATTATGTATCCTATCCAATCTTCTATCTTATCCAATCCTCTATCCCATAATATCCTCTATTCTATCCAATCCTCTATCCTATCCATTCCTCTATCCTATCCTATCCTCAATCCTATCCTATCCTCTATCCTATCCAATCGTCCATCCTATAATATCCTCTATCCTATCCTATCCTGAATGCTATTATGTATCCTATCCAATCTTCTATCTTATCCAATCCTCTATCCCATAATATCCTCTATTCTATCCAATCCTCTATCCTATCCATTCCTCTATTCTATAATATCCTCTATCCTATCCAATCCTCTATCCTATCCTCTATCCTATCCCATCCTCTATCCTATCCTATCCTTGATACTATAATATCCTCTATCCTATCCTATCCTCTGTTGTATCCTATTTTCTATCCTATCCTATCCTCTATCCTATCCTGTCCTCTATCCTATCCTATCCTCTATCCTATCGTATCCCTATGATATCCTATCCTCTATCCTATCCTATCCTCTATCCTATCCAATCCCCTATCCTATCCTCTATCCTATCGTATCCTCTATCCTATCCTATCCTCTATCCTATCCTATCGTCTATCCTATAATATCCTCTATCCTATCCTATCCTCTATCCTATCCAATCCCCTATCCTATCCACAATCTTATCCTATCCTCTATCCTATAATATCCTCTATCCTATCCAATCCTCTATCCTATCCTATCCTCTACCCTATCCTATCCTCTTTCCTATCCTATCCTCTATCCTATTCTATCCTCTTTCCTATCCTATCCTCTATCCTATTCTATCCTCTATCCTATCCCATCCTCTATCCAATCCTATCCTATCCTCTATCCTATCCTATCCCTCTATCCTATCCTATCCTCTATCCTATCCTATCATCTATCCTATCCTATCCTCAATCCTATCCTATCCCCTATCCTATCCTATCCTCTATCCTATCCCATCCTCTATCCAATCCTATCCTATCCTCTATCCTATCCTATCCCTCTATCCTATCCTATCCTCTATCCTATCCTATCATCTATCCTATCCTATACTCAATCCTATCCTATCCCCTATCCTATCCTATCCTCTATCCTATTTCACTCCTCTATGCTATCCAATCCCCTATCCTATCCTGAATCCTATCCTATCCCGTATCCTATCCTATCCTATCCTATTCTATCCTCTATCCTATACTACCGTTTGTCCTACCCTATCATCTATCCTATCCTATCCTCTATCCTATAATATCATATATCCTATCCTATCCTATATCCTATCCTATCCTCTATCCTATCCTATCCTCTATCCTATCCTATCCTCTAGCCTATCCTATCCTCTATCCTATCCTATCCTCTATCCGATCCTATCCTCAATCCTATCCTATCCTCTATCCTATCCAATCGTCTATCCTATAATATCCTCTATCCTATCCTATCCTGAATGCTATTATGTATCCTGTCCAATCCTCTATCTTATCCAATCTTCTATCCCATAATATCCTCTATTCTATCCAATCCTCTATCCTATCCATTCCTCTATTCTGTAATATTCTCTATCCTATCCAATCCTTTATCCTATCCTCTATCCTATCCCATCCTCCTTCCTATCCTATCATCTATCCTATAATATCCTCTATCCTATCCTATCCTCTGTTGTATCCTATTTTCTATCCTATCCTATCCTCTATCCTATCCTGTCCTCTATCCTATCCTATCCTCTATCCTATCGTATCCCTATGATATCCTATCCTCTATCCTATCCTATCGTCTATCCTATAATATCCTCTATCCTATCCAATCCCCTATCCTATCCTCAATCCTATCCTATCCTCTATCCTATCCTATCCTCTATCCTATAATATCATATATCCTATCCTATCCTATATCCTATCCTATCCTCTATCCTATCCTATCCTCTATCCTATCCTGTCCTCTATCCTATACTATCCACTATAATATCGTATCCTCTATCATATCCTATCCTCTATCCTATCCTACCGTTTGTCCTATCCTATCCTCTATCCTATCCTGAATCCTATCCAATCCCCTATCCTATCCTATCCTATCCTAACCTCTAGACTATCCTATCCTCTATCCTATCCTATCGTCTATCCTATAATATCCTCTATCTAATCCTCTATCCTATCCTATCATCTATCCTATCGTATCCTCTGTCCTTTCCCATCCTCTAAGTTATCCTATCCCCTATCCTATCCTCTATCCTATCCTATAGTCTACCCTATAATATCCTCTATCCTAACCTATGCTCTATCCTATAATATCCTCTATCCTATCCTATCCTATCCAATCCCCTATCCTATCCTCTATCCTATACTATCCTGTATCGTATCCTATCCTCTATCCTATCCTATCCCCTATCCTATCCTCTATCCTATCCTATAGTCTACCCTATAATATCCTCTATCCTAACCTATGCTCTATCCTATAATATCCTCTATCCTATCCTATAATATCCAATCCCCTATCCTATCCTCTATCTTATCCTATCCTGTATCGTATCCTATCCTCTATCCTATCTTCTATCCTATCCTCTATCCTATCCCGTCCTCAATCCTATTCTGTATCCTATCCAATCCTCTATCCTATCCAATCATCTACCCTATCCTCTATCCTATCCTATCCTCTATCCTATCCACTATACTATCCTATCCTATATCCTCTAATATCCTCTATCCTATCCAATCCTCTATCCTATTCTATCATCTATCCTATCCTATCCTCTATCCTATCGTATCCTCTATCCTATCCTTTCCTCAATCCTATCCTATCCTCTATCCTATAATATCCTCTATCCTATCCTATCCTCTATCCTATCCTTTCCTCAATCCTATTATATCCTCTATCCTATCCTATCCTCTATCCTATCCTATCCTCTATCCTATCCTATCCTCTATCCTATCCTCGATCCTATCAACTATCCTATCCTCTACCCTATCCTCTACCCTATCCTCTACCCTATCCTCTATCCTATCCTATCCTCTATCCTATCCTATTCTCTATCCTATAATATCCTCTATCCTATCCAATCCTCTATCCTATCCTGTATCCTATCATCAATCCTATCCTATCCACTTTCCTATCCTATCCTGTTTCCTATAATATCATCTATCCTATCCTATCCTCTATCCTATCCTATCCTCTTTCCTATAATATCATCTATCCTATCCTATCCTCTATCCTATCCTATCCTCTTTCCTATAATATCATCTATCCTATCCTATCCTCTGTCCTATCCTATCCTCTATCCCATTCTACCCTATATCCTATCCTATCCTCTATCCTATCCTATCCCCTATCTTATCCTATCCTCTATGCTATCCTCTATCCTATCCGCTATCGTATCCTCTATCCTATCCTCTATCCTATCCTATCCTCTATCCTAACCTCTATCCTATCCGCTATCCTATCCTCTATCCTATCCTCTATCCTATCCTATCCTTTATCCTATCCTCTATCAAATCCTATCCTCTATCCTATCCTATCATTTATCCTATCCTATCCTCTATTCTATCCTATCCTTTATCCTATACTATCCTCTATCCTATCCTATCCTCTATCCTATCCTATCCTCTATCCTATCCTATCCTCTATATTATCCTATCCTCTATTCTATCCTATCCTCTATCCTATCCTCTATCCTATCCTTTATCCTATCCTCTATCCTATCCTATCCTCTATCCTATCCTATCCTCTATCCTATCCTTTCCTCAATCCTATCCTATCCTCTATCCTATCCAATCGTCTATCCTATGATATCCTCTATCCTATCCAATCCTCTATCCTATCCATTCCTCTATTCTATAATATCCTCTATCCTATCCAATCCTCTATCCTATCCTCTATCCTATCCTATCCTCTACCCTAAAATATCCTCTATACTATCCAATCCTCTATCCTGTCCTCTATCCTATCCTATCCTCTATCCTATCCTATCCTATCCTATCCTCAATCCTATCCTATCCTCTATCCTATCCAATCGTCTATCCTATAATATCCTCTATCCTATCCTATCCTCTACCCTAAAATATCCTCTATCCTATCCTATCCTCTATCCTATCCTATCCTCTATCCTATCCTATCCTCAATCCAATCCTATCCCCTATCCTATCCTATCCTCTATCCTATTTCACTCCTCTATCCTATCCAATCCCCTATCCTATCCTGAATCCTATCCTATCCCGTATCCTATCCTATCATATCCTATTCTATCCTCTATCCTATACTACCGCGTGTCCTATCCTATCCTCTATCCTATCCTATCCTCTATCCTATAATATCATATATCCCACCCTATCCTCTATCCTATCCTATCCTCTATCCTATAATATCATATATCCTATCCTATCCTCTATCCTATCCTATCCTCTATCCTATAATATCATATATCCTATCCTATCCTATATCCTATCCTATCCTCTATCCTATCCTCTTTTCTATCCTATCCTATCCTCTATCCTATCCTGTCCTCTATCCTATCCTATCCTCTATCCTATCGTATCCCTATGATATCCTATCCTCTATCCTATCCTATCGTCTATCCTATAATATCCTCTATCCTAACCTATCCTCTATCCTATCCAATCCCCTATCCTATCCTCAATCTTATCCTATCCTCTATCCTATAATATCCTCTATCCTATCCAATCCTCTATCCTATCCAATCCTCTATCCTATAATATCCTCTATACTATCCAATCCTCTATCCTGTCCTCTATCCTATCCTCTATCTTATCCAATCCTCTATCCCATAATATCCTCTATTCTATCGAATCCTCTATTCTATAATATCCTCTATCCTATCCAATCCTCTATCCTATCCTCTATCCTATCCTATCCTCTATGCTATCCTATCCTATCCTCAATCCTATCCTATCCTCTATCCTATCCAATCGTCTATCCTATGATATCCTCTATCCTATCCAATCCTCTATCCTATCCATTCCTCTATTCTATAATATCCTCTATCCTATCCAATCCTCTATCCTATCCTCTATCCTATCCTATCCTCTATGCTATCCTATCCTATCCTCAATCCTATCCTATCCTCTATCCTATCCAATCGTCTATCCTATGATATCCTCTATACTATCCAATCCTCTATCCTGTCCTCTATCCTATCCTATCCTCTATCCTATCCTATCCTATCCTCAATCCTATCCTATCCTCTATCCTATCCAATCGTCTATCCTATAATATCCTCTATCCTATCCTATCCTCTACCCTAAAATATCCTCTATCCTATCCTATACTCTATCCTATCCTATCCTCTATCCTATCCTATCCTCAATCCTATCCTATCCCCTATCCTATCCTATCCTCTATCCTATTTCACTCCTCTATCCTATCCAATCCCCTATCCTATCCTGAATCCTATCCAATCCCCTATCCTATCCTGAATCCTATCCTATCCCGTATCCTATCCTATCCTATCCTATTCTATCCTCTATCCTATACTACCGTTTGTCCTATCCTATCCTCTGTCCTATCCTCTCCTCTATCCTATAATATCATATATCCTACCCTATCCTCTATCCTATCCTATCCTCTATCCTATAATATCATTTATCCTATCCTATCCTCTATCCTATAATATCATATATCCTATCCTATCCTATATCCTATCCTATCCTCTATCCTATCCTATCCTCTATCCTATCCTATCCTCTAGCCTATCCTATCCTCTATCCTATCCTATCCTCTATGCTATCCTATCCTATCCTCAATCCTATCCTATCCTCTATCCTATCCAATCGTCTATCCTATGATATCCTCTATCCTATCCAATCCTCTATCCTATCCATTCCTCTATTCTATAATATCCTCTATCCTATCCAATCCTCTATCCTATCCTCTATCCTATCCTATCCTCTACCCTAAAATATCCTCTATACTATCCAATCCTCTATCCTGTCCTCTATCCTATCCTATCCTCTATCCTATCCTATCCTATCCTATCCTCAATCCTATCCTATCCTCTATCCTATCCAATCGTCTATCCTATAATATCCTCTATCCTATCCTATCCTCTACCCTAAAATATCCTCTATCCTATCCTATCCTCTATCCTATCCTATCCTCTATCCTATCCTATCCTCAATCCTATCCTATCCCCTATCCTATCCTATCCTCTATCCTATTTCACTCCTCTATCCTATCCAATCCCCTATCCTATCCTGAATCCTATCCTATCCCGTATCCTATCCTATCATATCCTATTCTATCCTCTATCCTATACTACCGCGTGTCCTATCCTATCCTCTATCCTATCCTATCCTCTATCCTATAATATCATATATCCTATCCTATCCTCTATCCTATCCTATCCTCTATCCTATAATATCATATATCCTATCCTATCCTATATCCTATCCTATCCTCTATCCTATCCTCTTTTCTATCCTATCCTATCCTCTATCCTATCCTGTCCTCTATCCTATCCTATCCTCTATCCTATCGTATCCCTATGATATCCTATCCTCTATCCTATCCTATCGTCTATCCTATAATATCCTCTATCCTAACCTATCCTCTATCCTATCCAATCCCCTATCCTATCCTCAATCTTATCCTATCCTCTATCCTATAATATCCTCTATCCTATGCAATCCTCTATCCTATTCTATCCTCTATCCTATCCTATCCTCTATCCTATCCTATCCTCTATCCTATCCTCTATCCTATCCTCTATCCTATCCTATCCTCAATCCTATCCTATCCCCTATCCTATCCTATCCTATAGCCTATCCTATCCTCTATCCTATTCTACCGTTTGTCCTATCCTATCCTCAATCCTATCCTCTATCCTATTTCACTCCTCTATCCTATCCAATACCCTATCCTATCCTGAATCCTATCCTATCCCGTATCCTATCCTATCCTATCCTATTCTATCCTCTATCGTATACTACCGTTTGTCCTATCCTATCCTCTAACCTATCCTATCCTCTATCCTATAATATCATATATCCTACCCTATCCTCTATCCTATCCTATCCTCTATCCTATAATATCATATATCCTATCCTACCCTCTATCCTATCCTATCCTCTATCCTATAATATCATATATCCTATCGTATCCTATATCCTATCCTATCCTCTATCCTACCCTATCCTCTATCCTATCCTATCCTCTAGCCGATCCTATCCTCTATCCTATCCTATCCTCTATCCTATCCTATCCTATACTCAATCCTATCCTATCCTCTATCCTATCCAATCGTCTATCCTATAATATCCTCTATCCTATCCTATCCTGAATGCTATTATGTATCCTATCCAATCCTCTATCCCATAATATCCTCTATTCTATCCAATTCTCTATCCTATCCATTCCTCTATTCTATAATATCCTGTATCCTATCAAATCCTCTATCCTATCCTCTATATTATCCTATCCTCTATCCTATCCTATCCTTTATCCTATAATATACTCTATCCTATCCTATCCTCTGTTGTATCCTATTTTCTATCCTATCGTTTCGTCTATCCTATCCTATCCTCTATCCTATCCTATCCTCTATCCTATCCTATCCTCAATCCTATCCTATCCCCTATCCTATCCTATCCTCTATCCTATCCTATCCTCTGTCGTATCCTATTTTCTGTCCTATCCTATCCTCTATCCTATCCTGTCCTCTATTCTATCCTATCCTCTATCCTATCCTAACCTCTATCCTATAATATCCTCTATCCTATCCAATCCCCTATCCTATCGTCTATCCTATCCTATAATCTATCCTATCCTATCCTCTATCCTATCCTATCCTCTATCATATCCTATCCTCTATCCTATCCTATCCTCTATCCTATCCTATCCTCAATCCTATCCTATCCCCTATCCTATCCTATCCTCTATCCTATTTCACTCCTCTATCCTATCCAATCCCCTATCCTATCCTGAATCCTATCCTATCCCGCATCCTATCCTATCCTATCCTATTCTATCCTCTATCCTATACTACCGTTTGTCCTATCCTATCCTCTGTCCTATCCTATCCTCTATCCTATAATATCATATATCCTACCCTATCCTCTATCCTATCCTATCCTCTATCCTATAATATCATTTATCCTATCCTATCCTCTATCCTATAATATCATATATCCTATCCTATCCTATATCCTATCCTATCCTCTATCCTATCCTATCCTCTATCCTATCCTATCCTATCCTCTATCCTATCCTATCCTCTATGCTATCCTATCCTATCCTCAATCCTATCCTATCCTCTATCCTATCCAATCGTCTATCCTATGATATCCTCTATCCTATCCAATCCTCTATCCTATCCATTCCTCTATTCTATAATATCCTCTATCCTATCCAATCCTCTATCCTATCCTCTATCCTATCCTATCCTCTACCCTAAAATATCCTCTATACTATCCAATCCTCTATCCTGTCCTCTATCCTATCCTATCCTCTATCCTATCCTATCCTATTCTCAATCCTATCCTATCCTCTATCCTATCCAATCGTCTATCCTATAATATCCTCTATCCTATCCTATCCTGAATGCTATTATGTATCCTATCCAATCCTCTATCTTATCCAATCCTCTATCCCATAATATCCTCTATTCTATCCAATTCTCTATCCTATTCATTCCTCTATTCTATAATATCCTCTATCCTATCCAATCGTCTATCCCATCCTCTATGTTATCCTATCCTCTATCCTATCCTATCCTTTATCCTATAATATCCTCTATCCTATCCTCTGTTGTATCCTATTTTCTATCCTATCGTATCGTCTATCCTATCCTATCCTCTATCCTATCCTATCCTCTATCCTATCCTATCCTCAATCCTATCCTATCCCCTATCCTATCCTATCCTCTATCCTATCCTATCCTCTATCCTATCCTATCCTCTGTCGTATCCTATTTTCTGTCCTATCCTATCCTCTATCCTACCCTGTCCTCTATTCTATCCTCTCCTCTATCCTATCCTAACCTCTATCCTATAATATCCTCTATCGTATCCTATCCTCTATCCTATCCAATCCCCTATCCTATCCTCTATCCTATCCTATAATCTATCCTATCCTATCCTCTATCCTATCCTATCCTCTATCATATCCTATCCTCTATCCTATCCTATCCTCTATCCTATCCTATCCTCAATCCTATCCTATCCCCTATCCTATCCTATCCTCTATCCTATTTCACTCCTCTACCCTATCCAATCCCCTATCCTATCCTGAATCCTATCCTATCCCGTATCCTATCCTATCCTATCCTATTCTATCCTCTATCCTATACTACCGTTTGTCCTATCCTATCCTCTGTTTTATCATATCCTCTATCCTATAATATCATATATCCTACCCTATCCTCTATCCTATCCTATCCTCTATCCTATAATATCATTTATCCTATCCTACCCTCTATCCTATAATATCATATATCCTATCCTATCCTATATCCTATCCTATCCTCTATCCTATCCTATCCTCTATCCTATCCTATCCTCTAGCCAATCCTATCCTCTATCCTATCCTATCCTCTATGCTATCCTATCCTATCCTCAATCCTATCCTATCCTCTACCCTATCCAATCGTCTATCCTATGATATCCTCTATCCTATCCAATCCTCTATCCTATCCATTCCTCTATTCTATAATATCCTCTATCCTATCCAATCCTCTATCCTATCCTCTATCCTATCCTATCCTCTACCCTAAAATATCCTCTATACTATCCAATCCTCTATCCTGTCCTCTATCCTATCCTCGATACTATCCTCTATCCTATCCTCTATCCTATCCAATCCTCTATCCTATAATATCCTCTATACTATCCAATCCTCTATCCTGTCCTCTATCCTATCCTCTATACTATCCTCTATCCTATTCTCTATCCTATCCAATCC
The DNA here is from genome assembly GCF_050948215.1 of Halictus rubicundus. Classification (NCBI taxonomy): domain Eukaryota; kingdom Metazoa; phylum Arthropoda; class Insecta; order Hymenoptera; family Halictidae; genus Halictus; species Halictus rubicundus. Next base: position 377,737 of record NW_027488649.1, read on the forward strand.
TCTATCCTATAATATCCTCTATTCTATCCAATACTCTATCCTATCCAATCCTCTATCCTATCCTATCCTCAATGCAATCCTGTATCCTATCGAATCCTCTATCCTATCCTATCCTCTATCCTATTGTATCCTCTATCCTATCCCATCCTCTATCCTATCCTATCCTTTATCCTATAATATCCTCTATCCTATCCTATCCTCTATCCTATCCAATCCCCTATCCTATCCTCTATCCTATCCTATCCTCTATCCTATCCTATCCTCTATCCTATCCTATCCTCCATCCTATCCTATCCTCTATCCTATAATATCATATATCCTATCCTATCCTATATCCTATCCTATCCTCTATCCTATCCTATCCTCTATCCTATCCTATCCTCTAGCCTATCCTATCCTCTATCCTATCTTATCCTCTATCCTATCCTATCCTCAATCCTATCCTATCCCCTATCCTATCCTATCCTCTATCCTATTTCACTCCTCTATCCTATCCAATCCCCTATCCTATCCTGAATCCTATCCTATCCCGTATCCTATCCTATCCTATCCTATCCTATTCTATCCTCTATCCTATACTACCGTTTGTCCTATCCTATCCTCTGTCCTATCCTATCCTCTATCCTATAATATCATATATCCTACCCTATCCTCTATCCTATCCTATATTCTATCCTATAATATCATTTATCCTATCCTATCCTCTATCCTATAATATCATATATCCTATCCTATCCTATATCCTATCCTATCCTCTATCCTATCCTATCCTCTATCCTATCCTATCCTCTAGCCTATCCTATCCTCTATCCTATCCTATCCTCTATGCTATCCTATCCTATCCTCAATCCTAACCTATCCTCTATCCTATCCAATCGTCTATCCTATGATATCCTCTATCCTATCCAATCCTCTATCCTATCCATTCCTCTATTCTATAATATCCTCTATCCTATCCAATCCTCTATCCTATCCTCTATCCTATCCTATCCTCTACCCTAAAATATCCTCTATACTATCCAATCCTCTATCCTGTCCTCTATCCTATCCTATCCTCTATCCTATCCTATCCTATCCTCAATCCTATCCTATCCTCTATCCTATCCAATCGTCTATCCTATAATATCCTCTATCCTATCCTATCCTCTACCCTAAAATATCCTCTATCCTATCCTATCCTCTATCCTATCCTATCCTCTATCCTATCCTATCCTCAATCCTATCCTATCCCCTATCCTATCCTATCCTCTATCCTATTTCACTCCTCTATCCTATCCAATCCCCTATCCTATCCTGAATCCTATCCTATCCCGTATCCTATCCTATCATATCCTATTCTATCCTCTATCCTATACTACCGCGTGTCCTATCCTATCCTCTATCCTATCCTATCCTCTATCCTATAATATCATATATCCCACCCTATCCTCTATCCTATCAAATCCTCTATCCTATCCTCTATATTATCCTATCCTCTATCCTATCCTATCCTTTATCCTATAATATCCTCTATCCTATCCTATCCTCTGTTGTATCCTATTTTCTATCCTATCGTTTCGTCTATCCTATCCTATCCTCTATCCTATCCTATCCTCTATCCTATCCTATCCTCAATCCTATCCTATCCCCTATCCTATCCTATCCTCTATCCTATCCTATCCTCTGTCGTATCCTATTTTCTGCCCTATCCTATCCTCTATCCTATCCTGTCCTCTATTCTATCCTATCCTCTATCCTATCCTAACCTCTATCCTATAATATCCTCTATCCTATCCTATCCTCTATCCTATCCAATCCCCTATCCTATCCTCTATCCTATCCTATAATCTATCCTATCCTATCCTCTATCCTATCCTATCCTCTATCATATCCTATCCTCTATCCTATCCTATCCTCTATCCTATCCTATCCTCAATCCTATCCTATCCTCTATCCTATTTCACTCCTCTATCCTATCCAATCCCCTATCCTATCCTGAATCCTATCCTATCCCGTATCCTATCCTATCCTATCCTATTCTATCCTCTATCCTATACTACCGTTTGTCCTATCCTATCCTCTGTCCTATCCTATCCTCTATCCTATAATATCATATATCCTACCCTATCCTCTATCCTATCCTATCCTCTATCCTATAATATCATTTATCCTATCCTATCCTCTATCCTATAATATCATATATCCTATCCTATCCTATATCCTATCCTATCCTCTATCCTATCCTATCCTCTATCCTATCCTATCCTCTAGCCTATCCTATCCTCTATCCTATCCTATCCTCTATGCTATCCTATCCTATCCTCAATCCTATCCTATCCTCTATCCTATCCAATCGTCTATCCTATGATATCCTCTATCCTATCCAATCCTCTATCCTATCCATTCCTCTATTCTATAATATCCTCTATCCTATCCAATCCTCTATCCTATCCTCTATCCTATCCTATCCTCTACCATAAAATATCCTCTATACTATCCAATCCTCTATCCTGTCCTCTATCCTATCCTCTATACTATCCTCTATCCTATCCTCTATCCTATCCAATCCGCTATCCTATAATATCCTCTACACTATCCAATCCTCTATCCTGTCCTCTATCCTATCCTCTATACTCTCCTCTATCCTATTCTCTATCCTATCCAATCCTCTATCCTATAATATCCTCTATTCTATCCAATACTCTATCCTATCCAATCCTCTATCCTATCCTATCCTCAATGCAATCCTGTATCCTATACAGGATAATCCTCTATCCTATCCTATCCTCTATTCTATCCTATCCTCTATCCTATCTCATCCTCTATCCTATCCTATCCTCAATCCTATCCTATCCTCTATCCTATCCAATCGTCTATCCTATAATATCCTCTTTCCTATCCTATCCTGAATGCTATTATGTATCCTATCCAATCTTCTATCTTATCCAATCCTCTATCCCATAATATCCTCTATTCTATCCAATCCTCTATCCTATCCATTCCTCTATTCTATAATATCCTCTATCCTATCCAATCCTCTATCCTATCCTCTATCCTATCCCATCCTCTATCCTATCCTATCCTTGATCCTATAATATCCTCTATCCTATCCTATCCTCTGTTGTATCCTATTTTCTATCCTATCCTATCCTCTATCCTATCCTGTCCTCTATCCTATCCTATCCTCTATCCTATCGTATCCCTATGATATCCTATCCTCAATCCTATCCTATCCCCTATCCTATCCTATCCTCTATCCTATTTCACTCCTCTATCCTATCCAATACCCTATCCTATCCTGAATCCTATCCTATCCCGTATCCTATCCTATCCTATCCTATTCTATCCTCTATCGTATACTACCGTTTGTCCTATCCTATCCTCTAATCTATCCTATCCTCTATCCTATAATATCATATATCCTACCCTATCCTCTATCCTATCCTATCCTCTATCCTATAATATCATATATCCTATCCTACCCTCTATCCTATCCTATCCTCTATCCTATAATATCATATATCCTATCGTATCCTATATCCTATCCTATCCTCTATCCTATCCTATCCTCTATCCTATCCTATCCTCTAGCCGATCCTATCCTCTATCCTATCCTATCCTCTATCCTATCCTATCCTATCCTCAATCCTATCCTATCCTCTATCCTATCCAATCGTCTATCCTATAATATCCTCTATCCTATCCTGTCCTCTATCCTATCCTATCCTCTATCCTAACGTATCCCTATGATATCCTATCCTCAATCCTATCCTATCCCCTATCCTATCCTATCCTCTATCCTATTTCACTCCTCTATCCTATCCAATACCCTATCCTATCCTGAATCCTATCCTATCCCGTATCCTATCCTATCCTATCCTATTCTATCCTCTATCGTATACTACCGTTTGTCCTATCCTATCCTCTAATCTATCCTATCCTCTATCCTATAATATCATATATCCTACCCTATCCTCTATCCTATCCTATCCTCTATCCTATAATATCATATATCCTATCCTACCCTCTATCCTATCCTATCCTCTATCCTATAATATCATATATCCTATCGTATCCTATATCCTATCCTATCCTCTATCCTATCCTATCCTCTATCCTATCCTATCCTCTAGCCGATCCTATCCTCTATCCTATCCTATCCTCTATCCTATCCTATCCTATCCTCTATCCTAACGTATCCCTATGATATCCTATCCTCAATCCTATCCTATCCCCTATCCTATCCTATCCTCTATCCTATTTCACTCCTCTATCCTATCCAATACCCTATCCTATCCTGAATCCTATCCTATCCCGTATCCTATCCTATCCTATCCTATTCTATCCTCTATCGTATACTACCGTTTGTCCTATCCTATCCTCTAATCTATCCTATCCTCTATCCTATAATATCATATATCCTACCCTATCCTCTATCCTATCCTATCCTCTATCCTATAATATCATATATCCTATCCTACCCTCTATCCTATCCTATCCTCTATCCTATAATATCATATATCCTATCGTATCCTATATCCTATCCTATCCTCTATCCTATCCTATCCTCTATCCTATCCTATCCTCTAGCCGATCCTATCCTCTATCCTATCCTATCCTCTATCCTATCCTATCCTATCCTCAATCCTATCCTATCCTCTATCCTATCCAATCGTCTATCCTATAATATCCTCTATCCTATCCTGTCCTCTATCCTATCCTATCCTCTATCCTAACGTATCCCTATGATATCCTATCCTCAATCCTATCCTATCCCCTATCCTATCCTATCCTCTATCCTATTTCACTCCTCTATCCTATCCAATACCCTATCCTATCCTGAATCCTATCCTATCCCGTATCCTATCCTATCCTATCCTATTCTATCCTCTATCGTATACTACCGTTTGTCCTATCCTATCCTCTAATCTATCCTATCCTCTATCCTATAATATCATATATCCTACCCTATCCTCTATCCTATCCTATCCTCTATCCTATAATATCATATATCCTATCCTACCCTCTATCCTATCCTATCCTCTATCCTATAATATCATATATCCTATCGTATCCTATATCCTATCCTATCCTCTATCCTATCCTATCCTCTATCCTATCCTATCCTCTAGCCGATCCTATCCTCTATCCTATCCTATCCTCTATCCTATCCTATCCTATCCTCTATCCTAACGTATCCCTATGATATCCTATCCTCAATCCTATCCTATCCCCTATCCTATCCTATCCTCTATCCTATTTCACTCCTCTATCCTATCCAATACCCTATCCTATCCTGAATCCTATCCTATCCCGTATCCTATCCTATCCTATCCTATTCTATCCTCTATCGTATACTACCGTTTGTCCTATCCTATCCTCTAATCTATCCTATCCTCTATCCTATAATATCATATATCCTACCCTATCCTCTATCCTATCCTATCCTCTATCCTATAATATCATATATCCTATCCTACCCTCTATCCTATCCTATCCTCTATCCTATAATATCATATATCCTATCGTATCCTATATCCTATCCTATCCTCTATCCTATCCTATCCTCTATCCTATCCTATCCTCTAGCCGATCCTATCCTCTATCCTATCCTATCCTCTATCCTATCCTATCCTATCCTCAATCCTATCCTATCCTCTATCCTATCCAATCGTCTATCCTATAATATCCTCTATCCTATCCTATCCTGAATGCTATTATGTATCCTATCCAATCCTCTATCTTATCCAATCCTCTATCCCATAATATCCTCTATTCTATCCAATTCTCTATCCTATCCATTCCTCTATTCTATAATATCCTCTATCCTATCCAATCCTCTATCCTATCCTCTATATTATCCTATCCTCTATCCTATCCTATCCTTTATCCTATAATATCCTCTATCCTATCCTATCCTCTGTTGTATCCTATTTTCTATCCTATCGTTTCGTCTATCCTATCCTATCCTCTATCCTATCCTATCCTCTATCCTATCCTATCCTCAATCCTATCCTATCCCCTATCCTATCCTATCCTCTATCCTATCCTATCCTCTGTCGTATCCTATTTTCTGTCCTATCCTATCCTCTATCCTATCCTGTCCTCTATTCTATCCTATCCTCTATCCTATCCTAACCTCTATCCTATAATATCCTCTATCGTATCCTATCCTCTATCCTATCCAATCCCCTATCCTATCCTCTATCCTATCCTATAATCTATCCTATCCTATCCTCTATCCTATCCTATCCTCTATCATATCCTATCCTCTATCCTATCCTATCCTCTATCCTATCCTATCCTCAATCCTATCCTATCCCCTATCCTATCCTATCCTCTATCCTATTTCACTCCTCTACCCTATCCAATCCCCTATCCTATCCTGAATCCTATCCTATCCCGTATCCTATCCTATCCTATCCTATTCTATCCTCTATCCTATACTACCGTTTGTCCTATCCTATCCTCTGTTTTATCCTATCCTCTATCCTATAATATCATATATCCTACCCTATCCTCTATCCTATCCTATCCTCTATCCTATAATATCATTTATCCTATCCTATCCTCTATCCTATAATATCATATATCCTATCCTATCCTATATCCTATCCTATCCTCTATCCTATCCTATCCTCTATCCTATCCTATCCTCTAGCCTATCCTATCCTCTATCCTATCCTATCCTCTATGCTATCCTATCCTATCCTCAATCCTATCCTATCCTCTATCCTATCCAATCGTCTATCCTATGATATCCTCTATCCTATCCAATCCTCTATCCTATCCATTCCTCTATTCTATAATATCCTCTATCCTATCCAATCCTCTATCCTATCCTCTATCCTATCCTATCCTCTACCCTAAAATATCCTCTATACTATCCAATCCTCTATCCTGTCCTCTATCCTATCCTATCCTCTATCCTATCCTATCCTCTATCCTATCCTATCCTCTATCCTATCCTATCCTCAATCCTATCCTATCCCCTATCCTATCCTATCCTGTATCCTATAATATCGTCTATCCTATTCAATCCTCTATCCTATCCTATCCTCTATCCTATCCTATCCTCTATCCTGTCGCATCCTCTATCCTGTCCTATCCTCTATCCTATCCTATCGTCTATCCTATAATATCCTCTATCCTATCCAATCCTCTATCCTATCCTATCCTCTACCCTATCCTATCCTCTTTCCTATCCTATCCTCTATCCTATTCTATCCTCTATCCTATCCTATCCTCTATCCTATCCTATCCTCAATCCTATCCTATCCCCTATCCTATCCTATCCTGTATCGTATAATATCGTCTATCCTATCCCATCCTCTATCCTATCCTATCCTCTATCCTATCCTATCCTCTAGCCTATCCTATCCTCTATCCTAACCTATCCTCTATCCTATCCTATCCTATCCTCAATCCTATCCTATCCTCTATCCTATCCAATCGTCTATCCTATAATATCCTCTATCCTATCCTATCCTGAATGCTATTATGTATCCTATCCAATCCTCCATCTTATCCAATCCTCTATCCCATAATATCCTCTAGCCTATCCTATCCTCTATCCTAACCTATCCTCTATCCTATCCTATCCTATCCTCAATCCTATCCTATCCTCTATCCTATCCAATCGTCTATCCTATTCTATCCTCTATCCTATCCTATCCTCTATCCTATCCTATGCTCTATCCTATTGTATCCTCTATCAGATCCCATCCTCTATCCTATCCTATCCTCAATCCTATCCTATCCCCTATCCTATCCTATCCTCTATCCTATCCTATCCTCAATCCTATCCTATCCCCTATCCTATCCTATCCTCTATCCTATCCTATCCTCTGTCGTATCCTATTTTCTGTCCTATCCTATCCTCTATCCTATCCTGTCCTCTATTCTATCCTATCCTCTATCCTATCCTAACCTCTATCCTATAATATCCTCTATACTATCCAATCCTCTATCCTGTCCTCTATCCTATCCTCTATCTTATCCAATCCTCTATCCCATAATATCCTCTATTCTATCGAATCCTCTATTCTATAATATCCTCTATCCTATCCTATCCTCTATCCTATTGTATCCTCTATCCTATCCTATCCTCTATCCTATAATATCATATATCCTATCGTATCCTATATCCTATCCTATCCTCTATCCTATCCTATCCTCTATCCTATCCTATCCTCTAGCCGATCCTATCCTCTATCCTATCCTATCCTCTATCCTATCCTATCCTATCCTCAATCCTATCCTATCCTCTATCCTATCCAATCGTCTATCCTATAATATCCTCTATCCTATCCTATCCTGAATGCTATTATGTATCCTATCCAATCCTCTATCTTATCCAATCCTCTATCCCATAATATCCTCTATTCTATCCAATTCTCTATCCTATCCATTCCTCTATTCTATAATATCCTCTATCCTATCCAATCCTCTATCCTATCCTCTATATTATCCTATCCTCTATCCTATCCTATCCTTTATCCTATAATATCCTCTATCCTATCCTATCCTCTGTTGTATCCTATTTTCTATCCTATCGTTTCGTCTATCCTATCCTATCCTCTATCCTATCCTATCCTCTATCCTATCCTATCCTCAATCCTATCCTATCCCCTATCCTATCCTATCCTCTATCCTATCCTATCCTCTGTCGTATCCTATTTTCTGTCCTATCCTATCCTCTATCCTATCCTGTCCTCTATTCTATCCTATCCTCTATCCTATCCTAACCTCTATCCTATAATATCCTCTATCGTATCCTATCCTCTATCCTATCCAATCCCCTATCCTATCCTCTATCCTATCCTATAATCTATCCTATCCTATCCTCTATCCTATCCTATCCTCTATCATATCCTATCCTCTATCCTATCCTATCCTCTATCCTATCCTATCCTCAATCCTATCCTATCCCCTATCCTATCCTATCCTCTATCCTATTTCACTCCTCTACCCTATCCAATCCCCTATCCTATCCTGAATCCTATCCTATCCCGTATCCTATCCTATCCTATCCTATTCTATCCTCTATCCTATACTACCGTTTGTCCTATCCTATCCTCTGTTTTATCCTATCCTCTATCCTATAATATCATATATCCTACCCTATCCTCTATCCTATCCTATCCTCTATCCTATAATATCATTTATCCTATCCTATCCTCTATCCTATAATATCATATATCCTATCCTATCCTATATCCTATCCTATCCTCTATCCTATCCTATCCTCTATCCTATCCTATCCTCTAGCCTATCCTATCCTCTATCCTATCCTATCCTCTATGCTATCCTATCCTATCCTCAATCCTATCCTATCCTCTATCCTATCCAATCGTCTATCCTATGATATCCTCTATCCTATCCAATCCTCTATCCTATCCATTCCTCTATTCTATAATATCCTCTATCCTATCCAATCCTCTATCCTATCCTCTATCCTATCCTATCCTCTACCCTAAAATATCCTCTATACTATCCAATCCTCTATCCTGTCCTCTATCCTATCCTATCCTCTATCCTATCCTATCCTCTATCCTATCCTATCCTCTATCCTATCCTATCCTCAATCCTATCCTATCCCCTATCCTATCCTATCCTGTATCCTATAATATCGTCTATCCTATTCAATCCTCTATCCTATCCTATCCTCTATCCTATCCTATCCTCTATCCTGTCGCATCCTCTATCCTGTCCTATCCTCTATCCTATCCTATCGTCTATCCTATAATATCCTCTATCCTATCCAATCCTCTATCCTATCCTATCCTCTACCCTATCCTATCCTCTTTCCTATCCTATCCTCTATCCTATTCTATCCTCTATCCTATCCTATCCTCTATCCTATCCTATCCTCAATCCTATCCTATCCCCTATCCTATCCTATCCTGTATCGTATAATATCGTCTATCCTATCCCATCCTCTATCCTATCCTATCCTCTATCCTATCCTATCCTCTAGCCTATCCTATCCTCTATCCTAACCTATCCTCTATCCTATCCTATCCTATCCTCAATCCTATCCTATCCTCTATCCTATCCAATCGTCTATCCTATAATATCCTCTATCCTATCCTATCCTGAATGCTATTATGTATCCTATCCAATCCTCCATCTTATCCAATCCTCTATCCCATAATATCCTCTAGCCTATCCTATCCTCTATCCTAACCTATCCTCTATCCTATCCTATCCTATCCTCAATCCTATCCTATCCTCTATCCTATCCAATCGTCTATCCTATTCTATCCTCTATCCTATCCTATCCTCTATCCTATCCTATGCTCTATCCTATTGTATCCTCTATCAGATCCCATCCTCTATCCTATCCTATCCTCAATCCTATCCTATCCCCTATCCTATCCTATCCTCTATCCTATCCTATCCTCAATCCTATCCTATCCCCTATCCTATCCTATCCTCTATCCTATCCTATCCTCTGTCGTATCCTATTTTCTGTCCTATCCTATCCTCTATCCTATCCTGTCCTCTATTCTATCCTATCCTCTATCCTATCCTAACCTCTATCCTATAATATCCTCTATACTATCCAATCCTCTATCCTGTCCTCTATCCTATCCTCTATCTTATCCAATCCTCTATCCCATAATATCCTCTATTCTATCGAATCCTCTATTCTATAATATCCTCTATCCTATCCTATCCTCTATCCTATTGTATCCTCTATCCTATCCCATCCTCTATCCTATCCTATCCTATCCTCTATCCTATCCTATCCTCTATCCTATCCTATCCTCTATCCTATCCTATCATCTATCCTATCCTATCCTCAATCCTATCCTATCCCCTATCCTATCCTATCCTCTATCCTATTTCACTCCTCTATGCTATCCAATCCCCTATCCTATCCTGAATCCTATCCTATCCCGTATCTTATCCTATCCTATCCTATTCTATCCTCTATCCTATACTACCGTTTGTCCTATCCTATCATCTATCCTATCCTATCCTCTATCCTATAATATCATATATCCTATCCTATCCTATATCCTATCCTATCCTCTATCCTATCCTATCCTCTATCCCATCCTATCCTCTAGCCTATCCTATCCTCTATCCTATCCTATCCTCTATCCGATCCTATCCTCAATCCTATCCTATCCTCTATCCTATCCTATCATCTATCCTATAATATCCTCTATCCTATCCTATCCTCTGTTGTATCCTATTTTCTATCCTATCCTATCCTCTATCCTATCCTGTCCTCTATCCTATCCTATCCTCTATCCTATCGTATCCCTATGATATCCTATCCTCTATCCTATCCTATCGTCTATCCTATAATATCCTCTATCCTATCCTATCCTCTATCCTATCCAATCACCTATCCTATCCTCAATCCTATCCTATCCTCTATCCTATCCTATCCTCTATCCTATAATATCATATATCCTATCCTATCCTATATCCTATCCTATCCTCTATCCTATCCTATCCTCTATCCTATAATATCCTCTATCCTATCCTATCCTCTGTTGTAACCTATTTTCTATCCTATCCTATCCTCTATCCCATCCTGTCCTCTATCCTATCCTATCCTCCATCCTATCGTATCCCTATGATATCCTATCCTCTATCCTATCCTATCGTCTATCCTATAATATCCTCTATCCTATCCTATCCTCTATCCTATCCAATCCCCTATCCTATCCTCAATCTTATCCTATCCTCTATCCTATAATATCCTCTATCCTATGCAATCCTCTATCCTATCCTATCCTCTGTCCTATCCTATCCTCAATCCTATCCTATCCTCTATCCTATCCTATCGTCTATCCTATAATATCCTATCCTCAATCCTATCCTATCCTCTATCCTATCCAATCGTCTATCCTATAATATCCTCTATCCTATCCTATCCTGAATGCTATTATGTATCCTATCCAATCCTCTATCTTATCCAATCCTCTATCCCATAATATCCTGTATTCTATCCAATCCTCTATCCTATCCATTCCTCTATCCTATCCATTCCTCCATCCTGTAATATCCTCTATCCTATCCTATCCTGAATGCTATTATGTATCCTATCCAATCCTCTATCTTATCCAATCCTCTATCCCATAATATCCTCTATTCTATCCAATCCTCTATCCTATCGTATCCTCTATCCTTTCCTATCATCTATCCTATCCTATCCTCTATCCTATCCTATCCTCTATCCTATCGTATCCTCTAGCCTGTCCTAACCTCTATCCTATTCCAATCCTGTATCCTATCCAATCCCCTATCCGATCCTCAATCCTATCCTATCCTCTATCTTATAATATCCTCTATCCTATCCAATCCTCTATCCTATCCTCTATCCTATCATCCATCCTATATTATCCACTATCCTATCCTATCCTCTATCCTATCCTATCGTCTATAATATCGTATCCTCTATCATATCCTATTCTCTTTCCAATAATATCATGTATACTATGCCATTCTCTATCCTATCCTATCCTCTATCCTATCCTATTGTCTATCTTATAATATCTTCTATCCTATCCTATCCTCTACCCTATACTATCCTCTATACTATCCTCTATCCTATCCTCTATCCTATCATCCATCCTATATTATCCACTATCCTATCCTATCCTCTAAGCTATCCTATCCTCTATCCTATCCTATCGTCTATAATATCGTATCCTCTATCATATCCTATCCTCTTTCCATTAATATCATGTATACTATGCTATTCTCTATCCTATCCTATCCTCTATCCTATCCTATCGTCTATCCTATAATATCCTCTATCCTATCCTATCCTCAATCCAATCCTATCCTCTATCCTATCCTACCGTTTGTCCTATCCTATCTTCTAGCCTATCCTATCCTCTATCCTATCCTACCGTTTGTCCTATCATATCCTCTATCCTATCCTATCCTCTATCCTATAATATCCTCTATTCTATCCAATCCTCTATCCTATCCTCTATCCTATCCTCTATCCCATCCAATCCCCTATCCTATCCCCCAGCCTATAATATCCTCTATCCTATCCAATCCTCTATCCTATCCTATTATCTATCCTATCCTATCCTCTTTCCTATCCTATCCTCTATCCTATTCTATCCTCTATCCTATCCTATCCCCTATCCTATCCTCTATCCTATCCTATAGTCTACCCTATAATATCCTCTATCCTAACCTATCCTCTATCCTATAATATCCTCTATCCTATCCTATCCAATCCCCTATCCTATCCTCTATCCTATCCTATCCTCTATCCTATCCTATCATCTATCCTATCCTATCCTCTATCCTATCCTATCCTCTATCCTATAATATCCTCTATTCTATCCAATCCTCTATCCCATCCTCTATCCTATCCTATCCTCTGTCGTATCCTATTTTCTATCCTATCCTATCCTCTATCCTATCCTGTCCTCTATCCTATACTATCCACTATAATATCGTATCGTCTATCATATCCTATCCTCTTTCCTATAATATCATCTATCCTATGCTATTCTCTATCCTATCATATCCTCCATCCTATCCCATCCTCTATCCTATCCTATCCTCTATAGTATCCTATCCTCTATCCAATCCAATCCTCTATCCTATCCTATCCTCCATAGTATCCTATCCTCTATCCTTTCCTCTCCTCTATCATATCCTATCCTCTATCCTATCCTACCGTTTGTCCTATCCTATCCTCTATCCTATCCTGAATCCTATCCAATCCCCTATCCTATCCTATCCTATCCTAACCTCTAGACTATCCTATCCTCTATCCTATCCTATCGTCTATCCTATAATATCCTCTATCTAATCCTCTATCCTATCCTATCATCTATCCTATCGTATCCTCTGTCCTTTCCCATCCTCTAACTTATCCTATCCCCTATCCTATCCTCTATCCTATCCTATAGTCTACCCTATAATATCCTCTATCCTAACCTATCCTCTATCCTATAATATCCTCTATCCTATCCTATCCTATCCAATCCCCTATCCTATCCTCTATCCTATCCTATCCTGTATCGTATCCTATCCTCTATCCTATCCTATCCTGTATCGTATAATATGCTCTATCGTATCCTATCCTCTATCCTATCCAATCCCCTATCCTATCATCTATCCTATCCTATAGTCTACCCTATAATATCCTCTATCCTAACCTATCCTCTTTCCTATAATATCCTCTATCCTATCCTATCCAATCCCCTATCCTATCCTCTATCCTATCCTATCCTTTATCGTATCCTATCCTCTATCCTATCTTCTATCCTATCCTCTATCCTATCCCGTCCTCAATCCTATTCTGTATCCTATCCAATCCTCTATCCTATCCAATCATCTATCCTATCCTCTATCCTATCCTATCCTCAATCCTATCCTATCCTCTATCCTATCCACTATCCTATCCTATCCTATATCCTCTAATATCCTCTATCCTATCCAATCCTCTATCCTATCCTATCCTCTATCCTATCCTATCCTCTATCCTATCCTATCATCTATCCTATCCTATCCTCTATCCTATCCTATCCTCTATCCTATAATATCCTCTATTCTATCCAATCCTCTATCCTATCCTCTATCCTATCCTCTATCCCACCCAATCCCCTATCCTATCCCCCAACCTATAATATCCTCTATCCTATCCAATCCTCTATCCTATCCTATTATCTATCCTATCCTATCCTCTTTCCTATCCTATCCTCTATCCTATTCTATCCTCTATCCTATCCTATCCTCTATCCTATCCTATGCTCTATCCTATCCAATCCCCTATCCTATCCTCAATACTATCCCATCCTCTATCCTATCCTATCCTCTGTCGTATCCTATTTTCTATCCTATCCTATCCTCTATCCTATCCTGTCCTCTATCCTATACTATCCACTATAATATCGTATCCTCTATCATATCCTATCCTCTTTCCTATAATATCATCTATCCTATGCTATTCTCTATCCTATCATATCCTCCATCCTATCCCATCCTATATCCTATCCTATCCTCTATAGTATCCTATCCTCTATCCAATCCAATCCTCTATCCTATCCTATCCTCTATCCTATCCAGTCCCCTATCCTATCCTCAATCTTATCCTATCCTCTATCCTATCCAATCCTCTATCCTATCCTCTATCCTATCATCCATCCTATATTATCCACTATCCTATCCTATCCTCTATCCTATCCTATCGTCTATAATATCGTATCCTCTATCATATCCTATTCTCATTCCAATAATATCATGTATACTATGCCATTCTCTATCCTATCCTATCCTCTATCCTATCCTATTGTCTATCTCATAATATCTTCTATCCTATCCTATCCTCTACCCTATACTATCCTCTATACTATCCTCTATCCTATCCTCTATCCTATCATCCATCCTATATTATCCACTATCCTATCCTATCCTCTAAGCTATCCTATCCTCTATCCTATCCTATCGTCTATAATATCCTATCCTCTATCCTATCCTATCATCTATCCTATCCTATCCTCAATCCTATCCTATCCCCTATCCTATCCTATCCTCTATCCTATTTCACTCCTCTATCCTATCCAATCCCCTATCCTATCCTGAATCCTATCCTATCCCGTATCCTATCCTATCATATCCTATTCTATCCTCTATCCTATACTACCTTTTGTCCTATCCTATCCTCTATCCTATCCTATCCTCTATCCTATAATATCATTTATCCTATCCTATCCTCTATCCTATAATATCATATATCCTATCCTATCCTATATCCTATCCTATCCTCTATCCTATCCTATCCTCTATCCTATCCTATCCTCTAGCCTATCCTATCCTCTATCCTATCCTATCCTCTATGCTATCCTATCCTATCCTCAATCCTATCCTAACCTCTATCCTATCCAATCGTCTATCCTATGATATCCTCTATCCTATCCATTCCTCTATTCTATAATATCCTCTATCCTATCCAATCCTGTATCCTATCCTCTATCCTATCCTAACCTCTACCCTAAAATATCCTCTATACTATCCAATCCTCTATCCTGTCCTCTATCCTATCCTATCCTCTATCCTATCCTATCCTCTATCCTATCCTATCCTCTATCCTATCCTATCCTCAATCCTATCCTATCCCCTATCCTATCCTATCCTGTATCCTATAATATCGTCTATCCTATTCAATCCTCTATCCTATCCTATCCTCTATACTATCCTATCCTCTTTCCTATCCTATCCTCTATCCTATCCTATCCTGTATCCTATCCAATCCCCTATCCTATCCTCTTTCCTATCCTATCCTCCATCCTATCCTATCCTCAATCCTATCCCACCGTTTGTCCTATCCTATCCTCTATCCTATCGTATCCTCTATCGTATCCTATCCTGTATCCTATCCTATCCTTTATCCTATAATATCCTCTATCCTATCCAATCCTCTATCCTATCCTATCCTCTATACTATCCTATCCTCTTTCCTATCCTATCCTCTATCCTATTCTATCCTCTATCCTATCCTATCCTCTATCCTATCCTATCCTCTATCCTGTCGTATCCTCTATCCTGTCCTATCCTCTATCCTATCCTATCGTCTATCCTATAATATCCTCTATCCTATCCTAACCTCTATCCTATCCAATCCCCTATCCTATCCTCAATCTTATCCTATCCTCTATCCTATAATATCCTCTATCCTATCCAATCCTCTATCCTATCCTATCCTCTACCCTATCCTATCCTCTTTCCTATCCTATCCTCTATCCTATTCTATCCTCTATCCTATCCTATCCTCTATCCTATTGTGTCCTCTATCCTATCCCATCCTCTATCCTATCCTATCCTCTATCCTATAATATCCTCTATCCTATCCTATCCTCTATCCTATCCAATCCCCTATCCTATCATCAATCTTATCCTATCCTCTATCCTATCCTATCCTCTATCCTATCCTATCCTCAATCCTATCCTATCCCCTATCCTATCCTATCCTCTATCCTATCCTATCCTCTGTCGTATCCTATTTTCTGTCCTATCATATCCTCTATCCTATCCTGTCCTCTATTCTATCCTATCCTCTATCCTATCCTAACCTCTATCCTATAATATCCTCTATCCTATCCTATCCTCTATCCTATCCAATCCCGTATCCTATCCTCTATCCTATCCTAACCTCTATCCTATAATATCCTCTATCCTATCCTATCCTCTATCCTATCCAATCCCGTATCCTATCGTCTATCCTATCCTATCCTGTATCCTATCCAATCCCCTATCCTATCCTCTTTCCTATCCTATCCTCCATCCTATCCTATCCTCAATCCTATCCTACCGTTTGTCCTATCCTATCCTCTATCCTATCGTATCCTCTATCGTATCCTATCCTGTATCCTATCCTATCCTTTATCCTATAATATCCTCTATCCTATCCAATCCTCTATCCTATCCTATCCTCTATACTATCCTATCCTCTTTCCTATCCTATCCTCTATCCTATTCTATCCTCTATCCTATCCTATCCTCTATCCTATTGTATCCTCTATCCTATCCCATCCTCTATCCTACCCTATCCTCTATCCTATCATATCCTCTAGCCTATCCTATCCTCTATCCTAACCTATCCTCTATCCTATCCTATCCTATCCTCAATCCTATCCTATCCTCTATCCTATCCAATCGTCTATCCTATAATATCCTCTATCCTATCCTATCCTGAATGCTATTATGTATCCTATCCAATCCTCCATCTTATCCAATCCTCTATCCCATAATATCCTCTAGCCTATCCTATCCTCTATCCTAACCTATCCTCTATCCTATCCTATCCTATCCTCAATCCTATCCTATCCTCTATCCTATCCAATCGTCTATCCTATTCTATCCTCTATCCTATCCTATCCTCTATCCTATCCTATGCTCTATCCTATTGTATCCTCTATCCTATCCCATCCTCTATCCTATCCTATCCTCAATCCTATCCTATCCCCTATCCTATCCTATCCTCTATCCTATCCTATCCTCAATCCTATCCTATCCCCTATCCTATACTATCCTCTATCCTATCCTATCCTCTGTCGTATCCTATTTTCTGTCCTATCCTATCCTCTATCCTATCCTGTCGTCTATTCTATCCTATCCAATATCCTATCCTAACCTCTATCCTATAATATCCTCTATACTATCCAATCCTCTATCCTGTCCTCTATCCTATCCTCTATCTTATCCAATCCTCTATCCCATAATATCCTCTATTCTATCGAATCCTCTATTCTATAATATCCTCTATCCTATCCAATCCTCTATCCTATCCTCTATGCTATCCTATCCTCTATCCTATCCTATCCTCTACCCTAAAATATTCTCTATCCTATCCTATCCTCTATCCTATTGTATCCTCTATCCTATCCCATCCTCTATCCTATCCTATCCTCTATCCTATCCTATCCTCTATCCTATCCTATCCTCTATCCTATAATATCATATATCCTATCCTATCCTATATCCTATCCTATCCTCTATCCTATCCTATCCTCTATCCTATCCTATCCTCTATCCTATCCTATCCTCTATCCTATCCTATCCTCTATCCTATCCTATCCTCAATCCTATCCTATCCCCTATCCTATCCTATCCTGTATCCTATAATATCGTCTATCCTATTCAATCCTCTATCCTATCCTATCCTCTATCCTATCCTATCCTCTATCCTGTCGTATCCTCTATCCTGTCCTATCCTCTATCCTATCCTATCGTCTATCCTATAATATCCTCTATCCTATCCTATCCTCTATCCTATAATATCCTCTATCCTATCCTATACTCTATCCCATAATATCCTGTATCGTATCCTATCCTCTATCCTATCTTCTATCCTATCCGCTATCCTATCCCGTCCTCAATCCTATCCTGTATCCTATCCAACCCTCTATCCTATCCAATCCTCTATCCTATCCTCAATCCTATCCTATCCTCTATCCTATCCTACCGTTTATCCTATCCTATCTTCTAGCCTATCCTATCCTCTATCCTATCCTACCGTTTGTCCTATCATATCCTCTATTCTATCTTATCCTCTATCCTATCGTATCCTCTATCCTATCCTATCCTCTATCCTATCCTATCCCCTATCCTATCCTCTATCCTATCCTATAGTCTACCCTATAATATCCTCTATCCTAACCTATCCTCTATCCTATAATATCCTCTATCCTATCCTATCCAATCCCCTATCCTATCCTCTATCCTATCCTATCCTCTATCCTATCCTATCATCTATCCTATCCTATCCTCTATCCTATCCTATCCTCTATCCTATAATATCCTTTATTCTATCCAATCCTCGATCCCATCCTCTATCCTATCCTATCCTCTGTCGTATCCTATTTTCTATCCTATCCTATCCTCTGTCCTATACTATCCACTATAATATCGTATCCTCTATCATATCCTATCCTCTTTCCTATAATATCATCTATCCTATGCTATTCTCTATCCTATCATATCCTCCATCCTATCCCATCCTCTATCCTATCCTATCCTCTATAGTATCCTATCCTCTATCCAATCCAATCCTCTATCCTATCCTATCCTCCATAGTATCCTATCCTCTATCCTTTCCTCTCCTCTATCATATCCTATCCTCTATCCTATCCTACCGTTTGTCCTATCCTATCCTCTATCCTATCCTGAATCCTATCCAATCCCCTATCCTATCCTATCCTATCCTAACCTCTAGACTATCCTATCCTCTATCCTATCCTATCGTCTATCCTATAATATCCTCTATCTAATCCTCTATCCTATCCTATCATCTATCCTATCGTATCCTCTGTCCTTTCCCATCCTCTAACTTATCCTATCCCCTATCCTATCCTCTATCCTATCCTATAGTCTACCCTATAATATCCTCTATCCTAACCTATCCTCTATCCTATAATATCCTCTATCCTATCCTATCCTATCCAATCCCCTATCCTATCCTCTATCCTATCCTATCTTGTATCGTATCCTATCCTCTATCCTATCCTATCCTGTATCGTATAATATGCTCTATCGTATCCTATCCTCTATCCTATCCAATCCCCTATCCTATCATCTATCCTATCCTATAGTCTACCCTATAATATCCTCTATCCTAACCTATCCTCTTTCCTATAATATCCTCTATCCTATCCTATCCAATCCCCTATCGTATCCTCTATCCTATCCTATCCTGTATCGCATCCTATCCTCTATCCTATCTTCTATCCTATCCTCTATCCTATCCACTATCCTATCCTATCCTATATCCTCTAATATCCTCTATCCTATCCAATCCTCTATCCTATCCTATCCTCTATCCTATCCTATCCTCTATCCTATCCTATCATCTATCCTATCCTATCCTCTATCCTATCCTATCCTCTATCCTATCCTATCCTCTATCCTATAATATCCTCTATTCTATCCAATCCTCTATCCTATCCTCTATCCTATCCTCTATCCCACCCAATCCCCTATCCTATCCCCCAGCCTATAATATCCTCTATCCTATCCAATCCTCTATCCTATCCTATTATCTATCCTATCCTATCCTCTTTCCTATCCTATCCTCTATCCTATTCTATCCTCTATCCTATCCTATCCTCTATCCTATCCTATGCTCTATCCTATCCAATCCCCTATCCTATCCTCAATACTATCCCATCCTCTATCCTATCCTATCCTCTGTCGTATCCTATTTTCTATCCTATCCTATCCTCTATCCTATCCTGTCCTCTATCCTATACTATCCACTATAATATCGTATCCTCTATCATATCCTATCCTCTTTCCTATAATATCATCTATCCTATGCTATTCTCTATCCTATCATATCCTCCATCCTATCCCATCCTCTATCCTATCCTATCCTCTATAGTATCCTATCCTCTATCCAATCCAATCCTCTATCCTATCCTATCCTCCATAGTATCCTATCCTCTATCCTATCCTATCCTCTATCATATCCTATCCTGTATCCTATCCTACCGTTTGTCCTATCCTATCCTCTATCCTATCCTATCCTCTATCCTATCCTATCCTGAATCCTATCCAATCCCCTATCCTATCCTATCCTCTGTCCTTTCCCATCCTCTATCCTATTCTATCCTCTATCCTATCCTATCCTCTATCCTATTGTATCCTCTATCCTATCCCATCCTCTATCCTATCCTATCCTCTATCCTATAATATCCTCTATCCTATCCTATCCTCTATCCTATCCAGTCCCCTATCCTATCCTCAATCTTATCCTATCCTCTATCCTATCCTATCCTCTATCCTATCCTATCCTCTATCCTATCCTATCCTCAATCCTATCCTATCCCCTATCCTATCCTATCCTCTATCCTATTTCACTCCTCTATCCTATCCAATCCCCTATCCTATCCTGAATCCTATCCTATCCCGTATCCTATCCTATCATATCCTATTCTATCCTCTATCCTATACTACCTTTTGTCCTATCCTATCCTCTATCCTATAATATCCTCTATCCTATCCTATCCTCTATCCTATCCACCCCCTATCCTATCCTCAATCTTATCCTATCCTCTATCCTATAATATCCTCTATCCTATGCAATCCTCTATCCTATCCTATCCTCTATCCTATCCTATCCTCTATCCTATTGCATCCTCTATCCTATCCCATCCTCTATCCTATCCTATCCTCTATCCTATCCTATCCTCTATTATATCCTATCCTCTATCCTATCCTATCCTCTATCCTATCCTATCCTCTATCCTATCCTATCCTCAATCCTATCCTATCCCCTATCCTATCCTATCCTCTATCCTATTTCACTCCTCTATCCTATCCAATCCCCTATCCTATCCTGAATCCTATCCTATCCCGTATCCTATCCTAGCCTATCCTATTCTATCCTCTATCCTATACTACCGTTTGTCCTATCCTATCCTCTGTCCTATCCTATCTTCTATCCTGTAATATCATATATCCTACCCTATCCTCTATCCTATCCTATCCTCTATCCTATCCAATCGTCTATCCTATGATATCCTCTATCCTATCCAATCCTCTATCCTATCCATTCCTCTATTCTATAATATCCTCTATCCTATCCAATCCTCTATCCTATCCTATCCTCTACCCTAAAATATCCTCTATACTATCCAATTCCCTATCCTGTCCTCTATCCTATCCTATCCTCTATCCTATCCTATCCTCTATCCTATCCTATCCTCTATCCTATCCTATCCTCAATCCTATCCTATCCCCTATCCTATCCTATCCTGTATCCTATAATATCGCCTATCCTATTCAATCCTCTATCCTATCCTATCCTCTATCCTATCCTATCCTCTAGCCTATCCTATCCTCTATCCTATCCTATCCTGTATGCTGTCCTATCCTATCCTCTTTCCTATCCTATCCTCTATCCTATTCTATCCTCTATCCTATCCTATCCTCTATCCTATCCTATGCTCTATCCTATCCAATCCCCTATCCTATCCTCAATACTATCCCATCCTCTATCGTATCCTATCATCTGTCGTATCCTATTTTCTATCCTATCCTATCCTCTATCCTATCCTGTCCTGTATCCTATACTATCCACTATAATATCGCATCCTCTATCATATCCTATCCTCTTTCCTATAATATCATCTATCCTATGCTATTCTCTATCCTATCATATCCTCCATCCTATCCCATCCTCTATCCTATCCTATCCTCTATAGTATCATATCCTCTATCATATCCTATCCTCTATCCTATCCTACCGTTTGTCCTATCCTATCCTCTATCCTATCGTACCCTCTATCCTATCCTATCCTCCATAGTATCCTATCCTCTATCCTATCCTCTATCCTATCCTATCCTGAATCCTATCCAATCCCCTATTCTATCTTATCTTATCCTAACCTCTAGACTATCCTATCCTCTATCCTATCCTATCGTCTATCCTATAATATCCTCTATCTAATCCTCTATCCTATCCTATCCTGTATCGTATAATATGCTCTATCGTATCCTATCCTCTATCCTATCCAATCCCCTATCCTATCCTCTATCCTATCCTATAGTCTACCCTATAATATCCTCTATCCTAACCTATCCTCTTTCCTATAATATCCTCTATGCTATCCTATCCAATCCCCTATCCTATCCTCTATCCTATCCTATCCTGTATCGTATCCTATCCTCTATCCTATCTTCTATCCTATCCTCTATCCTATCCCGTCCTCAATCCTATTCTGTATCCTATCCAATCCTCTATCCTATCCAATCATCTATCCTATCCTCTATCCTATCCTATCCTCAATCCTATCCTATCCTCTATCCTATCCTATCCTCTATCCTATCCTATCCTCTATCCTATCCTATCCTCTATCCTATCCTATCATCTATCCTATCCTATCCTCTATCCTATCCTATCCTCTATCCTATAATATCCTCTATTCTATCCAATCCTCTATCCTATCCTCTATCCTATCCTCTATCCCATCCAATCCCCTATCCTATCCTCCAGCCTATAATATCCTCTATCCTATCCAATCCTCTATCCTATCCTATTATCTATCCTATCCTATCCTCTTTCCTATCCTATCCTCTATCCTATTCTATCCTCTATCCTATCCTATCCTCTATCCTATCCTATGCTCTATCCTATCCAATCCCGTATCCTATCGTCTATCCTATCCTATCCTGTATCCTATCCAATCCCCTATCCTATCCTCTATCCTATCCTATAATCTATCCTATCCTATCCTCTATCCTATCCTATCCTCTATCCTATCCTATCCTCTATCCTATCCTATCCTCAATCCTATCCTATACCCTATCCTATCCTATCCTCTATCCTATTTCACTCATCTATCCTATCCAATCCCCTATCCTATCCTGAATCATATCCTATCCCGTATCCTATCCTATCCTATCCTATTCTATCCTGTATCCTATACTACCGTTTGTCCTATCCTATCCTCTATCCTATCCAATCCTCTATCCTAGCCTATCCTCTATACTATCCTATCCTCTTTCCTATCCTATCCTCTATCCTATTCTATCCTATATCCTATCCTATCCTCTATCATATTGCATCCTCTATCCTATCCCATCCTCTATCCTATCCTATCCTCTATCCTATCCTATCCTCTATTATATCCTATCCTCTATCCTATAGTATCCTCTATCCTATCCTATCCTCTATCCTATCCTATCCTCAATCCTATCCTATCCCCTATCCTATCCTATCCTCTATCCTATTTCACTCCTCTATCCTATCCAATCCCCTATCCTATCCTATTCTATCCTGTATCCTATACTACCGTTTGTCCTATCCTATCCTCTATCCTATAATATCCTCTATCCTATCCAATCCTCTATCCTAGCCTATCCTCTATACTATCCTATCCTCTTTCCTATCCTATCCTCTATCCTATTCTATCCTATATCCTATCCTATCCTCTATCCTATCCCATCCTCTATCCTATCCTATCCTCTATCCTATCCTATCCTCTATTATATCCTATCCTCTATCCTATCCTATCCTCTATCCTATCCTATCCTGTCTCCTATCCTATCCTCAATCCTATCCTATCCCCTATCCTATCCTATCCTCTATCCTATATCACTCCTCTATCCTATCCAATCCCCTATCCTATCCTGAATCCTATACTATCCCGTATCCTATCCTATCCTATTCTATCCTCTATCCTATACTACCGTTTGTCCTATCCTATCCTCTGTCCTATCCTATCCTCTATCCTATAATATCATATATCCTACCCTATCCTCTATCCTATCCTATCCTCTATCCTATAATATCATATATCCTACCCTATCCTCTATCCTATCCTATCCTCTATCGTATAATATCATATATCCTATCCTATCCTCTATCCTATAATATCATATATCCTATCCTATCCTATATCCTATCCTATCCTCTATCCTATCCTATCCTCTATTATATCCTATCCTCTATCCTATCCTATCCTCTATCCTATCCTATCCTCAATCCTATCCTATCCCCTATCCTATCCTATCCTCTATCCTATTTCACTCCTCTATCCTATCCAATCCCCTATCCTATCCTGAATCCTATCCTATCCCGTATCCTATCCTATCCTATCCTATTCTATCCTGTATCCTATACTACCGTTTGTCCTATCCTATCCTCTATCCTATAATATCCTCTATCCTATCCAATCCTCTATCCTAGCCTATCCTCTATACTATCCTATCCTCTTTCCTATCCTATCCTCTATCCTATTCTATCCTATATCCTATCCTATCCTCTATCCTATCCCATCCTCTATCCTATCCTATCCTCTATCCTATCCTATCCTCCATTATATCCTATCCTCTATCCTATCCTATCCTCTATCCTATCCTATCCTCTCTCCTATCCTATCCTCAATCCTATCCTATCCCGTATCCTATCCTATCCTATCCTATTCTATCCTGTATCCTGTACTACCGTTTGTCCTATCCTATCCTCTATCCTATAATATCCTCTATCCTATCCAATCCTCTATCCTAGCCTATCCTCTATACTATCCTATCCTCTTTCCTATCCTATCCCGTATCCTATCCTATCCTATCCTATTCTATCCTCTATCCTATACTACCGTTTGTCCTATCCTATCCTCTGTCCTATCCTATCCTCTATCCTATAATATCATATATCCTACCCTATCCTCAATCCTATCCTATCCCCTATCCTATCCTATCCTGTATCCTATAATATCGTCTATCCTATTCAATCCTCTATCCTATCCTATCCTGTATCCTATCCTATCCTCTATCCTATTGTATCCTCTATCCTATCCCATCCTCTATCCTATCCTATCCTCTATCCTATAATATCATATATCCTATCCTATCCTCTATCCTATAATATCATATATTCTATCCTATCCTCTATCCTATCCTATCCTCTATCCTATCCTATCCTCTATCATATCCTATCCTATCCTCAATCCTATCCTATCCTCTATCCTATCCAATCGTCTATTCTATAATATCCTGTATCCTATCCTATCCTGAATGCTATTATGTATCCTATCCATTCCTCTATCCTATCCAATCCTCTATCCTATCCTATCCTCTATCCTATCCTATCCTATCCTCAATCCTATCCTATCCTCTATCCTATCCCATCCTCAATCCTATCCTATCCCCTATCCCATCCTATCCTGTATCCTATAATATCGTCTATCCTATTCAATCCTCTATCCTATCCTATCCTCTATCCTATCCTATCCTCTATCCTATTGTATCCTCTATCCTATCCCACCCTCTATCCTATCCTATCCTCTATCCTATAATATCCTCTATCCTATCCTATCCTCTATCCTATCCAATCCCTTATCCTATCCTCAATCTTGTTCTACCCTCTATCCTATCCTATCCTCTATCCTATAATATCCTCTATCCTATCCTATCCTCTATCCTATCCAATCCCTTATCCTATCCTCAATCTTGTTCTATCCTCTATCCTATCCTATCCTCTATCCTATCCTATCCTCAATCCTATCCTATCCCCTATCCTATCCTATCCTCTATCCTATTTCACTCCTCTATCCTATCCAATCCCCTATCCTATCCTGAATCCTATCCTATCCCGTATCCTATCCTATCCTATCCTATTCTATCCTGTATCCTATACTACCGTTTGTCCTATCCTATCCTCTATCCTATAATATCCTCTATCCTATCCAATCCTCTATCCTAGCCTATCCTCTATACTATCCTATCCTCTTTCCTATCCTATCCTCTATCCTAAAATATCCTCTATCCTATCCAATCCTCTATCCTAGCCTATCCTCTATACTATCCTATCCTCTTTCCTATCCCATCCTCTATCCTATAATATCCTCTATCCTATCCAATCCTCTATCCTAGCCTATCCTCTATACTATCCTATCCTCTATCCTATCCTATCATCTATCCTATCCTATCCTCTATCCTATCCTATCCTCAATCCTATCCTATCCCCTATCCTATCCTATCCTCTATCCTATTTCACTCCTCTATCCTATCCAATCCCCTATCCTATCCTGAATCCTATCCTATCCCGTATCCTATCCTATCCTATCCTATTCTATCCTCTATCCTATACTACCGTTTGTCCTATCCTATCCTCTGTCCTATCCTATCCTCTATCCTATAATATCATATATACTACCCTATCCTCTATCCTATCCTATCCTCTATCCTATAATATCATATATCCTATCCTATCCTCTATCCTATAATATCATATATCCTATCCTATCCTATATCCTATCCTATCCTCTATCCTATCCTATCCTCTATCCTATCCTATCCTCTAGCCTATCCTATCCTCTATCCTATCCTATCCTCTATGCTATCCTATCCTATCCTCAAACCTATCCTATCCCCTATCCTATCCTATCCTCTATCCTATTTCACTCCTTTATCCTATCCAATCCCCTATCCTATCCTGAATCCTATACTATCCCGTATCCTATCCTATCCTATCCTATTCTATCCTCTATCCTATACTACCGTTTGTCCTATCCTATCCTCTGTCCTATCCTATCCTCTATCCTATAATATCATATATCCTACCCTATCCTCTATCCTATCCTATCCTCTATCCTATAATATCATACATCCTATCCTATCCTCTATCCTATAATATCATATATCGTATCCTATCCTATATCCTATCCTATCCTCTATCCTATCCTATCCTCTATCCTATCCTATCCTCTAGCCTATCCTATCCTCTATCCTATCTTATCCTCTATGCTATCCTATCCTATCCTCAATCCTATCCTATCCTCTATCCTATCCAATCGTCTATCCTATGATATCCTCTATCCTATCCAATCCTCTATCCTATCCTCTATCCTATCCTATCCTCTACCCTAAAATATCCTCTATACTATCCAATCCTCTATCCTATCCTCTATCCTATCCTATCCTCTACCCTAAAATATCCTCTATACTATCCAATCCTCTATCCTGTCCTCTATCCTATCCTATCCTCTATCCTATCCTATCCTCTATCCTATCCTATCCTCAATCCTATCCTATCCCCTATCCTATCCTATCCTGTATCCTATAATATCGTCTATCCTATTCAATCCTCTATCCTATCCTATCCTCTATCCTATCCTATCCTCTATCCTATTGTATCCTCTATCCTATCCCACCCTCTATCCTATCCTATCCTCTATCCTATAATATCCTCTATCCTATCCTATCCTCTATCCTATCCAATCCCTTATCCTATCCTCAATCTTGTTCTATCCTCTATCCTATCCTATCCTCTAGCCTATCCTATCCTCAATCCTATCCTATCCCCTATCCTATCCTATCCTCTATCCTATTTCACTCCTCTATCCTATCCAATCCCCTATCCTATCCTGAATCCTATCCTATCCCGTATCCTATCCTATCCTATCCTATTCTATCCTGTATCCTATACTACCGTTTGTCCTATCCTATCCTCTATCCTATAATATCCTCTATCCTATCCAATTCTCTATCCTAGCCTATCCTCTATCCTATCCTATCCTCTATCCTATCCTATCCTCTATTATATCCTATCCTCTATCCTATCCTATCCTCTATCCTATCCTATCCTCTATCCTATCCTATCCTCAATCCTATCCTATCCCCTATCCTATCCTATCCTCTATCCTATTTCACTCCTTTATCCTATCCAATCCCCTATCCTATCCTGAATCCTATACTATCCCGTATCCTATCCTATCCTATCCTATTCTATCCTCTATCCTATACTACCGTTTGTCCTATCCTATCCTCTGTCCTATCCTATCCTCTATCCTATAATATCATATATCCTACCCTATCCTCTATCCTATCCTATCCTCTATCCTATAATATCATATATCCTATCCTATCCTCTATCCTATAATATCATATATCCTATCCTATCCTATATCCTATCCTATCCTCTATCCTATCCTATCCTCTATCCTATCCTATCCTCTAGCCTATCCTATCCTCTATCCTATCCTATCCTCTATGCTATCCTATCCTATCCTCAATCCTATCCTATCCTCTATCCTATCCAATCGTCTATCCTATGATATCCTCTATCCTATCCAATCCTCTATCCTATCCTCTATCCTATCCTATCCTCTACCCTAAAATATCCTCTATACTATCCAATCCTCTATCCTGTCCTCTATCCTATCCTATCCTCTATCCTATCCTATCCTCTATCCCATCCTATCCTCTATCCTATCCTATCCTCAATCCTATCCTATCCCCTATCCTATCCTATCCTGTATCCTATAATATCGTCTATCCTATTCAATCCTCTATCCTATCCTATCCTCTATCCTATCCTATCCTCCATCCTATCCCATCCACAATCCTATCCTATCCTCTATCCTATAATATCCTCTATCCTATCCTATCCTCTATCCTATCCAATCCCGTATCCTATCGTCTATCCTATCCTATCCTGTATCCTATCCAATCCCCTATCCTATCCTCTATCCTATCCTATCATCTATCCTATCCTATCCTCTATCCTATCCTATCCTCTATCCTATCCTATCCTCTATCCTATCCTATCCTCAATCCTATCCTATACCCTATCCTATCCTATCCTCTATCCTATTTCACTCATCTATCCTATCCAATCCCCTATCCTATCCTGAATCCTATCCTATCCCGTATCCTATCCTATCCTATCCTATTCTATCCTGTATCCTATACTACCGTTTGTCCTATCCTATCCTCTATCCTATAATATCCTCTATCCTATTTCACTCCTTTATCCTATCCAATCCCCTATCCTATCCTGAATCCTATCCTATCCTATCCTATTCTATCCTCTATCCTATACTACCGTTTGTCCTATCCTATCCTCTGTCCTATCCTATCCTCTATCCTATAATATCATATATCCTACCCTATCCTCTATCCTATCCTATCCTCTATCCTATAATATCATATATCCTATCCTATCCTCTATCCTATAATATCATATATCGTATCCTATCCTATATCCTATCCTATCCTCTATCCTATCCTATCCTCTATCCTATCCTATCCTCTAGACTATCCTATCCTCTATCCTATCTTATCCTCTATGCTATCCTATTCTATCCTCAATCCTATCCTATCCTCTATCCTATCCAATCGTCTATCCTATGATATCCTCTATCCTATCCAATCCTCTATCCTATCCTCTATCCTATCCTATCCTCTACCCTAAAATATCCTCTATACTATCCAATCCTCTATCCTATCCTCTATCCTATCCTATCCTCTACCCTAAAATATCCTCTATACTATCCAATCCTCTATCCTGTCCTCTATCCTATCCTATCCTCTATCCTATCCTATCCTCTATCCTATCCTATCCTCAATCCTATCCTATCCCCTATCCTATCCTATCCTGTATCCTATAATATCGTCTATCCTATTCAATCCTCTATCCTATCCTATCCTCTATCCTATCCTATCCTCTATCCTATTGTATCCTCTATCCTATCCCACCCTCTATCCTATCCTATCCTCTATCCTATAATATCCTCTATCCTATCCTATCCTCTATCCTATCCAATCCCTTATCCTATCCTCAATCTTGTTCTATCCTCTATCCTATCCTATCCTCTATCCTATCCTATCCTCAATCCTATCCTATCCCCTATCCTATCCTATCCTCTATCCTATTTCACTCCTCTATCCTATCCAATCCCCTATCCTATCCTGAATCCTATCCTATCCCGTATCCTATCCTATCCTATCCTATTCTATCGTGTATCCTATACTACCGTTTGTCCTATCCTATCCTCTATCCTATAATATCCTCTATCCTATCCAATTCTCTATCCTAGCCTATCCTCTATCCTATCCTATCCTCTATCCTATCCTATCCTCTATTATATCCTATCCTCTATCCTATCCTATCCTCTATCCTATCCTATCCTCTATCCTATCCTATCCTCAATCCTATCCTATCCCCTATCCTATCCTATCCTCTATCCTATTTCACTCCTTTATCCTATCCAATCCCCTATCCTATCCTGAATCCTATACTATCCCGTATCCTATCCTATCCTATCCTATTCTATCCTCTATCCTATACTACCGTTTGTCCTATCCTATCCTCTGTCCTATCCTATCCTCTATCCTATAATATCATATATCCTACCCTATCCTCTATCCTATCCTATCCTCTATCCTATAATATCATATATCCTATCCTATCCTCTATCCTATAATATCATATATCCTATCCTATCCTATATCCTATCCTATCCTCTATCCTATCCTATCCTCTATCCTATCCTATCCTCTAGCCTATCCTATCCTCTATCCTATCCTATCCTCTATGCTATCCTATCCTATCCTCAATCCTATCCTATCCTCTATCCTATCCAATCGTCTATCCTATGATATCCTCTATCCTATCCAATCCTCTATCCTATCCTCTATCCTATCCTATCCTCTACCCTAAAATATCCTCTATACTATCCAATCCTCTATCCTGTCCTCTATCCTATCCTATCCTCTATCCTATCCTATCCTCTATCCCATCCTATCCTCTATCCTATCCTATCCTCAATCCTATCCTATCCCCTATCCTATCCTATCCTGTATCCTATAATATCGTCTATCCTATTCAATCCTCTATCCTATCCTATCCTCTATCCTATCCTATCCTCCATCCTATCCCATCCACTATCCTATCCTATCCTCTATCCTATAATATCCTCTATCCTATCCTATCCTCTATCCTATCCAATCCCGTATCCTATCGTCTATCCTATCCTATCCTGTATCCTATCCAATCCCCTATCCTATCCTCTATCCTATCCTATCATCTATCCTATCCTATCCTCTATCCTATCCTATCCTCTATCCTATCCTATCCTCTATCCTATCCTATCCTCAATCCTATCCTATACCCTATCCTATCCTATCCTCTATCCTATTTCACTCATCTATCCTATCCAATCCCCTATCCTATCCTGAATCCTATCCTATCCCGTATCCTATCCTATCCTATCCTATTCTATCCTGTATCCTATACTACCGTTTGTCCTATCCTATCCTCTATCCTATAATATCCTCTATCCTATCCAATTCTCTATCCTAGCCTATCCTCTATACTATCCTATCCTCTTTCCTATCCTATCCTCTATCCTATCCTATCCTCTATCCTATCCTATCCTCTATTATATCCTATCCTCTATCCTATCCTATCCTCTATCCTATCCTATCCTCTATCCTATCCTATCCTCAATCCTATCCTATCCCCTATCCTATCCTATCCTCTATCCTATTTCACTCCTTTATCCTATCCAATCCCCTATCCTATCCTGAATCCTATACTATCCCGTATCCTATCCTATCCTATCCTATTCTATCCTCTATCCTATACTACCGTTTGTCCTATCC
Source organism: Halictus rubicundus (assembly GCF_050948215.1). NCBI lineage: Eukaryota > Metazoa > Arthropoda > Insecta > Hymenoptera > Halictidae > Halictus > Halictus rubicundus. The sequence goes on from NW_027488649.1 coordinate 410,098, forward strand.
TATCCTCTGTCCTATCCTATCCTCTATCCTATAATATCATATATCCTACCCTATCCTCTATCCTATCCTATCCTCTATCCTATAATATCATATATCCTATCCTATCCTCTATCCTATAATATCATATATCGTATCCTATCCTATATCCTATCCTATCCTCTATCCTATCCTATCCTCTATCCTATCCTATCCTCTAGCCTATCCTATCCTCTATCCTATCTTATCCTCTATGCTATCCTATCCTATCCTCAATCCTATCCTATCCTCTATCCTATCCAATCGTCTATCCTATGATATCCTCTATCCTATCCAATCCTCTATCCTATCCTCTATCCTATCCTATCCTCTACCCTAAAATATCCTCTATACTATCCAATCCTCTATCCTATCCTCTATCCTATCCTATCCTCTACCCTAAAATATCCTCTATACTATCCAATCCTCTATCCTGTCCTCTATCCTATCCTATCCTCTATCCTATCCTATCCTCTATCCTATCCTATCCTCAATCCTATCCTATCCCCTATCCTATCCTATCCTGTATCCTATAATATCGTCTATCCTATTCAATCCTCTATCCTATCCTATCCTCTATCCTATCCTATCCTCTATCCTATTGTATCCTCTATCCTATCCCACCCTCTATCCTATCCTATCCTCTATCCTATAATATCCTCTATCCTATCCTATCCTCTATCCTATCCAATCCCTTATCCTATCCTCAATCTTGTTCTATCCTCTATCCTATCCTATCCTCTATCCTATCCTATCCTCAATCCTATCCTATCCCCTATCCTATCCTATCCTCTATCCTATTTCACTCCTCTATCCTATCCAATCCCCTATCCTATCCTGAATCCTATCCTATCCCGTATCCTATCCTATCCTATCCTATTCTATCCTGTATCCTATACTACCTTTTGTCCTATCCTATCCTCTATCCTATAATATCCTCTATCCTATCCAATTCTCTATCCTAGCCTATCCTCTATCCTATCCTATCCTCTATCCTATCCTATCCTCTATTATATCCTATCCTCTATCCTATCCTATCCTCTATCCTATCCTATCCTCTATCCTATCCTATCCTCAATCCTATCCTATCCCCTATCCTATCCTATCCTCTATCCTATTTCACTCCTTTATCCTATCCAATCCCCTATCCTATCCTGAATCCTATACTATCCCGTATCCTATCCTATCCTATCCTATTCTATCCTCTATCCTATACTACCGTTTGTCCTATCCTATCCTCTGTCCTATCCTATCCTCTATCCTATAATATCATATATCCTACCCTATCCTCTATCCTATCCTATCCTCTATCCTATAATATCATATATCCTATCCTATCCTCTATCCTATAATATCATATATCGTATCCTATCCTATATCCTATCCTATCCTCTATCCTATCCTATCCTCTATCCTATCCTATCCTCTAGCCTATCCTATCCTCTATCCTATCTTATCCTCTATGCTATCCTATCCTATCCTCAATCCTATCCTATCCTCTATCCTATCCAATCGTCTATCCTATGATATCCTCTATCCTATCCAATCCTCTATCCTATCCTCTATCCTATCCTATCCTCTACCCTAAAATATCCTCTATACTATCCAATCCTCTATCCTGTCCTCTATCCTATCCTATCCTCTATCCTATCCTATCCTCTATCCTATCCTATCCTCTATCCTATCCTATCCTCTATCCTATCCTATCCTCTATCCTATCCTATCCTCTATCCTATCCTATCCTCAATCCTATCCTATCCCGTATCCTATCCTATCCTATCCTATTCTATCCTGTATCCTATACTACCGTTTGTCCTATCCTATCCTCTATCCTATAATATCCTCTATCCTATCCAATCCTCTATCCTAGCCTATCCTCTATACTATCCTATCCTCTTTCCTATCCTATCCTCTATCCTATAATATCCTCTATCCTATCCAATCCTCTATCCTAGCCTATCCTCTATACTATCCTATCCTCTTTCCTATCCCATCCTCTATCCTATAATATCCTCTATCCTATCCAATCCTCTATCCTAGCCTATCCTCTATACTATCCTATCCTCTATCCTATCCTATCATCTATCCTATCCTATCCTCTATCCTATCCCATCCTCAATCCTATCCTATCCCCTATCCTATCCTATCCTCTACCTATTTCACTCCTCTATCCTATCCAATCCCCTATCCTATCCTGAATCCTATCCTATCCCGTATCCTATCCTATCCTATCCTATTCTATCCTCTATCCTATACTACCGTTTGTCCTATCCTATCCTCTGTCCTATCCTATCCTCTATCCTATAATATCATATATCCTACCCTATCCTCTATCCTATCCTATCCTCTATCCTATAATATCATATATCCTATCCTATCCTCTATCCTATAATATCATATATCCTATCCTATCCTATATCCTATCCTATCCTCTATCCTATCCTATCCTCTATCCTATCCTATCCTCTAGCCTATCCTATCCTCTATCCTATCCTATCCTCTATGCTATCCTATCCTATCCTCAATCCTATCCTATCCTCTATCCTATCCAATCGTCTATCCTATGATATCCTCTATCCTATCCAATCCTCTATCCTATCCTCTATCCTATCCTATCCTCTAAACTAAAATATCCTCTATACTATCCAATCCTCTATCCTGTCCTCTATCCTATCCTATCCTCTATCCTATCCTATCCTCAATCCTATCCTATCCCCTATCCTATCCTATCCTCTATCCTATTTCACTCCTTTATCCTATCCAATCCCCTATCCTATCCTGAATCCTATACTATCCCGTATCCTATCCTATCCTATCCTATTCTATCCTCTATCCTATACTACCGTTTGTCCTATCCTATCCTCTGTCCTATCCTATCCTCTATCCTATAATATCATATATCCTACCCTATCCTCTATCCTATCCTATCCTCTATCCTATAATATCATATATCCTATCCTATCCTCTATCCTATAATATCATATATCGTATCCTATCCTATATCCTATCCTATCCTCTATCCTATCCTATCCTCTATCCTATCCTATCCTCTAGCCTATCCTATCCTCTATCCTATCTTATCCTCTATGCTATCCTATCCTATCCTCAATCCTATCCTATCCTCTATCCTATCCAATCGTCTATCCTATGATATCCTCTATCCTATCCAATCCTCTATCCTATCCTCTATCCTATCCTATCCTCTACCCTAAAATATCCTCTATACTATCCAATCCTCTATCCTGTCCTCTATCCTATCCTATCCTCTATCCTATCCTATCCTCTATCCTATCCTATCCTATCCTCTATCCTATCCTATCCTCTATCCTATCCTATCCTCTATCCTATCCTATCCTCAATCCTATCCTATCCCGTATCCTATCCTATCCTATCCTATTCTATCCTGTATCCTATACTACCGTTTGTCCTATCCTATCCTCTATCCTATAATATCCTCTATCCTATCCAATCCTCTATCCTAGCCTATCCTCTATACTATCCTATCCTCTTTCCTATCCTATCCTCTATCCTATAATATCCTCTATCCTATCCAATCCTCTATCCTAGCCTATCCTCTATACTATCCTATCCTCTTTCCTATCCCATCCTCTATCCTATAATATCCTCTATCCTATCCAATCCTCTATCCTAGCCTATCCTCTATACTATCCTATCCTCTATCCTATCCTATCATCTATCCTATCCTATCCTCTATCCTATCCTATCCTCAATCCTATCCTATCCCCTATCCTATCCTATCCTCTACCTATTTCACTCCTCTATCCTATCCAATCCCCTATCCTATCCTGAATCCTATCCTATCCCGTATCCTATCCTATCCTATCCTATTCTATCCTCTATCCTATACTACCGTTTGTCCTATCCTATCCTCTGTCCTATCCTATCCTCTATCCTATAATATCATATATCCTACCCTATCCTCTATCCTATCCTATCCTCTATCCTATAATATCATATATCCTATCCTATCCTCTATCCTATAATATCATATATCCTATCCTATCCTATATCCTATCCTATCCTCTATCCTATCCTATCCTCTATCCTATCCTATCCTCTAGCCTATCCTATCCTCTATCCTATCCTATCCTCTATGCTATCCTATCCTATCCTCAATCCTATCCTATCCTCTATCCTATCCAATCGTCTATCCTATGATATCCTCTATCCTATCCAATCCTCTATCCTATCCTCTATCCTATCCTATCCTCTACCCTAAAATATCCTCTATACTATCCAATCCTCTATCCTGTCCTCTATCCTATCCTATCCTCTATCCTATCCTATCCTCTATCCCATCCTATCCTCTATCCTATCCTATCCTCAATCCTATCCTATCCCCTATCCTATCCTATCCTGTATCCTATAATATCGTCTATCCTATTCAATCCTCTATCCTATCCTATCCTCTATCCTATCCTATCCTCCATCCTATCCCATCCACTATCCTATCCTATCCTCTATCCTATAATATCCTCTATCCTATCCTATCCTCTATCCTATCCAATCCCGTATCCTATAGTCTATCCTATCCTATCCTGTATCCTATCCAATCCCCTATCCTATCCTCTATCCTATCCTATCATCTATCCTATCCTATCCTCTATCCTATCCTATCCTCTATCCTATCCTATCCTCTATCCTATCCTATCCTCAATCCTATCCTATACCCTATCCTATCCTATCCTCTATCCTATTTCACTCATCTATCCTATCCAATCCCCTATCCTATCCTGAATCCTATCCTATCCCGTATCCTATCCTATCCTATCCTATTCTATCCTGTATCCTATACTACCGTTTGTCCTATCCTATCCTCTATCCTATAATATCCTCTATCCTATCCAATTCTCTATCCTAGCCTATCCTCTATACTATCCTATCCTCTTTCCTATCCTATCCTCTATCCTATCCTATCCTCTATCCTATCCTATCCTCTATTATATCCTATCCTCTATCCTATCCTATCCTCTATCCTATCCTATCCTCTATCCTATCCTATCCTCAATCCTATCCTATCCCCTATCCTATCCTATCCTCTATCCTATTTCACTCCTTTATCCTATCCAATCCCCTATCCTATCCTGAATCCTATACTATCCCGTATCCTATCCTATCCTATCCTATTCTATCCTCTATCCTATACTACCGTTTGTCCTATCCTATCCTCTGTCCTATCCTATCCTCTATCCTATAATATCATATATCCTACCCTATCCTCTATCCTATCCTATCCTCTATCCTATAATATCATATATCCTATCCTATCCTCTATCCTATAATATCATATATCGTATCCTATCCTATATCCTATCCTATCCTCTATCCTATCCTATCCTCTATCCTATCCTATCCTCTAGCCTATCCTATCCTCTATCCTATCTTATCCTCTATGCTATCCTATCCTATCCTCAATCCTATCCTATCCTCTATCCTATCCAATCGTCTATCCTATGATATCCTCTATCCTATCCAATCCTCTATCCTATCCTCTATCCTATCCTATCCTCTACCCTAAAATATCCTCTATACTATCCAATCCTCTATCCTGTCCTCTATCCTATCCTATCCTCTATCCTATCCTATCCTCTATCCTATCCTATCCTCTATCCTATCCTATCCTCTATCCTATCCTATCCTGAATCCTATCCTATCCCCTATCCTATCCTATCCTGTATCCTATCCTATCCTCTATCCTATTGTATCCTCTATCCTATCCCATCCTCTATCCTATCCTATCCTCTATCCTATAATATCCTCTATCCTATCCTATCCTCTATCCTATCCTATCCTCTATCCTATAATATCATATATCGTATCCTATCCTATATCCTATCCTATCCTCTATCCTATCCAATCCCTTATCCTATCCTCAATCTTGTCCTATCCTCTATCCTATCCCATCCTCTATCCTATCCTATCCTCTATCCTATCCTATCCTCAATCCTATCCTATCCCCTATCCTATCCTATCCTCTATCCTATTTCACTCCTCTATCCTATCCAATCCCCTATCCTATCCTGAATCCTATCCTATCCCGTATCCTATCCTATCATTTCCTATTCTATCCTCTATCCTATACTACCGTTTGTCCTATCCTATCCTCTATCCTATCCTATCCTCTATCCTATAATATCATATATCCTACCCTATCCTCTATCCTATCCTATCCCGTATCCTATCCTATCATTTCCTATTCTATCCTCTATCCTATACTACCGTTTGTCCTATCCTATCCTCTATCCTATAATATCATATATCCTACCCTATCCTCTATCCTATCCTATCCTCTATCCTATAATATCATATATCCTATCCTATCCTCTATCCTATCCTATCCTCTATCCTATCCTATCCTCTATCCTATCCTATCCTCTATCCTATCCTATCCTCTATCCTATCCTATCCTCTATCCTATCCTATCCTCTATCCTATCCTATCCTCTATCCTATCCTATCCTATCCTCAATCCTATCCTATCCCCTATCCTATCCAATCGTCTATCCTATAATATCCTCTATCCTATCCTATCCTGAATGCTATTATGTATCCTATCCAATCCTCTATCCTATCCAATCCTCTATCCTATCCTATCCTCTATACTATCCTATCCTCTTTCCTATCCTATCCTCTATCCTATTCTATCCTCTATCCTATCCTATCCTCTATCCTATTGTATCCTCTATCCTATCCCATCCTCTATCCTATCCATTCCTCTATTCTATAATATCCTCTATCCTATCCAATCCTCTATCCTATCCTCTATCCTATCCTATCCTCTATCCTATCCTATCCTCTATCCTATCCTATCCTCTATCCTATCCTATCCTCTATCCTATCCTATCCTCTATCCTATCCTATCCTCTATCCTATCCTATCCTCTATCCTATCCTATCCTCTATCCTATCCTATCCTCTATCCTATCCTATCCTCTATCCTATCCTATCCTCTATCCTATCCTATCCTCTATCCTATCCTATCCTCTATCCTATCCTATCCTCTATCCTATCCTATCCTCTATCCTATCCTATCCTCTATCCTATCCTATCCTCTATCCTATCCTATCCTCTATCCTATCCTATCCTCTATCCTATCCTATCCTCTATCCTATCCTATCCTCTACACTGAAATATCCTCTATACTATCCAATCGTCTATCCTGTCCTCTATCCTATCCTCTATACTATCCTAACCTCTATCCTATAATATCCTCTATCCTATCCTATCCTCTATCCTATCCTATCCTCTATCCTATCCTATCATTTCCTATTCTATCCTCTATCCTATACTACCGTTTGTCCTATCCTATGCTCTATCCTATAATATCATATATCCTACCCTATCCTCTATCCTATCCTATCCTCTATCCTATAATATCATATATCCTATCCTATCCTCTATCCTATCCTATCCTATCCTCTATCCTATCCTATCCTCTATCCTATCCTATCCTATCCTCAATCCTATCCTATCCTCTATCCTATCCAATCGTCTATCCTATAATATCCTCTATCCTATCCTATCCTGAATGCTATTATGTATCCTATCCAATCCTCCATCTTATCCAATCCTCTATCCCATAATATCCTCTATTCTATCCAATCCTCTATCCTATCCATTCCTCTATTCTATAATATCCTATATCCTATCCAATCCTCTATCCTATCCTCTATATTATCCTATCCTCTATCCTATCCTATCCTTTATCCTATAATATCCTCTATCCTATCCTATCCTTTGTTGTATCCTATTTTCTATCCTATCGTATCGTCTATCCTATCCTATCCTCTATCCTATCCTATCCTCTATCCTATCCTATCCTCAATCCTATCCTATCCCCTATCCTATCCTATCCTCTATCCTATCCTATCCTCTGTCGTATCCTATTTTCTGTCCTATCCTATCCTCTATCCTATCCTGTCCTCTATTCTATCCTATCCTCTATCCTATTGTATCCTCTATCCTATCCCATCCTCTATCCTATCCTATCCTCTATCCTATCCTATCCTCTATCCTATTTCACTCCTTTATCCTATCCAATCCCCTATCCTATCCTGAATCCTATACTATCCCGTATCCTATCCTATCCTATCCTATTCTATCCTCTATCCTATACTACCGTTTGTCCTATCCTATCCTCTGACCTATCCTATCCTCTATCCTATAATATCATATATCCTACCCTATCCTCTATCCTATCCTATCCTCTATCCTATAATATCATATATCCTATCCTATCCTCTATCCTATAATATCATATATCGTATCCTATCCTATATCCTATCCTATCCTCTATCCTATCCTATCCTCTATCCTATCCTATCCTCGAGCCTATCCTATCCTCTATCCTATCCTATCCTCTATGCTATCCTATCCTATCCTCAATCCTATCCTATCCTCTATCCTATCCTATCATCTATCCTATCCTATCGTCTAGCCTATCCTATCCTCTATCCTATCTTATCCTCTATCCTATCCTATCCTCAATCCTATCCTATCCTCTATCCTATCCTATCCTGAATGCTATTATGTATCCTATCCAATCCTCTACCTTATCCAATCCTCTATCCCATAATATCCTCTATTCTATCCAATCCTCTATCCTATCCATTCCTCTATTCTATAATATCCTCTATCCTATCCAATCCTCTATCCTATCCTCTATCCTATCCCATCCTCTATCCTATCCTATCCTTTATCCTATAATATCCTCTATCCTATCCTATCCTCTGTTGTATCCTATTTGCTATCCTATCGTATCCTCTATCCTATCCTATCCTCTATCCTATCCTATCCTCTATCCTATCCTATCGTCTATCCTATAATATCATCTATCCTATCCTATCCTCTATCCTATAATATCCTCTATACTATCCAATCCTCTATCCTGTCCTCTATCCTATCCTCTATACTATCCTCTATCCTATCCTCTATCTTATCCAATCCTCTATCCCATAATATCCTCTATTCTATCCAATCCTCTATGCTATCCTATCCTCTATCCTATCCTATCCTCTATCCTATCCTATCCTCTATCCTATCCTATCCTCTATCCTATCCTATCATCTATCCTATCCTATCCTCAATCCTATCCTATCCCCTATCTTATCCTATCCTCTATCCAATTTCACTCCTCTATCCTATCCAATCCCCTATCCTCTCCTGAATCCTATCCTATCCCGTATCCTATCCTATCCTATCCTATTCTATCCTCTATCGTATACTACCGTTTGTCCTATCCTATCCTCTATCCTATCCTATCCTCTATCCTATAATATCATATATCCTACCCTATCCTCTATCCTATCCTATCCTCTATCCTATAATATCATATATCCTATCCTATCCTCTATCCTATCCTATCCTCTATCCTATAATATCATATATCCTATCCTATCCTATATCCTATCCTATCCTCTATCCTATCCTATCCTCTATCCTATCCTATGCTCTAGCCTATCCTATCCTCTATCCTATCTTATCCTCTATCCTATCCTATCCTCAATCCTATCCTATCCTCTATCCTATCCAATCGTCTATCCTATCCTATCCTGAATGCTATTATGTATCCGATCCAATCCTCTATCCTATCCTATCCTCTATCCTATAATATCCTCTATTCTATCCAATTCTCTATCCTATTCTCTATCCTAACCCCTATCCCATCCAATAACCTATCCTATACTCCATCCTATAATATCCTCTATCCTATCCAATCCTCTATCCTATCCTATCCTCTATCCTACCCTATCCTCTTTCCTATCCTATCCTCTGTCCTATTCTATCCTATTCTATCCTCTATCCTATCCTCTATCCTATCCTATGCTGCATCCTATCCAGTCCCCTATCCTATCCTCAATACTATCCCATCCTCTATCCTATCCTATCCTCTATCCTATAATATCTTCTATCCTATCCAATCCTCTATCCTATCCTATCCTCTATCCTATCCAATCGTCTATCCTATAATATCCTCTATCCTATCCTATCCTGAATGCTATCCTCTATCCTATCCAATCCATTATCCTATCCAATCCTCTATTCTATGATATCCTCTATCCTATCCTCTATCCTATCCTCCATCCTATACTCTATCCTATCCTCTATCCTATCATATCCTCAATGCATTCCTGTATCCTATCCAATCCCCTATCCTATCCTATCCTCTATGCTATAATATCATATATCGTATCCTATTCTCTATCCTATCCTATCCTCTATCATATCCTATCCTCTATCCTATCCTATCATATCCTATCCTCCAGCATAACCTATCCTCTATCCTATCCTATACTCTATGATAAAATATCCTCTATCCTATCCAATCCTCTATCCTATCCTCTATCCTATCCTATCCTCCATCCTATCCAATCCCCTATCCTATCCTCAATCTTATCCTATCCTCCATCCTATAATATCCTCTATCCTATCCAATCCAATCCCCTATCCTATTCTCTATCCTATCCTATCCTCTATCCTATCCTGTCCTGTATCCTATCCTATCCCCTATCCTATCCTATCCTCTAGCCTATCCTATTCTCTATCCTATCCTACCGTTTGTCCTATCCTATCCTCTAGGCTATCCTATCCTCTATCCTACCCTACCGTTTGTCCTATCATATCCTCTATTCTATCCTATCCTCTATCCTATCCTATCATCTATCCTATCATATCCTCTATCCTATAATATCCTATATTCTATCCATTCCTCTATCCTATCCTCTATCCCATCCAATCCCCTATCCTATCCTCCATCCTATAACATCCGCTATCCTATCCAATCCTCTTTCCTATCCTATCCTCTATCCTACCCTATCCTCTTTCCTACCCTATCCTCTATCCTATCCTCTATCCTATCCTCTATCCTATCCAATCCTCTATCCTATCCTATCCCCTATCCTATCCTATCCTATAGCCTATCCTATCCTCTATCCTATCCTGCCGTTTGTCCTATACTACCGTTTGTCCTATCCTATCCTCTAGCCTATCCTATCCTCTACCCTATCCTACCCTCTATCCTATCCTATCGTCTATCCTATAATATCCTCTATCCTATCCTATCCTCCATCCTATCCAATCCCCTATCCTATCCTCAATCTTATCCTATCCTCCATTCTATAATATCCTCTATCCTATCCAATCCTCTATCCTATCCTATCCTCTATCCTATCCTATCCTCTATCCTATCCTATCATCTATCCTATCCTATCCTCTATCCTATCCTATCATCTACCCTATCCAATCGTCTATCCTATAATATCCTCTATCCTATCCTATCCTGTAGCCTATCCTATCCTCTATCCTATCCTACCGTTTGTCCTATCCTATACTCTGTCCTATCCTATCCTCTATCCTATCGTATCCTCTATCCTATCCTATCCTCTATCCTATCCTATCGTCTATCCTATAATATCCTCTATCCTATCCTATCCTCCATCCTATCCAATCACCTATCCTATCCCCCATCCTATAATATCCTCTATCCTATCCAGTCCTCTATCCTATCCTATCCTCTATCCTATCCTATCCTCTATCCTATCCTATCATCTATCCTATCCTATCCTCTATCCTATCCTATCATCTATCCTATAATATCCTCTATCCTATAATATCCTCTATTCTATCCATTCCTCTATCCTATCCTCTATCCTATCCTCTATCCCATCCAATCCCCTATCCTGTCCTCCATCCTATAATATCCTCTATCCTATCCAATCCTCTATCCTATCCTATCCTATCCTCTATCCTATTGTATCCTCTATCCTATCCCCTATCCTATCCTATCCTATATCCTCTAATATCCTCTATCCTGTCCTATACTCTATCCTATCCTATCCTCTGTCCTATCCTGTCCACTATCCTATCCTGTCCTCTATCCTATCCTACCCCCTATCCTATCCTATCCTATATCCTCTAATATCCTCTATCCTGTCCTATACTCTATCCTATCCTATCCTCTGTCCTATCCTGTCCACTATCCTATCCTGTCCTCTATCCTATCCTATCCCCTATCATATCCTATCATGTAGCCTATCCTATCCTCTATCCTATCCTACCGTTTGTCCTATCCAATACTCTGTCCTATCCTATCCTCTATCCTATTGTATCCTCTATCCTATCCTATCCTCTATCCTATCCTATCGTCTATCCTATAATATCCTCTATCCTATCCTATCCTCCATCCTATCCAATCCCCTATCCTATCCTCAATCTTATCCTATCCTCCATCCTATAACATCCTCTATCCTATCCAATCCAATCCCCTATCCTATCCTCTATCCTATCCTATCCTCTGTCCTATAATATCCTCTATTCTATTCATTCCTCTATCCTATCCTCTATCCTATCCTCTATCCCATCCAATCCCCTATCCTATCCTCCATCCTATAATATCCTCTATCCTATCCAATCCTCTTTCCTATCCTATCCTCTATCCTACCCTATCCTCTTTCCTACCCTATCCTCTATCCTATTCTATCCTATTCTATCCTCTATCCTATCCTCTACCCTCTCCTATGCTCCATCCTATCCAGTCCCCTATCCTATCCTCAATACTATCCCGTCCCCTATCCTATCCTATCCTCTATCCTATAATATCTTCTATCCTATCCAATCCTCTATCCTATCCTCTATCCTATCCTCTATCCTATCCAATCCTCTATCCTATCCTATCCTCTATCGTATCGTATCGTCTATCCTATCCCATCCTCTATCCTATCCTATCCTCTATCCTATCCAATCGTCTATCCTATAATATCCTCTATCCTATCCTATCCTGAATGCTATCCTCTATCCTATCCAATCCTCTATCCTATCCAATCCTCTATCCTATCCTATCCTCTATGCTATAATATCATATATCGTATCCTATTCTCTATCCTATCCTATCCTCTATCCTATCCTATCCTCTATCCTATCCTATCATCTATCCTATCCTATCCTCTATCCTATCCTATCCTCTATCCTATAATATCATATATCCTATCCTATCCTCTATCCTATCCTATCCTCTATCCTATAATATCATATATCTTATCCTATCCTCTATCCTACAATATCATATATCCTATCCTATCCTCTATCCTATCCTATCCTCTATCCTATCCTCTATCCTATAATATGCTCTATCGTTTCCTAACGTTTGTCCTATCATATCCTCTATTCTATCCTATCCTCTATCCTATCTTATCGTCTATCCTATCCTATCCTCTATCCTATCCTATCGTCTATCCTATAATATCCTCTATCCTATCCTATCCTCTATCCTATAATATCATATATCCTATCCTATCCTCTATCCTATCCTATCCTCTATCCTATAATATCATATATCTTATCCTATCCTCTATCCTATAATATCATATATCCTATCCTATCCTCTATCCCATCCTATCCTCTATCCTATCCTCTATCCTATAATATGCTCTATCGTTTCCTAACGTTTGTCCTATCATATCCTCTATTCTATCCTATCCTCTATCCTATCTTATCGTCTATCCTATCCTATCCTCTATCCTATCCTATCGTCTATCCTATAATATCCTCTATCCTATCCTATCCTCCATCCTATCCAATCCCCTATCCTATCCTCAATCTTATCCTATCCTCTATCCTATAATATCCTCTATCCTATCCAATCCTCTATCCTATCCTATCCTCTATCCTATCCTATCCTCTATCCTATCCTATCATCTATCCTATCCTATCCTCTATCCTATCCTATCGTCTATCCTATAATATCCTCTATCCTATCCTATCCTCCATCCTATCCAATCCACTATCCTATCCTCAATCTTATCCTATCCTCCATCCTATAATATCCTCTATCCTATCCAATCCTCTATCCTATACTATCCACTATCCTATCCTATCCTCTATCCTATCCTATCCTCTATCCTATCCTATCATCTATCCTATCCTATCCTCTATCCTATCCTATCATCTATCCTATCCTATCCTCTATCCTATCCTATCGTCTATCCTATAATATCCTCTATCCTATCCTATCCTCCATCTTATCCAATCCACTATCCTATCCTCAATCTTATCCTATCCTCCATCCTATCCTATCCTGAATGCTATCCTCTATCCTATCCAATCCTCTATCCTATCCAATCCTCTATCCTATCCAATCCTCTATCCTATCCAATCCTCTATCCTATCCTCTATCCTATCCTCTATCCTATACTCTATCCTATCCTCTATCCTATCCTATCCTCAATGCATTCGTGTATCCTATCCAATCCTCTATCCTATCCTATCCTCTATGCTATAATATCATATATCGTATCCTATTCTCTATCCTATCCTATCCTCTATCCTATCCTATCCTCTATCCTATCCTATCATCTATCCTATCCTATCCTCTATCCTATCCTATCATCTATCCTATCCTATCGTCTATCCTATAATATCCTCTATCCTATCCTATCATCTATCCTATCCTATCCTCTATCCTATCCTATCGTCTATCCTATAATATCCTCTATCCTATCCTATCCTCCATCCTATCCAATCCACTATCCTATCCTCTATCCTATCCTATCCTCTATCCTATCTTATCCTCTATCCTATCCTATCCTCCATCCTATCCTATCGTCTATCCTATAATATCCTCTATCCTATCCTATCCTCCATCCTATCCAATCCCCTATCCTATCCTCAATCTTACCCTATCCTCTATCCTATAATATCCTCTATCCTATCCAATCCTCTATCCTATCCTATCCTCTATCCTATCCTATCCTCTATCCTATCCTATCGTCTATCCTATAATATCCTCTATCCTATCCTATCCTCCATCCTATCCAATCCACTATCCTATCCTCAATCTTATCCTATCCTCCATCCTATAATATCCTCTAACCTATCCAATCCCGTATCCTATCGTCTATCCTATCCTATCCTCAATCCTATCCTATACCCTATCCTATCCTATCCTCTATCCTATTTCACCCATCTATCCTATCCAATCCCCTATCCTATCCTGAATCCTATCCTATCCCGTATCCTATCCTATCCTATCCTATTCTATCCTGTATCCTATACTACCGTTTGTCCTATCCTATCCTCTATCCTATAATATCCTCTATCCTATCCAATTCTCTATCCTAGCCTATCCTCTATACTATCCTATCCTCTTTCCTATCCTATCCTCTATCCTATCCTATCCTCTATCCTATCCTATCCTCTATTATATCCTATCCTCTATCCTATCCTATCCTCTATCCTATCCTATCCTCTATCCTATCCTATCCTCAAACCTATCCTATCCCCTATCCTATCCTATCCTCTATCCTATTTCACTCCTTTATCCTATCCAATCCCCTATCCTATCCTGAATCCTATACTATCCCGTATCCTATCCTATCCTATCCTATTCTATCCTCTATCCTATACTACCGTTTGTCCTATCCTATCCTCTGTCCTATCCTATCCTCTATCCTATAATATCATATATCCTACCCTATCCTCTATCCTATCCTATCCTCTATCCTATAATATCATACATCCTATCCTATCCTCTATCCTATAATATCATATATCGTATCCTATCCTATATCCTATCCTATCCTCTATCCTATCCTATCCTCTATCCTATCCTATCCTCTAGCCTATCCTATCCTCTATCCTATCTTATCCTCTATGCTATCCTATCCTATCCTCAATCCTATCCTATCCTCTATCCTATCCAATCGTCTATCCTATGATATCCTCTATCCTATCCAATCCTCTATCCTATCCTCTATCCTATCCTATCCTCTACCCTAAAATATCCTCTATACTATCCAATCCTCTATCCTATCCTCTATCCTATCCTATCCTCTACCCTAAAATATCCTCTATACTATCCAATCCTCTATCCTGTCCTCTATCCTATCCTATCCTCTATCCTATCCTATCCTCTATCCTATCCTATCCTCAATCCTATCCTATCCCCTATCCTATCCTATCCTGTATCCTATAATATCGTCTATCCTATTCAATCCTCTATCCTATCCTATCCTCTATCCTATCCTATCCTCTATCCTATTGTATCCTCTATCCTATCCCACCCTCTATCCTATCCTATCCTCTATCCTATAATATCCTCTATCCTATCCTATCCTCTATCCTATCCAATCCCTTATCCTATCCTCAATCTTGTTCTATCCTCTATCCTATCCTATCCTCTATCCTATCCTATCCTCAATCCTATCCTATCCCCTATCCTATCCTATCCTCTATCCTATTTCACTCCTCTATCCTATCCAATCCCCTATCCTATCCTGAATCCTATCCTATCCCGTATCCTATCCTATCCTATCCTATTCTATCCTGTATCCTATACTACCGTTTGTCCTATCCTATCCTCTATCCTATAATATCCTCTATCCTATCCAATTCTCTATCCTAGCCTATCCTCTATCCTATCCTATCCTCTATCCTATCCTATCCTCTATTATATCCTATCCTCTATCCTATCCTATCCTCTATCCTATCCTATCCTCTATCCTATCCTATCCTCAATCCTATCCTATCCCCTATCCTATCCTATCCTCTATCCTATTTCACTCCTTTATCCTATCCAATCCCCTATCCTATCCTGAATCCTATACTATCCCGTATCCTATCCTATCCTATCCTATTCTATCCTCTATCCTATACTACCGTTTGTCCTATCCTATCCTCTGTCCTATCCTATCCTCTATCCTATAATATCATATATCCTACCCTATCCTCTATCCTATCCTATCCTCTATCCTATAATATCATATATCCTATCCTATCCTCTATCCTATAATATCATATAACGTATCCTATCCTATATCCTATCCTATCCTCTATCCTATCCTATCCTCTATCCTATCCTATCCTCTAGCCTATCCTATCCTCTATCCTATCTTATCCTCTATGCTATCCTATCCTATCCTCAATCCTATCCTATCCTCTATCCTATCCAATCGTCTATCCTATGATATCCTCTATCCTATCCAATCCTCTATCCTATCCTCTATCCTATCCTATCCTCTACCCTAAAATATCCTCTATACTATCCAATCCTCTATCCTGTCCTCTATCCTATCCTATCCTCTATCCTATCCTATCCTCTATCCTATCCTATCCTCTATCCTATCCTATCCTCTATCCTATCCTATCCTCTATCCTATCCTATCCTCAATCCTATCCTATCCCGTATCCTATCCTATCCTATCCTATTCTATCCTGTATCCTATACTACCGTTTGTCCTATCCTATCCTCTATCCTATAATATCCTCTATCCTATCCAATCCTCTATCCTAGCCTATCCTCTATACTATCCTATCCTCTTTCCTATCCTATCCTCTATCCTATAATATCCTCTATCCTATCCAATCCTCTATCCTAGCCTATCCTCTATACTATCCTATCCTCTTTCCTATCCCATCCTCTATCCTATAATATCCTCTATCCTATCCAATCCTCTATCCTAGCCTATCCTCTATACTATCCTATCCTCTATCCTATCCTATCATCTATCCTATCCTATCCTCTATCCTATCCTATCCTCAATCCTATCCTATCCCCTATCCTATCCTATCCTCTACCTATTTCACTCCTCTATCCTATCCAATCCCCTATCCTATCCTGAATCCTATCCTATCCCGTATCCTATCCTATCCTATCCTATTCTATCCTCTATCCTATACTACCGTTTGTCCTATCCTATCCTCTGTCCTATCCTATCCTCTATCCTATAATATCATATATCCTACCCTATCCTCTATCCTATCCTATCCTCTATCCTATAATATCATATATCCTATCCTATCCTCTATCCTATAATATCATATATCCTATCCTATCCTATATCCTATCCTATCCTCTATCCTATCCTATCCTCTATCCTATCCTATCCTCTAGCCTATCCTATCCTCTATCCTATCCTATCCTCTATGCTATCCTATCCTATCCTCAATCCTATCCTATCCTCTATCCTATCCAATCGTCTATCCTATGATATCCTCTATCCTATCCAATCCTCTATCCTATCCTCTATCCTATCCTATCCTCTACCCTAAAATATCCTCTATACTATCCAATCCTCTATCCTGTCCTCTATCCTATCCTATCCTCTATCCTATCCTATCCTCTATCCCATCCTATCCTCTATCCTATCCTATCCTCAATCCTATCCTATCCCCTATCCTATCCTATCCTGTATCCTATAATATCGTCTATCCTATTCAATCCTCTATCCTATCCTATCCTCTATCCTATCCTATCCTCCATCCTATCCCATCCACTATCCTATCCTATCCTCTATCCTATAATATCCTCTATCCTATCCTATCCTCTATCCTATCCAATCCCGTATCCTATCGTCTATCCTATCCTATCCTGTATCCTATCCAATCCCCTATCCTATCCTCTATCCTATCCTATCATCTATCCTATCCTATCCTCTATCCTATCCTATCCTCTATCCTATCCTATCCTCTATCCTATCCTATCCTCAATCCTATCCTATACCCTATCCTATCCTATCCTCTATCCTATTTCACTCATCTATCCTATCCAATCCCCTATCCTATCCTGAATCCTATCCTATCCCGTATCCTATCGTATCCTATCCTATTCTATCCTGTATCCTATACTACCGTTTGTCCTATCCTATCCTCTATCCTATAATATCCTCTATCCTATCCAATTCTCTATCCTAGCCTATCCTCTATACTATCCTATCCTCTTTCCTATCCTATCCTCTATCCTATCCTATCCTCTATCCTATCCTATCCTCTATTATATCCTATCCTCTATCCTATCCTATCCTCTATCCTATCCTATCCTCTATCCTATCCTATCCTCAATCCTATCCTATCCCCTATCCTATCCTATCCTCTATCCTATTTCACTCCTTTATCCTATCCAATCCCCTATCCTATCCTGAATCCTATACTATCCCGTATCCTATCCTATCCTATCCTATTCTATCCTCTATCCTATACTACCGTTTGTCCTATCCTATCCTCTGTCCTATCCTATCCTCTATCCTATAATATCATATATCCTACCCTATCCTCTATCCTATCCTATCCTCTATCCTATAATATCATATATCCTATCCTATCCTCTATCCTATAATATCATATATCGTATCCTATCCTATATCCTATCCTATCCTCTATCCTATCCTATCCTCTATCCTATCCTATCCTCTAGCCTATCCTATCCTCTATCCTATCTTATCCTCTATGCTATCCTATCCTATCCTCAATCCTATCCTATCCTCTATCCTATCCAATCGTCTATCCTATGATATCCTCTATCCCATCCAATCCTCTATCCTATCCTCTATCCTATCCTATCCTCTACCCTAAAATATCCTCTATACTATCCAATCCTCTATCCTATCCTCTATCCTATCCTATCCTCTACCCTAAAATATCCTCTATACTATCCAATCCTCTATCCTGTCCTCTATCCTATCCTATCCTCTATCCTATCCTATCATCTATCCTATCCTATCCTCAATCCTATCCTATCCCCTATCCTATCCTATCCTGTATCCTATAATATCGTCTATCCTATTCAATCCTCTATCCTATCCTATCCTCTATCCTATCCAATCCCTTATCCTATCCTCAATCTTGTTCTATCCTCTATCCTATCCTATCCTCTATCCTATCCTATCCTCAATCCTATCCTATCCCCTATCCTATCCTATCCTCTATCCTATTTCACTCCTCTATCCTATCCAATCCCCTATCCTATCCTGAATCCTATCCTATCCCGTATCCTATCCTATCCTATCCTATTCTATCCTGTATCCTATACTACCGTTTGTCCTATCCTATCCTCTATCCTATAATATCCTCTATCCTATCCAATTCTCTATCCTAGCCTATCCTCTATCCTATCCTATCCTCTATCCTATCCTATCCTCTATTATATCCTATCCTCTATCCTATCCTATCCTCTATCCTATCCTATCCTCTATCCTATCCTATCCTCAATCCTATCCTATCCCCTATCCTATCCTATCCTCTATCCTATTTCACTCCTTTATCCTATCCAATCCCCTATCCTATCCTGAATCCTATACTATCCCGTATCCTATCCTATCCTATCCTATTCTATCCTCTATCCTATACTACCGTTTGTCCTATCCTATCCTCTGTCCTATCCTATCCTCTATCCTATAATATCATATATCCTACCCTATCCTCTATCCTATCCTATCCTCTATCCTATAATATCATATATCCTATCCTATCCTCTATCCTATAATATCATATATCGTATCCTATCCTATATCCTATCCTATCCTCTATCCTATCCTATCCTCTATCCTATCCTATCCTCTAGCCTATCCTATCCTCTATCCTATCTTATCCTCTATGCTATCCTATCCTATCCTCAATCCTATCCTATCCTCTATCCTATCCAATCGTCTATCCTATGATATCCTCTATCCTATCCAATCCTCTATCCTATCCTCTATCCTATCCTATCCTCTACCCTAAAATATCCTCTATACTATCCAATCCTCTATCCTGTCCTCTATCCTATCCTATCCTCTATCCTATCCTATCCTCTATCCTATCCTATCCTCTATCCTATCCTATCCTCTATCCTATCCTATCCTCAATCCTATCCTATCCCGTATCCTATCCTATCCTATCCTATTCTATCCTGTATCCTATACTACCGTTTGTCCTATCCTATCCTCTATCCTATAATATCCTCTATCCTATCCAATCCTCTATCCTAGCCTATCCTCTATACTATCCTATCCTCTTTCCTATCCTATCCTCTATCCTATCCTATCCTCTATCCCATCCTATCCTCTATCCTATCCTATCCTCAATCCTATCCTATCCCCTATCCTATCCTATCCTGTATCCTATAATATCGTCTATCCTATTCAATCCTCTATCCTATCCTATCCTCTATCCTATCCTATCCTCCATCCTATCCCATCCACTATCCTATCCTATCCTCTATCCTATAATATCCTCTATCCTATCCTATCCTCTATCCTATCCAATCCCGTATCCTATCGTCTATCCTATCCTATCCTGTATCCTATCCAATCCCCTATCCTATCCTCTATCCTATCCTATCATCTATCCTATCCTATCCTCTATCCTATCCTATCCTCTATCCTATCCTATCCTCTATCCTATCCTATCCTCAATCCTATCCTATACCCTATCCTATCCTATCCTCTATCCTATTTCACTCATCTATCCTATCCAATCCCCTATCCTATCCTGAATCCTATCCTATCCCGTATCCTATCCTATCCTATCCTATTCTATCCTGTATCCTATACTACCGTTTGTCCTATCCTATCCTCTATCCTATAATATCCTCTATCCTATCCAATTCTCTATCCTAGCCTATCCTCTATACTATCCTATCCTCTTTCCTATCCTATCCTCTATCCTATCCTATCCTCTATCCTATCCTATCCTCTATTATATCCTATCCTCTATCCTATCCTATCCTCTATCCTATCCTATCCTCTATCCTATCCTATCCTCAATCCTATCCTATCCCCTATCCTATCCTATCCTCTATCCTATTTCACTCCTTTATCCTATCCAATCCCCTATCCTATCCTGAATCCTATACTATCCCGTATCCTATCCTATCCTATCCTATTCTATCCTCTATCCTATACTACCGTTTGTCCTATCCTATCCTCTGTCCTATCCTATCCTCTATCCTATAATATCATATATCCTACCCTATCCTCTATCCTATCCTATCCTCTATCCTATAATATCATA
This sequence comes from Halictus rubicundus, assembly GCF_050948215.1. Lineage (NCBI taxonomy): Eukaryota > Metazoa > Arthropoda > Insecta > Hymenoptera > Halictidae > Halictus > Halictus rubicundus. The sequence goes on from NW_027488649.1 coordinate 431,891, forward strand.
TATCCTATCCTATCCTCTATCCTATCCTATCCTCTATCCTATCTTATCCTCTATGCTATCCTATCCTATCCTCAATCCTATCCTATCCTCTATCCTATCCAATCGTCTATCCTATGATATCCTCTATCCTATCCAATCCTCTATCCTATCCTCTATCCTATCCTATCCTCTACCCTAAAATATCCTCTATACTATTCAATCCTCTATCCTGTCCTCTATCCTATCCTATCCTCTATCCTATCCTATCCTCTATCCTATCCTATCCTCTATCCTATCCTATCCTCTATCCTATCCTATCCTCTATCCTATCCTATCCTGAATCCTATCCTATCCCCTATCCTATCCTATCCTGTATCCTATCCTATCCTCTATCCTATTGTATCCTCTATCCTATCCCATCCTCTATCCTATCCTATCCTCTATCCTATAATATCCTCTATCCTATCCTATCCTCTATCCTATCCTATCCTCTATCCTATAATATCATATATCGTATCCTATCCTATATCCTATCCTATCCTCTATCCTATCCAATCCCTTATCCTATCCTCAATCTTGTCCTATCCTCTATCCTATCCCATCCTCTATCCTATCCTATCCTCTATCCTATCCTATCCTCAATCCTATCCTATCCCCTATCCTATCCTATCCTCTATCCTATTTCACTCCTCTATCCTATCCAATCCCCTATCCTATCCTGAATCCTATCCTATCCCGTATCCTATCCTATCATTTCCTATTCTATCCTCTATCCTATACTACCGTTTGTCCTATCCTATCCTCTATCCTATCCTATCCTCTATCCTATAATATCATATATCCTACCCTATCCTCTATCCTATCCTATCCCGTATCCTATCCTATCATTTCCTATTCTATCCTCTATCCTATACTACCGTTTGTCCTATCCTATCCTCTATCCTATCCTATCCTCTATCCTATAATATCATATATCCTACCCTATCCTCTATCCTATCCTATCCTCTATCCTATAATATCATATATCCTATCCTATCCTCTATCCTATCCTATCCTCTATCCTATCCTATCCTCTATCCTATCCTATCCTCTATCCTATCCTATCCTCTATCCTATCCTATCCTCTATCCTATCCTATCCTCTATCCTATCCTATCCTATCCTCAATCCTATCCTATCCCCTATCCTATCCAATCGTCTATCCTATAATATCCTCTATCCTATCCTATCCTGAATGCTGTTATGTATCCTATCCAATCCTCTATCCTATCCAATCCTCTATCCTATCCTATCCTCTATACTATCCTATCCTCTTTCCTATCCTATCCTCTATCCTATTCTATCCTCTATCCTATCCTATCCTCTATCCTATTGTATCCTCTATCCTATCCCATCCTCTATCCTATCCATTCCTCTATTCTATAATATCCTCTATCCTATCCAATCCTCTATCCTATCCTCTATCCTATCCTATCCTCTATCCTATCCTATCCTCTATCCTATCCTATCCTCTATCCTATCCTATCCTCTATCCTATCCTATCCTCTATCCTATCCTATCCTCTATCCTATCCTATCCTCTATCCTATCCTATCCTCTATCCTATCCTATCCTCTATCCTATCCTATCCTCTATCCTATCCTATCCTCTACACTAAAATATCCTCTATACTATCCAATCGTCTATCCTGTCCTCTATCCTATCCTCTATACTATCCTAACCTCTATCCTATAATATCCTCTATCCTATCCTATCCTCTATCCTATCCTATCCTCTATCCTATCCTATCATTTCCTATTCTATCCTCTATCCTATACTACCGTTTGTCCTATCCTATGCTCTATCCTATAATATCATATATCCTACCCTATCCTCTATCCTATCCTATCCTCTATCCTATAATATCATATATCCTATCCTATCCTCTATCCTATCCTATCCTATCCTCTATCCTATCCTATCCTCTATCCTATCCTATCCTATCCTCAATCCTATCCTATCCTCTATCCTATCCAATCGTCTATCCTATAATATCCTCTATCCTATCCTATCCTGAATGCTATTATGTATCCTATCCAATCCTCCATCTTATCCAATCCTCTATCCCATAATATCCTCTATTCTATCCAATCCTCTATCCTATCCATTCCTCTATTCTATAATATCCTATATCCTATCCAATCCTCTATCCTATCCTCTATATTATCCTATCCTCTATCCTATCCTATCCTTTATCCTATAATATCCTCTATCCTATCCTATCCTTTGTTGTATCCTATTTTCTATCCTATCGTATCGTCTATCCTATCCTATCCTCTATCCTATCCTATCCTCTATCCTATCCTATCCTCAATCCTATCCTATCCCCTATCCTATCCTATCCTCTATCCTATCCTATCCTCTGTCGTATCCTATTTTCTGTCCTATCCTATCCTCTATCCTATCCTGTCCTCTATTCTATCCTATCCTCTATCCTATTGTATCCTCTATCCTATCCCATCCTCTATCCTATCCTATCCTCTATCCTATCCTATCCTCTATCCTATTTCACTCCTTTATCCTATCCAATCCCCTATCCTATCCTGAATCCTATACTATCCCGTATCCTATCCTATCCTATCCTATTCTATCCTCTATCCTATACTACCGTTTGTCCTATCCTATCCTCTGACCTATCCTATCCTCTATCCTATAATATCATATATCCTACCCTATCCTCTATCCTATCCTATCCTCTATCCTATAATATCATATATCCTATCCTATCCTCTATCCTATAATATCATATATCGTATCCTATCCTATATCCTATCCTATCCTCTATCCTATCCTATCCTCTATCCTATCCTATCCTCTAGCCTATCCTATCCTCTATCCTATCCTATCCTCTATGCTATCCTATCCTATCCTCAATCCTATCCTATCCTCTATCCTATCCTATCATCTATCCTATCCTATCGTCTAGCCTATCCTATCCTCTATCCTATCTTATCCTCTATCCTATCCTATCCTCAATCCTATCCTATCCTCTATCCTATCCTATCCTGAATGCTATTATGTATCCTATCCAATCCTCTACCTTATCCAATCCTCTATCCCATAATATCCTCTATTCTATCCAATCCTCTATCCTATCCATTCCTCTATTCTATAATATCCTCTATCCTATCCAATCCTCTATCCTATCCTCTATCCTATCCCATCCTCTATCCTATCCTATCCTTTATCCTATAATATCCTCTATCCTATCCTATCCTCTGTTGTATCCTATTTGCTATCCTATCGTATCCTCTATCCTATCCTATCCTCTATCCTATCCTATCCTCTATCCTATCCTATCGTCTATCCTATAATATCATCTATCCTATCCTATCCTCTATCCTATAATATCCTCTATACTATCCAATCCTCTATCCTGTCCTCTATCCTATCCTCTATACTATCCTCTATCCTATCCTCTATCTTATCCAATCCTCTATCCCATAATATCCTCTATTCTATCCAATCCTCTATGCTATCCTATCCTCTATCCTATCCTATCCTCTATCCTATCCTATCCTCTATCCTATCCTATCCTCTATCCTATCCTATCATCTATCCTATCCTATCCTCAATCCTATCCTATCCCCTATCTTATCCTATCCTCTATCCAATTTCACTCCTCTATCCTATCCAATCCCCTATCCTCTCCTGAATCCTATCCTATCCCGTATCCTATCCTATCCTATCCTATTCTATCCTCTATCGTATACTACCGTTTGTCCTATCCTATCCTCTATCCTATCCTATCCTCTATCCTATAATATCATATATCCTACCCTATCCTCTATCCTATCCTATCCTCTATCCTATAATATCATATATCCTATCCTATCCTCTATCCTATCCTATCCTCTATCCTATCCTATCCTCTATCCTATAATATCATCTATCCTATCATATCCTCTATCCTATAATATCCTATATTCTATCCATTCCTCTATCCTATCCTCTATCCCATCCAATCCCCTATCCTATCCTCCATCCTATAATATCCGCTATCCTATCCAATCCTCTTTCCTATCCTATCCTCTATCCTACCCTATCCTCTTTCCTACCCTATCCTCTATCCTATCCTCTATCCTATCCTCTATCCTATCCAATCCTCTATCCTATCCTATCCCCTATCCTATCCTATCCTATAGCCTATCCTATCCTCTATCCTATCCTGCCGTTTGTCCTATCCTACCGTTTGTCCTATCCTATCCTCTAGCCTATCCTATCCTCTACCCTATCCTACCCTCTATCCTATCCTATCGTCTATCCTATAATATCCTCTATCCTATCCTATCCTCCATCCTATCCAATCCCCTATCCTATCCTCAATCTTATCCTATCCTCCATTCTATAATATCCTCTATCCTATCCAATCCTCTATCCTATCCTATCCTCTATCCTATCCTATCCTCTATCCTATCCTATCATCTATCCTATCCTATCCTCTATCCTATCCTATCATCTACCCTATCCAATCGTCTATCCTATAATATCCTCTATCCTATCCTATCCTGTAGCCTATCCTATCCTCTATCCTATCCTACCGTTTGTCCTATCCTATACTCTGTCCTATCCTATCCTCTATCCTATCGTATCCTCTATCCTATCCTATCCTCTATCCTATCCTATCGTCTATCCTATAATATCCTCTATCCTATCCTATCCTCCATCCTATCCAATCACCTATCCTATCCCCCATCCTATAATATCCTCTATCCTATCCAGTCCTCTATCCTATCCTATCCTCTATCCTATCCTATCCTCTATCCTATCCTATCATCTATCCTATCCTATCCTCTATCCTATCCTATCATCTATCCTATAATATCCTCTATCCTATAATATCCTCTATTCTATCCATTCCTCTATCCTATCCTCTATCCTATCCTCTATCCCATCCAATCCCCTATCCTGTCCTCCATCCTATAATATCCTCTATCCTATCCAATCCTCTATCCTATCCTATCCTATCCTCTATCCTATTGTATCCTCTATCCTATCCCCTATCCTATCCTATCCTATATCCTCTAATATCCTCTATCCTGTCCTATACTCTATCCTATCCTATCCTCTGTCCTATCCTGTCCACTATCCTATCCTGTCCTCTATCCTATCCTACCCCCTATCCTATCCTATCCTATATCCTCTAATATCCTCTATCCTGTCCTATACTCTATCCTATCCTATCCTCTGTCCTATCCTGTCCACTATCCTATCCTGTCCTCTATCCTATCCTATCCCCTATCATATCCTATCATGTAGCCTATCCTATCCTCTATCCTATCCTACCGTTTGTCCTATCCAATACTCTGTCCTATCCTATCCTCTATCCTATTGTATCCTCTATCCTATCCTATCCTCTATCCTATCCTATCGTCTATCCTATAATATCCTCTATCCTATCCTATCCTCCATCCTATCCAATCCCCTATCCTATCCTCAATCTTATCCTATCCTCCATCCTATAACATCCTCTATCCTATCCAATCCAATCCCCTATCCTATCCTCTATCCTATCCTATCCTCTATCCTATAATATCCTCTATTCTATTCATTCCTCTATCCTATCCTCTATCCTATCCTCTATCCCATCCAATCCCCTATCCTATCCTCCATCCTATAATATCCTCTATCCTATCCAATCCTCTTTCCTATCCTATCCTCTATCCTACCCTATCCTCTTTCCTACCCTATCCTCTATCCTATTCTATCCTATTCTATCCTCTATCCTATCCTCTACCCTCTCCTATGCTCCATCCTATCCAGTCCCCTATCCTATCCTCAATACTATCCCGTCCCCTATCCTATCCTATCCTCTATCCTATAATATCTTCTATCCTATCCAATCCTCTATCCTATCCTCTATCCTATCCTCTATCCTATCCAATCCTCTATCCTATCCTATCCTCTATCCTATCGTATCGTCTATCCTATCCCATCCTCTATCCTATCCTATCCTCTATCCTATCCAATCGTCTATCCTATAATATCCTCTATCCTATCCTATCCTGAATGCTATCCTCTATCCTATCCAATCCTCTATCCTATCCAATCCTCTATCCTATCCTATCCTCTATGCTATAATATCATATATCGTATCCTATTCTCTATCCTATCCTATCCTCTATCCTATCCTATCCTCTATCCTATCCTATCCTCAATCCTATCCTATCCCCTATCCTATCCTATCCTCTATCCTATTGTATCCTCTATCCTATCCCATCCTCTATCCTATCCTATCCTCTATCCTATCCTATCCTCTATCCTATTTCACTCCTTTATCCTATCCAATCCCCTATCCTATCCTGAATCCTATACTATCCCGTATCCTATCCTATCCTATCCTATTCTATCCTCTATCCTATACTACCGTTTGTCCTATCCTATCCTCTGACCTATCCTATCCTCTATCCTATAATATCATATATCCTACCCTATCCTCTATCCTATCCTATCCTCTATCCTATAATATCATATATCCTATCCTATCCTCTATCCTATAATATCATATATCGTATCCTATCCTATATCCTATCCTATCCTCTATCCTATCCTATCCTCTATCCTATCCTATCCTCTAGCCTATCCTATCCTCTATCCTATCCTATCCTCTATGCTATCCTATCCTATCCTCAATCCTATCCTATCCTCTATCCTATCCTATCATCTATCCTATCCTATCGTCTAGCCTATCCTATCCTCTATCCTATCTTATCCTCTATCCTATCCTATCCTCAATCCTATCCTATCCTCTATCCTATCCTATCCTGAATGCTATTATGTATCCTATCCAATCCTCTACCTTATCCAATCCTCTATCCCATAATATCCTCTATTCTATCCAATCCTCTATCCTATCCATTCCTCTATTCTATAATATCCTCTATCCTATCCAATCCTCTATCCTATCCTCTATCCTATCCCATCCTCTATCCTATCCTATCCTTTATCCTATAATATCCTCTATCCTATCCTATCCTCTGTTGTATCCTATTTGCTATCCTATCGTATCCTCTATCCTATCCTATCCTCTATCCTATCCTATCCTCTATCCTATCCTATCGTCTATCCTATAATATCATCTATCCTATCCTATCCTCTATCCTATAATATCCTCTATACTATCCAATCCTCTATCCTGTCCTCTATCCTATCCTCTATACTATCCTCTATCCTATCCTCTATCTTATCCAATCCTCTATCCCATAATATCCTCTATTCTATCCAATCCTCTATGCTATCCTATCCTCTATCCTATCCTATCCTCTATCCTATCCTATCCTCTATCCTATCCTATCCTCTATCCTATCCTATCATCTATCCTATCCTATCCTCAATCCTATCCTATCCCCTATCTTATCCTATCCTCTATCCAATTTCACTCCTCTATCCTATCCAATCCCCTTTCCTCTCCTGAATCCTATCCTATCCCGTATCCTATCCTATCCTATCCTATTCTATCCTCTATCGTATACTACCGTTTGTCCTATCCTATCCTCTATCCTATCCTATCCTCTATCCTATAATATCATATATCCTACCCTATCCTCTATCCTATCCTATCCTCTATCCTATAATATCATATATCCTATCCTATCCTCTATCCTATCCTATCCTCTATCCTATCCTATCCTCTATCCTATAATATCATATATCCTATCCTATCCTCCATCCTATCCAATCCCCTATCCTATCCTCAATCTTATCCTATCCTCCATCCTATAATATCCTCTATCCTATCCAATCCAATCCCCTATCCTATTCTCTATCCTATCCTATCCTCTATCCTATCCTGTCCTGTATCCTATCCTATCCCCTATCCTATCCTATCCTCTAGCCTATCCTATTCTCTATCCTATCCTACCGTTTGTCCTATCCTATCCTCTAGCCTATCCTATCCTCTATCCTACCCTACCGTTTGTCCTATCATATCCTCTATTCTATCCTATCCTCTATCCTATCCTATCATCTATCCTATCATATCCTCTATCCTATAATATCCTATATTCTATCCATTCCTCTATCCTATCCTCTATCCCATCCAATCCCCTATCCTATCCTCCATCCTATAATATCCGCTATCCTATCCAATCCTCTTTCCTATCCTATCCTCTATCCTACCCTATCCTCTTTCCTACCCTATCCTCTATCCTATCCTCTATCCTATCCTCTATCCTATCCAATCCTCTATCCTATCCTATCCCCTATCCTATCCTATCCTATAGCCTATCCTATCCTCTATCCTATCCTGCCGTTTGTCCTATCCTACCGTTTGTCCTATCCTATCCTCTAGCCTATCCTATCCTCTACCCTATCCTACCCTCTATCCTATCCTATCGTCTATCCTATAATATCCTCTATCCTATCCTATCCTCCATCCTATCCAATCCCCTATCCTATCCTCAATCTTATCCTATCCTCCATTCTATAATATCCTCTATCCTATCCAATCCTCTATCCTATCCTATCCTCTATCCTATCCTATCCTCTATCCTATCCTATCATCTATCCTATCCTATCCTCTATCCTATCCTATCATCTACCCTATCCAATCGTCTATCCTATAATATCCTCTATCCTATCCTATCCTGTAGCCTATCCTATCCTCTATCCTATCCTACCGTTTGTCCTATCCTATACTCTGTCCTATCCTATCCTCTATCCTATCGTATCCTCTATCCTATCCTATCCTCTATCCTATCCTATCGTCTATCCTATAATATCCTCTATCCTATCCTATCCTCCATCCTATCCAATCACCTATCCTATCCCCCATCCTATAATATCCTCTATCCTATCCAGTCCTCTATCCTATCCTATCCTCTATCCTATCCTATCCTCTATCCTATCCTATCATCTATCCTATCCTATCCTCTATCCTATCCTATCATCTATCCTATAATATCCTCTATCCTATAATATCCTCTATTCTATCCATTCCTCTATCCTATCCTCTATCCTATCCTCTATCCCATCCAATCCCCTATCCTGTCCTCCATCCTATAATATCCTCTATCCTATCCAATCCTCTATCCTATCCTATCCTATCCTCTATCCTATTGTATCCTCTATCCTATCCCCTATCCTATCCTATCCTATATCCTCTAATATCCTCTATCCTGTCCTATACTCTATCCTATCCTATCCTCTGTCCTATCCTGTCCACTATCCTATCCTGTCCTCTATCCTATCCTACCCCCTATCCTATCCTATCCTATATCCTCTAATATCCTCTATCCTGTCCTATACTCTATCCTATCCTATCCTCTGTCCTATCCTGTCCACTATCCTATCCTGTCCTCTATCCTATCCTATCCCCTATCATATCCTATCATGTAGCCTATCCTATCCTCTATCCTATCCTACCGTTTGTCCTATCCAATACTCTGTCCTATCCTATCCTCTATCCTATTGTATCCTCTATCCTATCCTATCCTCTATCCTATCCTATCGTCTATCCTATAATATCCTCTATCCTATCCTATCCTCCATCCTATCCAATCCCCTATCCTATCCTCAATCTTATCCTATCCTCCATCCTATAACATCCTCTATCCTATCCAATCCAATCCCCTATCCTATCCTCTATCCTATCCTATCCTCTATCCTATAATATCCTCTATTCTATTCATTCCTCTATCCTATCCTCTATCCTATCCTCTATCCCATCCAATCCCCTATCCTATCCTCCATCCTATAATATCCTCTATCCTATCCAATCCTCTTTCCTATCCTATCCTCTATCCTACCCTATCCTCTTTCCTACCCTATCCTCTATCCTATTCTATCCTATTCTATCCTCTATCCTATCCTCTACCCTCTCCTATGCTCCATCCTATCCAGTCCCCTATCCTATCCTCAATACTATCCCGTCCCCTATCCTATCCTATCCTCTATCCTATAATATCTTCTATCCTATCCAATCCTCTATCCTATCCTCTATCCTATCCTCTATCCTATCCAATCCTCTATCCTATCCTATCCTCTATCCTATCGTATCGTCTATCCTATCCCATCCTCTATCCTATCCTATCCTCTATCCTATCCAATCGTCTATCCTATAATATCCTCTATCCTATCCTATCCTGAATGCTATCCTCTATCCTATCCAATCCTCTATCCTATCCAATCCTCTATCCTATCCTATCCTCTATGCTATAATATCATATATCGTATCCTATTCTCTATCCTATCCTATCCTCTATCCTATCCTATCCTCTATCCTATCCTATCATCTATCCTATCCTATCCTCTATCCTATCCTATCCTCTATCCTATAATATCATATATCCTATCCTATCCTCTATCCTATCCTATCCTCTATCCTATAATATCATATATCTTATCCTATCCTCTATCCTATCCTATCCTCTATCCTATAATATCATATATCTTATCCTATCCTCTATCCTATAATATCATATATCCTATCCTATCCTCTATCCCATCCTATCCTCTATCCTATCCTCTATCCTATAATATGCTCTATCGTTTCCTAACGTTTGTCCTATCATATCCTCTATTCTATCCTATCCTCTATCCTATCTTATCGTCTATCCTATCCTATCCTCTATCCTATCCTATCGTCTATCCTATAATATCCTCTATCCTATCCTATCCTCTATCCTATCCTATCGTCTATCCTATCCTCAATCTTATCCTATCCTCTATCCTATAATATCCTCTATCCTATCCAATCCTCTATCCTATCCTATCCTCTATCCTATCCTATCCTCTATCCTATCCTATCATCTATCCTATCCTATCCTCCATCCTATCCAATCCACTATCCTATCCTCAATCTTATCCTATCCTCCATCCTATAATATCCTCTATCCTATCCAATCCTCTATCCTATACTATCCTCTATCCTATCCTATCCTCTATCCTATCCTATCCTCTATCCTATCCTATCATCTATCCTATCCTATCCTCTATCCTATCCTATCATCTATCCTATCCTATCCTCTATCCTATCCTATCGTCTATCCTATAATATCCTCTATCCTATCCTATCCTCCATCCTATCCAATCCACTATCCTATCCTCAATCTTATCCTATCCTCCATCCTATCCTATCCTGAATGCTATCCTCTATCCTATCCAATCCTCTATCCTATCCAATCCTCTATCCTATCCAATCCTCTATCCTATCCAATCCTCTATCCTATCCTCTATCCTATCCTCTATCCTATACTCTATCCTATCCTCTATCCTATCCTATCCTCAATGCATTCGTGTATCCTATCCAATCCTCTATCCTATCCTATCCTCTATGCTATAATATCATATATCCTATCCTATCCTCTATCCTATCCTATCCTCTATCCTATCCTATCATCTATCCTATCCTATCCTCTATCCTATCCTATCATCTATCCTATCCTATCGTCTATCCTATAATATCCTCTATCCTATCCTATCATCTATCCTATCCTATCCTCTATCCTATCCTATCGTCTATCCTATAATATCCTCTATCCTATCCTATCCTCCATCCTATCCAATCCACTATCCTATCCTCTATCCTATCCTATCCTCTATCCTATCTTATCCTCTATCCTATCCTATCCTCTATCCTATCCTATCGTCTATCCTATAATATCCTCTATCCTATCCTATCCTCCATCCTATCCAATCCCCTATCCTATCCTCAATCTTACCCTATCCTCTATCCTATAATATCCTCTATCCTATCCAATCCTCTATCCTATCCTATCCTCTATCCTATCCTATCGTCTATCCTATAATATCCTCTATCCTATCCTATCCTCCATCCTATCCAATCCACTATCCTATCCTCAATCTTATCCTATCCTCCATCCTATAATATCCTCTAACCTATCCAATCCTCTATCCTATCCTATCCTCTATCCTATCCTATCCTCTAACCTATCCTATCCTCTATCCTATCCTATCATCTATCCTATCCTATCCTCTATCCTATCCTATCATCTATCCTATAATATCCTCTATTCTATCCAATCCTCTATCCTATCCTCCATCCTATAATATCCTCTATCCTATCCAATCCTCTATCCTATCCTATCCTCTATGCTATAATATCATATATCGTATCCTATTCTCTATCCTATCCTATCCTCTATCCTATCCTATCCTCTATCCTATCCTATCATCTATCCTATCCTATCCTATCCTCTATCCTATCCTATCCTCTATCCTATAATATCATATATCCTATCCTATCCTCTATCCTATCCTATCCTCTATCCTATAATATCATATATCTTATCCTATCCTCTATCCTATAATATCATATATCCTATCCTATCCTCTATCCTATCCTATCCTCTATCCTATCCTCTATCCTATAATATGCTCTATCGTTTCCTAACGTTTGTCCTATCATATCCTCTATTCTATCCTATCCTCTATCCTATCCTATCTTCTATCCTATCAATTCCCCTATCCTATCCTCTATCCTATCCTATCACCTATCCTCTATCCTATCCAATCCTCTATCCTATCACCTATCCTCTATCCTATCCAATCCTCTATCCTATCCTCTATCCTATCCTATACTCTATCCTATCCTATCCTCCATCCTATCCTATCCTCAAACCTATCCTTTCCTGTATCCTATCCAATCCCCTATCCTATCCTCTGTCCTATCCTATCCTCTATCCTATCCTATCCTCTATCCTATCCTATCCTCTATCCTATCCTATCGTCTATCCTATCCTCTATCCTATCCTATACTCTATCCTATCCTATCCTCCATCCTATCCTATCCTCAAACCTATCCTTTCCTGTATCCTATCCAATCCCCTATCCTATCCTCTGTCCTGTCCTATCCTCTATCCTATCCTATCCTCTAGCCTATCCTATCCTCTATCCTATCCTATCCTCTATCCTATCCTATCGTCTATCCTATCCTCTATCCTATCCTATACTCTATCCTATCCTATCATCTATCCTACCCTATCCTCTGTCCTATCCTATCCTCTATCCTATCCTATCCTCTATCCTATCCTATCCTCTATCCTCTATCCTATCCTATCCTCTATCCTATCCTATCCTCTATCCTATCCTATCTTCTATCCTATCCTATACTCTATCCTATCCTATCCTCTATCCTATCCTATCCTCTATCCTATCCTATCCTCTATCCTATCCTATCTTCTATCCTATCCTATCCTCTATCCTATCAAAACCCCTACCCTATCCTCTGTCCTATCCTATCCTCTATCCTATCCTATCCTCTATCCTCTATCCTATCCTATCCTCTATCCTATCTTATCCTCTATCCTATCCTATCCTCTATCCTATCCTATCTTCTATCCTATCCTATCCTCTATCCTATCCTATCCCCTATCCTATCCTCTATCCTATCCTATCATCTATCCTCTATCCTATCCTACCTTCTATCCTATCCTATCCTCTATCCTATCAAATCCCCTATCCTATCCTCTATCCTATCCTATCATCTATCCTCTATCCTATCCAATCCTCTATCCTATCCTATCCTCTATCCTATCAAATCCCCTATCCTATCCTCTGTCCTATCCTATCCTCTATCCTATCCTATCCTCTATCCTATCCTATCCTCTATCCTATCCTATCGTCTATCCTATCCTCTATCCTATCCTATACTCTATCCTATCCTATCCTCCATCCTATCCTATCCTCAATCCTATCCTTTCCTGTATCCTATCCAATCCTGTATCCTATCCTGTCCTCTATTCTATCCTACCCTCTATCCTATCCTATCCTCTATCCTATCCTATCCTCTATCCTATCCTATCCTCTATCCTATCCTATGCTCTATCCTATCCTATCGTCTATCCTATCCTATGCTCTATCCTCTATCCTATCCTATCCTCTATACTATCCTATCCTCTATACTATCCTATCTTCTATCCTATCCTATCCTCTATCCTATCCTATCCTCTATCCTATCCTATCCTCTATCCTATCCTATCCTCTATCCTATCCTATCTTCTATCCTATCAAATCCCCTATCCTATCCTCTGGCCTATCCTATCCTCTATCCTATCCTATCCTCTATCCTATCCTATCCTCTATCCTATCCTATCTTCTATCCTATCCTATCCTCTATCCTATCCTATCCTCTATCCTATCCTGTCCTCTATCCTATCCTATCTTCTATCCTATCCTATCCTCTATCCTATCCTATCCTCTATCCTATCCTATCCTCTATCCTATCCTGTCCTCTATCCTGTAGTATCTTCTATCCTATCCTATCCTCTATCCTATCAAATCCCCTACCCTATCCTCTGTCCTATCCTATCCTCTATCCTATCCTATCCTCTATCCTATCCTATCCTCTATCCTCTATCCTATCCTATCCTCTATCCTATCCTATCCTCTATCCTATCCTATCCTCTATCCTATCCTATCCTCTATCCTATCCTATCTTCTATCCTATCCAATCCTCTATCCTATCAAAACCCCTACCCTATCCTCTGTCCTATCCTATCCTCTATCCTATCCTATCCTCTATCCTCTATCCTATCCTATCCTCTATCCTATCCTATCTTCTATCCTATCCTATACTCTATCCTATCCTATCCTCTATCCTATCCTATCCTCTATCCTATCCTATCCTCTATCCTATCCTATCTTCTATCCTATCCTATCCTCTATCCTATCAAATCCCCTACCCTATCCTCTGTCCTATCCTATCCTCTATCCTATCCTATCCTCTATCCTCTATCCTCTATCCTATCCTATCCTCTATCCTATCTTATCCTCTATCCAATCCTATCCTCTATCCTATCCTATCTTCTATCCTATCCTATCCTCTATCCTATCCTATCATCTATCCTCTATCCTATCCTATCTTCTATCCTATCCTATCCTCTATCCTATCAAATCCCCTATCCTATCCTCTAACCTATCCTATCATCTATCCTCTATCCTATCCAATCCTCTATCCTATCCTATCCTCTATCCTATCAAATCCCCTATCCTATCCTCTGTCCTATCCTATCCTCTATCCTATCCTATCCTCTATCCTATCCTATCCTCTATCCTATCCTATCCTCTATCCTATCCTATCGTCTATCCTATCCTCTATCCTATCCTATACTCTATCCTATCCTATCATCTATCCTACCCTATCCTCTGTCCTATCCTATCCTCTATCCTATCCTATCCTCTATCCTATCCTATCCTCTATCCTCTATCCTATCCTATCCTCTATCCTATCCTATCCTCTATCCTATCCTATCTTCTATCCTATCCTATACTCTATCCTATCCTATCCTCTATCCTATCCTATCCTCTATCCTATCCTATCCTCTATCCTATCCTATCTTCTATCCTATCCTATCCTCTATCCTATCAAAACCCCTACCCTATCCTCTGTCCTATCCTATCCTCTATCCTATCCTATCCTCTATCCTCTATCCTATCCTATCCTCTATCCTATCTTATCCTCTATCCTATCCTATCCTCTATCCTATCCTATCTTCTATCCTATCCTATCCTCTATCCTATCCTATCCCCTATCCTATCCTCTATCCTATCCTATCATCTATCCTCTATCCTATCCTACCTTCTATCCTATCCTATCCTCTATCCTATCAAATCCCCTATCCTATCCTCTATCCTATCCTATCATCTATCCTCTATCCTATCCAATCCTCTATCCTATCCTATCCTCTATCCTATCAAATCCCCTATCCTATCCTCTGTCCTATCCTATCCTCTATCCTATCCTATCCTCTATCCTATCCTATCCTCTATCCTATCCTATCGTCTATCCTATCCTCTATCCTATCCTATACTCTATCCTATCCTATCCTCCATCCTATCCTATCCTCTATCCTATCCTATCGTCTATCCTATCCTCTATCCTATCCTATACTCTATCCTATCCTATCCTCCATCCTATCCTATCCTCAAACCTATCCTTTCCTGTATCCTATCCAATCCCCTATCCTATCCTCTGTCCTGTCCTATCCTCTATCCTATCCTATCCTCTAGCCTATCCTATCCTCTATCCTATCCTATCCTCTATCCTATCCTATCGTCTATCCTATCCTCTATCCTATCCTATACTCTATCCTATCCTATCATCTATCCTACCCTATCCTCTGTCCTATCCTATCCTCTATCCTATCCTATCCTCTATCCTATCCTATCCTCTATCCTCTATCCTATCCTATCCTCTATCCTATCCTATCCTCTATCCTATCCTATCTTCTATCCTATCCTATACTCTATCCTATCCTATCCTCTATCCTATCCTATCCTCTATCCTATCCTATCCTCTATCCTATCCTATCTTCTATCCTATCCTATCCTCTATCCTATCAAAACCCCTACCCTATCCTCTGTCCTATCCTATCCTCTATCCTATCCTATCCTCTATCCTCTATCCTATCCTATCCTCTATCCTATCTTATCCTCTATCCTATCCTATCCTCTATCCTATCCTATCTTCTATCCTATCCTATCCTCTATCCTATCCTATCCCCTATCCTATCCTCTATCCTATCCTATCATCTATCCTCTATCCTATCCTACCTTCTATCCTATCCTATCCTCTATCCTATCAAATCCCCTATCCTATCCTCTATCCTATCCTATCATCTATCCTCTATCCTATCCAATCCTCTATCCTATCCTATCCTCTATCCTATCAAATCCCCTATCCTATCCTCTGTCCTATCCTATCCTCTATCCTATCCTATCCTCTATCCTATCCTATCCTCTATCCTATCCTATCGTCTATCCTATCCTCTATCCTATCCTATACTCTATCCTATCCTATCCTCCATCCTATCCTATCCTCAATCCTATCCTTTCCTGTATCCTATCCAATCCTGTATCCTATCCTGTCCTCTATTCTATCCTACCCTCTATCCTATCCTATCCTCTATCCTATCCTATCCTCTATCCTATCCTATCCTCTATCCTATCCTATGCTCTATCCTATCCTATCGTCTATCCTATCCTATGCTCTATCCTATCCTATCGTCTATCCTATCCTCTATCCTATCCTATCAAATCCCCTATCCTATCCTCTGTCCTATCCTATCCTCTGTCCTATCCTCTATTCTTTCCTATCCTCTATCCTATCCTATCCTCTTTCCGATCCTACCCTCTATCCTATCCTATCCTCTATCCTATCCTATCCTCTATCCTATCCTCTATCCTATCCTATCCTGTATCCTATCAAATCCCCTACCCTATCCTCTGTCCTATCCTATCCTCTATCCTATCCTATCCACTATCCTATCCTATCCTCTATCCTATCCTATCCTCTATCCTATCCTATCCTCTATCCTATCCTATCCTCTATCCTCTATCCTCTATCCTATCCTATCCTCTATACTATCCTATCCTCTATACTATCCTATCTTCTATCCTATCCTATCCTCTATCCTATCCTATCCTCTATCCTATCCTATCCTCTATCCTATCCTATCCTCTATCCTATCCTATCTTCTATCCTATCAAATCCCCTATCCTATCCTCTGGCCTATCCTATCCTCTATCCTATCCTATCCTCTATCCTATCCTATCTTCTATCCTATCCTATCCTCTATCCTATCCTATCCTCTATCCTATCCTGTCCTCTATCCTATCCTATCTTTTATCCTATCCTATCCTCTATCCTATCCTATCCACTATCCTATCCTATCCTCTATCCTATCCTGTCCTCTATCCTATAGTATCTTCTATCCTATCCTATCCTCTATCCTATCAAATCCCCTACCCTATCCTCTGTCCTATCCTATCCTCTATCCTATCCTATCCTCTATCCTATCCTATCCTCTATCCTCTATCCTATCCTATCCTCTATCCTATCCTATCCTCTATCCTATCCTATCCTCTATCCTATCCTATCCTCTATCCTATCCTATCTTCTATCCTATCCAATCCTCTATCCTATCAAAACCCCTACCCTATCCTCTGTCCTATCCTATCCTCTATCCTATCCTATCCTCTATCCTCTATCCTATCCTATCCTCTATCCTATCCTATCTTCTATCCTATCCTATACTCTATCCTATCCTATCCTCTATCCTATCCTATCCTCTATCCTATCCTATCCTCTATCCTATCCTATCTTCTATCCTATCATATCCTCTATCCTATCAAATCCCCTACCCTATCCTCTGTCCTATCCTATCCTCTATCCTATCCTATCCTCTATCCTCTATCCTCTATCCTATCCTATCCTCTATCCTATCTTATCCTCTATCCAATCCTATCCTCTATCCTATCCTATCTTCTATCCTATCCTATCCTCTATCCTATCCTATCCCCTATCCTATCCTCTATCCTATCCTATCATCTATCCTCTATCCTATCCTATCTTCTATCCTATCCTATCCTCTATCCTATCAAATCCCCTATCCTATCCTCTAACCTATCCTATCATCTATCCTCTATCCTATCCAATCCTCTATCCTATCCTATCCTCTATCCTATCAAATCCCCTATCCTATCCTCTGTCCTATCCTATCCTCTATCCTATCCTATCCTCTATCCTATCCTATCCTCTATCCTATCCTATCCTCTATCCTATCCTATCGTCTATCCTATCCTCTATCCTATCCTATACTCTATCCTATCCAATCCTCCATCCTATCCTATCCTCAATCCTATCCTTTCCTGTATCCTATCCAATCCTGTATCCTATCCTGTCCTCTATTCTATCCTACCCTCTATCCTATCCTATCCTCTATCCTATCCTATCCTCTATCCTATCCTATGCTCTATCCTATCCTATCCTCTATCCTATCCTATCGTCTATCCTATCCTCTATCCTATCCTATACTCTATCCTATCCTATCCTCCATCCTATCCTATCCTCAAACCTATCCTTTCCTGTATCCTATCCAATCCTGTATCCTATCCTATCCTCTATCCTATCCTATCTTCTATCCTATCCTATCCTCTATCCTATCCTATCCTCTATCCTATCCTGTCCTCTATCCTATCCTATCTTCTATCCTATCCTATCCTCTATCCTATCAAATACCCTACCCTATCCTCTGTCCTATCCTATCCTCTATCCTATCCTATCCTCTATCCTATCCTATCATCTATCCTATCCTATCCTCTATCCTATCCTATCGTCTATCCTATCCTCTATCCTATCCTATACTCTATCCTATCCTATCCTCCATCCTATCCTATCCTCCATCCTATCCTATTCTCAATCCTATCCTTTCCTGTATCCTATCCAATCCTGTATCCTATCCTGTCCTCTATTCTATCCTACCCTCTATCCTATCCTATCCTCTATCCTATCCTATCCTCTATCCTATCCTATCCTCTATCCTATCCTATGCTCTATCCTATCCTATCGTCTATCCTATCCTATGCTCTATCCTATCCTATCGTCTATCCTATCCTCTATCCTATCCTATCAAATCCCCTATCCTATCCTCTGTCCTATCCTATCCTCTGTCCTATCCTCTATTCTTTCCTATCCTCTATCCTATCCTATCCTCTTTCCGATCCTACCCTCTATCCTATCCTATCCTCTATCCTATCCTATCCTCTATCCTATCCTCTATCCTATCCTATCCTGTATCCTATCAAATCCCCTACCCTATCCTCTGTCCTATCCTATCCTCTATCCTATCCTATCCTCTATCCTATCCTATCCTCTATCCTATCCTATCCTCTATCCTATCCTATCCTCTATCCTATCCTATCCTCTATCCTCTATCCTCTATCCTATCCTATCCTCTATACTATCCTATCCTCTATCCTATCCTATCTTCTATCCTATCCTATCCTCTATCCTATCCTATCCTCTATCCTATCCTATCCTCTATCCTATCCTATCTTCTATCCTATCAAATCCCCTCTCCTATCCTCTGGCCTATCCTATCCTCTATCCTATCCTATCCTCTATCCTATCCTATCTTCTATCCTATCCTATCCTCTATCCTATCCTATCCTCTATCCTATCCTATCCTCTATCCTATCCTGTCCTCTATCCTATCCTATCTTCTATCCTATCCTATCCTCTATCCTATCAAATCCCCTACCCTATCCTCTGTCCTATCCTATCCTCTATCCTATCCTATCCTCTATCCTATCCTATCCTCTATCCTATCCTATCCTCTATCCTATCCTATCCTCTATCCTATCCTATCCTCTATCCTATCCTATCCTCTATCCTCTATCCTATCCTATCCTCTATCCTATCCTATCCTCTATCCTATCCTATACTCTATCCTATCCTATCCTCTATCCTATCCTATCCTCTATCCTATCCTATCCTCTATCCTATCCTATCCTCTATCCTATCCTATCTTCTATCCTATCCTATCCTCTATCCTATCAAATCCCCTACCCTATCCTCTGTCCTATCCTATCCTCTATCCTAGCCTATCCTCTATCCTCTATCCTATCCTATCCTCTATCCTATCTTATCCTCTATCCTATCCTATCCTCTATCCTATCCTATCCCCTATCCTATCCTCTATCCTATCCTCTCATCTATCCTCTATCCTATCCTATCTTCTATCCTATCCTATCCTCTATCCTATCAAATCCCCTATCCTATCCTCTATCCTATCCTATCATCTATCCTCTATCCTATCCAATCCTCTATACTATCCTATCCTCTATCCTATCAAATCCCCTATCCTATCCTCTGTCCTATCCTATCCTCTATACTATCCTATCCTCTATCCTATCCTATCCTCTATCCTATCCTATCCTCTATCCTATCCTATCGTCTATCCTATCCTCTATCCTATCCTATACTCTATCCTATCCTATCCTCCATCCTATCCTATCCTCAATCCTATCCTTTCCTGTATCCTATCCAATCCTGTATCCTATCCTGTCCTCTATTCTATCCTACCCTCTATCCTATCCTATCCTCTATCCTATCCTATCCTGTATCCTATCCTATGCTCTATCCTATCCTATCCTCTATCCTATCCTATCGTCTATCCTATCCTCTATCCTATCCTATACTCTATCCTATCCTATCCTCCATCCTATCCTATCCTCAAACCTATCCTTTCCTGTCTCCTATCCAATCCTGTATCCTATCCTATCCTCTATCCTATCCTATCTTCTATCCTATCCTATCCTCTATCCTATCCTATCCTCTATCCTATCCACCATCCTATACTCTATCCTATCCTCTATCGTATCATATCCTCAATGCATTCCTGTATCCTATCCAATCCTCTATCCTATAATATCCTCTATCCTATCCTATCCTCTATTCTATCCTATCCTCTAACCTATAATATGCTCTGTCGTATCCTATCCTCTATCCTATCCAATCCTCTATCCTATAATATCCTCTATCCTATCCTATCCAATCCCCTATCCTACCCTCTATCCTAACCTATCCTGTATCGTATCCTATCCTCTATCCTATTGTATCCTCAATCCTATCCCCTATCCTTTCCAATCCTATATCCTCTAATATCCTCTATCCTGTCCTATACTCTATCGTATCCTATCCTCTGTCCTATCCTGTCCTCTATCCTATCCTGTCCTCTATCCTATCCTATCCCCTATCCTATCCTATCCTATAGCCTATCCTATCCTCTATCCTATCCTGCCGTTTGTCCTATCCTACCGGTTGTCCTATCCTATCCTCTAGCCTATCCTATCCTCTACCCTATCCTACCCTCTATCCTATCCTATCGTCTATCCTATAATATCCTCTATCCTATCCTATCCTCCATCCTATCCAATCCCCTATCCTATCCTCAATCTTATCCTATCCTCCATTCTATAATATCCTCTATCCTATCCAATCCTCTATCCTATCCTATCCTCTATCCTATCCTATCCTCTATCCTATCCTCTATCCTATCCTATCATCTATCCTATCCTATCCTCTATCCTATCCTATCATCTATCCTATCCAATCGTCTATCCTATAATATCCTCTATCCTATCCTATCCTGAATGCTATCCTCTATCCTATCCAATCCTTTATCCTATCCAATCCTCTATTCTATGATATCCTCTATCCTATCCAATCCTCTATCCTATCCTCTATCCTATCCACCATCCTATACTCTATCCTATCCTCTATCCTATCATATCCTCAATGCATTCCTGTATCCTATCCAATCCTCTATCCTATCCTATCCTCTATCCTATCCTATCCTCTATTCTATCCTATCCTCTAACCTATAATATGCTCTATCGTATCCTATCCTCTATCCTATCCAATCCTCTATCCTATAATATCCTCTATCCTATCCTATCCAATCACCTATCCTACCCTCTATCCTATCCTATCCTGTATCGTATCCTATCCTCTATCCTATTGTATCCTCCATCCTATCCCCTATCCTTTCCAATCCTATATCCTCTAATATCCTCTATCCTGTCCTATACTCTATCCTATCCTATCCTCTGTCCTATCCTGTCCTCTATCCTATCCTGTCCTCTATCCTATCCTATCCCCTATCCTATCCTATCCTATAGCCTATCCTATCCTCTATCCTATCCTGCCGTTTGTCCTATCCTACCGTTTGTCCTATCCTATCCTCTAGCCTATCCTATCCTCTACCCTATCCTCCCGTTTGTCCTATCATATCCTCTATTCTATCATATCCTCTATCCTATCGTATCCTCTATCCTATCCTACCCTCAATCCTATCCTATCGTCTATCCTATAATATCCTCTATCCTATCCTATCCTCCATCCTATCCAATCCCCTATCCTATCCTCCATTCTATAATATCCTCTATCCTATCCAATCCTCTATCCTATCCTATCCTCTATCCTATCCTATCATCTATCCTATCCTATCCTCTAACCCAATCCTATCCTCTATCCTATCCTATCTTGTAGCCTATCCTATCCTCTATCCTATCCTATCATCTATCCTCTATCCTATCCTATCTTCTATCCTATCCTATCCTCTATCCTATCAAATCCCCTATCCTATCCTCTATCCTATCCTATCATCTATCCTCTATCCTATCCAATCCTCTATCCTATCCTATCCTCTATCCTATCAAATCCCCTATCCTATCCTCTGTCCTGTCCTATCCTCTATCCTATCCTATCCTCTATCCTATCCTATCCTCTATCCTATCCTATCCTCTATCCTATCCTATCGTCTATCCTATCCTCTATCCTATCCTATACTCTATCCTATCCTATCCTCCATCCTATCCTATCCTCAAACCTATCCTTTCCTGTATCCTATCCAATCCTGTATCCTATCCTATCCTCTATCCTATCCTCTATCCTATCCTATCCTCAATGCATTCGTGTATCCTATCCAATCCTCTATCCTATCCTATCCTCTATGCTATAATATCATATATCGTATCCTATTCTCTATCCTATCCTATCCTCTATCCTATCCTATCCTCTATCCTATCCTATCATCTATCCTATCCTATCCTCTATCCTATCCTATCCTCTATCCTATAATATCATATATCCTATCCTATCCTCTATCCTATCCTATCCTCTATCCTATAATATCATATATCTTATCCTATCCTCTATCCTATAATATCATATATCCTATCCTATCCTCTATCCCATCCTATCCTCTATCCTATCCTCTATCCTATAATATGCTCTATCGTTTCCTAACGTTTGTCCTATCATATCCTCTATTCTATCCTATCCTCTATCCTATCTTATCGTCTATCCTATCCTATCCTCTATCCTATCCTATCGTCTATCCTATAATATCCTCTATCCTATCCTATCCTCCATCCTATCCAATCCCCTATCCTATCCTCAATCTTATCCTATCCTCTATCCTATAATATCCTCTATCCTATCCAATCCTCTATCCTATCCTATCCTCTATCCTATCCTATCCTCTATCCTATCCTATCATCTATCCTATCCTATCCTCTATCCTATCCTATCGTCTATCCTATAATATCCTCTATCCTATCCTATCCTCCATCCTATCCAATCCACTATCCTATCCTCAATCTTATCCTATCCTCCATCCTATAATATCCTCTATCCTATCCAATCCTCTATCCTATACTATCCTCTATCCTATCCTATCCTCTATCCTATCCTATCCTCTATCCTATCCTATCATCTATCCTATCCTATCCTCTATCCTATCCTATCATCTATCCTATCCTATCCTCTATCCTATCCTATCGTCTATCCTATAATATCCTCTATCCTATCCTATCCTCCATCCTATCCATTCCACTATCCTATCCTCAATCTTATCCTATCCTCCATCCTATCCTATCCTGAATGCTATCCTCTATCCTATCCAATCCTCTATCCTATCCAATCCTCTATCCTATCCAATCCTCTATCCTATCCAATCCTCTATCCTATCCTCTATCCTATCCTCTATCCTATACTCTATCCTATCCTCTATCCTATCCTATCCTCAATGCATTCGTGTATCCTATCCAATCCTCTATCCTATCCTATCCTCTATGCTATAATATCATATATCGTATCCTATTCTCTATCCTATCCTATCCTCTATCCTATCCTATCCTCTATCCTATCCTATCATCTATCCTATCCTATCCTCTATCCTATCCTGTCATCTATCCTATCCTATCGTCTATCCTATAATATCCTCTATCCTATCCTATCATCTATCCTATCCTATCCTCTATCCTATCCTATCGTCTATCCTATAATATCCTCTATCCTATCCTATCCTCCATCCTATCCAATCCACTATCCTATCCTCTATCCTATCCTATCCTCTATCCTATCTTATCCTCTATCCTATCCTATCCTCTATCCTATCCTATCGTCTATCCTATAATATCCTCTATCCTATCCTATCCTCCATCCTATCCAATCCCCTATCCTATCCTCAATCTTACCCTATCCTCTATCCTATAATATCCTCTATCCTATCCAATCCTCTATCCTATCCTATCCTCTATCCTATCCTATCGTCTATCCTATAATATCCTCTATCCTATCCTATCCTCCATCCTATCCAATCCACTATCCTATCCTCAATCTTATCCTATCCTCCATCCTATAATATCCTCTAACCTATCCAATCCTCTATCCTATCCTATCCTCTATCCTATCCTATCCTCTAACCTATCCTATCCTCTATCCTATCCTATCATCTATCCTATCCTATCCTCTATCCTATCCTATCATCTATCCTATAATATCCTCTATTCTATCCAATCCTCTATCCTATCCTCCATCCTATAATATCCTCTATCCTATCCAATCCTCTATCCTATCCTATCCTCTATGCTATAATATCATATATCGTATCCTATTCTCTATCCTATCCTATCCTCTATCCTATCCTATCCTCTATCCTATCCTATCATCTATCCTATCCTATCCTATCCTCTATCCTATCCTATCCTCTATCCTATAATATCATATATCCTATCCTATCCTCTGTCCTGTCCTATCCTCTATCCTATCCTATCCTCTATCCTATCCTATCCTCTATCCTATCCTATCCTCTATCCTATCATATCGTCTATCCTATCCTCTATCCTATCCTATACTCTATCCTATCCTATCCTCGATCCTATCCTATCCTCAATCCTATCCTTTCCTGTATCCTATCCAATCCTGTATCCTATCCTGTCCTCTATTCTATCCTACCCTCTATCCTATCCTATCCTCTATCCTATCCTATCCTCTATCCTATCCTATGCTCTATCCTATCCTATCCTCTATCCTATCCTATCGTCTATCCTATCCTCTATCCTATCCTATACTCTATCCTATCCTATCCTCCATCCTATCCTATCCTCAAACCTATCCTTTCCTGTATCCTATCCAATCCTGTATCCTATCCTATCCTCTATCCTATCCTATCTTCTATCCTATCCTATCCTCTATCCTATCCTATCCTCTATCCTATCCTGTCCTCTATCCTATCCTATCTTCTATCCTATCCTATCCTCTATCCTATCCTATCCTCTATCCTATCCTATCCTCTATCCTATCCTGTCCTCTATCCTATCCTATCCTCTATCCTATCCTATCGTCTATCCTATAATATCCTCTATCCTATCCTATCCTCCATCCTATCCAATCCACTATCCTATCCTCAATCTTATCCTATCCTCCATCCTATAATATCCTCTAACCTATCCAATCCTCTATCCTATCCTATCCTCTATCCTATCCTATCCTCTAACCTATCCTATCCTCTATCCTATCCTATCATCTATCCTATCCTATCCTCTATCCTATCCTATCATCTATCCTATAATATCCTCTATTCTATCCAATCCTCTATCCTATCCTCCATCCTATAATATCCTCTATCCTATCCAATCCTCTATCCTATCCTATCCTCTATGCTATAATATCATATATCGTATCCTATTCTCTATCCTATCCTATCCTGTATCCTATCCTATCCTCTATCCTATCCTATCATCTATCCTATCCTATCCTCTATCCTATCCTATCCTCCATCCTATAATATCATATATCCTATCCTATCCTCTATCCTATCCTATCTTCTATCCTATCCTATCCTCTATCCTATCAAATCCCCTATCCTATCCTCTATCCTATCCTATCATCTATCCTCTATCCTATCCAATCCTCTATACTATCCTATCCTCTATCCTATCAAATCCCCTATCCTATCCTCTGTCCTATCCTATCCTCTATACTATCCTATCCTCTATCCTATCCTATCCTCTATCCTATCCTATCCTCTATCCTATCCTATCGTCTATCCTATCCTCTATCCTATCCTATACTCTATCCTATCCTATCCTCCATCCTATCCTATCCTCAATCCTATCCTTTCCTGTATCCTATCCAATCCTGTATCCTATCCTGTCCTCTATTCTATCCTACCCTCTATCCTATCCTATCCTCTATCCTATCCTATCCTGTATCCTATCCTATGCTCTATCCTATCCTATCCTCTATCCTATCCTATCGTCTATCCTATCCTCTATCCTATCCTATACTCTATCCTATCCTATCCTCCATCCTATCCTATCCTCAAACCTATCCTTTCCTGTCTCCTATCCAATCCTGTATCCTATCCTATCCTCTATCCTATCCTATCTTCTATCCTATCCTATCCTCTATCCTATCCTATCCTCTATCCTATCCACCATCCTATACTCTATCCTATCCTCTATCGTATCATATCCTCAATGCATTCCTGTATCCTATCCAATCCTCTATCCTATAATATCCTCTATCCTATCCTATCCTCTATTCTATCCTATCCTCTAACCTATAATATGCTCTGTCGTATCCTATCCTCTATCCTATCCAATCCTCTATCCTATAATATCCTCTATCCTATCCTATCCAATCCCCTATCCTACCCTCTATCCTAACCTATCCTGTATCGTATCCTATCCTCTATCCTATTGTATCCTCAATCCTATCCCCTATCCTTTCCAATCCTATATCCTCTAATATCCTCTATCCTGTCCTATACTCTATCGTATCCTATCCTCTGTCCTATCCTGTCCTCTATCCTATCCTGTCCTCTATCCTATCCTATC
Source organism: Halictus rubicundus (assembly GCF_050948215.1). Taxonomy (NCBI): domain Eukaryota; kingdom Metazoa; phylum Arthropoda; class Insecta; order Hymenoptera; family Halictidae; genus Halictus; species Halictus rubicundus. Next base: position 459,336 of record NW_027488649.1, read on the forward strand.
CCCTATCCTATCCTATCCTATAGCCTATCCTATCCTCTATCCTATCCTGCCGTTTGTCCTATCCTACCGGTTGTCCTATCCTATCCTCTAGCCTATCCTATCCTCTACCCTATCCTACCCTCTATCCTATCCTATCGTCTATCCTATAATATCCTCTATCCTATCCTATCCTCCATCCTATCCAATCCCCTATCCTATCCTCAATCTTATCCTATCCTCCATTCTATAATATCCTCTATCCTATCCAATCCTCTATCCTATCCTATCCTCTATCCTATCCTATCCTCTATCCTATCCTCTATCCTATCCTATCATCTATCCTATCCTATCCTCTATCCTATCCTATCATCTATCCTATCCAATCGTCTATCCTATAATATCCTCTATCCTATCCTATCCTGAATGCTATCCTCTATCCTATCCAATCCTTTATCCTATCCAATCCTCTATTCTATGATATCCTCTATCCTATCCAATCCTCTATCCTATCCTCTATCCTATCCACCATCCTATACTCTATCCTATCCTCTATCCTATCATATCCTCAATGCATTCCTGTATCCTATCCAATCCTCTATCCTATCCTATCCTCTATCCTATCCTATCCTCTATTCTATCCTATCCTCTAACCTATAATATGCTCTATCGTATCCTATCCTCTATCCTATCCAATCCTCTATCCTATAATATCCTCTATCCTATCCTATCCAATCACCTATCCTACCCTCTATCCTATCCTATCCTGTATCGTATCCTATCCTCTATCCTATTGTATCCTCCATCCTATCCCCTATCCTTTCCAATCCTATATCCTCTAATATCCTCTATCCTGTCCTATACTCTATCCTATCCTATCCTCTGTCCTATCCTGTCCTCTATCCTATCCTGTCCTCTATCCTATCCTATCCCCTATCCTATCCTATCCTATAGCCTATCCTATCCTCTATCCTATCCTGCCGTTTGTCCTATCCTACCGTTTGTCCTATCCTATCCTCTAGCCTATCCTATCCTCTACCCTATCCTCCCGTTTGTCCTATCATATCCTCTATTCTATCATATCCTCTATCCTATCGTATCCTCTATCCTATCCTACCCTCAATCCTATCCTATCGTCTATCCTATAATATCCTCTATCCTATCCTATCCTCCATCCTATCCAATCCCCTATCCTATCCTCCATTCTATAATATCCTCTATCCTATCCAATCCTCTATCCTATCCTATCCTCTATCCTATCCTATCATCTATCCTATCCTATCCTCTAACCCAATCCTATCCTCTATCCTATCCTATCTTGTAGCCTATCCTATCCTCTATCCTATCCTATCATCTATCCTCTATCCTATCCTATCTTCTATCCTATCCTATCCTCTATCCTATCAAATCCCCTATCCTATCCTCTATCCTATCCTATCATCTATCCTCTATCCTATCCAATCCTCTATCCTATCCTATCCTCTATCCTATCAAATCCCCTATCCTATCCTCTGTCCTGTCCTATCCTCTATCCTATCCTATCCTCTATCCTATCCTATCCTCTATCCTATCCTATCCTCTATCCTATCATATCGTCTATCCTATCCTCTATCCTATCCTATACTCTATCCTATCCTATCCTCGATCCTATCCTATCCTCAATCCTATCCTTTCCTGTATCCTATAATATGCTCTATCGTATCCTATCCTCTATCCTATCCAATCCTCTATCCTATAATATCCTCTATCCTATCCTATCCAATCACCTATCCTACCCTCAATCCTATCCTATCCTGTATCGTATCCTATCCTCTATCCTATTGTATCCTCCATCCTATCCCCTATCCTTTCCAATCCTATATCCTCTAATATCCTCTATCCTGTCCTATACTCTATCCTATCCTATCCTCTGTCCTATCCTGTCCTCTATCCTATCCTGTCCTCTATCCTATCCTATCCCCTATCCTATCCTATCCTATAGCCTATCCTATCCTCTATCCTATCCTGCCGTTTGTCCTATCGTACCGTTTGTCCTATCCTATCCTCTAGCCTATCCTATCCTCTACCCTATCCTCCCGTTTGTCCTATCATATCCTCTATTCTATCATATCCTCTATCCTATCGTATCCTCTATCCTATCCTACCCTCAATCCTATCCTATCGTCTATCCTATAATATCCTCTATCCTATCCTATCCTCCATCCTATCCAATCCCCTATCCTATCCTCAATCTTATCCTATCCTCCATTCTATAATATCCTCTATCCTATCCAATCCTCTATCCTATCCTATCCTCTATCCTATCCTATCATCTATCCTATCCTATCCTCTAACCCAATCCTATCCTCTATCCTATCCTATCTTGTAGCCTATCCTATCCTCTATCCTATCCTATCATCTATCCTCTATCCTATCCTATCTTCTATCCTATCCTATCCTCTATCCTATCAAATCCCCTATCCTATCCTCTATCCTATCCTATCATCTATCCTCTATCCTATCCAATCCTCTATCCTATCCTATCCTCTATCCTATCAAATCCCCTATCCTATCCTCTGTCCTGTCCTATCCTCTATCCTATCCTATCCTCTATCCTATCCTATCCTCTATCCTATCCTATCCTCTATCCTATCATATCGTCTATCCTATCCTCTATCCTATCCTATACTCTATCCTATCCTATCCTCGATCCTATCCTATCCTCAATCCTATCCTTTCCTGTATCCTATCCAATCCTGTATCCTATCCTGTCCTCTATTCTATCCTACCCTCTATCCTATCCTATCCTCTATCCTATCCTATCCTCTATCCTATCCTATGCTCTATCCTATCCTATCCTCTATCCTATCCTATCGTCTATCCTATCCTCTATCCTATCCTATACTCTATCCTATCCTATCCTCCATCCTATCCTATCCTCAAACCTATCCTTTCCTGTATCCTATCCAATCCTGTATCCTATCCTATCCTCTATCCTATCCTATCTTCTATCCTATCCTATCCTCTATCCTATCCTATCCTCTATCCTATCCTGTCCTCTATCCTATCCTATCTTCTATCCTATCCTATCCTCTATCCTATCCTATCCTCTATCCTATCCTATCCTCTATCCTATCCTGTCCTCTATCCTATCCTATCCTCTATCCTATCCTATCGTCTATCCTATAATATCCTCTATCCTATCCTATCCTCCATCCTATCCAATCCACTATCCTATCCTCAATCTTATCCTATCCTCCATCCTATAATATCCTCTAACCTATCCAATCCTCTATCCTATCCTATCCTCTATCCTATCCTATCCTCTAACCTATCCTATCCTCTATCCTATCCTATCATCTATCCTATCCTATCCTCTATCCTATCCTATCATCTATCCTATAATATCCTCTATTCTATCCAATCCTCTATCCTATCCTCCATCCTATAATATCCTCTATCCTATCCAATCCTCTATCCTATCCTATCCTCTATGCTATAATATCATATATCGTATCCTATTCTCTATCCTATCCTATCCTGTATCCTATCCTATCCTCTATCCTATCCTATCATCTATCCTATCCTATCCTCTATCCTATCCTATCCTCCATCCTATAATATCATATATCCTATCCTATCCTCTATCCTATCCTATCCTCTATCCTATAATATCATATATCTTATCCTATCCTCTATCCTATAATATCATATATCCTATCCTATCCTCTATCCTATCCTATCCTCTATCCTATCCTATCCTCTATCCTATCCTATCCTCTATCCTATCCTATCCTCTATCCTATCCTATCCTCTATCCTATCCTATCCTCTATCCTATCCTCTATCCTATAATATGATCTATCGTTTACTAACGTTTGTCCTATCATATCCTCTATTCTATCCTATCCTCTATCCTATCCTATCTTCTATCCTATCAATTCCCCTATCCTATCCTCTATCCTATCCTATCACCTATCCTCTATCCTATCCAATCCTCTATCCTATCACCTATCCTCTATCCTATCCAATCCTCTATCCTATCCTATCCTCTATCCTATCAAATCCCCTATCCTATCCTCTGTCCTATCCTATACTCTATCCTATCCTATCCTCCATCCTATCCTATCGTCTATCCTATCCTCTATCCTATCCTATACTCTATCCTATCCTATCCTCCATCCTATCCTATCCTCAAACCTATCCTTTCCTGTATCCTATCCAATCCTGTATCCTATCCTATCCTCTATCCTATCCTATCTTCTATCCTATCCTATCCTCTATCCTATCCTATCCTCTATCCTATCCTGTCCTCTATCCTATCCTATCTTCTATCCTATCCTATCCTCTATCCTATCCTATCCTCTATCCTATCCTATCCTCTATCCTATCCTGTCCTCTATCCTATCCTATCCTCTATCCTATCCTATCGTCTATCCTATAATATCCTCTATCCTATCCTATCCTCCATCCTATCCAATCCACTATCCTATCCTCAATCTTATCCTATCCTCCATCCTATAATATCCTCTAACCTATCCAATCCTCTATCCTATCCTATCCTCTATCCTATCCTATCCTCTAACCTATCCTATCCTCTATCCTATCCTATCATCTATCCTATCCTATCCTCTATCCTATCCTATCATCTATCCTATAATATCCTCTATTCTATCCAATCCTCTATCCTATCCTCCATCCTATAATATCCTCTATCCTATCCAATCCTCTATCCTATCCTATCCTCTATGCTATAATATCATATATCGTATCCTATTCTCTATCCTATCCTATCCTGTATCCTATCCTATCCTCTATCCTATCCTATCATCTATCCTATCCTATCCTCTATCCTATCCTATCCTCCATCCTATAATATCATATATCCTATCCTATCCTCTATCCTATCCTATCCTCTATCCTATAATATCATATATCTTATCCTATCCTCTATCCTATAATATCATATATCCTATCCTATCCTCTATCCTATCCTATCCTCTATCCTATCCTATCCTCTATCCTATCCTATCCTCTATCCTATCCTATCCTCTATCCTATCCTATCCTCTATCCTATCCTATCCTCTATCCTATCCTATCCTCTATCCTATCCTCTATCCTATAATATGATCTATCGTTTACTAACGTTTGTCCTATCATATCCTCTATTCTATCCTATCCTCTATCCTATCCTATCTTCTATCCTATCAATTCCCCTATCCTATCCTCTATCCTATCCTATCACCTATCCTCTATCCTATCCAATCCTCTATCCTATCACCTATCCTCTATCCTATCCAATCCTCTATCCTATCCTATCCTCTATCCTATCAAATCCCCTATCCTATCCTCTGTCCTATCCTATACTCTATCCTATCCTATCCTCCATCCTATCCTATCCTCAAACCTATCCTTTCCTGTATCCTATCCAATCCTGTATCCTATCCTATCCTCTATCCTATCCTCTATTCTATCCTATCCTCTATCCTATCCTATCCTCTATCCTATCCTATCGTCTATCCTATCCTCTATCCTATCCTATACTCTATCCTATCCTATCCTCCATCCTATCCTATCCTCAAACCTATCCTTTCCTGTATCCTATCCAATCCTGTATCCTATCCTATCCTCTATCCTATCCTCTATCCTATCCTATCCTCAATGCATTCGTGTATCCTATCCAATCCTCTATCCTATCCTATCCTCTATGCTATAATATCATATATCGTATCCTATTCTCTATCCTATCCTATCCTCTATCCTATCCTATCCTCTATCCTATCCTATCATCTATCCTATCCTATCCTCTATCCTATCCTATCCTCTATCCTATAATATCATATATCCTATCCTATCCTCTATCCTATCCTATCCTCTATCCTATAATATCATATATCTTATCCTATCCTCTATCCTATAATATCATATATCCTATCCTATCCTCTATCCCATCCTATCCTCTATCCTATCCTCTATCCTATAATATGCTCTATCGTTTCCTAACGTTTGTCCTATCATATCCTCTATTCTATCCTATCCTCTATCCTATCTTATCGTCTATCCTATCCTATCCTCTATCCTATCCTATCGTCTATCCTATAATATCCTCTATCCTATCCTATCCTCCATCCTATCCAATCCCCTATCCTATCCTCAATCTTATCCTATCCTCTATCCTATAATATCCTCTATCCTATCCAATCCTCTATCCTATCCTATCCTCTATCCTATCCTATCCTCTATCCTATCCTATCATCTATCCTATCCTATCCTCTATCCTATCCTATCGTCTATCCTATAATATCCTCTATCCTATCCTATCCTCCATCCTATCCAATCCACTATCCTATCCTCAATCTTATCCTATCCTCCATCCTATAATATCCTCTATCCTATCCAATCCTCTATCCTATACTATCCTCTATCCTATCCTATCCTCTATCCTATCCTATCCTCTATCCTATCCTATCATCTATCCTATCCTATCCTCTATCCTATCCTATCATCTATCCTATCCTATCCTCTATCCTATCCTATCGTCTATCCTATAATATCCTCTATCCTATCCTATCCTCCATCCTATCCATTCCACTATCCTATCCTCAATCTTATCCTATCCTCCATCCTATCCTATCCTGAATGCTATCCTCTATCCTATCCAATCCTCTATCCTATCCAATCCTCTATCCTATCCAATCCTCTATCCTATCCAATCCTCTATCCTATCCTCTATCCTATCCTCTATCCTATACTCTATCCTATCCTCTATCCTATCCTATCCTCAATGCATTCGTGTATCCTATCCAATCCTCTATCCTATCCTATCCTCTATGCTATAATATCATATATCGTATCCTATTCTCTATCCTATCCTATCCTCTATCCTATCCTATCCTCTATCCTATCCTATCATCTATCCTATCCTATCCTCTATCCTATCCTGTCATCTATCCTATCCTATCGTCTATCCTATAATATCCTCTATCCTATCCTATCATCTATCCTATCCTATCCTCTATCCTATCCTATCGTCTATCCTATAATATCCTCTATCCTATCCTATCCTCCATCCTATCCAATCCACTATCCTATCCTCTATCCTATCCTATCCTCTATCCTATCTTATCCTCTATCCTATCCTATCCTCTATCCTATCCTATCGTCTATCCTATAATATCCTCTATCCTATCCTATCCTCCATCCTATCCAATCCCCTATCCTATCCTCAATCTTACCCTATCCTCTATCCTATAATATCCTCTATCCTATCCAATCCTCTATCCTATCCTATCCTCTATCCTATCCTATCGTCTATCCTATAATATCCTCTATCCTATCCTATCCTCCATCCTATCCAATCCACTATCCTATCCTCAATCTTATCCTATCCTCCATCCTATAATATCCTCTAACCTATCCAATCCTCTATCCTATCCTATCCTCTACCCTATCCTATCCTCTAACCTATCCTATCCTCTATCCTATCCTATCATCTATCCTATCCTATCCTCTATCCTATCCTATCATCTATCCTATAATATCCTCTATTCTATCCAATCCTCTATCCTATCCTCCATCCTATAATATCCTCTATCCTATCCAATCCTCTATCCTATCCTATCCTCTATGCTATAATATCATATATCGTATCCTATTCTCTATCCTATCCTATCCTCTATCCTATCCTATCCTCTATCCTATCCTATCATCTATCCTATCCTATCCTATCCTCTATCCTATCCTATCCTCTATCCTATAATATCATATATCCTATCCTATCCTCTGTCCTGTCCTATCCTCTATCCTATCCTATCCTCTATCCTATCCTATCCTCTATCCTATCCTATCCTCTATCCTATCATATCGTCTATCCTATCCTCTATCCTATCCTATACTCTATCCTATCCTATCCTCGATCCTATCCTATCCTCAATCCTATCCTTTCCTGTATCCTATCCAATCCTGTATCCTATCCTGTCCTCTATTCTATCCTACCCTCTATCCTATCCTATCCTCTATCCTATCCTATCCTCTATCCTATCCTATGCTCTATCCTATCCTATCCTCTATCCTATCCTATCGTCTATCCTATCCTCTATCCTATCCTATACTCTATCCTATCCTATCCTCCATCCTATCCTATCCTCAAACCTATCCTTTCCTGTATCCTATCCAATCCTGTATCCTATCCTATCCTCTATCCTATCCTATCTTCTATCCTATCCTATCCTCTATCCTATCCTATCCTCTATCCTATCCTGTCCTCTATCCTATCCTATCTTCTATCCTATCCTATCCTCTATCCTATCCTATCCTCTATCCTATCCTATCCTCTATCCTATCCTGTCCTCTATCCTATCCTATCCTCTATCCTATCCTATCGTCTATCCTATAATATCCTCTATCCTATCCTATCCTCCATCCTATCCAATCCACTATCCTATCCTCAATCTTATCCTATCCTCCATCCTATAATATCCTCTAACCTATCCAATCCTCTATCCTATCCTATCCTCTATCCTATCCTATCCTCTAACCTATCCTATCCTCTATCCTATCCTATCATCTATCCTATCCTATCCTCTATCCTATCCTATCATCTATCCTATAATATCCTCTATTCTATCCAATCCTCTATCCTATCCTCCATCCTATAATATCCTCTATCCTATCCAATCCTCTATCCTATCCTATCCTCTATGCTATAATATCATATATCGTATCCTATTCTCTATCCTATCCTATCCTGTATCCTATCCTATCCTCTATCCTATCCTATCATCTATCCTATCCTATCCTCTATCCTATCCTATCCTCCATCCTATAATATCATATATCCTATCCTATCCTCTATCCTATCCTATCCTCTATCCTATAATATCATATATCTTATCCTATCCTCTATCCTATAATATCATATATCCTATCCTATCCTCTATCCTATCCTATCCTCTATCCTATCCTATCCTCTATCCTATCCTATCCTCTATCCTATCCTATCCTCTATCCTATCCTATCCTCTATCCTATCCTATCCTCTATCCTATCCTCTATCCTATAATATGATCTATCGTTTACTAACGTTTGTCCTATCATATCCTCTATTCTATCCTATCCTCTATCCTATCCTATCTTCTATCCTATCAATTCCCCTATCCTATCCTCTATCCTATCCTATCACCTATCCTCTATCCTATCCAATCCTCTATCCTATCACCTATCCTCTATCCTATCCAATCCTCTATCCTATCCTATCCTCTATCCTATCAAATCCCCTATCCTATCCTCTGTCCTATCCTATACTCTATCCTATCCTATCCTCCATCCTATCCTATCCTCAAACCTATCCTTTCCTGTATCCTATCCAATCCTGTATCCTATCCTATCCTCTATCCTATCCTCTATTCTATCCTATCCTCTATCCTATCCTATCCTCTATCCTATCCTATCGTCTATCCTATCCTCTATCCTATCCTATACTCTATCCTATCCTATCCTCCATCCTATCCTATCCTCAAACCTATCCTTTCCTGTATCCTATCCAATCCTGTATCCTATCCTATCCTCTATCCTATCCTCTATCCTATCCTATCCTCAATGCATTCGTGTATCCTATCCAATCCTCTATCCTATCCTATCCTCTATGCTATAATATCATATATCGTATCCTATTCTCTATCCTATCCTATCCTCTATCCTATCCTATCCTCTATCCTATCCTATCATCTATCCTATCCTATCCTCTATCCTATCCTATCCTCTATCCTATAATATCATATATCCTATCCTATCCTCTATCCTATCCTATCCTCTATCCTATAATATCATATATCTTATCCTATCCTCTATCCTATAATATCATATATCCTATCCTATCCTCTATCCCATCCTATCCTCTATCCTATCCTCTATCCTATAATATGCTCTATCGTTTCCTAACGTTTGTCCTATCATATCCTCTATTCTATCCTATCCTCTATCCTATCTTATCGTCTATCCTATCCTATCCTCTATCCTATCCTATCGTCTATCCTATAATATCCTCTATCCTATCCTATCCTCCATCCTATCCAATCCCCTATCCTATCCTCAATCTTATCCTATCCTCTATCCTATAATATCCTCTATCCTATCCAATCCTCTATCCTATCCTATCCTCTATCCTATCCTATCCTCTATCCTATCCTATCATCTATCCTATCCTATCCTCTATCCTATCCTATCGTCTATCCTATAATATCCTCTATCCTATCCTATCCTCCATCCTATCCAATCCACTATCCTATCCTCAATCTTATCCTATCCTCCATCCTATAATATCCTCTATCCTATCCAATCCTCTATCCTATACTATCCTCTATCCTATCCTATCCTCTATCCTATCCTATCCTCTATCCTATCCTATCATCTATCCTATCCTATCCTCTATCCTATCCTATCATCTATCCTATCCTATCCTCTATCCTATCCTATCGTCTATCCTATAATATCCTCTATCCTATCCTATCCTCCATCCTATCCATTCCACTATCCTATCCTCAATCTTATCCTATCCTCCATCCTATCCTATCCTGAATGCTATCCTCTATCCTATCCAATCCTCTATCCTATCCAATCCTCTATCCTATCCAATCCTCTATCCTATCCTCTATCCTATCCTCTATCCTATACTCTATCCTATCCTCTATCCTATCCTATCCTCAATGCATTCGTGTATCCTATCCAATCCTCTATCCTATCCTATCCTCTATGCTATAATATCATATATCGTATCCTATTCTCTATCCTATCCTATCCTCTATCCTATCTTATCCTCTATCCTATCCTATCATCTATCCTATCCTATCCTCTATCCTATCCTGTCATCTATCCTATCCTATCGTCTATCCTATAATATCCTCTATCCTATCCTATCATCTATCGTATCCTATCCTCTATCCTATCCTATCGTCTATCCTATAATATCCTCTATCCTATCCTATCCTCCATCCTATCCAATCCACTATCCTATCCTCTATCCTATCCTATCCTCTATCCTATCTTATCCTCTATCCTATCCTATCCTCTATCCTATCCTATCGTCTATCCTATAATATCCTCTATCCTATCCTATCCTCCATCCTATCCAATCCCCTATCTTATCCTCAATCTTACCCTATCCTCTATCCTATAATATCCTCTATCCTATCCAATCCTCTATCCTATCCTATCCTCTATCCTATCCTATCGTCTATCCTATAATATCCTCTATCCTATCCTATCCTCCATCCTATCCAATCCACTATCCTATCCTCAATCTTATCCTATCCTCCATCCTATAATATCCTCTAACCTATCCAATCCTCTATCCTATCCTATCCTCTATCCTATCCTATCCTCTAACCTATCCTATCCTCTATCCTATCCTATCATCTATCCTATCCTATCCTCTATCCTATCCTATCATCTATCCTATAATATCCTCTATTCTATCCAATCCTCTATCCTATCCTCCATCCTATAATATCCTCTATCCTATCCAATCCTCTATCCTATCCTATCCTCTATGCTATAATATCATATATCGTATCCTATTCTCTATCCTATCCTATCCTCTATCCTATCCTATCCTCTATCCTATCCTATCATCTATCCTATCCTATCCTATCCTCTATCCTATCCTATCCTCTATCCTATAATATCATATATCCTATCCTATCCTCTATCCTATCCTATCCTCTATCCTATAATATCATATATCTTATCCTATCCTCTATCCTATAATATCATATATCCTATCCTATCCTCTATCCTATCCTATCCTCTATCCTATCCTATCCTCTATCCTATCCTCTATCCTATAATATGCTCTATCGTTTCCTAACGTTTGTCCTATCATATCCTCTATTCTATCCTATCCTCTATCCTATCCTATCTTCTATCCTATCAATTCCCCTATCCTATCCTCTATCCTATCCTATCACCTATCCTCTATCCTATCCAATCCTCTATCCTATCACCTATCCTCTATCCTATCCAATCCTCTATCCTATCCTCTATCCTATCCTATACTTTATCCTATCCTATCCTCCATCCTATCCTATCCTCAAACCTATCCTTTCCTGTATCCTATCCAATCCCCTATCCTATCCTCTGTCCTATCCTATCCTCTATCCTATCCTATCCTCTATCCTATCCTATCCTCTATCCTATCCTATCGTCTATCCTATCCTCTATCCTATCCTATACTCTATCCTATCCTATCCTCCATCCTATCCTATCCTCAAACCTATCCTTTCCTGTATCCTATCCAATCCCCTATCCTATCCTCTGTCCTGTCCTATCCTCTATCCTATCCTATCCTCTAGCCTATCCTATCCTCTATCCTATCCTATCCTCTATCCTATCCTATCGTCTATCCTATCCTCTATCCTATCCTATACGCTATCCTATCCTATCATCTATCCTACCCTATCCTCTGTCCTATCCTATCCTCTATCCTATCCTATCCTCTATCCTATCCTATCCTCTATCCTCTAGCCTATCCTATCCTCTATCCTATCCTATCCTCTATCCTATCCTATCGTCTATCCTATCCTCTATCCTATCCTATCCTCTATCCTATCAAAACCCCTACCCTATCCTCTGTCCTATCCTATCCTCTATCCTATCCTATCCTCTATCCTCTATCCTATCCTATCCTCTATCCTATCTTATCCTCTATCCTATCCTATCCTCTATCCTATCCTATCTTCTATCCTATCCTATCCTCTATCCTATCCTATCCCCTATCCTATCCTCTATCCTATCCTATCATCTATCCTCTATCCTATCCTACCTTCTATCCTATCCTATCCTCTATCCTATCAAATCCCCTATCCTATCCTCTATCCTATCCTATCATCTATCCTCTATCCTATCCAATCCTCTATCCTATCAAATCCCCTATCCTATCCTCTGTCCTATCCTATCCTCTATCCTATCCTATCCTCTATCCTATCCTATCCTCTATCCTATCCTATCGTCTATCCTATCCTCTATCCTATCCTATACTCTATCCTATCCTATCCTCCATCCTATCCTATCCTCAATCCTATCCTTTCCTGTATCCTATCCAATCCTGTATCCTATCCTGTCCTCTATTCTATCCTACCCTCTATCCTATCCTATCCTCTATCCTATCCTATCCTCTATCCTATCCTATCCTCTATCCTATCCTATGCTCTATCCTATCCTATCGTCTATCCTATCCTATGCTCTATCCTATCCTATCGTCTATCCTATCCTCTATCCTATCCTATCAAATCCCCTATCCTATCCTCTGTCCTATCCTATCCTCTGTCCTATCCTCTATTCTTTCCTATCCTCTATCCTATCCTATCCTCTTTCCGATCCTACCCTCTATCCTATCCTATCCTCTATCCTATCCTATCCTCTATCCTATCCTCTATCCTATCCTATCCTGTATCCTATCAAATCCCCTACCCTATCCTCTGTCCTATCCTATCCTCTATCCTATCCTATCCACTATCCTATCCTATCCTCTATCCTATCCTATCCTCTATCCTATCCTATCCTCTATCCTATCCTATCCTCTATCCTCTATCCTCTATCCTATCCTATCCTCTATCCTATCCTATCCTCTATCCTATCCTATCCTCTATCCTATCCTATCCTCTATCCTATCCTATCCTCTATCCTATCCTATCTTCTATCCTATCAAATCCCCTATCCTATCCTCTGGCCTATCCTATCCTCTATCCTATCCTATCCTCTATCCTATCCTATCCTCTATCCTATCCTATCTTCTATCCTATCCTATCCTCTATCCTATCCTATCCTCTATCCTATCCTATCCTCTATCCTATCCTATCTTCTATCCTATCCTATACTCTATCCTATCCTATCCTCTATCCTATCCTATCCTCTATCCTATCCTATCCTCTATCCTATCCTATCTTCTATCCTATCCTATCCTCTATCCTATCAAATCCCCTACCCTATCCTCTGTCCTATCCTATCCTCTATCCTATCCTATCCTCTATCCTCTATCCTCTATCCTATCCTATCCTCTATCCTATCTTATCCTCTATCCAATCCTATCCTCTATCCTATCCTATCTTCTATCCTATCCTATCCTCTATCCTATCCTATCCCCTATCCTATCCTCTATCCTATCCTATCATCTATCCTCTATCCTATCCTATCTTCTATCCTATCCTATCCTCTATCCTATCAAATCCCCTATCCTATCCTCTAACCTATCCTATCATCTATCCTCTATCCTATCCAATCCTCTATCCTATCCTATCCTCTATCCTATCAAATCCCCTATCCTATCCTCTGTCCTATCCTATCCTCTATCCTATCCTATCCTCTATCCTATCCTATCCTCTATCCTATCCTATCCTCTATCCTATCCTATCGTCTATCCTATCCTCTATCCTATCCTATACTCTATCCTATCCTATCATCTATCCTACCCTATCCTCTGTCCTATCCTATCCTCTATCCTATCCTATCCTCTATCCTATCCTATCCTCTATCCTCTATCCTATCCTATCCTCTATCCTATCCTATCCTCTATCCTATCCTATCTTCTATCCTATCCTATACTCTATCCTATCCTATCCTCTATCCTATCCTATCCTCTATCCTATCCTATCCTCTATCCTATCCTATCTTCTATCCTATCCTATCCTCTATCCTATCAAAACCCCTACCCTATCCTCTGTCCTATCCTATCCTCTATCCTATCCTATCCTCTATCCTCTATCCTCTATCCTATCCTATCCTCTATCCTATCTTATCCTCTATCCTATCCTATCCTCTATCCTATCCTATCTTCTATCCTATCCTATCCTCTATCCTATCCTATCCCCTATCCTATCCTCTATCCTATCCTATCATCTACCCTCTATCCTATCCTACCTTCTATCCTATCCTATCCTCTATCCTATCAAATCCCCTATCCTATCCTCTATCCTATCCTATCATCTATCCTCTATCCTATCCAATCCTCTATCCTATCCTATCCTCTATCCTATCAAATCCCCTATCCTATCCTCTGTCCTATCCTATCCTCTATCCTATCCTATCCTCTATCCTATCCTATCCTCTATCCTATCCTATCGTCTATCCTATCCTCTATCCTATCCTATACTCTATCCTATCCTATCCTCCATCCTATCCTATCCTCAATCCTATCCTTTCCTGTATCCTATCCAATCCTGTATCCTATCCTGTCCTCTATTCTATCCTACCCTCTATCCTATCCTATCCTCTATCCTATCCTATCCTCTATCCTATCCTATCCTCTATCCTATCCTATGCTCTATCCTATCCTATCGTCTATCCTATCCTATGCTCTATCCTATCCTATCGTCTATCCTATCCTCTATCCTATCCTATCAAATCCCCTATCCTATCCTCTGTCCTATCCTATCCTCTGTCCTATCCTCTATTCTTTCCTATCCTCTATCCTATCCTATCCTCTTTCCGATCCTACCCTCTATCCTATCCTATCCTCTATCCTATCCTATCCTCTATCCTAAACCTCTATCCTATCCTATCCTGTATCCTATCAAATCCCCTACCCTATCCTCTGTCCTATCCTATCCTCTATCCTATCCTATCCACTATCCTATCCTATCCTCTATCCTATCCTATCCTCTATCCTATCCTATCCTCTATCCTATCCTATCCTCTATCCTCTATCCTCTATCCTATCCTATCCTCTATACTATCCTATCCTCTATACTATCCTATCTTCTATCCTATCCTATCCTCTATCCTATCCTATCCTCTATCCTATCCTATCCTCTATCCTATCCTATCCTCTATCCTATCCTATCTTCTATCCTATCAAATCCCCTATCCTATCCTCTGGCCTATCCTATCCTCTATCCTATCCTATCCTCTATCCTATCCTATCTTCTATCCTATCCTCTATCCTATCCTATCCTCTATCCTATCCTGTCCTCTATCCTATCCTATCTTCTATCCTATCCTATCCTCTATCCTATCCTATCCTCTATCCTATCCTATCCTCTATCCTATCCTGTCCTCTATCCTATAGTATCTTCTATCCTATCCTATCCTCTATCCTATCAAATCCCCTACCCTATCCTCTGTCCTATCCTATCCTCTATCCTATCCTATCCTCTATCCTATCCTATCCTCTATCCTCTATCCTATCCTATCCTCTATCCTATCCTATCCTCTATCCTATCCTATCCTCTATCCTATCCTATCCTCTATCCTATCCTATCTTCTATCCTATCCAATCCTCTATCCTATCAAAACCCCTACCCTATCCTCTGTCCTATCCTATCCTCTATCCTATCCTATCCTCTATCCTCTATCCTATCCTATCCTCTATCCTATCCTATCTTCTATCCTATCCTATACTCTATCCTATCCTATCCTCTATCCTATCCTATCCTCTATCCTATCCTATCCTCTATCCTATCCTATCTTCTATCCTATCCTATCCTCTATCCTATCAAATCCCCTACCCTATCCTCTGTCCTATCCTATCCTCTATCCTATCCTATCCTCTATCCTCTATCCTCTATCCTATCCTATCCTCTATCCTATCTTATCCTCTATCCAATCCTATCCTCTATCCTATCCTATCTTCTATCCTATCCTATCCTCTATCCTATCCTATCCCCTATCCTATCCTCTATCCTATCCTATCATCTATCCTCTATCCTATCCTATCTTCTATCCTATCCTATCCTCTATCCTATCAAATCCCCTATCCTATCCTCTAACCTATCCTATCATCTATCCTCTATCCTATCCAATCCTCTATCCTATCCTATCCTCTATCCTATCAAATCCCCTATCCTATCCTCTGTCCTATCCTATCCTCTATCCTATCCTATCCTCTATCCTATCCTATCCTCTATCCTATCCTATCCTCTATCCTATCCTATCGTCTATCCTATCCTCTATCCTATCCTATACTCTATCCTATCCAATCCTCCATCCTATCCTATCCTCAATCCTATCCTTTCCTGTATCCTATCCAATCCTGTATCCTATCCTGTCCTCTATTCTATCCTACCCTCTATCCTATCCTATCCTCTATCCTATCCTATCCTCTATCCTATCCTATGCTCTATCCTATCCTATCCTCTATCCTATCCTATCGTCTATCCTATCCTCTATCCTATCCTATACTCTATCCTATCCTATCCTCCATCCTATCCTATCCTCAAACCTATCCTTTCCTGTATCCTATCCAATCCTGTATCCTATCCTATCCTCTATCCTATCCTATCCTCTATACTATCCTATCTTCTATCCTATCCTATCCTCTATCCTATCCTATCCTCTATCCTATCCTATCCTCTATCCTATCCTATCCTCTATCCTATCCTATCTTCTATCCTATCAAATCCCCTATCCTATCCTCTGGCCTATCCTATCCTCTATCCTATCCTATCCTCTATCCTATCCTATCTTCTATCCTATCCTCTATCCTATCCTATCCTCTATCCTATCCTGTCCTCTATCCTATCCTATCTTCTATCCTATCCTATCCTCTATCCTATCCTATCCTCTATCCTATCCTATCCTCTATCCTATCCTGTCCTCTATCCTATAGTATCTTCTATCCTATCCTATCCTCTATCCTATCAAATCCCCTACCCTATCCTCTGTCCTATCCTATCCTCTATCCTATCCTATCCTCTATCCTATCCTATCCTCTATCCTCTATCCTATCCTATCCTCTATCCTATCCTATCCTCTATCCTATCCTATCCTCTATCCTATCCTATCCTCTATCCTATCCTATCTTCTATCCTATCCAATCCTCTATCCTATCAAAACCCCTACCCTATCCTCTGTCCTATCCTATCCTCTATCCTATCCTATCCTCTATCCTCTATCCTATCCTATCCTCTATCCTATCCTATCTTCTATCCTATCCTATACTCTATCCTATCCTATCCTCTATCCTATCCTATCCTCTATCCTATCCTATCCTCTATCCTATCCTATCTTCTATCCTATCCTATCCTCTATCCTATCAAATCCCCTACCCTATCCTCTGTCCTATCCTATCCTCTATCCTATCCTATCCTCTATCCTCTATCCTCTATCCTATCCTATCCTCTATCCTATCTTATCCTCTATCCAATCCTATCCTCTATCCTATCCTATCTTCTATCCTATCCTATCCTCTATCCTATCCTATCCCCTATCCTATCCTCTATCCTATCCTATCATCTATCCTCTATCCTATCCTATCTTCTATCCTATCCTATCCTCTATCCTATCAAATCCCCTATCCTATCCTCTAACCTATCCTATCATCTATCCTCTATCCTATCCAATCCTCTATCCTATCCTATCCTCTATCCTATCAAATCCCCTATCCTATCCTCTGTCCTATCCTATCCTCTATCCTATCCTATCCTCTATCCTATCCTATCCTCTATCCTATCCTATCCTCTATCCTATCCTATCGTCTATCCTATCCTCTATCCTATCCTATACTCTATCCTATCCAATCCTCCATCCTATCCTATCCTCAATCCTATCCTTTCCTGTATCCTATCCAATCCTGTATCCTATCCTGTCCTCTATTCTATCCTACCTCTATCCTATCCTATCCTCTATCCTATCCTATCCTCTATCCTATCCTATGCTCTATCCTATCCTATCCTCTATCCTATCCTATCGTCTATCCTATCCTCTATCCTATCCTATACTCTATCCTATCCTATCCTCCATCCTATCCTATCCTCAAACCTATCCTTTCCTGTATCCTATCCAATCCTGTATCCTATCCTATCCTCTATCCTATCCTATCTTCTATCCTATCCTATCCTCTATCCTATCCTATCCTCTATCCTATCCTGTCCTCTATCCTATCCTATCTTCTATCCTATCCTATCCTCTATCCTATCAAATACCCTACCCTATCCTCTGTCCTATCCTATCCTCTATCCTATCCTATCCTCTATCCTATCCTATCCTCTATCCTATCCTATCCTCTATCCTATCCTATCGTCTATCCTATCCTCTATCCTATCCTATACTCTATCCTATCCTATCCTCCATCCTATCCTATCCTCCATCCTATCCTATTCTCAATCCTATCCTTTCCTGTATCCTATCCAATCCTGTATCCTATCCTGTCCTCTATTCTATCCTACCCTCTATCCTATCCTATCCTCTATCCTATCCTATCCTCTATCCTATCCTATCCTCTATCGTATCCTATGCTCTATCCTATCCTATCGTCTATCCTATCCTATGCTCTATCCTATCCTATCGTCTATCCTATCCTCTATCCTATCCTATCAAATCCCCTATCCTATCCTCTGTCCTATCCTATCCTCTGTCCTATCCTCTATTCTTTCCTATCCTCTATCCTATCCTATCCTCTTTCCGATCCTACCCTCTATCCTATCCTATCCTCTATCCTATCCTATCCTCTATCCTATCCTCTATCCTATCCTATCCTGTATCCTATCAAATCCCCTACCCTATCCTCTGTCCTATCCTATCCTCTATCCTATCCTATCCTCTATCCTATCCTATCCTCTATCCTATCCTATCCTCTATCCTATCCTATCCTCTATCCTCTATCCTATCCTATCCTCTATACTATCCTATCCTCTATCCTATCCTATCTTCTATCCTATCCTATCCTCTATCCTATCCTATCCTCTATCCTATCCTATCCTCTATCCTATCCTATCTTCTGTCCTATCAAATCCCCTCTCCTATCCTCTGGCCTATCCTATCCTCTATCCTATCCTATCCTCTATCCTATCCTAACTTCTATCCTATCCTATCCTCTATCCTATCCTATCCTCTATCCTATCCTATCCTCTATCCTATCCTGTCCTCTATCCTATCCTATCTTCTATCCTATCCTATCCTCTATCCTATCAAATCCCCTACCATATCCTCTGTCCTATGCTATCCTCTATCCTATCCTATCCTCTATCCTATCCTATCCTCTATCCTATCCTATCCTCTATCCTATCCTATCCTCTATCCTATCCTATCCTCTATCCTCTATCCTATCCTATCCTCTATCCTATCCTATCCTCTATCCTATCCTATACTCTATCCTATCCTATCCTCTATCCTATCCTATCCTCTATCCTATCCTATCCTCTATCCTATCCTATCCTCTATCCTATCCTATCTTCTATCCTATCCTATCCTCTATCCTATCAAATCCCCTACCCTATCCTCTGTCCTATCCTATCCTCTATCCTATCCTATCCTCTATCCTCTATCCTATCCTATCCTCTATCCTATCTTATCCTCTATCCTATCCTATCCTCTATCCTATCCTATCCCCTATCCTATCCTCTATCCTATCCTCTCATCTATCCTCTATCCTATCCTATCTTCTATCCTATCCTATCCTCTATCCTATCAAATCCCCTATCCTATCCTCTATCCTATCCTATCATCTATCCTCTATCCTATCCAATCCTCTATACTATCCTATCCTCTATCCTATCAAATCCCCTATCCTATCCTCTGTCCTATCCTATCCTCTATACTATCCTATCCTCTATCCTATCCTATCCTCTATCCTATCCTATCCTCTATCCTATCCTATCGTCTATCCTATCCTCTATCCTATCCTATACTCTATCCTATCCTATCCTCCATCCTATCCTATCCTCAATCCTATCCTTTCCTGTATCCTATCCAATCCTGTATCCTATCCTGTCCTCTATTCTATCCTACCCTCTATCCTATCCTATCCTCTATCCTATCCTATCCTGTATCCTATCCTATGCTCTATCCTATCCTATCCTCTATCCTATCCTATCGTCTATCCTATCCTCTATCCTATCCTATACTCTATCCTATCCTATCCTCCATCCTATCCTATCCTCAAACCTATCCTTTCCTGTCTCCTATCCAATCCTGTATCCTATCCTATCCTCTATCCTATCCTATCTTCTATCCTATCCTATCCTCTATCCTATCCTATCCTCTATCCTATCCTATCCTCTATCCTATCCTATCCTCTATCCTATCCTATCCTCTATCCTATCCTGTCCTCTATCCTATAGTATCTTCTATCCTATCCTATCCTCTATCCTATCAAATCCCCTACCCTATCCTCTGTCCTATCCTATCCTCTATCCTATCCTATCCTCTATCCTATCCTATCCTCTATCCTCTATCCTATCCTATCCTCTATCCTATCCTATCCTCTATCCTATCCTATCCTCTATCCTATCCTATCCTCTATCCTATCCTATCTTCTATCCTATCCAATCCTCTATCCTATCAAAACCCCTACCCTATCCTCTGTCCTATCCTATCCTCTATCCTATCCTATCCTCTATCCTCTATCCTATCCTATCCTCTATCCTATCCTATCTTCTAGCCTATCCTATACTCTATCCTATCCTATCCTCTATCCTATCCTATCCTCTATCCTATCCTATCCTCTATCCTATCCTATCTTCTATCCTATCCTATCCTCTATCCTATCAAATCCCCTACCCTATCCTCTGTCCTATCCTATCCTCTATCCTATCCTATCCTCTATCCTCTATCCTCTATCCTATCCTATCCTCTATCCTATCTTATCCTCTATCCAATCCTATCCTCTATCCTATCCTATCTTCTATCCTATCCTATCCTCTATCCTATCCTATCCCCTATCCTATCCTCTATCCTATCCTATCATCTATCCTCTATCCTATCCTATCTTCTATCCTATCCTATCCTCTATCCTATCAAATCCCCTATCCTATCCTCTAACCTATCCTATCATCTATCCTCTATCCTATCCAATCCTCTATCCTATCCTATCCTCTATCCTATCAAATCCCCTATCCTATCCTCTGTCCTATCCTATCCTCTATCCTATCCTATCCTCTATCCTATCCTATCCTCTATCCTATCCTATCCTCTATCCTATCCTATCGTCTATCCTATCCTCTATCCTATCCTATACTCTATCCTATCCAATCCTCCAGCCTATCCTATCCTCAATCCTATCCTTTCCTGTATCCTATCCAATCCTGTATCCTATCCTGTCCTCTATTCTATCCTACCCTCTATCCTATCCTATCCTCTATCCTATCCTATCCTCTATCCTATCCTATGCTCTATCCTATCCTATCCTCTATCCTATCCTATCGTCTATCCTATCCTCTATCCTATCCTATACTCTATCCTATCCTATCCTCCATCCTATCCTATCCTCAAACCTATCCTTTCCTGTATCCTATCCAATCCTGTATCCTATCCTATCCTCTATCCTATCCTATCCTCTATACTATCCTATCTTCTATCCTATCCTATCCTCTATCCTATCCTATCCTCTATCCTATCCTATCCTCTATCCTATCCTATCCTCTATCCTATCCTATCTTCTATCCTATCAAATCCCCTATCCTATCCTCTGGCCTATCCTATCCTCTATCCTATCCTATCCTCTATCCTATCCTATCTTCTATCCTATCCTCTATCCTATCCTATCCTCTATCCTATCCTGTCCTCTATCCTATCCTATCTTCTATCCTATCCTATCCTCTATCCTATCCTATCCTCTATCCTATCCTATCCTCTATCCTATCCTGTCCTCTATCCTATAGTATCTTCTATCCTATCCTATCCTCTATCCTATCAAATCCCCTACCCTATCCTCTGTCCTATCCTATCCTCTATCCTATCCTATCCTCTATCCTATCCTATCCTCTATCCTCTATCCTATCCTATCCTCTATCCTATCCTATCCTCTATCCTATCCTATCCTCTATCCTATCCTATCCTCTATCCTATCCTATCTTCTATCCTATCCAATCCTCTATCCTATCAAAACCCCTACCCTATCCTCTGTCCTATCCTATCCTCTATCCTATCCTATCCTCTATCCTCTATCCTATCCTATCCTCTATCCTATCCTATCTTCTATCCTATCCTATACTCTATCCTATCCTATCCTCTATCCTATCCTATCCTCTATCCTATCCTATCCTCTATCCTATCCTATCTTCTATCCTATCCTATCCTCTATCCTATCAAATCCCCTACCCTATCCTCTGTCCTATCCTATCCTCTATCCTATCCTATCCTCTATCCTCTATCCTCTATCCTATCCTATCCTCTATCCTATCTTATCCTCTATCCAATCCTATCCTCTATCCTATCCTATCTTCTATCCTATCCTATCCTCTATCCTATCCTATCCCCTATCCTATCCTCTATCCTATCCTATCATCTATCCTCTATCCTATCCTATCTTCTATCCTATCCTATCCTCTATCCTATCAAATCCCCTATCCTATCCTCTAACCTATCCTATCATCTATCCTCTATCCTATCCAATCCTCTATCCTATCCTATCCTCTATCCTATCAAATCCCCTATCCTATCCTCTGTCCTATCCTATCCTCTATCCTATCCTATCCTCTATCCTATCCTATCCTCTATCCTATCCTATCCTCTATCCTATCCTATCGTCTATCCTATCCTCTATCCTATCCTATACTCTATCCTATCCAATCCTCCATCCTATCCTATCCTCAATCCTATCCTTTCCTGTATCCTATCCAATCCTGTATCCTATCCTGTCCTCTATTCTATCCTACCCTCTATCCTATCCTATCCTCTATCCTATCCTATCCTCTATCCTATCCTATGCTCTATCCTATCCTATCCTCTATCCTATCCTATCGTCTATCCTATCCTCTATCCTATCCTATACTCTATCCTATCCTATCCTCCATCCTATCCTATCCTCAAACCTATCCTTTCCTGTATCCTATCCAATCCTGTATCCTATCCTATCCTCTATCCTATCCTATCTTCTATCCTATCCTATCCTCTATCCTATCCTATCCTCTATCCTATCCTGTCCTCTATCCTATCCTATCTTCTATCCTATCCTATCCTCTATCCTATCAAATACCCTACCCTATCCTCTGTCCTATCCTATCCTCTATCCTATCCTATCCTCTATCCTATCCTATCCTCTATCCTATCCTATCCTCTATCCTATCCTATCGTCTATCCTATCCTCTATCCTATCCTATACTCTATCCTATCCTATCCTCCATCCTATCCTATCCTCCATCCTATCCTATTCTCAATCCTATCCTTTCCTGTATCCTATCCAATCCTGTATCCTATCCTGTCCTCTATTCTATCCTACCCTCTATCCTATCCTATCCTCTATCCTATCCTATCCTCTATCCTATCCTATCCTCTATCGTATCCTATGCTCTATCCTATCCTATCGTCTATCCTATCCTATGCTCTATCCTATCCTATCGTCTATCCTATCCTCTATCCTATCCTATCAAATCCCCTATCCTATCCTCTGTCCTATCCTATCCTCTGTCCTATCCTCTATTCTTTCCTATCCTCTATCCTATCCTATCCTCTTTCCGATCCTACCCTCTATCCTATCCTATCCTCTATCCTATCCTATCCTCTATCCTATCCTCTATCCTATCCTATCCTGTATCCTATCAAATCCCCTACCCTATCCTCTGTCCTATCCTATCCTCTATCCTATCCTATCCTCTATCCTATCCTATCCTCTATCCTATCCTATCCTCTATCCTATCCTATCCTCTATCCTCTATCCTATCCTATCCTCTATACTATCCTATCCTCTATCCTATCCTATCTTCTATCCTATCCTATCCTCTATCCTATCCTATCCTCTATCCTATCCTATCCTCTATCCTATCCTATCTTCTATCCTATCAAATCCCCTCTCCTATCCTCTGGCCTATCCTATCCTCTATCCTATCCTATCCTCTATCCTATCCTAACTTCTATCCTATCCTATCCTCTATCCTATCCTATCCTCTATCCTATCCTATCCTCTATCCTATCCTGTCCTCTATCCTATCCTATCTTCTATCCTATCCTATCCTCTATCCTATCAAATCCCCTACCCTATCCTCTGTCCTATGCTATCCTCTATCCTATCCTATCCTCTATCCTATCCTATCCTCTATCCTATCCTATCCTCTATCCTATCCTATCCTCTATCCTATCCTATCCTCTATCCTCTATCCTATCCTATCCTCTATCCTATCCTATCCTCTATCCTATCCTATACTCTATCCTATCCTATCCTCTATCCTATCCTATCCTCTATCCTATCCTATCCTCTATCCTATCCTATCCTCTATCCTATCCTATCTTCTATCCTATCCTATCCTCTATCCTATCAAATCCCCTACCCTATCCTCTGTCCTATCCTATCCTCTATCCTATCCTATCCTCTATCCTCTATCCTATCCTATCCTCTATCCTATCTTATCCTCTATCCTATCCTATCCTCTATCCTATCCTATCCCCTATCCTATCCTCTATCCTATCCTATCATCTATCCTCTATCCTATCCTATCTTCTATCCTATCCTATCCTCTATCCTATCAAATCCCCTAATCTATCCTCTATCCTATCCTATCATCTATCCTCTATCCTATCCAATCCTCTATCCTATCCTATCCTCTATCCTATCAAATCCCCTATCCTATCCTCTGTCCTATCCTATCCTCTATCCTATCCTATCCTCTATCCTATCCTATCCTCTATCCTATCCTATCGTCTATCCTATCCTCTATCCTATCCTATACTCTATCCTATCCTATCCTCCATCCTATCCTATCCTCCATCCTATCCTATCCTCAATCCTATCCTTTCCTGTATCCTATCCAATCCTGTATCCTATCCTGTCCTCTATTCTATCCTACCCTCTATCCTATCCTATCCTCTATCCTATCCTATCCTCTATCCTATCCTCTATCCTATCCTATCCTGTATCCTATCAAATCCCCTACCCTATCCTCTGTCCTATCCTATCCTCTATCCTATCCTATCCTCTATCCTATCCTATCCTCTATCCTATCCTATCCTCTATCCTATAATATCCTCTATCCTCTATCCTATCCTATCCTCTATACTATCCTATCCTCTATCCTATCCTATCTTCTATCCTATCCTATCCTCTATCCTATCCTATCCTCTATCCTATCCTATCCTCTATCCTATCCTATCTTCTATCCTATGAAATCCCCTATCCTATCCTCTGGCCTATCCTATCCTCTATCCTATCCTATCCTCTATCCTATCCTATCTTCTATCCTATCCTATCCTCTATCCTATCCTATCCTCTATCCTATCCTATCCTCTATCCTATCCTGTCCTCTATCCTATCCTATCTTCTATCCTATCCTATCCTCTATCCTATCAAATCCCCTACCCTATCCTCTGTCCTATCCTATCCTCTATCCTATCCTATCCTCTATCCTATCCTATCCTCTATCCTATCCTATCCTCTATCCTATCCTATCCTCTATCCTATCCTATCCTCTATCCTATCCTATCCTCTATCCTCTATCCTATCCTATCCTCTATCCTATCCTATCCTCTATCCTATCCTATACTCTATCCTATCCTATCCTCTATCCTATCCTATCCTCTATCCTATCCTATCCTCTATCCTATCCTATCTTCTATCCTATCCTATCCTCTATCCTATCAAATCCCCTACCCTATCCTCTGTCCTATCCTATCCTCTATCCTATCCTATCCTCTATCCTCTATCCTATCCTATCCTCTATCCTATCTTATCCTCTATCCTATCCTATCCTCTATCCTATCCTATCTTCTATCCTATCCTATCCTCTATCCTATCCTATCCCCTATCCTATCCTCTATCCTATCCTATCCTCTATACTATCCTATCCTCTATCCTATCCTATCTTCTATCCTATCCTATCCTCTATCCTATCCTATCCTCTATCCTATCCTATCCTCTATCCTATCCTATCTTCTATCCTATCAAATCCCCTATCCTATCCTCTGTCCTATCCTATCCTCTATCCTATCCTATCATCTATCCTATCCTATCCTCTATCCTATCCTATCTTCTATCCTATCCTATCCTCTATCCTATCCTATCCTCTATCCTATCCTGTCCTCTATCCTATCCTATCTTCTATCCTATCCTATCCTCTATCCTATCCTATCCTCTATCCTATTCTATCATCTATCCTCTATCCTATCCTATCTTCTATCCTATCCTATCCTCTATCCTATCCTCTATCCTATCCAATCCTCTATCCTATCCTATCCTCTATCCTATCAAATCCCCTATCCTATCCTCTGTCCTATCCTATCCTCTATCCTATCCTATCCTCTATCCTATCCTATCCTCTATCCTATCCTATCCTCTATCCTATCCTATCCTCTATCCTATCCTATCGTCTATCCTATCCTCTATCCTATCCTATACTCTATCCTATCCTATCCTCCATCCTATCCTATCCTCAATCCTATCCTTTCCTGTATCCTATCCAATCCTGTATCCTATCCTGTCCTCTATTCTATCCTACCCTCTATCCTATCCTATCCTCTATCCTATCCTATCCTCTATCCTATCCTATGCTCTATCCTATCCTATCGTCTATCCTATCCTATGCTCTATCCTATCCTATCGTCTATCCTATCCTCTATCCTATCCTATCAAATCCCCTATCCTATCCTCTGTCCTATCCTATCCTCTGTCCTATCCTATCCTCTATCCTTTCCTATCCTCTATCCTATCAAATCCCCTACCCTATCCTCTGTCCTATCCTATCCTCTGTCCTATCCTATCCTCTATCCTATCCTATCCTCTATCCTATCCTATCCTCTATCCTCTATCCTATCCTATCCTCTATCCTATCCTATCCTCTATCCTATCCTATCCTCTATCCTATCCTATCCTCTATCCTCTATCCTATCCTATCCTCTATCCTATCCTATCCTCTATCCTATCCTATCTTCTATCCTATCCTATACTCTATCCTATCCTATCCTCTATCCTATCCTATCCTCTATCCTATCCTATCCTCTATCCTATCCTATCTTCTATCCTATCCTATCCTCTATCCTATCAAAACCCCTACCCTATCCTCTGTCCTATCCTATCCTCTATCCTATCCTATCCTCTATCCTCTATCCTATCCTATCCTCTATCCTATCTTATCCTCTATCCTATCCTATCCTCTATCCTATCCTATCTTCTATCCTATCCTATCCTATCCTCTATCCTATCCTATCCCCTATCCTATCCTCTATCCTATCCTATCATCTATCCTCTATCCTATCCTATCTTCTATCCTATCCTATCCTCTATCCTATCAAATCCCCTATCCTATCCTCTATCCTATCCTATCATCTATCCTCTATCCTATCCAATCCTCTATCCTATCCTATCCTCTATCCTATCAAATCCCCTATCCTATCCTCTGTCCTATCCTATCCTCTATCCTATCCTATCCTCTATACTATCCTATCCTCTATCCTATCCTATCGTCTATCCTATCCTCTATCCTATCCTATACTCTATCCTATCCTATCCTCCATCCTATCCTATCCTCCATCCTATCCTATCCTCAATCCTATCCTTTCCTGTATCCTATCCAATCCTGTATCCTATCCTGTCCTCTATTCTATCCTACCCTCTATCCTATCCTATCCTCTATCCTATCCTATCCTCTATCCTATCCTATCCTCTATCCTATCCTATCGTCTATCCTATCCTCTATCCTATCCTATCAAATCCCCTATCCTATCCTCTGTCCTATCCTCTATTCTTTCCTATCCTCTATCCTATCCTATCCTCTTTCCGATCCTACCCTCTATCCTATCCTATCCTCTATCCTATCCTATCCTCTATCCTATCCTCTATCCTATCCTATCCTGTATCCTATCAAATCCCCTACCCTATCCTCTGTCCTATCCTATCCTCTATCCTATCCTATCCTCTATCCTATCCTATCCTCTATCCTGTAATATCCTCTATCCTCTATCCTATCCTATCCTCTATACTATCCTATCCTCTATCCTATCCTATCTTCTATCCTATCCTATCCTCTATCCTATCCTATCCTCTATCCTATCCTATCCTCTATCCTATCAAATCCCCTACCCTATCCTCTGTCCTATCCTATCCTCTATCCTATCCTATCCTCTATCCTATCCTATCCTCTATCCTATCCTATCCTCTATCCTATCCTATCCTCTATCCTATCCTATCCTCTATCCTATCCTATCCTCTATCCTCTATCCTATCCTATCCTCTATCCTATCCTATCCTCTATCCTATCCTATACTCTATCCTATCCTATCCTCTATCCTATCCTATCCTCTATCCTATCCTATCCTCTATCCTATCCTATCTTCTATCCTATCCTATCCTCTATCCTATCAAATCCCCTACCCTATCCTCTGTCCTATCCTATCCTCTATCCTCTATCCTATCCTATCCTCTATCCTATCTTATCCTCTATCCTATCCTATCCTCTATCCTATCCTATCTTCTATCCTATCCTATCCTCTATCCTATCCTATCCCCTATCCTATCCTCTATCCTATCCTCTCATCTATCCTCTATCCTATCCTATCCTCTATCCTATCCTATCCTCTATCCTATCAAATCCCCTACCCTATCCTCTGTCCTATCCTATCCTCTATCCTATCCTATCCTCTATCCTATCCTATCCTCTATCCTATCCTATCCTCTATCCTATCCTATCCTCTATCCTCTATCCTATCCTATCCTCTATACTATCCTATCCTCTATCCTATCCTATCTTCTATCATATCCTATCCTATCCTCTATCCTATCCTATCCTCTATCCTATCCTATCCTCTATCCTATCCTATCCTCTATCCTATCCTATCTTCTATCCTATCAAATCCCCTATCCTATCCTCTGTCCTATCCTATCCTCTATCCTATCCTATCCTCTATCCTATCCTATCCTCTATCCTATCCTATCTTCTATCCTATCCTATCCTCTATCCTATCCTATCCTCTATCCTATCCTGTCCTCTATCCTATCCTATCTTCTATCCTATCCTATACTCTATCCTATCCTATCCTCTATCCTATCCTATCCTCTATCCTATCCTATCCTCTATCCTATCCTATCTTCTATCCTATCCTATCCTCTATCCTATCAAAACCCCTACCCTATCCTCTGTCCTATCCTATCCTCTATCCTATCCTATCCTCTATCCTCTATCCTATCCTATCCTCTATCCTATCTTATCCTCTATCCTATCCTATCCTCTATCCTATCCTATCTTCTATCCTATCCTATCCTCTATCCTATCCTATCCCCTATCCTATCCTCTATCCTATCCTATCATCTATCCTCTATCCTATCCTATCTTCTATCCTATCCTATCCTCTATCCTATCAAATCCCCTATCCTATCCTCTATCCTATCCTATCATCTATCCTCTATCCTATCCAATCCTCTATCCTATCCTATCCTCTATCCTATCAAATCCCCTATCCTATCCTCTGTCCTATCCTATCCTCTATCCTATCCTATCCTCTATCCTATCCTATCCTCTATCCTATCCTATCGTCTATCCTATCCTCTATCCTATCCTATACTCTATCCTATCCTATCCTCCATCCTATCCTATCCTCCATCCTATCCTATCCTCAATCCTATCCTTTCCTGTATCCTATCCAATCCTGTATCCTATCCTGTCCTCTATTCTATCCTACCCTCTATCCTATCCTATCCTCTATCCTATCCTATCCTCTATCCTATCCTATCCTCTATCCTATCCTATGCTCTATCCTATCCTATCGTCTATCCTATCCTCTATCCTATCCTATCAAATCCCCTATCCTATCCTCTGTCCTATCCTATCCTCTGTCCTATCCTCTATTCTTTCCTATCCTCTATCCTATCCTATCCTCTTTCCGATCCTACCCTCTATCCTATCCTATCCTCTATCCTATCCTATCCTCTATCCTATCCTCTATCCTATCCTCTATCCTATCCTATCCTGTATCCTATCAAATCCCCTACCCTATCCTCTGTCCTATCCTATCCTCTATCCTATCCTATCCTCTATCCTCTATCCTATCCTATCCTCTATCCTATCTTATCCTCTATCCTATCCTATCCTCTATCCTATCCTATCTTCTATCCTATCCTATCCTCTATCCTATCCTATCCCCTATCCTATCCTCTATCCTATCCTCTCATCTATCCTCTATCCTATCCTATCCTCTATCCTATCCTATCCTCTATCCTATCAAATCCCCTACCCTATCCTCTGTCCTATCCTATCCTCTATCCTATCCTATCCTCTATCCTATCCTATCCTCTATCCTATCCTATCCTGTATCCTATCCTATCCTCTATCCTCTATCCTATCCTATCCTCTATACTATCCTATCCTCTATCCTATCCTATCTTCTATCCTATCCTATCCTCTATCCTATCCTATCCTCTATCCTATCCTATCCTCTATCCTATCCTATCTTCTATCCTATCAAATCCCCTATCCTATCCTCTGTCCTATCCTATCCTCTATCCTATCCTATCCTCTATCCTATCCTATCCTCTATCCTATCCTATCTTCTATCCTATCCTATCCTCTATCCTATCCTATCCTCTATCCTATCCTATCCTCTATCCTATCCTATCCTCTATCCTATCCTATCTTCTATCCTATCCTATCCTCTATCCTATCAAATCCCCTACCCTATCCTCTGTCCTATCCTATCCTCTATCCTATCCTATCCTCTATCCTCTATCCTATCCTATCCTCTATCCTATCTTATCCTCTATCCTATCCTATCCTCTATCCTATCCTATCTTCTATCCTATCCTATCCTCTATCCTATCCTATCCCCTATCCTATCCTCTATCCTATCCTCTCATCTATCCTCTATCCTATCCTATCCTCTATCCTATCCTATCCTCTATCCTATCAAATCCCCTACCCTATCCTCTGTCCTATCCTATCCTCTATCCTATCCTATCCTCTATCCTATCCTATCCTCTATCCTATCCTATCCTCTATCCTATCCTATCCTCTATCCTCTATCCTATCCTATCCTCTATACTATCCTATCCTCTATCCTATCCTATCTTCTATCCTATCCTATCCTCTATCCTATCCTATCCTCTATCCTATCCTATCCTCTATCCTATCCTATCTTCTATCCTATCAAATCCCCTATCCTATCCTCTGTCCTATCCTATCCTCTATCCTATCCTATCCTCTATCCTATCCTATCCTCTATCCTATCCTATCTTCTATCCTATCCTATCCTCTATCCTATCCTATCCTCTATCCTATCCTGTCCTCTATCCTATCCTATCTTCTATCCTATCCTATCCTCTATCCTATCCTATCCTCTATCCTATTCTATCATCTATCCTCTATCCTATCCTATCTTCTATCCTATCCTATCCTCTATCCTATCAAATCCCCTATCCTATCCTCTATCCTATCCTATCATCTATCCTCTATCCTATCCAATCCTCTATCCTATCCTATCCTCTATCCTATCAAATCCCCTATCCTATCCTCTGTCCTATCCTATCCTCTATCCTATCCTATCCTCTATCCTATCCTATCCTCTATCCTATCCTATCCTCTATCCTATCCTATCGTCTATCCTATCCTCTATCCTATCCTATACTCTATCCTATCCTATCCTCCATCCTATCCTATCCTCAATCCTATCCTTTCCTGTATCCTATCCAATCCTGTATCCTATCCTGTCCTCTATTCTATCCTACCCTCTATCCTATCCTATCCTCTATCCTATCCTATCCTCTATCCTATCCTATGCTCTATCCTATCCTATCGTCTATCCTATCCTATGCTCTATCCTATCCTATCGTCTATCCTATCCTCTATCCTATCCTATCAAATCCCCTATCCTATCCTCTGTCCTATCCTATCCTCTGTCCTATCCTATCCTCTATCCTTTCCTATCCTCTATCCTATCAAATCCCCTACCCTATCCTCTGTCCTATCCTATCCTCTATCCTATCCTATCCTCTATCCTATCCTATCCTCTATCCTATCCTATCCTCTATCCTCTATCCTATCCTATCCTCTATCCTATCCCATCCTCTATCCTATCCTATCTTCTATCCTATCCTATACTCTATCCTATCCTATCCTCTATCCTATCCTATCCTCTATCCTATCCTATCCTCTATCCTATCCTATCTTCTATCCTATCCTATCCTCTATCCTATCAAAACCCCTACCCTATCCTCTGTCCTATCCTATCCTCTATCCTATCCTATCCTCTATCCTCTATCCTATCCTATCCTCTATCCTATCTTATCCTCTATCCTATCCTATCCTCTATCCTATCCTATCCCCTATCCTATCCTCTATCCTATCCTATCATCTATCCTCTATCCTATCCTATCCTCTATCCTATCCTATCCTCTATCCTATCCTATCCTCTATCCTATCCTACTCTCTATCCTATCCTCTATCCTATCCTATACTCTATCCTATCCTATCCTCCATCCTATCCTATCCTCAATCCTATCCTTTCCTGTAGCCTATCCAATCCTGTATCCTATCCTGTCCTCTATTCTATCCTACCCTCTATCCTATCCTATCCTCTATCCTATCCTATCCTCTATCCTATCCTATGCTCTATCCTATCCTATCGTCTATCCTATCCTATGCTCTATCCTATCCTATCGTCTATCCTATCCTCTATCCTATCCTATCAAATCCCCTATCATATCCTCTGTCCTATCCTATCCTCTGTCCTATCCTATCCTCTATCCTTTCCTATCCTCTATCCTATCAAATCCCCTACCCTATCCTCTGTCCTATCCTATCCTCTATCCTATCCTATCCTCTATCCTATCCTATCCTCTATCCTATCCTATCCTCTATCCTATCCTATCCTCTATCCTCTATCCTATCCTATCCTCTATCCTATCCCATCCTCTATCCTATCCTATCTTCTATCCTATCCTATACTCTATCCTATCCTATCCTCTATCCTATCCTATCCTCTATCCTATCCTATCCTCTATCCTATCCTATCCTCTATCCTATCCTATCTTCTATCCTATCCTATCCTCTATCCTATCAAAACCCCTACCCTATCCTCTGTCCTATCCTATCCTCTATCCTATCCTATCCTCTATCCTCTATCCTATCCTATCCTCTATCCTATCTTATCCTCTATCCTATCCTATCCTCTATCCTATCCTATCCCCTATCCTATCCTCTATCCTATCCTATCATCTATCCTCTATCCTATCCTATCTTCTATCCTATCCTATCCTCTATCCTATCAAATCCCCTATCCTATCCTCTATCCTATCCTATCATCTATCCTCTATCCTATCCAATCCTCTATCCTATCCTATCCTCTATCCTATCAAATCCCCTATCCTATCCTCTGTCCTATCCTATCCTCTATCCTATCCTATCCTCTATCCTATCCTATCCTCTATCCTATCCTATCGTCTATCCTATACTCTATCCTATCCTATACTCTATCCTATCCTATCCTCGATCCTATCCTATCCTCAATCCTATCCTTTCCTGTATCCTATCCAATCCTGTATCCTATCCTGTCCTCTATTCTATCCTACCCTCTATCCTATCCTATCCTCTATCCTATCCTATCCTCTATCCTATCCTATGCTCTATCCTATCCTCTATCCTATCCTATCAAATCCCCTATCCTATCCTCTGTCCTATCCTATCCTCTATCCTATCCTATCAAATCCCCTATCCTATCCTCTGTCCTATCCTATCCTCTGTCCTATCCTATCCTCTTTCCTTTCCTATCCTCTATCCTATCCTATCCTCTTTCCGATCCTACCCTCTATCCTATCCTATCCTCTATCCTATCCTATCCTCTATCCTATCCTCTATCCTATCCTATCCTCTATCCTATCAAATCCCCTACCCTATCCTCTGTCCTATCCTATCCTCTATCCTATCCTATCCTCTATCCTATCCTATCCTCTATCCTATCCTATCTTCTATCCTATCCTATCCTCGATCCTATCCTATCCTCTATCCTATCCTATCCTCTATCCTATCCTATCTTCTATCCTATCAAATCCCCTATCCTATCCTCTATCCTATCCTATCATCTATCCTCTATCCTATCCAATCCTCTATCCTATCCTATCCTCTATCCTATCAAATCCCCTATCCTATCCTCTGTCCTATCCTATCCTCTATCCTATCCTATCCTCTATCCTATCCTATCCTCTATCCTATCCTATCGTC
This sequence comes from Halictus rubicundus, assembly GCF_050948215.1. Classification (NCBI taxonomy): domain Eukaryota; kingdom Metazoa; phylum Arthropoda; class Insecta; order Hymenoptera; family Halictidae; genus Halictus; species Halictus rubicundus. Next base: position 494,344 of record NW_027488649.1, read on the forward strand.
TATCCTATACTCTATCCTATCCTATACTCTATCCTATCCTATCCTCCATCCTATCCTATCCTCAATCCTATCCTTTCCTGTATCCTATCCAATCCTGTATCCTATCCTGTCCTCTATTCTATCCTACCCTCTATCCTATCCTATCCTCTATCCTATCCTATCCTCTATCCTATCCTATGCTCTATCCTATCCTCTATCCTATCCTATCAAATCCCCTATCCTATCCTCTGTCCTATCCTATCCTCTATCCTATCCTATCAAATCCCCTATCCTATCCTCTGTCCTATCCTATCCTCTGTCCTATCCTATCCTCTTTCCTTTCCTATCCTCTATCCTATCCTATCCTCTTTCCGATCCTACCCTCTATCCTATCCTATCCTCTATCCTATCCTATCCTCTATCCTATCCTCTATCCTATCCTATCCTCTATCCTATCAAATCCCCTACCCTATCCTCTGTCCTATCCTATCCTCTATCCTATCCTATCCTCTATCCTATCCTATCCTCTATCCTATCCTATCCTCTATCCTATCCTATCCTCTATCCTCTATCCTATCCTATCCTCTATACTATCCTATCCTCTATCCTATCCTATATTCTATCCTATCCTATCCTCTATCCTATCCTATCCTCTATCCTATCCTATCTTCTATCCTATCCTATCCTCGATCCTATCCTATCCTCTATCCTATCCTATCCTCTATCCTATCCTATCTTCTATCCTATCAAATCCCCTATCCTATCCTATCTTCTATCCTATCAAATCCCCTATCCTATCCTCTATCCTATCCTATCATCTATCCTCTATCCTATCCAATCCTCTATCCTATCCTATCCTCTATCCTATCAAATCCCCTATCCTATCCTCTGTCCTATCCTATCCTCTATCCTATCCTATCCTCTATCCTATCCTATCCTCTATCCTATCCTATCGTCTATCCTATCCTCTATCCTATCCTATACTCTATCCTATCCTATCCTCCATCCTATCCTATCCTCAAACCTATCCTTTCCTGTATCCTATCCAATCCTGTATCCTATCCCATCCTCTATCCTATCCTATCTTCTATCCTATCCTATCCTCTATCCTATCCTATCCTCTATCCTATCCTGTCCTCTATCCTATCCTATCTTCTATCCTATCCTATCCTCTATCCTATCCTATCCTCTATCCTATCCTATCCTCTATCCTATCCTATCCTCTATCCTATCTTATCTTCTATCCTATCCTATCCTCTATCCTATCAAATCCCCTATCCTATCCTCTATCCTATCCTATCATCTATACTCTATCCTATCCAATCCTCTATCCTATCCTATCCTCTATCCTATCAAATCCCCTATCCTATCCTCTGTCCTATCCTATCCTCTATCCTATCGTAACCTCTATCCTATCCTATCCTCAATCCTATCCTATCGTCTATCCTATCCTCTATCCTATCCTATCCTCTATCCTATCCTATCCTCTATCCTATCCTATCTTCTATCCTATCCTATCCTCTATCCTATCAAATCCCCTACCCCATCCTCTGTCCTATCCTATCCTCTATCCTATCCTATCCTCTATCCTCTATCCTATCCTATCCTCTATCCTATCTTATCCTCTATCCTATCCTATCCTCTATCCTATCCTATCTTCTAACCTATCCTATCCTCTATCCTATCCTATCCCCTATCCTATCCTCTATCCTATCCTATCATCTATCCTCTATCCTATCCTATCTTCTATCCTGTCCTATCCTCTATCCTATCCTATCCTCTGTCCTATCCTATCCTCTATCCTATCCTATCCTCTATCCTATCCTATCCTCTATCCTATCCTATCCTCTATCCTCTATCCTATCCCATCCTCTATCCTATCCTATCTTCTATCCTATCCTATACTCTATCCTATCCTATCCTCTATCCTATCCTATCCTCTATCCTATCCTATCCTCTATCCTATCCTATCTTCTATCCTATCCTATCCTCTATCCTATCAAAACCCCTACCCTATCCTCTGTCCTATCCTATCCTCTATCCTATCCTATCCTCTATCCTCTATCCTATCCTATCCTCTATCCTATCTTATCCTCTATCCTATCCTATCCTCTATCCTATCCTATCCCCTATCCTATCCTCTATATTATCCTATCATCTATCCTCTATCCTATCCTATCCTCTATCCTATCCTATCCTCTATCCTATCCTATCCTCTATCCTATCCTACTCTCTATCCTATCCTCTATCCTATCCTATACTCTATCCTATCCTATCCTCCATCCTATCCTATCCTCAATCCTATCCTTTCCTGTATCCTATCCAATCCTGTATCCTATCCTGTCCTCTATTCTATCCTACCCTCTATCCTATCCTATCCTCTATCCTATCCTATCCTCTATCCTATCCTATGCTCTATCCTATCCTATCGTCTATCCTATCCTATGCTCTATCCTATCCTATCGTCTATCCTATCCTCTATCCTATCCTATCAAATCCCCTATCCTATCCTCTGTCCTATCCTATCCTCTGTCCTATCCTATCCTCTATCCTTTCCTATCCTCTATCCTATCCTCTATCCTATCCTATCCTCTATCCTATCCTCTATCCTATCCTATCCTCTATCCTATCAAATCCCCTACCCTATCCTCTGTCCTATCCTATCCTCTATCCTATCCTATCCTCTATCCTATCCTATCCTCTATCCTATCCTATCCTCTATCCTATCCTATCCTCTATCCTATCCTATCCTCTATCCTCTATCCTATCCTATCCTCTATACTATCCTATCCTCTATCCTATCCTATATTCTATCCTATCCTATCCTCTATCCTATCCTATCCTCTATCCTATCCTATCTTCTATCCTATCCTATCCTCGATCCTATCCTATCCTCTATCCTATCCTATCCTCTATCCTATCCTATCTTCTATCCTATCAAATCCCCTATCCTATCCTATCTTCTATCCTATCAAATCCCCTATCCTATCCTCTATCCTATCCTATCATCTATCCTCTATCCTATCCAATCCTCTATCCTATCCTATCCTCTATCCTATCAAATCCCCTATCCTATCCTCTGTCCTATCCTATCCTCTATCCTATCCTATCCTCTATCCTATCCTATCCTCTATCCTATCCTATCGTCTATCCTATCCTCTATCCTATCCTATACTCTATCCTATCCTATCCTCCATCCTATCCTATCCTCAAACCTATCCTTTCCTGTATCCTATCCAATCCTGTATCCTATCCCATCCTCTATCCTATCCTATCTTCTATCCTATCCTATCCTCTATCCTATCCTATCCTCTATCCTATCCTGTCCTCTATCCTATCCTATCTTCTATCCTATCCTATCCTCTATCCTATCCTATCCTCTATCCTATCCTATCCTCTATCCTATCCTATCCTCTATCCTATCTTATCTTCTATCCTATCCTATCCTCTATCCTATCAAATCCCCTATCCTATCCTCTATCCTATCCTATCATCTATACTCTATCCTATCCAATCCTCTATCCTATCCTATCCTCTATCCTATCAAATCCCCTATCCTATCCTCTGTCCTATCCTATCCTCTATCCTATCGTAACCTCTATCCTATCCTATCCTCAATCCTATCCTATCGTCTATCCTATCCTCTATCCTATCCTATCCTCTATCCTATCCTATCCTCTATCCTATCCTATCTTCTATCCTATCCTATCCTCTATCCTATCAAATCCCCTACCCCATCCTCTGTCCTATCCTATCCTCTATCCTATCCTATCCTCTATCCTCTATCCTATCCTATCCTCTATCCTATCTTATCCTCTATCCTATCCTATCCTCTATCCTATCCTATCTTCTAACCTATCCTATCCTCTATCCTATCCTATCCCCTATCCTATCCTCTATCCTATCCTATCATCTATCCTCTATCCTATCCTATCTTCTATCCTGTCCTATCCTCTATCCTATCCTATCCTCTGTCCTATCCTATCCTCTATCCTATCCTATCCTCTATCCTATCCTATCCTCTATCCTATCCTATCCTCTATCCTCTATCCTATCCCATCCTCTATCCTATCCTATCTTCTATCCTATCCTATACTCTATCCTATCCTATCCTCTATCCTATCCTATCCTCTATCCTATCCTATCCTCTATCCTATCCTATCTTCTATCCTATCCTATCCTCTATCCTATCAAAACCCCTACCCTATCCTCTGTCCTATCCTATCCTCTATCCTATCCTATCCTCTATCCTCTATCCTATCCTATCCTCTATCCTATCTTATCCTCTATCCTATCCTATCCTCTATCCTATCCTATCCCCTATCCTATCCTCTATATTATCCTATCATCTATCCTCTATCCTATCCTATCCTCTATCCTATCCTATCCTCTATCCTATCCTATCCTCTATCCTATCCTACTCTCTATCCTATCCTCTATCCTATCCTATACTCTATCCTATCCTATCCTCCATCCTATCCTATCCTCAATCCTATCCTTTCCTGTATCCTATCCAATCCTGTATCCTATCCTGTCCTCTATTCTATCCTACCCTCTATCCTATCCTATCCTCTATCCTATCCTATCCTCTATCCTATCCTATGCTCTATCCTATCCTATCGTCTATCCTATCCTATGCTCTATCCTATCCTATCGTCTATCCTATCCTCTATCCTATCCTATCAAATCCCCTATCCTATCCTCTGTCCTATCCTATCCTCTGTCCTATCCTATCCTCTATCCTTTCCTATCCTCTATCCTATCCTCTATCCTATCCTATCCTCTATCCTATCCTCTATCCTATCCTATCCTCTATCCTATCAAATCCCCTACCCTATCCTCTGTCCTATCCTATCCTCTATCCTATCCTATCCTCTATCCTATCCTATCCTCTATCCTATCCTATCCTCTATCCTATCCTATCCTCTATCCTATCCTATCCTCTATCCTCTATCCTATCCTATCCTCTATACTATCCTATCCTCTATCCTATCCTATATTCTATCCTATCCTATCCTCTATCCTATCCTATCCTCTATCCTATCCTATCTTCTATCCTATCCTATCCTCGATCCTATCCTATCCTCTATCCTATCCTATCCTCTATCCTATCCTATCTTCTATCCTATCAAATCCCCTATCCTATCCTATCTTCTATCCTATCAAATCCCCTATCCTATCCTCTATCCTATCCTATCATCTATCCTCTATCCTATCCAATCCTCTATCCTATCCTATCCTCTATCCTATCAAATCCCCTATCCTATCCTCTGTCCTATCCTATCCTCTATCCTATCCTATCCTCTATCCTATCCTATCCTCTATCCTATCCTATCGTCTATCCTATCCTCTATCCTATCCTATACTCTATCCTATCCTATCCTCCATCCTATCCTATCCTCAAACCTATCCTTTCCTGTATCCTATCCAATCCTGTATCCTATCCCATCCTCTATCCTATCCTATCTTCTATCCTATCCTATCCTCTATCCTATCCTATCCTCTATCCTATCCTGTCCTCTATCCTATCCTATCTTCTATCCTATCCTATCCTCTATCCTATCCTATCCTCTATCCTATCCTATCCTCTATCCTATCCTATCCTCTATCCTATCTTATCTTCTATCCTATCCTATCCTCTATCCTATCAAATCCCCTATCCTATCCTCTATCCTATCCTATCATCTATACTCTATCCTATCCAATCCTCTATCCTATCCTATCCTCTATCCTATCAAATCCCCTATCCTATCCTCTGTCCTATCCTATCCTCTATCCTATCGTAACCTCTATCCTATCCTATCCTCAATCCTATCCTATCGTCTATCCTATCCTCTATCCTATCCTATCCTCTATCCTATCCTATCCTCTATCCTATCCTATCTTCTATCCTATCCTATCCTCTATCCTATCAAATCCCCTACCCCATCCTCTGTCCTATCCTATCCTCTATCCTATCCTATCCTCTATCCTCTATCCTATCCTATCCTCTATCCTATCTTATCCTCTATCCTATCCTATCCTCTATCCTATCCTATCTTCTAACCTATCCTATCCTCTATCCTATCCTATCCCCTATCCTATCCTCTATCCTATCCTATCATCTATCCTCTATCCTATCCTATCTTCTATCCTGTCCTATCCTCTATCCTATCCTATCCTCTGTCCTATCCTATCCTCTATCCTATCCTATCCTCTATCCTATCCTATCCTCTATCCTATCCTATCCTCTATCCTCTATCCTATCCCATCCTCTATCCTATCCTATCTTCTATCCTATCCTATACTCTATCCTATCCTATCCTCTACCCTATCCTATCCTCTATCCTATCCTATCCTCTATCCTATCCTATCTTCTATCCTATCCTATCCTCTATCCTATCAAAACCCCTACCCTATCCTCTGTCCTATCCTATCCTCTATCCTATCCTATCCTCTATCCTCTATCCTATCCTATCCTCTATCCTATCTTATCCTCTATCCTATCCTATCCTCTATCCTATCCTATCCCCTATCCTATCCTCTATATTATCCTATCATCTATCCTCTATCCTATCCTATCCTCTATCCTATCCTATCCTCTATCCTATCCTATCCTCTATCCTATCCTACTCTCTATCCTATCCTCTATCCTATCCTATACTCTATCCTATCCTATCCTCCATCCTATCCTATCCTCAATCCTATCCTTTCCTGTATCCTATCCAATCCTGTATCCTATCCTGTCCTCTATTCTATCCTACCCTCTATCCTATCCTATCCTCTATCCTATCCTATCCTCTATCCTATCCTATGCTCTATCCTATCCTATCGTCTATCCTATCCTATGCTCTATCCTATCCTATCGTCTATCCTATCCTCTATCCTATCCTATCAAATCCCCTATCCTATCCTCTGTCCTATCCTATCCTCTGTCCTATCCTATCCTCTATCCTTTCCTATCCTCTATCCTATCAAATCCCCTACCCTATCCTCTGTCCTAACCTATCCTCTATCCTATCCTATCCTCTATCCTATCCTATCCTCTATCCTATCCTATCCTCTATCCTATCCTATCCTCTATCCTATCCTATCCTCTATCCTCTATCCTATCCTATCCTCTATCCTATCCCATCCTCTATCCTATCCTATCTTCTATCCTATCCTATACTCTATCCTATCCTATCCTCTATCCTATCCTATCCTCTATCCTATCCTATCCTCTATCCTATCCTATCCTCTATCCTATCCTATCCTCTATCCTCTATCCTATCCTATCCTCTATCCTATCCCATCCTCTATCCTATCCTATCTTCTATCCTATCCTATACTCTATCCTATCCTATCCTCTATCCTATCCTATCCTCTATCCTATCCTATCCTCTATCCTATCCTATCTTCTATCCTATCCTATCCTCTATCCTATCAAAACCCCTACCCTATCCTCTGTCCTATCCTATCCTCTATCCTATCCTATCCTCTATCCTCTATCCTATCCTATCCTCTATCCTATCTTATCCTCTATCCTATCCTATCCTCTATCCTATCCTATCCCCTATCCTATCCTCTATCCTATCCTATCATCTATCCTCTATCCTATCCTATCTTCTATCCTATCCTATCCTCTATCCTATCAAATCCCCTATCCTATCCTCTATTCTATCCTATCATCTATCCTCTATCCTATCCAATCCTCTATCCTATCCTATCCTCTATCCTATCAAATCCCCTATCCTATCCTCTGTCCTATCCTATCCTCTATCCTATCCTATCCTCTATCCTATCCTATCCTCTATCCTATCCTATCGTCTATCCTATACTCTATCCTATCCTATACTCTATCCTATCCTATCCTCCATCCTATCCTATCCTCAATCCTATCCTTTCCTGTATCCTATCCAATCCTGTATCCTATCCTGTCCTCTATTCTATCCTACCCTCTATCCTATCCTATCCTCTATCCTATCCTATCCTCTATCCTATCCTATGCTCTATCCTATCATCTATCCTATCCTATCAAATCCCCTATCCTATCCTCTGTCCTATCCTATCCTCTATCCTATCCTATCAAATCCCCTATCCTATCCTCTGTCCTATCCTATCCTCTGTCCTATCCTATCCTCTTTCCTTTCCTATCCTCTATCCTATCCTATCCTCTTTCCGATCCTACCCTCTATCCTATCCTATCCTCTATCCTATCCTATCCTCTATCCTGTCCTCTATCCTATCCTATCCTCTATCCTATCAAATCCCCTACCCTATCCTCTGTCCTATCCTATCCTCTATCCTATCCTATCCTCTATCCTATCCTATCCTCTATCCTATCCTATCCTCTATCCTATCCTATCCTCTATCCTATCCTATCCTCTATCCTATCCTATCCTCTATCCTATCCTATCCTCTATCCTATCCTATCCTCTATCCTATCCTATCCTCTATCCTATCCTATCCTCTATCCTATCCTATCCTCTATCCTATCCTATCCTATCCTCTATCCTATCCTATCCTCTATCCTATCCTATCCTCTATCCTATCAAATCCCCTATCTTATCCTCTATCCTATCCTATCCTCTATCCTCTATCCTATCCTATCCTCTATCCTATCCTCTATCCCATCCTATCGTCTATCCTATCCTCTATCCTATCCTATCCTCTACCCTATCCTCTATCCCATCCTATCGTCTATCCTATCCTCTATCCTATCCTATCCTCTACCCTATCCTATCCTCCATCCTATCCTATCCTCAATCCTATCCTATCCTCTATCCTATCCTATCCTCTATCCTATCCTATCCTCTATCCTATCCTATCTTCTATCCTATCAAATCCCCTATCCTATCCTCTATCCTATCCTATCATCTATCCTCTATCCTATCCAATCCTCTATCCTATCCTATCCTCTATCCTATCAAATCCCCTATCCTATCCTCCGTCCTATCCTATCCTCTATCCTATCCTATCCTCTATCCTATCCTATCCTCTATCCTATCCTATCGTCTATCCTATCCTCTATCCTATCCTATACTCTATCCTATCCTATCCTCCATCCTATCCTATCCTCAAACCTATCCTTTCCTGTATCCTATCCAATCCTGTATCCTATCCTATCCTCTATCCTATCCTATCTTCTATCCTATCCTATCCTCTATCCTATCCTATCCTCTATCCAATCCTGTCCTCTATCCTATCCTATCTTCTATCCTATCCTATCCTCTATCCTATCCTATCCTCTATCCTATCCTATCCTCTATCCTATCCTATCCTCTATCCTATCCTATCCTCTATCCTATCCTATCCTCTATCCTATCCTATCGTCTATCCTATCCTCTATCCTATCCTATACTCTATCCTATCCTATCCTCCATCCTATCCTATCCTCAAACCTATCCTTTCCTGTATCCTATCCAATCCTGTATCCTATCCTATCCTCTATCCTATCCTATCTTCTATCCTATCCTATCCTCTATCCTATCCTATCCTCTATCCTATCCTGTCCTCTATCCTATCCTATCTTCTATCCTATCCTATCCTCTATCCTATCCTATCCTCTATCCTATCCTATCCTCTATCCTATCCTATCCTCTATCCTATCCTATCCTCTATCCTATCGTAACCTCTATCCTATCCTATCCTCTATCCTATCCTATCGTCTATCCTATCCTCTATCCTATCCTATCCTCTATCCTATCCTATGAAATCCCCTATCCCATCCTCTGTCCTATCCTATCCTCTGTCCTATCCTATCCTCTATCCTTTCCTATCCTCTATCCTATCCTATCCTCTTTCCGATCCTACCCTCTATCCTATCCTATCCTCTATCCTATCCTATCCTCTATCCTATCCTCTATCCTATCCTATCCTCTATCCTATCAAATCCCCTACCCTATCCTCTGTCCTATGCTATCCTCTATCCTATCCTATCGTCTATCCTATCCTATCCTCTATCCTGTCCTATCCTCTATCCTATCCTATCCTTTATCCTCTATCCTATCCTATCCTCTATACTATCCTATCCTCTATCCTATCCTATCTTCTATCCTATCCTATCCTCTATCCTATCCTATCCTCTATCCTATCCTATCCTCTATCCTATCCTATCTTCTATCCTATCAAATCCCCTATCCTATCCTCTATCCTATCCTATCATCCATCCTCTATCCTATCCAATCCTCTATCCTATCCTATCCTCTATCCTATCAAATCCCCTATCCTATCCTCTGTCCTATCCTATCCTCTATCCTATCCTATCCTCTATCCTATCCTATCCTCTATCCTATCCTATCGTCTATCCTATCCTCTATCCTATCCTATACTCTATCCTATCCTATCCTCCATCCTATCCTATCCTCAAACCTATCCTTTCCTGTATCCTATCCAATCCTGTATCCTATCCTATCCTCTATCCTATCCTCTATCCTATCCTATCCTCTATCCTATCAAATCCCCTACCCTATCCTCTGTCCTATCCTATCCTCTATCCTATCCTATCGTCTATCCTATCCTATCCTCTATCCTATCCTATCCTCTATCCTATCCTATCCTCTATCCTATCCTATCCTCTATCCTATCCAATCTTCTATCCTATCAAATCCCCTATCCTATCCTCTATCCTATCCTATCCTCTATCCTATCAAATCCCCTATCCTATCCTCTGTCCTATCCTATCCTCTATCCTATCCTATCCTCTATCCTATCCTATCCTCTATCCTATCCTATCGTCTATCCTATACTCTATCCTATCCTATCCTCCATCCTATCCTATCCTCAATCCTATCCTTTCCTGTATCCTATCCAATCCTGTATCCTATCCTGTCCTCTATTCTATCCTACCCTCTATCCTATCCTATCCTCTATCCTATCCTATCCTCTATCCTATCCTATGCTCTATCCTATCCTATCGTCTATCCTATCCTATGCTCTATCCTATCCTATCGTCTATCCTATCCTCTATCCTATCCTATCAAATCCCCTATCCTATCCTCTGTCCTATCCTATCCTCTGTCCTATCCTATCCTCTATCCTTTCCTATCCTCTATCCTATCAAATCCCCTACCCTATCCTCTGTCCTAACCTATCCTCTATCCTATCCTATCCTCTATCCTATCCTATCCTCTATCCTATCCTATCCTCTATCCTATCCTATCCTCTATCCTATCCTATCCTCTATCCTCTATCCTATCCTATCCTCTATCCTATCCCATCCTCTATCCTATCCTATCTTCTATCCTATCCTATACTCTATCCTATCCTATCCTCTATCCTATCCTATCCTCTATCCTATCCTATCCTCTATCCTATCCTATCCTCTATCCTATCCTATCCTCTATCCTCTATCCTATCCTATCCTCTATCCTATCCCATCCTCTATCCTATCCTATCTTCTATCCTATCCTATACTCTATCCTATCCTATCCTCTATCCTATCCTATCCTCTATCCTATCCTATCCTCTATCCTATCCTATCTTCTATCCTATCCTATCCTCTATCCTATCAAAACCCCTACCCTATCCTCTGTCCTATCCTATCCTCTATCCTATCCTATCCTCTATCCTCTATCCTATCCTATCCTCTATCCTATCTTATCCTCTATCCTATCCTATCCTCTATCCTATCCTATCCCCTATCCTATCCTCTATCCTATCCTATCATCTATCCTCTATCCTATCCTATCTTCTATCCTATCCTATCCTCTATCCTATCAAATCCCCTATCCTATCCTCTATTCTATCCTATCATCTATCCTCTATCCTATCCAATCCTCTATCCTATCCTATCCTCTATCCTATCAAATCCCCTATCCTATCCTCTGTCCTATCCTATCCTCTATCCTATCCTATCCTCTATCCTATCCTATCCTCTATCCTATCCTATCGTCTATCCTATACTCTATCCTATCCTATACTCTATCCTATCCTATCCTCCATCCTATCCTATCCTCAATCCTATCCTTTCCTGTATCCTATCCAATCCTGTATCCTATCCTGTCCTCTATTCTATCCTACCCTCTATCCTATCCTATCCTCTATCCTATCCTATCCTCTATCCTATCCTATGCTCTATCCTATCATCTATCCTATCCTATCAAATCCCCTATCCTATCCTCTGTCCTATCCTATCCTCTATCCTATCCTATCAAATCCCCTATCCTATCCTCTGTCCTATCCTATCCTCTGTCCTATCCTATCCTCTTTCCTTTCCTATCCTCTATCCTATCCTATCCTCTTTCCGATCCTACCCTCTATCCTATCCTATCCTCTATCCTATCCTATCCTCTATCCTGTCCTCTATCCTATCCTATCCTCTATCCTATCAAATCCCCTACCCTATCCTCTGTCCTATCCTATCCTCTATCCTATCCTATCCTCTATCCTATCCTATCCTCTATCCTATCCTATCCTCTATCCTATCCTATCCTCTATCCTATCCTATCCTCTATCCTATCCTATCCTCTATCCTATCCTATCCTCTATCCTATCCTATCCTCTATCCTATCCTATCCTCTATCCTATCCTATCCTCTATCCTATCCTATCCTCTATCCTATCCTATCCTATCCTCTATCCTATCCTATCCTCTATCCTATCCTATCCTCTATCCTATCAAATCCCCTATCTTATCCTCTATCCTATCCTATCCTCTATCCTCTATCCTATCCTATCCTCTATCCTATCCTCTATCCCATCCTATCGTCTATCCTATCCTCTATCCTATCCTATCCTCTACCCTATCCTCTATCCCATCCTATCGTCTATCCTATCCTCTATCCTATCCTATCCTCTACCCTATCCTATCCTCCATCCTATCCTATCCTCAATCCTATCCTATCCTCTATCCTATCCTATCCTCTATCCTATCCTATCCTCTATCCTATCCTATCTTCTATCCTATCAAATCCCCTATCCTATCCTCTATCCTATCCTATCATCTATCCTCTATCCTATCCAATCCTCTATCCTATCCTATCCTCTATCCTATCAAATCCCCTATCCTATCCTCCGTCCTATCCTATCCTCTATCCTATCCTATCCTCTATCCTATCCTATCCTCTATCCTATCCTATCGTCTATCCTATCCTCTATCCTATCCTATACTCTATCCTATCCTATCCTCCATCCTATCCTATCCTCAAACCTATCCTTTCCTGTATCCTATCCAATCCTGTATCCTATCCTATCCTCTATCCTATCCTATCTTCTATCCTATCCTATCCTCTATCCTATCCTATCCTCTATCCAATCCTGTCCTCTATCCTATCCTATCTTCTATCCTATCCTATCCTCTATCCTATCCTATCCTCTATCCTATCCTATCCTCTATCCTATCCTATCCTCTATCCTATCCTATCCTCTATCCTATCCTATCCTCTATCCTATCCTATCGTCTATCCTATCCTCTATCCTATCCTATACTCTATCCTATCCTATCCTCCATCCTATCCTATCCTCAAACCTATCCTTTCCTGTATCCTATCCAATCCTGTATCCTATCCTATCCTCTATCCTATCCTATCTTCTATCCTATCCTATCCTCTATCCTATCCTATCCTCTATCCTATCCTGTCCTCTATCCTATCCTATCTTCTATCCTATCCTATCCTCTATCCTATCCTATCCTCTATCCTATCCTATCCTCTATCCTATCCTATCCTCTATCCTATCCTATCCTCTATCCTATCGTAACCTCTATCCTATCCTATCCTCTATCCTATCCTATCGTCTATCCTATCCTCTATCCTATCCTATCCTCTATCCTATCCTATGAAATCCCCTATCCCATCCTCTGTCCTATCCTATCCTCTGTCCTATCCTATCCTCTATCCTTTCCTATCCTCTATCCTATCCTATCCTCTTTCCGATCCTACCCTCTATCCTATCCTATCCTCTATCCTATCCTATCCTCTATCCTATCCTCTATCCTATCCTATCCTCTATCCTATCAAATCCCCTACCCTATCCTCTGTCCTATGCTATCCTCTATCCTATCCTATCGTCTATCCTATCCTATCCTCTATCCTGTCCTATCCTCTATCCTATCCTATCCTTTATCCTCTATCCTATCCTATCCTCTATACTATCCTATCCTCTATCCTATCCTATCTTCTATCCTATCCTATCCTCTATCCTATCCTATCCTCTATCCTATCCTATCCTCTATCCTATCCTATCTTCTATCCTATCAAATCCCCTATCCTATCCTCTATCCTATCCTATCATCCATCCTCTATCCTATCCAATCCTCTATCCTATCCTATCCTCTATCCTATCAAATCCCCTATCCTATCCTCTGTCCTATCCTATCCTCTATCCTATCCTATCCTCTATCCTATCCTATCCTCTATCCTATCCTATCGTCTATCCTATCCTCTATCCTATCCTATACTCTATCCTATCCTATCCTCCATCCTATCCTATCCTCAAACCTATCCTTTCCTGTATCCTATCCAATCCTGTATCCTATCCTATCCTCTATCCTATCCTCTATCCTATCCTATCCTCTATCCTATCAAATCCCCTACCCTATCCTCTGTCCTATCCTATCCTCTATCCTATCCTATCGTCTATCCTATCCTATCCTCTATCCTATCCTATCCTCTATCCTATCCTATCCTCTATCCTATCCTATCCTCTATCCTATCCAATCTTCTATCCTATCAAATCCCCTATCCTATCCTCTATCCTATCCTATCCTCTATCCTATCAAATCCCCTATCCTATCCTCTGTCCTATCCTATCCTCTATCCTATCCTATCCTCTATCCTATCCTATCCTCTATCCTATCCTATCGTCTATCCTATCCTCTATCCTATCCTATACTCTATCCTATCCTATCCTCCATCCTATCCTATCCTCAAACCTATCCTTTCCTGTATCCTATCCAATCCTGTATCCTATCCTATCCTATCCTCTATCCTATCCTATCCTCTATCCTATCCTATCCTCTATCCTATCCTGTCCTCTATCCTATCCTATCTTCTATCCTATCCTATCCTCTAGCCTATCCTATCCTCTATCCTATCCTATCCTCTATCCTATCCTATCCTCTATCCTATCCTATCCTCTATCCTATCCTATCCTCTATCCTATCCTATCGTCTATCCTATCCTCTATCCTATCCTATACTCTATCCTATCCTATCCTCCATCCTATCCTATCCTCAAACCTATCCTTTCCTGTATCCTATCCAATCCTGTATCCTATCCTATCCTCTATCCTATCCTATCTTCTATCCTATCCTATCCTCTATCCTATCCTATCCTCTATCCTATCCTGTCCTCTATCCTATCCTATCTTCTATCCTATCCTATCCTCTATCCTATCCTATCCTCTATCCTATCCTATCCTCTATCCTATCCTATCCTCTATCCTATCCTATCCTCTATCCTATCCTCTATCCTATCCTATCCTCTATCCTATCCTATCCTCTATCCTATCCTCTATCCTATCCTATCCTCTATCCTATCCTATGAAATCCCCTATCCCATCCTCTGTCCTATCCTATCCTCTGTCCTATCCTATCCTCTATCCTTTCCTATCCTCTATCCTATCCTATCCTCTTTCCGATCCTACCCTCTATCCTATCCTATCCTCTATCCTATCCTATCCTCTATCCTATCCTCTATCCTATCCTATCCTCTATCCTATCAAATCCCCTACCCTATCCTCTGTCCTATCCTATCCTCTATCCTATCCTATCGTCTATCCTATCCTATCCTCTATCCTATCCTCTATCCTATCCTCTATCCTATCCTATCCTCTATCCTCTATCCTATCCTATCCTCTATACTATCCTATCCTCTATCCTATCCTATCTTCTATCCTATCCTATCCTCTATCCTATCCTATCCTCTATCCTATCCTATCCTCTATCCCATCCTATCTTCTATCCTATCAAATCCCCTATCCTATCCTCTATCCTATCCTATCATCCATCCTCTATCCTATCCAATCCTCTATCCTATCCTATCCTCTATCCTATCAAATCCCCTATCCTATCCTCTGTCCTATCCTATCCTCTATCCTATCCTATCCTCTATCCTATCATATCCTCTATCCTATCCTATCGTCTATCCTATCCTCTATCCTATCCTATACTCTATCCTATCCTATCCTCCATCCTATCCTATCCTCAAACCTATCCTTTCCTGTATCCTATCCAATCCTGTATCCTATCCTATCCTCTATCCTATCCTATCTTCTATCCTATCCTATCCTCTATCCTATCCTATCGTCTATCCTATCCTATCCTCTATCCTATCCTATCCTCTATCCTATCCTATCCTCTTTCCGATCCTACCCTCTATCCTATCCTATCCTCTATCCTATCCTATCCTCTATCCTATCCTCTATCCTATCCTATCCTCTATCCTATCCTATCCTCTATCCTATCAAATCCCCTACCCTATCCTCTGTCCTATCCTATCCTCTATCCTATCCTATCGTCTATCCTATCCTATCCTCTATCCTATCCTATCCTCTATCCTATCCTATCCTCTATCCTATCCTATCCTCTATCCTCTATCCTATTCTATCCTCTATACTATCCTATCCTCTATCCTATCCTATCTTCTATCCTATCCTATCCTCTATCCTATCCTATCCTCTATCCTATCCTATCCTCTATCCTATCCTATCTTCTATCCTATCAAATCTCCTATCCTATCCTCTACCCTATCCTATCATCTATCCTCTATCCTATCCAATCCTCTATCCTATCCTATCCTCTATCCTATCAAATCCCCTATCCTATCCTCTGTCCTATCCTATCCTCTATCCTATCCTATCCTCTATCCTATCCTATCCTCTATCCTATCCTATCGTCTATCCTATCCTCTATCCTATCCTATACTCTATCCTATCCTATCCTCCATCCTATCCTATCCTCAAACCTATCCTTTCCTGTATCCTATCCAATCCTGTATCCTATCCTATCCTCTATCCTATCCTATCTTCTATCCTATCCTATCCTCTATCCTATCCTATCCTCTATCCTATCCTGTCCTCTATCCTATCCTATCTTCTATCCTATCCTATCCTCTATCCTATCCTATCCTCTATCCTATCCTATCCTCTATCCTATCCTATCCTCTATCCTATCCTATCCTCTATCCTATCCTATCCTCTATCCTATCCTATCCTATCCTCTATCCTCTATCCTATCCTATCCTCTATCCTATCCTATCCTCTATCCTATAATATCATCTATCCGTTCCTATTCTCTATACTAACCTATTCTCTATCCTATCCTCTCTCCTATACAGTATCCTACCCTATCATCTATCCTATCAAATCCCCTATCCTATCCTCTATCCTATCGTATCCTCTATCCTATCCTATCTTCTATCCTATCCTATCCTCTATCCTATCCTATCCTCTATCCTATCATATCCTCTATCCTATAATATCCTCTATCCTATCCTATCCTCCATCCAATCCTCTATCCTATCCAATCCTCTATCCTATCCTATCCTCTATCCTATCCTATCCTCTATCCTATCCTATCCTCTATCCTATCCTATCCTCCATCCTATCCTATCCTCAATCCTATCCTTTCCTGTATCCTATCCAATCCTGTATACTATCCTGTCCTCTATCCTATCCTATCCTCTATCCTATCCTATCCTCTATCCTATCCTATCTTCTATCCTATCCTATCCTCTATCCTATCAAATCCCCTACCCTATTCTCTGTCCAATCCTATCCTCTATCCTATCCTATCCTCTATCCTATCCTATCCACTATCCAATCCTATCCTCTGTCCTCTATCCTATCCTATCCTCTATCCTATCCTATCCTCTATCCTATCCTATCTTCTATCCTCTCCTATCCTCTATCCTATCCTATCCTCTATCCTATCCTATCCTATCCTCTATCCTATCCTATCCTGTATCCTATCCTATCTTCTATCCTATCCTATCCTCTATCCTATCCTCTATCCTATCCTATCGTCTATCCTATCCTCTATCCTATCCTATCCTCTACCCTATCCTATCCTCCATCCTATCCTATCCTCAATCCTATCCTATCCTCTATCCTATCCTATCCTCTATCCTATAATATCATCTATCCGTTCCTATCCTCCATCCTATCCTATCCTCTATCCTATCCTATCCTCTATCCTATCCTATCCTCTATCCTATCCTATCCTCTATCCTATCCTATCCTCTATCCTATCCTAACCTCTATCCTATCCCATCCTCTATCCTTTATCCTATCCTATCCTCTATCCTCTATCCTATGCTATCCTCTGTCCTATCCTATCGTCTATCCTATCCTCCATCCTATCCTATCCTCAATCCTATCCTTTCCTGTATCCTATCCTATCCTATCTTCTATCCTATCCTATCCTCTATCCTATCAAATCCCCTACCCTATTCTCTGTCCAATCCTATCCTCTATCCTATCCTGTCCTCTATCCTATCCTATCCACTATCCAATCCTATCCTCTATCCTCTATCCTCTATCCTATCCTATCCTCTATCCTATCCTATCCTCTATCCTATCCTATCTTCTATCCTCTCCTATCCTCTATCCTATCCTATCCTCTATCCTATCCTATCCTCAATCCTACCCTTTCCTGTATCCTATCGAATCCTGTATCCTATCCTGTCCTCTATCCTATCCTATCCTCTATCCTATCCTATCCGCTATCCTATCCTATCCTCTATCCTATCCTATCTTCTATCCTATCCTATCCTCTGTCCTATCAAATCCCCTATCCTATCCTCTATCATATCCTATCCTCTATCCTATCCTGTCCTCTATCCTATCCTATCTTCTATCCTATTCTATCCTCTATCCTATCCTATCCTCTATCCTATCCTATCCTCTATCCTATCCTATCCTCTATCCTATCCTATCTTCTATCCTATCCTATCCTCTATCCTATCAAATCCCCTATCCTATCCTCTATCCTCTATCCTATCCTATCATCTATCCTCTATCCTATCCTATCGTCTATCCTATCCTCTATCCTATCCTATCCTCTATCCTATCCTATCCTCCATCCTATCCTATCCTCAATCCTACCCTTTCCTGTATCCTATCGAATCCTGTATCCTATCCTGTCCTCTATCCTATCCTATCCTCTATCCCATCCTATCCTCTATCCTATCCTATCTTCTATCCTATCCTATCCTCTATCCTATCCTATCCTCTATCCTATCCTATCTTCTATCCTATCCTATCCTCTATCCTATCAAATCCCCTATCCTATCCTCTATCCTCTATCCTATCCTATCATCTATCCTCTATCCTATCCTATCCTCTATCCTCTATCCTATCCTATCCTCTATCCTATCCTCTATCCTATCCTCTATCCTATCCTATCGTCTATCCTATCCTCTATCCTATTCTATCCTCTATCCTATCCTATCCTCTAACCTATCCTATCCTCTATCCTATCCTATACTCTATCCTATCCTATCCTCTATCCTATCCTATCCTCTATCCTATCCTATCCTCTATCCTATCCTATCCTCTATCCTATCGAATCCTCTATCCTATCAAATCCCCTATCCTATCCTCTATCCTATCCTATCCTGTATCCTATCCTATCCTCTATCCTATCCTATCTTTTATCCTACCTTATCATCTATCCTATCAAATCCCCTATCCTATCCTCTATCCTATCCTATCCTCTATCCTATCCTATCTTCTATCCTATCCTATCCTCTGTCCTATCCTATCCTCTATCCTATCCTATATTCTATCCTATCCTATCCTCTATCCTATCAAATCCCCTATCCTATCCTCTATCCTATCCTATCATCTATCCTCTATCCTATCCAATCCCCTATCCTATGCTCTATCCTATCCTATCCTCTATCCTATCCTATCTTCTATCCTATCCTATCCTCTATCCTATCAAATCCCCTATCCAATCCCCTATCCTATGCTCTATCCTATCCTACCCTCTATAATATCGTATACTCTATCATATTCTATCCTCTATCCTATAATATCATCTATCCGTTCCTATTCTCTATACTAACCTATTCTCTATCCTAACCTCTCTCCTATACAGTATCCTACCCTATCATCTATCCTATCAAATCCCCTATCCTATCCTCTATCCTATCGTATCCTCTATCCTATCCTATCTTCTATCCTATCCTATCCTCTATCCTATCCTATCCTCTATCCTATCATATTCTCTATCCTATAATATCCTCTATCCTATCCTATCCTCCATCCAATCCTCTATCCTATCCTATCCTCTATCCTATCCTATCCTCTATCCTATCTTATCCTCTATCCTATCCTATTTTCTATCCTATCCTATCCTCTATCCTATCAAATCCCCTACCCTATCCTCTATCCTATCCAATCCTCTATCCTATCCTATCCTCTATCCTATCATATCCTCTATCCTATAATATCCTCTATCCTATCCTATCCTCCATCCAATCCTCTATCCTATCCTATCCTCTATCCTATCCTATCCTCTATCCTATCCTATCCTCTATCCTATCCAATCCTCTATCCTATCCTATCGTCTATCCTATCCTCTATCCTATCCTATCCTCTATCCTATCCTATCCTCCATCCTATCCTATCCTCAATCCTATCCTTTCCTGTATCCTATCCAATCCTGTATCCTATCCTGTCCTCTATCCTATCCTATCCTCTATCCTATCCTATCCTCTATCCTATCCTATCCTGTATCCTATCCTATCCTCTATCCTATCCTATCCTCTATCCTATCCTAAACTCTATCCTATCCTATCCTCTATCCTACCTTATCATCTATCCTATCAAATCCCCTATCCTATCCTCTATCCTATCCTATCCTCTATCCTATCCTATCCCCTATCCTATCCTATCCTCTATCCTATCCTATCTTCTATCCTATCCTATCCTCTGTCCTATCAAATCCCCTATCCTATCCTCTATCATATCCTATCCTCTATCCTATCCTATCCTCTATCCTATCCTATCTTCTATCCTATTCTATCCTCTATCCTATCCTATCCTCTATCCTATCCTATCCTCTATCCTATCCTATCCTCTATCCTATCCTATCTTCTATCCTATCCTATCCTCTATCCTATCAAATCCCCTATCCTATCCTCTATCCTCTATCCTATCCTATCATCTATCCTCTATCCTATCCTATTGTCTATCCTATCCTCTATCCTATCCTATCCTCTATCCTATCCTATCCTCCATCCTATCCTATCCTCAATCCTACCCTTTCCTGTATCCTATCGAATCCTGTATCCTATCCTGTCCTCTATCCTATCCTATCCTCTATCCCATCCTATCCTCTATCCTATCCTATCTTCTATCCTATCCTATCCTCTATCCTATCCTATCCTCTATCCTATCCTATCTTCTATCCTATCCTATCCTCTATCCTATCAAATCCCCTATCCTATCCTCTATCCTCTATCCTATCCTATCATCTACCCTCTATCCTATCCTATCCTCTATCCTCTATCCTATCCTATCCTCTATCCTATCCTCTATCCTATCCTATCGTCTATCCTATCCTCTATCCTATTCTATCCTCTATCCTATCCTATCCTCTATCCTATCCTATCCTCTATCCTATCCTATACTCTATCCTATCCTATCCTCTATCCTATCCTATCCTCTATCCTATCCTATCCTCTATCCTATCCTATCCTCTATCCTATCGAATCCTCTATCCTATCAAATCCCCTATCCTATCCTCTATCCTATCCTATCCTGTATCCTATCCTATCCTCTATCCTATCCTATCTTTTATCCTACCTTATCATCTATCCTATCCTATCCTCTGTCCTATCCTATCCTCTATCCTATCCTATATTCTATCCTATCCTATCCTCTATCCTATCAAATCCCCTATCCTATCCTCTATCCTATCCTATCATCTATCCTCTATCCTATCCAATCCCCTATCCTATGCTCTATCCTATCCTATCCTCTATCCTATCCTATCTTCTATCCTATCCTATCCTCTATCCTATCAAATCCCCTATCCAATCCCCTATCCTATGCTCTATCCTATCCTACCCTCTATAATATCGTATACTCTATCATATTCTATCCTCTATCCTATAATATCATCTATCCGTTCTTATTCTCTATACTAACCTATTCTCTATCCTAACCTCTCTCCTATACAGTATCCTACCCTATCATCTATCCTATCAAATCCCCTATCCTATCCTCTATCCTATCGTATCCTCTATCCTATCCCATCTTCTATCCTATCCTATCCTCTATCCTATCCTATCCTCTATCCTATCATATTCTCTATCCTATAATATCCTCTATCCTATCCTATCCTCCATCCAATCCTCTATCCTATCCTATCCTCTATCCTATCCTATCCTCTATCCTATCTTATCCTCTATCCTATCCTATTTTCTATCCTATCCTATCCTCTATCCTATCAAATCCCCTACCCTATCCTCTATCCTATCCAATCCTCTATCCTATCCTATCCTCTATCCTATCATATCCTCTATCCTATAATATCCTCTATCCTATCCTATCCTCCATCCAATCCTCTATCCTATCCTATCCTCTATCCTATCCTATCCTCTATCCTATCCTATCCTCTATCCTATCCAATCCTCTATCCTATCCTATCGTCTATCCTATCCTCTATCCTATCCTATCCTCTATCCTATCCTATCCTCCATCCTATCCTATCCTCAATCCTATCCTTTCCTGTATCCTATCCAATCCTGTATCCTATCCTGTCCTCTATCCTATCCTATCCTCTATCCTATCCTATCCTCTATCCTATCCTATCCTGTATCCTATCCTATCCTCTATCCTATCCTATCCTCTATCCTATCCTATCCTCTATCCTATCCTATCCTCTATCCTACCTTATCATCTATCCTATCAAATCCCCTATCCTATCCTCTATCCTATCCTATCCTCTATCCTATCCTATCTTCTATCCTATCCTATACTCTGTCCTATCAAATCCCCTATCCTATCCTCTATCCTATCCTATCCTCTATCCTATCCTATCTTCTATCCTATCCTATCCTCTATCCTATCAAATCCCCTATCCTATCCTCTATCCTCTATCCTATCCTATCATCTATCCTCTATCCTATCCATTCCTCTATCCTATCCTATCGTCTATCCTATCCTCTATCTTATCCTATCCTCTATCCTATCCTATCCTCCATCCTATCCTATCCTCAATCCTATCCTTTCCTGTATCCTATCCTATCCTATCTTCTATCCTATCCTATCCTCTATCCTATCAAATCCCCTACCCTATTCTCTGTCCAATCCTATCCTCTATCCTATCCTGTCCTCTATCCTATCCTATCCACTATCCAATCCTATCCTCTATCCTCTATCCTCTATCCTATCCTATCCTCTATCCTATCCTATCCTCTATCCTATCCTATCTTCTATCCTCTCCTATCCTCTATCCTATCCTATCCTCTATCCTATCCTATCCTCAATCCTACCCTTTCCTGTATCCTATCGAATCCTGTATCCTATCCTGTCCTCTATCCTATCCTATCCTCTATCCTATCCTATCCCCTATCCTATCCTATCCTCTATCCTATCCTCTATCCTATCCTATCTTCTATCCTATCCTATCCTCTGTCCTATCAAATCCCCTATCCTATCCTCTATCCTATCCTATCCTGTATCCTATCCTATCCACTATCCAATCCTATCCTCTATCCTCTATCCTATCCTATCCTCTATCCTATCCTATCCTCTATCCTATCCTATGCTCTATCCTATCCTATCCTGTATCCTATCCTATCCTCTATCCTATCCTATCCTCTATCCTATCCTATGCTCTATCCTATCCTATCTTTTACCCTACCTTATCATCTATCCTATCAAATCCCCTATCCTATCCTCTATCCTATCCTATCCTCTATCCTATCCTATCTTCTATCCTATCCTATCCTCTGTCCTATCAAATCCCCTATCCTATCCTCTATCCTATCCTATCCTCTATCCTATCCTATCTTCTATCCTATCCTATCCTCTATCCTATCCTATCCTCTATCCTATACTATCCTCTATCCTATCCTATCCTCTATCCTATCCTATCTTCTATCCTATCCTATCCTCTATCCTATCAAATCCCCTATCCTATCCTCTATCCTCTATCCTATCCTATCATCTATCCTCTATCCTATCCTATCGTCTATCCTACCCTCTATCCTATCCTATCCTCTATCCTATCCTATCCTCCATCCTATCCTATCCTCAATCCTACCCTTTCCTGTATCCTATCCAATCCTGTATCCTATCCTGTTCTCTATCCTATCCTATCCTCTATCCTATCCTATCCTCTATCCTATCCTATCCTCTATCCTATCCTATCCTCTATCCTATCCTATCCTCTTTCCTATCCTATCCTCTATCCTATCCTATCCTCTATCCTATAATATCCTCTGTCCTATCCTATCCTCCATCCTATCCTATCCTCAATCCTATCCTTTCCTGTATCCTATCCTATCCTCTATCCTATCCTATCCTCTATCCTATCCTATCCTCTATCCTATCAAATCCCCTATCCTATCCTATCCTGTATCCTATCCTATCCTCTATCCTATCCTATCTTCTATCCTATCCTATGCTCTATCCTATCCTATCCTCTATCCTATCCTATCCTGTATCCTATCCTATCCTCTATCCAATCCTATCCTCTATCCTATCAAATCCCCTATCCTATCCTCTATCCTATCCTATCATCTATCCTCTATCCTATCCTATCCTCTATCCTATGAAATCCCCTACCCTATTCTCTGTCCAATCCTATCCTCTATCCTATCCTATCCTCTATCCTATCCTATCCTATCCTCTATCCTCTATCCTATCCTATCCTCTATCCTGTCCTATCCTCTATCCTATCCTCTATCCTATCCTCTATCCTATCCTCTATCCTATCCTATCCTCTATCCTATCCTATCCTCTATCCTATCCTATCTTCTATCCTATCCTATCCTCTATCCTATCAAATCCCCTATCCTATCCTCTATCCTATCCTATCCTCTATCCTATCCAATCCTCTATCCTATCCTATCCTCTATCCTATCATATCCTCTGTCCTATAATATCCTCCATCCTATCCTATCCTCAATCCTATCCTTTCCTGTATCCTATCCAATCCTGTATCCTATCCTATCCTCTATCCTATCCTATCCTCTATCCTATCCTATCCTCTATCCTCTATCCTATCCTATCCTCTATCCTATCCTCTATCCTATCCTCTATCCTATCCTATCCTCTATCCTATCCTATCCTCTATCCTATCCTATCTTCTATCCTATCCTATCCTCTATCCTATCAAATCCCCTATCCTATCCTCTATCCTATCCTATCCTCTATCCTATCCAATCCTCTATCCTATCCTATCCTCTATCCTATCATATCCTCTATCCTATAATATCCTCTATCCTATCCTATCCTCCATCCAATCCTCTAACCTATCCTATCCTCTATCCTATCCTATCCTCTATCCTATCCTATCCTCTATCCTATCCAATCCTCTATCCTATCCTATCGTCTATCCTATCCTCTATCCTATCCTATCCTCTATCCTATCCTATCCTCTATCCTATCCTATCCTGTATCCTATCCTATCCTCTATCCTATCCTATCCTCTATCCTATCCTATCCTCTATCCTATCCTATCCTCTATCCTATCTTATCTTTTATCCTACCTTATCATCTATCCTATCAAATTCCCTATCCTATCCTCTATCCTATCCTATCCTCTATCCTATCCTATCTTCTATCCTATCCTATCCTCTGTCCTATCAAATCCACTATCCTATCCTCTATCCTATCCTATCCTCTATCCTATCCTATCCTCTATCCTATCCTATCCTCTATCCTATCCTATCTTCTATCCTATCCTATCCTCTGTCCTATCAAATCCACTATCCTATCCTCTATCCTATCCTATCCTCTATCCTATCCTATCTTCTATCCTATCCTATCCTCTATCCTATCCTATCCTCTATCCTATCCTATCCTCTATCCTATCCTATCCTCTATCCTATCCTATCTTCTATCCTATCCTATCTTCTATCCTATCCTATCTTCTATCCTATCCTCTATCCTAGCCTATCCTCTATCCTATCCTATCCTCTATCCTATCCTATCCTCAATCCTATCCTATCCCCTATCCTATCCTATCCTCTATCCTATTTCACTCCTCTATCCTATCCAATCCCCTATCCTATCCTGAATCCTATCCTATCCCGTATCCTATCCTATCCTATCCTATTCTATCCTCTATCCTATAGTACCGTTTGTCCTATCCTATCCTCTATCCTATCCTATCCTCTATCCTATAATATCATATATCCTACCCTATCCTCTATCCTATCCTATCCCGTATCCTATCCTATCATTTCCTATTCTATCCTCTATCCTATACTACCGTTTGTCCTATCCTATCCTCTATCCTATCCTATCCTCTATCCTATAATATCATATATCCTATCCTATCCTATATCCTATCCTATCCTCTATCCTATCCTATCCTCTATCCTATAATATCCTCTATACTATCCAATCCTCTATCCTGTCCTCTATCTTATCCTATCCTCTATCCTATAATATCCTCTATCCTATCCAATCCTCTATCCTATCCAATCCTCTATCCTATAATATCCTCTTTACTATCCAATCCTCTATCCTATCCAATCCTCTATCCTATAATATCCTCTATACTATCCAATCCTCTATCCTGTCCTCTATCCTATCCAATCGTCTATCCTATAATATCCTCTATCCTATCCTATCCTGAATGCTATTATGTATCCTATCCAATCCTCTATCTTATCCAATCCTCTATCCCATAATATCCTCTATTCTATTCAATCCTCTATCCTATCCATTCCTCTATTCTATAATATCCTCTATCCTATCCAATCCTCTATCCTATCCTCTATCCTATCCCATCCTCTATCCTATCCTATCCTTTATCCTATAATATCCTCTATCCTATCCTATCCTCTGTTGTATCCTATTTTCTATCCTATCGTATCCTCTATCCTATCCTATCCTCTAGCCTATCCTATCCTCTATCCTATCCTATCCTCTAGCCTATCCTATCCTCTATCCTATCTTATCCTCTATCCTATCCTATCCTCAATCCTATCCTATCCTCTATCCTATCCAATCGTCTATCCTATCCTATCCTGAATGCTATTATGTATCCGATCCAATCCTCTATCCTATCCAATCCTCTATCACATAATATCCTGTATTCTATCCAATCCTCTATCCTATCCATTCCTCTATTCTGTAATATCCTCTATCCTATCCAATCCTCTATCCTATCCTCTATCCTATCCCATCCTCTATCCTATCCTATCCTCTATCCTATAATATCCTCTATCCTATCCTATCCTCTGTTGTATCCTATTTTCTATCCTATCCTATCCTCTATCCCATCCTATCCTCTATCCTATCCTATCCTCTATCCTATCGTATCCCTATGATATCCTATCCTCTATCCTATCCTATCGTCTATCCTATCCTATCTTCTATCCTATCCTATCCTCTATCCTATCCTATCCTCTATCCTATCCTATCCTCTATCCTATCCTATCCTCTATCCTATCCTATCTTCTATCCTATCCTATCTTCTATCCTATCCTATCTTCTATCCTATCCTCTATCCTAGCCTATCCTCTATCCTATCCTATCCTCTATCCTATCCTATCCTCAATCCTATCCTATCCCCTATCCTATCCTATCCTCTATCCTATTTCACTCCTCTATCCTATCCAATCCCCTATCCTATCCTGAATCCTATCCTATCCCGTATCCTATCCTATCCTATCCTATTCTATCCTCTATCCTATAGTACCGTTTGTCCTATCCTATCCTCTATCCTATCCTATCCTCTATCCTATAATATCATATATCCTACCCTATCCTCTATCCTATCCTATCCCGTATCCTATCCTATCATTTCCTATTCTATCCTCTATCCTATACTACCGTTTGTCCTATCCTATCCTCTATCCTATCCTATCCTCTATCCTATAATATCATATATCCTATCCTATCCTATATCCTATCCTATCCTCTATCCTATCCTATCCTCTATCCTATAATATCCTCTATACTATCCAATCCTCTATCCTGTCCTCTATCTTATCCTATCCTCTATCCTATAATATCCTCTATCCTATCCAATCCTCTATCCTATCCAATCCTCTATCCTATAATATCCTCTTTACTATCCAATCCTCTATCCTATCCAATCCTCTATCCTATAATATCCTCTATACTATCCAATCCTCTATCCTGTCCTCTATCCTATCCAATCGTCTATCCTATAATATCCTCTATCCTATCCTATCCTGAATGCTATTATGTATCCTATCCAATCCTCTATCTTATCCAATCCTCTATCCCATAATATCCTCTATTCTATTCAATCCTCTATCCTATCCATTCCTCTATTCTATAATATCCTCTATCCTATCCAATCCTCTATCCTATCCTCTATCCTATCCCATCCTCTATCCTATCCTATCCTTTATCCTATAATATCCTCTATCCTATCCTATCCTCTGTTGTATCCTATTTTCTATCCTATCGTATCCTCTATCCTATCCTATCCTCTAGCCTATCCTATCCTCTATCCTATCCTATCCTCTAGCCTATCCTATCCTCTATCCTATCTTATCCTCTATCCTATCCTATCCTCAATCCTATCCTATCCTCTATCCTATCCAATCGTCTATCCTATCCTATCCTGAATGCTATTATGTATCCGATCCAATCCTCTATCTTATCCAATCCTCTATCACATAATATCCTGTATTCTATCCAATCCTCTATCCTATCCATTCCTCTATTCTGTAATATCCTCTATCCTATCCAATCCTCTATCCTATCCTCTATCCTATCCCATCCTCTATCCTATCCTATCCTCTATCCTATAATATCCTCTATCCTATCCTATCCTCTGTTGTATCCTATTTTCTATCCTATCCTATCCTCTATCCCATCCTATCCTCTATCCTATCCTATCCTCTATCCTATCCTATCCTCTATCCTATCCTATCCTCTATCCTATCCTATCCTCTATCCTATCCTATCTTCTATCCTATCCTATCTTCTATCCTATCCTATCTTCTATCCTATCCTCTATCCTAGCCTATCCTCTATCCTATCCTATCCTCTATCCTATCCTATCCTCAATCCTATCCTATCCCCTATCCTATCCTATCCTCTATCCTATTTCACTCCTCTATCCTATCCAATCCCCTATCCTATCCTGAATCCTATCCTATCCCGTATCCTATCCTATCCTATCCTATTCTATCCTCTATCCTATAGTACCGTTTGTCCTATCCTATCCTCTATCCTATCCTATCCTCTATCCTATAATATCATATATCCTACCCTATCCTCTATCCTATCCTATCCCGTATCCTATCCTATCATTTCCTATTCTATCCTCTATCCTATACTACCGTTTGTCCTATCCTATCCTCTATCCTATCCTATCCTCTATCCTATAATATCATATATCCTATCCTATCCTATATCCTATCCTATCCTCTATCCTATCCTATCCTCTATCCTATAATATCCTCTATACTATCCAATCCTCTATCCTGTCCTCTATCTTATCCTATCCTCTATCCTATAATATCCTCTATCCTATCCAATCCTCTATCCTATCCAATCCTCTATCCTATAATATCCTCTTTACTATCCAATCCTCTATCCTATCCAATCCTCTATCCTATAATATCCTCTATACTATCCAATCCTCTATCCTGTCCTCTATCCTATCCAATCGTCTATCCTATAATATCCTCTATCCTATCCTATCCTGAATGCTATTATGTATCCTATCCAATCCTCTATCTTATCCAATCCTCTATCCCATAATATCCTCTATTCTATTCAATCCTCTATCCTATCCATTCCTCTATTCTATAATATCCTCTATCCTATCCAATCCTCTATCCTATCCTCTATCCTATCCCATCCTCTATCCTATCCTATCCTTTATCCTATAATATCCTCTATCCTATCCTATCCTCTGTTGTATCCTATTTTCTATCCTATCGTATCCTCTATCCTATCCTATCCTCTAGCCTATCCTATCCTCTATCCTATCCTATCCTCTAGCCTATCCTATCCTCTATCCTATCTTATCCTCTATCCTATCCTATCCTCAATCCTATCCTATCCTCTATCCTATCCAATCGTCTATCCTATCCTATCCTGAATGCTATTATGTATCCGATCCAATCCTCTATCTTATCCAATCCTCTATCACATAATATCCTGTATTCTATCCAATCCTCTATCCTATCCATTCCTCTATTCTGTAATATCCTCTATCCTATCCAATCCTCTATCCTATCCTCTATCCTATCCCATCCTCTATCCTATCCTATCCTCTATCCTATAATATCCTCTATCCTATCCTATCCTCTGTTGTATCCTATTTTCTATCCTATCCTATCCTCTATCCCATCCTATCCTCTATCCTATCCTATCCTCTATCCTATCGTATCCCTATGATATCCTATCCTCTATCCTATCCTATCGTCTATCCTATAATATCCTCTATCCTATCCTATCCTCTATCCTATCCAATCCCCTATCCTATCCTCAATCTTATCCTATCCTCTATCCTATAATATCCTCTATCCTATCCAATCCTCTATCCTATCCAATCCTCTATCCTATCCTATCCTCTATCCTATCAAATCCCCTATCCTATCCTCTATCCTATCCTATCCTGTATCCTATCCAATCCTCTATCCTATCCTATCATCTATCCTCTATCCTATCCAATCCTCTATCCTATCCTATCGTCTATCCTATCCTCTATTCTATCCTATCCTCTATCCTATCCTATCCTCCATCCTATCCTATCCTCAATCCTATCCTTTCCTGTATCCTATCCAATCCTGTATCCTATCCTGTCCTCTATCCTATCCTATCCTCTATCCTATCCTATTATCTATCCTATCCTATCCTGTATCCTATCCTATCCTCTATACTCTCCTATCCTCTATCCTATCCTATCCTCTATCCTATCCTATCTTTTATCCTACCTTATCATCTATCCTATCAAATCCCCTATCCTATCCTCTATCCTATCCTATCCTCTATACTATCCTATCTTCTATCCTATCCTATCCTCTGTCCTATCCTATATTCTATCATATCCTATCTTCTATCCTATCCTATCCTCTATCCTATCAAATCCCCTATCCTATCCTCTATCCTATCCTATCATCTATCCTCTATCCTATCCAATCCCCTATCCTATGCTCTATCCTATCCTACCCTCTATAATATCGAATACTCTATCATATCCTATCCTCTATCCTATAATATCATCTATCCGTTCCTATCCTCCATCCTATCCTATCCTCTTTCCTATCCTATCCTCTATCCTATTCTATCCTCCATCCTATCAAATCCCCTATCCTATCCTCTATCCTATCCTATCCTCTATCCTATCCTATCTTCTATCCTATCCTATCCTCTATCCTATCAAATCCCCTATCCTATCCTCTATCCTATCCTATCATCTATCATATCCTATCCAATCCCCTATCCTATGCTCTATCCTATCCTACCCTCTATAATATCGTATACTCTATCATATCCTATCCTCTATCCTATAATATCATCTATCCGTTCCTATTCTCTATACTAACCTATTCTCTATCCTATCCTCTCTCCTATACAGTATCCTACCTTATCATCTATCCTATCAAATCCCCTATCCTATCCTCTATCCTATCGGATCCTCTATCCTATCCTATCTTCTATCCTATCCTATCCTCTATCCTATCCTATCCTCTATCCTATCATATCCTCTATCCTATAATATCCTCTATCCTATCCTATCCTCCATCCAATCCTCTATCTTACCCTATCCTCTATCCTATCCTATCCTCTATCCTATCCTATCCTATCCTCTATCCTATCCTATCTTCTATCCTATCCTATCCTCTATCCTATCAAATCCCCTACCCTATCCTCTGTCCTATCCTATCCTTTATCCTATCCTGTCCTCTATCCTATCCTGTCCTCTATCCTATCCTGTCCTCTATATTATCCTATCCTCAATCCTATCCTTTCCTGTATCCTATCCAATCCTGTATCCTATCCTGTCCTCTATCCTATCCTATGCTCTATCCTATCCTATCCTCTATCCTATCCTATCCTGTATCCTATCCTATCCTCTATCCTATCCTATCCTCTATCCTATCAAATCCCGTATCCTATCCTCTATCCTATCCTATCATCTATCCTCTATCCTATCCAATCCTCTATCTTATCCTATCCTCTATCCTATCCTATCCTCCATCCTATCCTATCCTCAATCCTATCCTTTCCTGTATCTTATCCAATCCTGTATCCTATCCTGTCCTGTATCCTATCCTATCCTCTATTCTATCCTATCCTCTATCCTATCCTATCTTCTATCCTATCCTATCCTCTATCCTATGAAATCCCCTACCCTATTCTCTGTCCAATCCTATCCTCTATCCTATCCTATCCTCTATCCTATCCTATCCTCTATCCTATCCTATCCTCTATCCTCTATCCTATCCTATCCTCTATCCTATCCTCTATCCTATCCTCTATCCTATCCTATCCTCTATCCTATCCTATCCTCTATCCTATCCTATCTTCTATCCTATCCTATCCTCTATCCTATCAAATCCCCTATCCTATCCTCTATCCTATCCTATCCTCTATCCTATCCAATCCTCTATCCTATCCTATCCTCTATCCTATCATATCCTCTATCCTATAATATCCTCTATCCTATCCTATCCTCCATCCAATCCTCTAACCTATCCTATCCTCTATCCTATCCTATCCTCTATCCTATCCTATCCTCTATCCTATCCAATCCTCTATCCTATCCTATCGTCTATCCTATCCTCTATCCTATCCTATCCTCTATCCTATCCTATCCTCTATCCTATCCTATCCTGTATCCTATCCTATCCTCTATCCTATCCTATCCTCTATCCTATCCTATCCTCTATCCTATCCTATCCTCTATCCTATCTTATCTTTTATCCTACCTTATCATCTATCCTATCAAATTCCCTATCCTATCCTCTATCCTATCTTATCCTCTATCCTATCCTATCTTCTATCCTATCCTATCCTCTGTCCTATCAAATCCACTATCCTATCCTCTATCCTATCCTATCCTCTATCCTATCCTATCCTCTATCCTATCCTATCCTCTATCCTATCCTATCTTCTATCCTATCCTATCCTCTGTCCTATCAAATCCACTATCCTATCCTCTATCCTATCCTATCCTCTATCCTATCCTATCTTCTATCCTATCCTATCCTCTATCCTATCCTATCCTCTATCCTATCCTATCCTCTATCCTATCCTATCCTCTATCCTATCCTATCTTCTATCCTATCCTATCTTCTATCCTATCCTATCTTCTATCCTATCCTCTATCCTAGCCTATCCTCTATCCTATCCTATCCTCTATCCTATCCTATCCTCAATCCTATCCTATCCCCTATCCTATCCTATCCTCTATCCTATTTCACTCCTCTATCCTATCCAATCCCCTATCCTATCCTGAATCCTATCCTATCCCGTATCCTATCCTATCCTATCCTATTCTATCCTCTATCCTATAGTACCGTTTGTCCTATCCTATCCTCTATCCTATCCTATCCTCTATCCTATAATATCATATATCCTACCCTATCCTCTATCCTATCCTATCCCGTATCCTATCCTATCATTTCCTATTCTATCCTCTATCCTATACTACCGTTTGTCCTATCCTATCCTCTATCCTATCCTATCCTCTATCCTATAATATCATATATCCTATCCTATCCTATATCCTATCCTATCCTCTATCCTATCCTATCCTCTATCCTATAATATCCTCTATACTATCCAATCCTCTATCCTGTCCTCTATCTTATCCTATCCTCTATCCTATAATATCCTCTATCCTATCCAATCCTCTATCCTATCCAATCCTCTATCCTATAATATCCTCTTTACTATCCAATCCTCTATCCTATCCAATCCTCTATCCTATAATATCCTCTATACTATCCAATCCTCTATCCTGTCCTCTATCCTATCCAATCGTCTATCCTATAATATCCTCTATCCTATCCTATCCTGAATGCTATTATGTATCCTATCCAATCCTCTATCTTATCCAATCCTCTATCCCATAATATCCTCTATTCTATTCAATCCTCTATCCTATCCATTCCTCTATTCTATAATATCCTCTATCCTATCCAATCCTCTATCCTATCCTCTATCCTATCCCATCCTCTATCCTATCCTATCCTTTATCCTATAATATCCTCTATCCTATCCTATCCTCTGTTGTATCCTATTTTCTATCCTATCGTATCCTCTATCCTATCCTATCCTCTAGCCTATCCTATCCTCTATCCTATCCTATCCTCTAGCCTATCCTATCCTCTATCCTATCTTATCCTCTATCCTATCCTATCCTCAATCCTATCCTATCCTCTATCCTATCCAATCGTCTATCCTATCCTATCCTGAATGCTATTATGTATCCGATCCAATCCTCTATCTTATCCAATCCTCTATCACATAATATCCTGTATTCTATCCAATCCTCTATCCTATCCATTCCTCTATTCTGTAATATCCTCTATCCTATCCAATCCTCTATCCTATCCTCTATCCTATCCCATCCTCTATCCTATCCTATCCTCTATCCTATAATATCCTCTATCCTATCCTATCCTCTGTTGTATCCTATTTTCTATCCTATCCTATCCTCTATCCCATCCTATCCTCTATCCTATCCTATCCTCTATCCTATCGTATCCCTATGATATCCTATCCTCTATCCTATCCTATCGTCTATCCTATAATATCCTCTATCCTATCCTATCCTCTATCCTATCCAATCCCCTATCCTATCCTCAATCTTATCCTATCCTCTATCCTATAATATCCTCTATCCTATCCAATCCTCTATCCTATCCAATCCTCTATCCTATAATATCCTCTATACTATCCAATCCTCTATCCTGTCCTCTATCCTATCCAATCGTCTATCCTATAATATCCTCTATCCTATCCTATCCTGAATGCTATTATGTATCCTATCCAATCCTCTATCTTATCCAATCCTCTATCCCATAATATCCTCTATTCTATCCAATCCTCTATCCTATCCATTCCTCTATTCTATAATATCCTCTATCCTATCCAATCCTCTATCCTATCCTCTATCCTATCCCATCCTCTATCCTATCCTATGCTTTATCCTATAATATCCTCTATCCTATCCTATCCTCTGTTGTATCCTATTTTCTATCCTATCGTATCCTCTATCCTATCCTATCCTCTAGCCTATCCTATCCTCTATCCTATCCTATCCTCTAGCCTATCCTATCCTCTATCCTATCTTATCCTCTATCCTATCCTATCCTCAATCCTATCCTATCCTCTATCCTATCCAATCGTCTATCCTATCCTATCCTGAATGCTATTATGTATCCGATCCAATCCTCTATCTTATCCAATCCTCTATCACATAATATCCTGTATTCTATCCAATCCTCTATCCTATCCATTCCTCTATTCTGTAATATCCTCTATCCTATCCAATCCTCTATCCTATCCTCTATCCTATCCCATCCTCTATCCTATCCTATCCTCTATCCTATAATATCCTCTATCCTATCCTATCCTCTGTTGTATCCTATTTTCTATCCTATCCTATCCTCTATCCCATCCTATCCTCTATCCTATCCTATCCTCTATCCTATCGTATCCCTATGATATCCTATCCTCTATCCTATCCTATCGTCTATCCTATAATATCCTCTATCCTATCCTATCCTCTATCCTATCCAATCCCCTATCCTATCCTCAATCTTATCCTATCCTCTATCCTATAATATCCTCTATCCTATCCAATCCTCTATCCTATCCAATCCTCTATCCTATAATATCCTCTATACTATCCAATCCTCTATCCTGTCCTCTATCCTATCCTCTATACTATCCTCTATCCTATCCTCTATCCTATCCAATCGTCTATCCTATAATATCCTCTATCCTATCCTATCCTGAATGCTATTATGTATCCTATCCAATCCTCTATCTTATCCAATCCTCTATCCCATAATATCCTCTATTCTATCCAATCCTCTATCCTATCCATTCCTCTATCCTGTAATATCCTCTATCCTCTTCTATCCTGAATGCTATTATGTATCCTATCCAATCCTCTATCTTATCCAATCCTCGATCCCATAATATCCTCTATCCTATCCTATCCTCTATCGTATAATATCATATATCCTATCCTATCCTATATCCTATCCTATCCTCTATCCTATCCTATCCTCTATCCTATCCTATCCTCTAGCCTATCCTATCCTCTATCCTATCTTATCCTCTATCCTATCCTATCCTCAATCCTATCCTATCCTCTATCCTATCCAATCGTCTATCCTATAATATCCTCTATCCTATCCTATCCTGAATGCTATTATGTATCCTATCCAATCCTCTATCTTATCCAATCCTCTATCCCATAATATCCTCTATTCTATCCAATCCTCTATCCTATCCATTCCTCTATTCTATAATATCCTCTATCCTATCCAATCCTCTATCCTATCCGATATCCTATCCCATCCTCTATCCTATCCTATCCTTTATCCTATAATATCCTCTATCCTATCCTATCCTCTGTTGTATCCTATTTTCTATCCTATCGTATCCTCTATCCTATCCTATCCTCTAGCCTATCCTATCCTGTATCCTATCCTATCCTCTATCCGATCCTATCCTCAATCCTATCCTATCCTCTATCCTATCCAATCGTCTATCCTATAATATCCTCTATCCTATCCTATCCTGAATGCTATTATGTATCCGATCCAATCCTCTATCTTATCCAATCCTCTATCCCATAATATCCTCTATTCTATCCAATCCTCTATCCTATCCATTCCTCTATTCTGTAATATCCTCTATCCTATCCAATCCTCTATCCTATCCTCTATCCTATCCCATCCTCTATCCTATCCTATCCTCTATCCTATGATATCCTCTATCCTATCCTATCCTCTGTTGTATCCTATTTTCTATCCTATCCTATCCTCTATCCCATCCTATCCTCTAGCCTATCCTATCCTCTATCCTATCTTATCCTCTATCCTATCCTATCCTCAATCCTATCCTATCCTCTATCCTATCCAATCGTCTATCCTATAATATCCTCTATCCTATCCTATCCTGAATGCTATTATGTATCCTATCCAATCCTCTATCTTATCCAATCCTCTATCCCATAATATCCTCTATTCTATCTAATCCTCTATCCTATCCATTCCTCTATTCTATAATATCCTCTATCCTATCCAATCGTCTATCATATCCTCTATCCTATCCCATCCTCTATCCTATCCTATCCTTTATCCTATAATATCCTCTATCCTATCCTATCCTCTGTTGTATCCTATTTTCTATCCTATCGTATCCTCTATCCTATCCTATCCTCTAGCCTATCCTATCCTCTATCCTATCCTATCCTCTAGCCTATCCTATCCTCTATCCTATCTTATCCTCTATCCTATCCTATCCTCAATCCTATCCTATCCTCTATCCTATCCAATCGTCTATCCTATCCTATCCTGAATGCTATTATGTATCCGATCCAATCCTCTATCTTATCCAATCCTCTATCCCATAATATCCTGTATTCTATCCAATCCTCTATCCTATCCATTCCTCTATTCTGTAATATCCTCTATCCTATCCAATCCTCTATCCTATCCTCTATCCTATCCCATCCTCTATCCTATCCTATCCTCTATCCTATAATATCCTCTATCCTATCCTATCCTCTGTTGTATCCTATTTTCTATCCTATCCTATCCTCTATCCCATCCTATCCTCTATCCTATCCTATCCTCTATCCTATCGTATCCCTATGATATCCTATCCT
Source organism: Halictus rubicundus (assembly GCF_050948215.1). NCBI lineage: Eukaryota > Metazoa > Arthropoda > Insecta > Hymenoptera > Halictidae > Halictus > Halictus rubicundus. Next base: position 532,264 of record NW_027488649.1, read on the forward strand.
CTATCCTATCCTATCGTCTATCCTATAATATCCTCTATCCTATCCTATCCTCTATCCTATCCAATCCCCTATCCTATCCTCAATCTTATCCTATCCTCTATCCTATAATATCCTCTATCCTATCCTATCCTCTATCCTATCGTATCCCTATGATATCCTATCCTCTATCCTATCCTATCGTCTATCCTATAATATCCTCTATCCTATCCTATCCTCTATCCTATCCAATCCCCTATCCTATCCTCAATCTTATCCTATCCTCTATCCTATAATATCCTCTATCCTATCCAATCCTCTATCCTATCCAATCCTCTATCCTATAATATCCTCTATACTATCCAATCCTCTATCCTGTCCTCTATCCTATCCAATCGTCTATCCTATAATATCCTCTATCCTATCCTATCCTGAATGCTATTATGTATCCTATCCAATCCTCTATCTTATCCAATCCTCTATCCCATAATATCCTCTATTCTATCCAATCCTCTATCCTATCCATTCCTCTATTCTATAATATCCTCTATCCTATCCAATCCTCTATCCTATCCTCTATCCTATCCCATCCTCTATCCTATCCTATCCTTTATCCTATAATATCCTCTATCCTATCCTATCCTCTGTTGTATCCTATTTTCTATCCTATCGTATCCTCTATCCTATCCTATCCTCTAGCCTATCCTATCCTCTATCCTATCCTATCCTCTAGCCTATCCTATCCTCTATCCTATCTTATCCTCTATCCTATCCTATCCTCAATCCTATCCTATCCTCTATCCTATCCAATCGTCTATCCTATCCTATCCTGAATGCTATTATGTATCCGATCCAATCCTCTATCTTATCCAATCCTCTATCACATAATATCCTGTATTCTATCCAATCCTCTATCCTATCCATTCCTCTATTCTGTAATATCCTCTATCCTATCCAATCCTCTATCCTATCCTCTATCCTATCCCATCCTCTATCCTATCCTATCCTCTATCCTATAATATCCTCTATCCTATCCTATCCTCTGTTGTATCCTATTTTCTATCCTATCCTATCCTCTATCCCATCCTATCCTCTATCCTATCCTATCCTCTATCCCATCCTATCCTCTATCCTATCCTATCCTCTATCCTATCGTATCCCTATGATATCCTATCCTCTATCCTATCCTATCGTCTATCCTATAATATCCTCTATCCTATCCTATCCTCTATCCTATCCAATCCCCTATCCTATCCTCAATCTTATCCTATCCTCTATCCTATAATATCCTCTATCCTATCCAATCCTCTATCCTATCCAATCCTCTATCCTATAATATCCTCTATACTATCCAATCCTCTATCCTGTCCTCTATCCTATCCTCTATACTATCCTCTATCCTATCCTCTATCCTATCCAATCGTCTATCCTATAATATCCTCTATCCTATCCTATCCTGAATGCTATTATGTATCCTATCCAATCCTCTATCTTATCCAATCCTCTATCCCATAATATCCTCTATTCTATCCAATCCTCTATCCTATCCATTCCTCTATCCTGTAATATCCTCTATCCTCTTCTATCCTGAATGCTATTATGTATCCTATCCAATCCTCTATCTTATCCAATCCTCTATCCCATAATATCCTCTATCCTATCCTATCCTCTATCCTATAATATCATATATCCTATCCTATCCTATATCCTATCCTATCCTCTATCCTATCCTATCCTCTATCCTATCCTATCCTCTAGCCTATCCTATCCTCTATCCTATCTTATCCTCTATCCTATCCTATCCTCAATCCTATCCTATCCTCTATCCTATCCAATCGTCTATCCTATAATATCCTCTATCCTATCCTATCCTGAATGCTATTATGTATCCTATCCAATCCTCTATCTTATCCAATCCTCTATCCCATAATATCCTCTATTCTATCCAATCCTCTATCCTATCCATTCCTCTATTCTATAATATCCTCTATCCTATCCAATCCTCTATCCTATCCGATATCCTATCCCATCCTCTATCCTATCCTATCCTTTATCCTATAATATCCTCTATCCTATCCTATCCTCTGTTGTATCCTATTTTCTATCCTATCGTATCCTCTATCCTATCCTATCCTCTAGCCTATCCTATCCTCTATCCTATCCTATCCTCTATCCGATCCTATCCTCAATCCTATCCTATCCTCTATCCTATCCAATCGTCTATCCTATAATATCCTCTATCCTATCCTATCCTGAATGCTATTATGTATCCGATCCAATCCTCTATCTTATCCAATCCTCTATCCCATAATATCCTCTATTCTATCCAATCCTCTATCCTATCCATTCCTCTATTCTGTAATATCCTCTATCCTATCCAATCCTCTATCCTATCCTCTATCCTATCCCTTCCTCTATCCTATCATATCCTTTATCCTATGATATCCACTATCCTATCCTATCCTCTGTTGTATCCTATTTTCTATCCTATCGTATCCTCTATCCTATCCTATCCTCTAGCCTATCCTATCCTCTATCCTATCCTATCCTCTATCCGATCCTATCCTCAATCCTATCCTATCCTCTATCCTATCCAATCGTCTATCCTATAATATCCTCTATCCTATCCTATCCTGAATGCTATTATGTATCCGATCCAATCCTCTATCTTATCCTATCCTCTATCCTATAATATCCTCTATCCTATCCAATCCTCTATCCTATCCAATCCTCTATCCTATAATATCCTCTATACTATCCAATCCTCTATCCTGTCCTCTATCCTATCCAAACGTCTATCCTATAATATCCTCTATCCTATCCTATCCTGAATGCTATTATGTATCCTATCCAATCCTCTATCTTATCCAATCCTCTATCCCATAATATCCTCTATTCTATCCAATCCTCTATCCTATCCATTCCTCTATTCTATAATATCCTCTATCCTATCCAATCCTCTATCCTATCCTCTATCCTATCCCATCCTCTATCCTATCCTATCCTTTATCCTATAATATCCTCTATCCTATCCTATCCTCTGTTGTATCCTATTTTCTATCCTATCGTATCCTCTATCCTATCCTATCCTCTAGCCTATCCTATCCTCTATCCTATCCTATCCTCTAGCCTATCCTATCCTCTATCCTATCTTATCCTCTATCCTATCCTATCCTCAATCCTATCCTATCCTCTATCCTATCAATCGTCTATCCTATCCTATCCTGAATGCTATTATGTATCCGATCCAATCCTCTATCTTATCCAATCCTCTATCACATAATATCCTGTATTCTATCCAATCCTCTATCCTATCCATTCCTCTATTCTGTAATATCCTCTATCCTATCCAATCCTCTATCCTATCCTCTATCCTATCCCATCCTCTATCCTATCCTATCCTCTATCCTATAATATCCTCTATCCTATCCTATCCTCCATCCTATCCAATCCCCTATCCTATCCTCAATCTTATCCTATCCTCTATCCTATAATATCCTCTATCCTATCCAATCCTCTATCCTATCCAATCCTCTATCCTATAATATCCTCTATACTATCCAATCCTCTATCCTGTCCTCTATCCTATCCTCTATACTATCCTCTATCCTATCCTCTATCCTATCCAATCGTCTATCCTATAATATCCTCTATCCTATCCTATCCTGAATGCTATTATGTATCCTATCCAATCCTCTATCTTATCCAATCCTCTATCCCATAATATCCTCTATTCTATCCAATCCTCTATCCTATCCATTCCTCTATCCTGTAATATCCTCTATCCTCTTCTATCCTGAATGCTATTATGTATCCTATCCAATCCTCTATCTTATCCAATCCTCTATCCCATAATATCCTCTATTCTATCCAATCCTCTATCCTATCGTATCCTCTCTCCTGTCCTATCATCTATCCTATCCTATCCTCTATCCTATCCTATCCTCTATCCTATCGTATCCTCTAGCCTATCCTATCCTCTATCCTATCCTACCGTTTGTCCTATCCTATCCTCTATCATATCCTATCATCTATCCTATCCTATCCTCTATCCTATCCAATCCCCTATCCTATCCTCAATCTTATCCTATCCTCTATCCTATAATATCCTCTATCCTATCCAATCCTCTATCCTATAATATCCTCTATACTATCCAATCCTCTATCCTGTCCTCTATCCTATCCTCTATACTATCCTCTATCCTATCCTCTATCTTATCCAATCCTCTATCCCATAATATCCTCTATTCTATCCAATCCTCTATCCTATCCTCTATCCTATCCCATCCTGTATCCTATCCTATCCTCTATCCTATAATATCCTCCATCCTATCCTATCCTCTGTTGTATCCTATTTTCTATCCTATCCTATCCTCTATCCTATCCTGTCCTCTATCCTATCCTATCCTCTATCCTATCGTATCCCTATGATATCCTATCCTCTATCCTATCCTATCCTCTATCCTATCCAATCCCCTATCCTATCCTCAATCTTATCCTATCCTCTATCCTATAATATCCTCTATCCTATGCAATACTCTATCCTATCCTATCCTCTATCCTATCCTATCCTCTATCCTATCGTATCCTCTTTCCTATCCTATCCTCTATCCTATTCTATCCTCTATCCTATCCTATCCTCTATCCTATTGTATCCTCTATCCTATCCCATCCTCTATCCTATCCTATCCTATCCTCTATCCTATCCTATCCTCTATCCTATCCTATCCTCTATCCTATCCTATCCTCTATCCTATCCTATCCTCTATCCTATCCTATCCTCTATCCTATCCTATCCTCTATCCTATCCTATCCTCTATCCTATCCTATCCTCTATCCTATCCTATCCTCTATCCTATCCTATCCTCTATCCTATCCTATCCTCTATCCTATCCTATCCTCTATCCTATCCTATCCTCTATCCTATCCTATCCTCTATCCTATCCTATCCTCTATCCTATCCTATCATCTATTGTGACGTGGCATATTTGTCCACGTCCCGCTGATCAAGGTCGAAAGACCGGGCCACCCTTTGGCAGCACCGCGGCAACAACGGCTGCCGTGATCGATCTCCCTGGGAGCACCCGAGACCCCAGATCGAGAAATTGACGCGGTTTAAACGCCGCGCCACTTGGCGCGACGAGAAGTTGCAGGACCGTGGCCGGGTCCCTGGGGGGCCCGGATACTTTTCACTTCTCCCAGGAGCGCGGAAAATCCGGATAGGAACGCTGAGGGGCCGGCTACAAAGGACGCCCGCAAGGATACATCGAGGACGACACCGAGCCCGGGTTTGCCAACCCGGAGGCGCCGCCGAGGAATTACGGATCAGAGAAGGCCTTCGTCTCGACCTCGTCGTCGCCTCGCCCGGAAAAATTGAAGAGGATCCGTGAAGGGATAGGCCCGAGGTCTTCCTCAGCGGGAGTTAGCCAATCGACGCGTGTCATCGGAAGAGCGCTAACCAATAAGTTTGTTGCCGGAAGCCCTGGACCGCTAGGTGCGGCCCTGCCGCGTGCGAGCGAGTAATAGGTCCGAGCGTCGCGCGGGAGCGGGAAAAATGAGGAAAGTGGGGGACGCCTCGCTTCCGCGTTTGCGAGGCTTCGCGAAATGGGTCACTGTGCCGCCAGATCTAGTCGGGTTTAGACTGTTTACCATTGCCTAAGAAAGTCAGTTTTGTACGACCTATTGCTGCCGGAAGGACGTGGTAACGCTGCAGACCACCGAGCGAGCGACACAGCTTATTAACCACGCTGCCGGGTGGTAAGTGCCGACTAGGCTTTTCGTGTCCTTATTATTTTCGCGTTGGCTCGGTAAGCGTTTTGCGAATCGGCCGGACTTCCCGTCGAAATAAAGACGGAATCTCGCCCGCCGGAAATCGCGGTTCGAGGGAATTCGCGAAGGGGGTGAGACCGTCCGTCGGTCATCGGGCGAGAGATTCGTTCCGATACCGACCTTTGGCGATATTTGCGAATCTGGGGGTGTCCCACGGTGGGACGACGCGACGTAGGCCGTACCGCCGTTTCCGGCTGTTTCCGACGGTCACAGTCTTTAGAACTTTGCTGCCGCGTATTCTATCGGAATCCGGTCGCTTCTCGACCGGCTAACGGCCACTCGTAGCTGCCGTACATCGCGCCCACGATCGGATTCGACGCGTAGGAGAGTAGAGTCGGGAGAAATAAGCGCGAGCGACCGTCCAACTGTCGAACTATTGTACTATACCGCGCGGGCTTCGTTTCCATCGCTGCCGGGTCGCCCCGGCAGCCTTCTGTAATCAGCAAGATTAATAAATGTAAAGTCGAAGCCCATTCTCGTCTATCTTTCTTTCGTGCGAAACCTTTCCGCCGCGGGAAACGTCCCGCATTCCTTCCGCGTAGTACCCTGGCCCGGACTGCCGCTATTCAGGCCCTCGCGCGGTCCTCGTAGGTTCGGCAGAATAATTAGCGTCTCGCGTAATCTTCGAAATTGTTCGTGTGACACTTGCGAGTGTCTGGCGCCCGTTTCGAGTCCCGAACCTGGTAAAGTCTTCCGTCGGGGAACACGCCGAACCTACGGGATACCGTTTGGCACCGGGCGAAACACGTTCCGCGCGGCCGAACGTGCCTAACCCGTCGTGGCCCCGGTTTTCGTCCGTCGGACGGGTCGGAAAACGCGGGACCCGTGACACTATCCTATCCTATCCTCAATCCTATCCTATCCCCTATCCTATCCTATCCTCTATCCTATTTCACTCCTCTATGCTATCCAATCCCCTATCCTATCCTGAATCCTATCCTATCCCGTATCCTATCCTATCCTATTCTATCCTCTATCCTATACTACCTTTTGTCCTATCCTATCCTCTATCCTATCCTATCCTCTATCCTATAATATCATATATCCTACCCTATCCTCTATCCTATCCTATCCTCTATCCTATAATATCATATATCCTATCCTATCATCTATCCTATCCTATCCTCTATCCTATAATATCATATATCCTATCCTATCCTCTATCCGATCCTATCCTCTATCCGATCCTATCCTCTAGCCTATCCTATCCTCTATCCTATCCTATCCTCTATCCGATCCTATCCTCAATCCTATCCTATCATATCCTCTATCCTATCCAATCGTCTATCCTATAATATCCTCTATCCTATCCTATCCTGAATGCTATTATGTATCCTATCCAATCCTCTATCTTATCCAATCCTCTATCCCATAATATCCTCTATTCTATCCAATCCTCTATCCTATCCATTCCTCTATTCTGTAATATCCTCTATCCTATCCAATCCTCTATCCTATCCTATCCCCTATCGTATCCTATCCTCTATCCTATTCCAATCCTGTATCCTATCCAATCCCCTATCCGATCCTCAATCCTATCCTATCCTCTATCTTATAATATCCTCTATCCTATCCAATCCTCTATCCAATCCTCTATCCTATCCTCTATCCTATCCTATCCTCAATCCTATCCTATCCTCTATCCTATCCTACCGTTTGTCCTATATTATCTTCTAGCCTATCCTATCCTCTATCCTATCCTACCGTTTGTCCTATCATATCCTCTATTCTATCCTATCCTCTATCCTATCGTATCCTCTATCCTATCCTATCCTATCCTCTATCCTATCCTATCCCCTATCCTATCCTCTATCCTATCCTATAGTCTACCCTATAATATCCTCTATCCTAACCTATCCTCTATCCTATAATATCCTCTATCCTATCCTATCCAATCCCCTATCCTATCCTCTATCCTATCCTATCCTGTATCGTATCCTATCCTCTATCCTATCCTATCCTGTATCGTATAATATGCTCTATCGTATCCTATCCTCTATCCTATCCAATCCCCTATCCTATCCTCTATCCTATCCTATAGTCTACCCTATAATATCCTCTATCCTAACCTATCCTCTATCCTATAATATCCTCTATCCTATCCTATCCAATCCCCTATCCTATCCTCTATCCTATCCTATCCTGTATCGTATCCTATCCTCTATCCTATCTTCTATCCTATCCTCTATCCTATCCCGTCCTCAATCCTATTCTGTATCCTATCCAATCCTCTATCCTACCCAATCATCTATCCTATCCTCAATCCTATCCTATCCTCTATCCTATCCACTATCCTATCCTATCCTATATCCTCTAATATCCTCTATCCTAACCAATCCTCTATCCCATCCTATCCTCTATTCTATCCTATCCTCTATCCTATCCTATCATCTATCCTATCCTATCCTCTATCCTATCCTATCCTCTATCCTATAATATCCTCTATTCTATCCAATCCTCTATCCTATCCTCTATCCTATCCTCTATCCCATCCAATCCCCTATCCTATCCTCCATCCTATAATATCCTCTATCCCATCCAATCCCCTATCCTATCCTCCATCCTATAATATCCTCTATCCTATCCAATCCTCTATCCTATCCTATTATCTATCCTATCCTATCCTCTTTCCTATCCTATCCTCTATCCTATTCTATCCTCTATCCTATCCTATCCTCTATCCTATCCAATGCTCTATCCTATCCAATCCCCTATCCTATCCTCAATACTATCCCATCCTCTATCCTATCCTATGCTCTGTCGTATCCTATTTTCTATCCTATCCTATCCTCTATCCTATCCTATCCTGAATCCTATCCAATCCCCTATCCTATCCTATCCTATCCTAACATCTAGACTATCCTATCCTCTATCCTATCCTATCGTCTATCCTATAATATCCACTATCTAATCCTCTATCCTATCCTATCATCTATCCTATCGTATCCTCTGTCCTTTCCCATCCTCTAACTTATCCTATCATCTATCCTATCCTATCCTATATCCTATCCTATCCACTATCCTATCGTATTCTCTATCCTATCCTATCCTCTATCATATCCTATCGTCTATCCTATAATATCCTCTATCTAATCCTCTATCCAATCCTATCCTCTATCCTATCGTATCCTCTGTCCTTTCCCATCCTCTAACGTATCCTATCATCTATCCTATCCTATCCTATATCCTATAATATCCTGTATCCTATCCTATACTCTATCCTATCCTATCCTCTGTCCTATCCTATCCTCTATCCTATCCTATCCTATATCCTATCGTATCCTCTATCCTATCCCATCCTCTATCCTATCCTATCCTCTATCCTATCCAATCGTCTATCCTATAATATCCTCTATCCTATCCTATCCTCTATCCTGTAATATCATATATCCTATCCTATCCTCTATCCTATCCTATCCTCTATCCTATAATATCATATATCCTATCCTATCCTCTATCCTATAATATCATATATTCTATCCTATCCTCTATCCTATCCTATCCTCTATCCTATCCTATCCTCTATCCTATAATATCATATATCCTATCCTATTCTCTATCCTATCCTATCCACTATCCTCTCCTATCCTCTATCCTATCCTATCCTCTATCCTATCCTATCCTCCATCCTATAATATCCTCTATCCTATCCAATCCTCTTTCCTATCCTATCCTCTATCCTATTCTATCCTCTATCCTATCCTATCCTCTATCCTATCCTATGCTCTATCCTATCCTATGCTCTATCCTATCCAATCCCCTATCCTATCCTCAATACTATCCCATCCTCTATCCTATCCTATCATCTATCCTATCCTACCGTTTGTCCTATCCTATCCTCTATCCTATCCTATCCTCTATCCTATCGTACCCTCTATCCTATCCTATCCTCCATAGTATCCTATCCTCCATGGTATCCTATCCTCTATCCTATCCTCTATCCTATCCTATCCTGAATCCTATCCAATCCCCTATCCTATCCTATCCTATCCTAACCTCTAGACTATCCTATCCTCTATCCTATCCTATCGTCTATCCTATAATATCCTCTATCTAATCCTCTATCCTATCGTATCCTCTGTCCTTTCCCATCCTCTAACTTATCCTATCATCTATCCTATCCTATCCTATATCCTGTAATATCCTGTATCCTATCCTATACTCTATCCTATCCTATCCTCTGTCCTATCCTATCCTCTATCCTATCCAATCCTCTATCCTATCGTATCCTCTATCCTATCCCATCCTGTATCCCATCCTATCCTCTATCCTATCCAATCGTCTATCCTATAATATCCTCTATCCTATCCTATCCTCTATCCTATAATATCATATATCCTATCCTATCCTCTATCCTATCCTATCCTCTACCCTATAATATCATATATCCTATCCTATCCTCTATCCTATCCTATCCTCTATCCTATAATATCATATATCCAATCCTATCCTCTATCCTATCCTATCCTCTATCCTATCCTATCCTCTATCCTATAATATCATATATCCAATCCTATTCTCTATCCTATAATATCCTCTATCCTATCCTATCCAATCCCCTATCCTATCCTCTATCCTATCCTATCCTGTATCCTATCGTATCCTCTATCCTATCCTATCCTCTATCCTATCCTATCCTCTTTCCTATCCTATCCTCTATCCTATTCTATCCTCTATCCTATCCTATCCTCTATCCTATCCAATGCTCTATCCTATCCAATCCCCTATCCTATCCTCAATACTATCCCATCCTCTATCCTATCCTATGCTCTGTCGTATCCTATTTTCTATCCTATCCTATCCTCTATCCTATCCTATCCTGAATCCTATCCAATCCCCTATCCTATCCTATCCTATCCTAACATCTAGACTATCCTATCCTCTATCCTATCCTATCGTCTATCCTATAATATCCACTATCTAATCCTCTATCCTATCCTATCATCTATCCTATCGTATCCTCTGTCCTTTCCCATCCTCTAACTTATCCTATCATCTATCCTATCCTATCCTATATCCTATCCTATCCACTATCCTATCGTATTCTCTATCCTATCCTATCCTCTATCATATCCTATCGTCTATCCTATAATATCCTCTATCTAATCCTCTATCCAATCCTATCCTCTATCCTATCGTATCCTCTGTCCTTTCCCATCCTCTAACGTATCCTATCATATATCCTATCCTATCCTATATCCTATAATATCCTGTATCCTATCCTATACTCTATCCTATCCTATCCTCTGTCCTATCCTATCCTCTATCCTATCCTATCCTATATCCTATCGTATCCTCTATCCTATCCCATCCTCTATCCTATCCTATCCTCTATCCTATCCAATCGTCTATCCTATAATATCCTCTATCCTATCCTATCCTCTATCCTATAATATCATATATCCTATCCTATCCTCTATCCTATCCTATCCTCTATCCTATCCTATCCTCTATCCTATAATATCATATATCCTATCCTATCCTCTATCCTATAATATCATATATTCTATCCTATCCTCTATCCTATCCTATCCTCTATCCTATCCTATCCTCTATCCTATAATATCATATATCCTATCCTATTCTCTATCCTATCCTATCCACTATCCTCTCCTATCCTCTATCCTATCCTATCCTCTATCCTATCCTATCCTCCATCCTATAATATCCTCTATCCTATCCAATCCTCTTTCCTATCCTATCCTCTATCCTATTCTATCCTCTATCCTATCCTATCCTCTATCCTATCCTATGCTCTATCCTATCCTATGCTCTATCCTATCCAATCCCCTACCCTATCCTCAATACTATCCCATCCTCTATCCTATCCTATCATCTATCCTATCCTACCGTTTGTCCTATCCTATCCTCTATCCTATCCTATCCTCTATCCTATCGTACCCTCTATCCTATCCTATCCTCTATCCTATCGTACCCTCTATCCTATCCTATCCTCCATAGTATCCTATCCTCCATGGTATCCTATCCTCTATCCTATCCTCTATCCTATCCTATCCTGAATCCTATCCAATCCCCTATCCTATCCTATCCTATCCTAACCTCTAGACTATCCTATCCTCTATCCTATCCTATCCTGAATCCTATCCAATCCCCTATCCTATCCTATCCTATCCTAACCTCTAGACTATCCTATCCTCTATCCTATCCTATCGTCTATCCTATAATATCCTCTATCTAATCCTCTATCCTATCGTATCCTCTGTCCTTTCCCATCCTCTAACTTATCCTATCATCTATCCTATCCTATCCTATATCCTGTAATATCCTGTATCCTATCCTATACTCTATCCTATCCTATCCTCTGTCCTATCCTATCCTCTATCCTATCCTATCCTCTATCCTATCGTATCCTCTATCCTATCCCATCCTGTATCCCATCCTATCCTCTATCCTATCCAATCGTCTATCCTATAATATCCTCTATCCTATCCTATCCTCTATCCTATAATATCATATATCCTATCCTATCCTCTATCCTATCCTATCCTCTATCCTATAATATCATATATCCTATCCTATCCTCTATCCTATCCTATCCTCTATCCTATAATATCATATATCCTATCCTATCCTCTATCCTATCCTATCCTCTATCCTATAATATCATATATCCAATCCTATTCTCTATCCTATAATATCCTCTATCCTATCCTATCCAATCCCCTATCCTATCCTCTATCCTATCCTATCCTGTATCCTATCGTATCCTCTATCCTATCCTATCCTCTATCCTATCCTATCCTCTATCCTATCCTATCCTCTATCCTATCGTATCCTCTATCCTATCCCATCCTCTATCCTATCCTATCCTCTATCCTATCCAATCGTCTATCCTATAATATCCTCTATCCTATCCTATCCTCTATCCTATAATATCATATATCCTATCCTATCCTCTATCCTATCCTATCCTCTATCCTATAATATCATATATCCAATCCTATTCTCTATCCTATAATATCCTCTATCCTATCCTATCCAATCCCCTATCCTATCCTCTATCCTATCCTATCCTGTATCCTATCGTATCCTCTATCCTATCCTATCCTCTATCCTATCCCATCCTCTATCCTATCGTATCCTCTAGCCTATCCTATCCTCTATCCTATCCTCCCGTTTGTCCTATCCTATCCTCTATCCTATCCTATCCTCTATCCTATCGTATCCTCTATCCTATCGTATCCTCTATCCTATCCCATCCTCTAACGTATCCTATCATCTATCCTATCCTATCCTATATCCTATAATATCCTGTATCCTATCCTATACTCAATCCTATCCTATCCTCTATCCTATCCTATCCTCAATCCTATCCTATCCCCTATCGTATCCTATCCTCTATCCTATTCCAATCCTGTATCCTATCCAATCCCCTATCCTATCCTCAATCCTATCCTATCCTCTATCTTATAATATCCTCTATCCTATCCAATCCTCTATCCTATCCTCTATCCTATCATCCATCCTATATTATCCACTATCCTATCCTATCCTCTAACCTATCCTATCCTCTATCCTATCCTATCGTCTATAATATCGTATCCTCTATCATATCCTATCCTCTTTCCAATAATATCATGTATACTATGCTATTCTCTATCCTATCCTATCCTCTATCCTATCCTATCGTCTATCCTATAATATCTTCTATCCTATCCTATCCTCTACCCTAAAATATCCTCTATACGATCCAATCCTCTATCCTGTCCTCTATCCTATCCTCTATACTATCCTCTATCCTATCCTCTATCCTATCATCCATCCTATATTATCCACTATCCTATCCTATCCTATCCTCTAAGCTATCCTATCCTCTATCCTATCCTATCGTCCATAATATCGTATCCTCTATCATATCCTATCCTCTATCCATTAATATCATGTATACTATGCTATTCTCTATCCTATCCTATCCTCTATCCTATCCTATCGTCTATCCTATAATATCCTCTATCCTATCCTATCCTCTATCCTATAATATCCTCTATCCTATCCTATACTCTATCCCATAATATCCTGTATCGTATCCTATCCTCTATCCTATCTTCTATCCTATCCGCTATCCTATCCCGTCCTCAATCCTATCCTGTATCCTATCCAACCCTCTATCCTATCCAATCCTCTATCCTATCCTCTATCCTATCCTATCCTCAATCCTATCCTATCCTCTATCCTATCCTAACGTTTGTCCTATCCTATCTTCTAGCCTATCCTATCCTCTATCCTATCCTACCGATTGTCCTATCATATCCTCTATTCTATCCTATCCTCTATCCTATCGTATCCTCTATCCTATCCTATCCTCTATCCTATCCTATCGTCTATCCTATAATATTCTCTATCCTATCCAATCCTCCATCCTATCCAATCCCCTATCCTATCCTCATTCTTATCCTATCCTCCATCCTATAATATCCTCTATCCTATCCAATCGTCTATCCTATAATATCCTCTATCCTATCCTATCCTCTATCCTATCCTATCATCTATCCTATCCTATCCTCTATCCTATCCTATCCTCTATCCTATAATATCCTCCATTCTATCCAATTCTCTATCCTATTCTCTATCCTAACCTCTATCCCATCCATTAACCTATCCTATACTCCATCCTATAATATCCTCTATCCTATCCAATCCTCTATCCTATCCTATCCTCTATCCTACCCTATCCTCTTTCCTATCCTATCCTCTGTCCTATTCTATCCTATTCTATCCTCTATCCTATCCTCTATCCTATCCTATGCTCCATCCTATCCAGTCCCCTATCCTATCCTCAATACTATCCCATCCTCTATCCTATCCTATCCTCTATCCTATAATATCTTCTATCCTATCCAATCCTCTATCCTATCCTATCCTCTATCCTATCCAATCGTCTATCCTATAATATCCTCTATCCTATCCTATCCTGAATGCTATCCTCTATCCTATCCAATCCTTTATCCTATCCAATCCTCTATTCTATGATATCCTCTATCCTATCCTCTATCCTATCCTCCATCCTATACTCTATCCTATCCTCTATCCTATCATATCCTCAATGCATTCCTGTATCCTATCCAATCCTCTATCCTATCCTATCCTCTATGCTATAATATCATATAGCGTATCCTATTCTCTATCCTATCCATTCCTCTATCCTATCCTCTATCCTATCCTCTATCCCATCCAATCCCCTATCCTATCCTCCATCCTATAATATCCTCTATCCTATCCAACCCTCTATCCTATCCTATCCTCTATACTACCCTATCCTCTTTCCTATCCTATCCTCTATCCTATTCTATCCTATTCTATCCTCTATCCTATCCTCTATCCTATCCTATGCTCCATCCTATCCAGTCCCCTATCCTATCCTCAATACTATCCCATCATCTATCCTATCCTATCCTCTATCCTATAATATCTTCTATCCTATCCAATCCTCTATCCTATCCTATCCTCTATCCTATCATATCCTCAATGCATTCCTGTATCCTATCCAATCCCCTATCCTATCCTATCCTCTATGCTATAATATCATATATCGTATCCTATTCTCTATCCTATCCTATCCTCTATCCTATCCTATCCTCTATCATATAATATCCTCTATCCTATCCTATACTCTATCCAATCCAATCCTCTATCATATCCTATCCTCCATAGTATCCTATCCTCTATCCTATCCTATCCTCTATCATATCCTATCCTCTATCCTATCCTATCATATCCTATCCTCCAGCATAACCTATCCTCTATCCTATCCTATACTCTATGATAAAATATCCTCTATCCTATCCAATCCTCTATCCTATCCTCTATCCTATCCTATCCTCCATCCTATCCAATCCCCTATCCTATCCTCAATCTTATCCTATCCTCCATCCTATAATATCCTCTATCCTATCCAATCCAATCCCCTATCCTATTCTCTATCCTATCCTATCCTCTATCCTATCCTGTCCTGTATCCTATCCTATCCCCTATCCTATCCTATCCTCTAGCCTATCCTATTCTCTATCCTATCCTACCGTTTGTCCTATCCTATCCTCTAGCCTATCCTATCCTCTATCCTACCCTACCGTTTGTCCTATCATATCCTCTATTCTATCCTATCCTCTATCCTATCGTATCCTCTATCCTATCCTATCCTCTATCCTATCCTATCGTCTATCCTATAATATCCTCTATCCTTTCCTATCCTCCATCCTATCCAATCCCCTATCCTATCCTCAATCTTATCATATCCTCCATCCTATAATATCCTCTATCCTATCCAATCCTCTATCCTATCCGATCCTCTATTCTATCCTATCCTCTATCCTATCCTATCATCTATCCTATCCTATCCTCTATCCTATAATATCCTATATTCTATCCATTCCTCTATCCTATCCTCTATCCCATCCAATCCCCTATCCTATCCTCCATCCTATAATATCCTCTATCCTATCCAATCCTCTTTCCTATCCTATCCTCTATCCTACCCTATCCTCTATCCTATTCTATCCTATTCTATCCTCTATCCTATCCTCTATCCTCTCCTATGCTCCATCCTATCCAGTCCCCTATCCTATCCTCAATACTATCCCGTCCCCTATTATATCCTATCCTCTATCCTATAATATCTTCTATCCTATCCAATCCTCTATCCTATCCTCTATCCTATCCTCTATCCTATCCAATCCTCTATCCTATCCTATCCTCTATCCTATCCAATCCTCTATCCTATCCTATCCTCTATCCTATTGTATCGTCTATCCTATCCAATCGTCTATCATATAATATCCTTTATCCTATCCTATCCTGAATGCTATCCTCTATCCTATCCAATCCTTTATCCTATCCAATCCTCTATTCTATGATATCCTCTATCCTATCCAATCCTCTATCCTATCCTGTATCCTATCCACCATCCTATACTCTATCCTATCCTCTATCGTATCATATCCTCAATGCATTCCTGTATCCTATCCAATCCTCTATCCTATCCTATCCTCTATCCTATCCTATCCTCTATTCTATCCTATAATCTAACCTATAATATGCTCTATCGTATCCTATCCTCTATCCTATCCAATCCTCTATCCTATAATATCCTCTATCCTATCCTATCTAATCCCCTATCCTACCCTCTATCCTATCCTATCCTGTATCGTATCCTATCCTCTATCCTATTGTATCCTCCATCCTATCCCCTATCCTTTCGAATCCTATATCCTCTAATATCCTCTATCCTGTCCTATACTCTACCCTATCCTATCCTCTGTCCTATCCTGTCCTCTATCCTATCCTGTCCTCTATCCTATCCTATCCCCTATCCTATCCTATCCTATAGCCTATCTTATCCTCTATCCTATCCTGCCGTTTGTCCTATCCTACCGTTTGTCCTATCCTATCCTCTAGCCTATCCTATCCTCTACCCTATCCTACCCTCTATCCTATCCTATCGTCTATCCTATAATATCCTCTATCCTATCCTATCCTCCATCCTATCCAATCCCCTATCCTATCCTCAATCTTATCCTATCCTCCATTCTATAATATCCTCTATCCTATCCAATCCTCTATCCTATCCTATCCTCTATCCTATCCTATCCTCTATCCTATCCTATCATCTATCCTATCCTATCCTCTATCCTATCCTATCCTCTATCCTATAATATCCTCCATTCTATCCAATTCTCTATCCTATTCTCTATCCTAACCTCTATCCCATCCATTAACCTATCCTATACTCCATCCTATAATATCCTCTATCCTATCCAATCCTCTATCCTATCCTATCCTCTATCCTACCCTATCCTCTTTCCTATCCTATCCTCTGTCCTATTCTATCCTATTCTATCCTCTATCCTATCCTCTATCCTATCCTATGCTCCATCCTATCCAGTCCCCTATCCTATCCTCAATACTATCCCATCCTCTATCCTATCCTATCCTCTATCCTATAATATCTTCTATCCTATCCAATCCTCTATCCTATCCTATCCTCTATCCTATCCAATCGTCTATCCCATAATATCCTCTATCCTATCCTATCCTGAATGCTATCCTCTATCCTATCCAATCCTTTATCCTATCCAATCCTCTATTCTATGATATCCTCTATCCTATCCTCTATCCTATCCTCCATCCTATACTCTATCCTATCCTCTATCCTATCATATCCTCAATGCATTCCTGTATCCTATCCAATCCTCTATCCTATCCTATCCTCTATGCTATAATATCATATAGCGTATCCTATTCTCTATCCTATCCATTCCTCTATCCTATCCTCTATCCTATCCTCTATCCCATCCAATCCCCTATCCTATCCTCCATCCTATAATATCCTCTATCCTATCCAACCCTCTATCCTATCCTATCCTCTATACTACCCTATCCTCTTTCCTATCCTATCCTCTATCCTATTCTATCCTATTCTATCCTCTATCCTATCCTCTATCCTATCCTATGCTCCATCCTATCCAGTCCCCTATCCTATCCTCAATACTATCCCATCATCTATCCTATCCTATCCTCTATCCTATAATATCTTCTATCCTATCCAATCCTCTATCCTATCCTATCCTCTATCCTATCATATCCTCAATGCATTCCTGTATCCTATCCAATCCCCTATCCTATCCTATCCTCTATGCTATAATATCATATATCGTATCCTATTCTCTATCCTATCCTATCCTCTATCCTATCCTATCCTCTATCATATAATATCCTCTATCCTATCCTATACTCTATCCAATCCAATCCTCTATCATATCCTATCCTCCATAGTATCCTATCCTCTATCCTATCCTATCCTCTATCATATCCTATCCTCTATCCTATCCTATCATATCCTATCCTCCAGCATAACCTATCCTCTATCCTATCCTATACTCTATGATAAAATATCCTCTATCCTATCCAATCCTCTATCCTATCCTCTATCCTATCCTATCCTCCATCCTATCCAATCCCCTATCCTATCCTCAATCTTATCCTATCCTCCATCCTATAATATCCTCTATCCTATCCAATCCAATCCCCTATCCTATTCTCTATCCTATCCTATCCTCTATCCTATCCTGTCCTGTATCCTATCCTATCCCCTATCCTATCCTATCCTCTAGCCTATCCTATTCTCTATCCTATCCTACCGTTTGTCCTATCCTATCCTCTAGCCTATCCTATCCTCTATCCTACCCTACCGTTTGTCCTATCATATCCTCTATTCTATCCTATCCTCTATCCTATCGTATCCTCTATCCTATCCTATCCTCTATCCTATCCTATCGTCTATCCTATAATATCCTCTATCCTTTCCTATCCTCCATCCTATCCAATCCCCTATCCTATCCTCAATCTTATCATATCCTCCATCCTATAATATCCTCTATCCTATCCAATCCTCTATCCTATCCGATCCTCTATTCTATCCTATCCTCTATCCTATCCTATCATCTATCCTATCCTATCCTCTATCCTATAATATCCTATATTCTATCCATTCCTCTATCCTATCCTCTATCCCATCCAATCCCCTATCCTATCCTCCATCCTATAATATCCTCTATCCTATCCAATCCTCTTTCCTATCCTATCCTCTATCCTACCCTATCCTCTATCCTATTCTATCCTATTCTATCCTCTATCCTATCCTCTATCCTCTCCTATGCTCCATCCTATCCAGTCCCCTATCCTATCCTCAATACTATCCCGTCCCCTATTATATCCTATCCTCTATCCTATAATATCTTCTATCCTATCCAATCCTCTATCCTATCCTCTATCCTATCCTCTATCCTATCCAATCCTCTATCCTATCCTATCCTCTATCCTATCCAATCCTCTATCCTATCCTATCCTCTATCCTATTGTATCGTCTATCCTATCCAATCGTCTATCATATAATATCCTCTATCCTATCCTATCCTGAATGCTATCCTCTATCCTATCCAATCCTTTATCCTATCCAATCCTCTATTCTATGATATCCTCTATCCTATCCAATCCTCTATCCTATCCTGTATCCTATCCACCATCCTATACTCTATCCTATCCTCTATCGTATCATATCCTCAATGCATTCCTGTATCCTATCCAATCCTCTATCCTATCCTATCCTCTATCCTATCCTATCCTCTATTCTATCCTATAATCTAACCTATAATATGCTCTATCGTATCCTATCCTCTATCCTATCCAATCCTCTATCCTATAATATCCTCTATCCTATCCTATCCAATCCCCTATCCTACCCTCTATCCTATCCTATCCTGTATCGTATCCTATCCTCTATCCTATTGTATCCTCCATCCTATCCCCTATCCTTTCGAATCCTATATCCTCTAATATCCTCTATCCTGTCCTATACTCTACCCTATCCTATCCTCTGTCCTATCCTGTCCTCTATCCTATCCTGTCCTCTATCCTATCCTATCCCCTATCCTATCCTATCCTATAGCCTATCTTATCCTCTATCCTATCCTGCCGTTTGTCCTATCCTACCGTTTGTCCTATCCTATCCTCTAGCCTATCCTATCCTCTACCCTATCCTACCCTCTATCCTATCCTATCGTCTATCCTATAATATCCTCTATCCTATCCTATCCTGCATCCTATCCAATCCCCTATCCT
Source organism: Halictus rubicundus (assembly GCF_050948215.1). NCBI lineage: Eukaryota > Metazoa > Arthropoda > Insecta > Hymenoptera > Halictidae > Halictus > Halictus rubicundus. The sequence goes on from NW_027488649.1 coordinate 552,703, forward strand.
ATCCTCAATCTTATCCTATCCTCCATTCTATAATATCCTCTATCCTATCCAATCCTCTATCCTATCCTATCCTCTATCCTATCCTATCCTCTATCCTATCCTATCATCTATCCTATCCTATCCTCTATCCTATCCTATCATCTATCCTATCCAATCGTCTATCCTATAATATCCTCTATCCTATCCTATCCTGTAGCCTATCCTATCCTCTATCCTATCCTACCGTTTGTCCTATCCTATACTCTGTCCTATCCTATCCTCTATCCTATCGTATCCTCTATCCTATCCTATCCTCTATCCTATCCTATCGTCTATCCTATAATATCCTCTATCCTATCCTATCCTCCATCCTATCCAATCACCTATCCTATCCCCCATCCTATAATATCCTCTATCCTATCCAGTCCTCTATCCTATCCTATCCTCTATCCTATCCTTTCCTCTATCCTATCCTATCTTCTATCCTATCCTATCCTCTATCCTATCCTATCCTCTATCCTATCCTGTCCTCTATCCTATCCTATCTTCTATCCTATCCTATCCTCTATCCTATCCTATCCTCTATCCTATCATATCCTCTATCCTATCCTGTCCTCTATCCTATCCTATCTTCTATCCTATCCTATCCTCTATCCTATCAAATACCCTACCCTATCCTCTGTCCTATCCTATCCTCTATCCTATCCTATCCTCTATCCTATCCTATCCTCTATCCTATCCTATCCTCTATCCTATCCTATCTTCTATCCTATCCTATACTCTATCCTATCCTATCCTCTATCCTATCCTATCCTCTATCCTATCCTATCCTCTATCCTATCCTATCTTCTATCCTATCCTATCCTCTATCCTATCAAAACCCCTACCCTATCCTCTGTCCTATCCTATCCTCTATCCTATCCTATCCTCTATCCTCTATCCTATCCTATCCTCTATCCTATCCTCTATCCTCTATCCTATCCTATCCTCTATCCTATCTTATCCTCTATCCTATCCTATCCTGTATCCTATCCTATCCCCTATCCTATCCTCTATCCTATCCTATCATCTATCCTCTATCCTATCCTATCTTCTATCCTATCCTATCCTCTATCCTATCAAATCCCCTATCCTATCCTCTATCCTATCCTATCATCTATCCTCTATCCTATCCAATCCTCTATCCTATCCTATCCTCTATCCTATCCTATCCTCTATCCTCTCTACTGTCCTATCCTCTATCCTATCCTATCTTCTATCCTATCCTATACTCTATCCTATCCTATCCTCTATCCTATCCTATCCTCTATCCAATCCTATCCTCTATCCTATCCTATCTTCTATCCTATCCTATCCTCTATCCTATCCTATCCCCTATCCTATCCTCTATCCTATCCTATCATCTATCCTCTATCCTATCCTATCTTCTATCCTATCCTATCCTCTATCCTATCAAATCCCCTATCCTATCCTCTAACCTATCCTATCATCTATCCTCTATCCTATCCAATCCTCTATCCTATCCTATCCTCTATCCTATCAAATCCCCTATCCTATCCTCTGTCCTATCCTATCCTCTATCCTATCCAATCCTCTATCCTATAATATCCTCTATCCTATCCTATCCAATCCCCTATCCTACCCTCTATCCTATCCTATCCTGTATCGTATCCTATCCTCTATCCTATTGTATCCTCCATCCTATCCCCTATCCTTTCGAATCCTATATCCTCTAATATCCTCTATCCTGTCCTATACTCTATCCTATCCTATCCTCTGTCCTATCCTGTCCTCTATCCTATCCTGTCCTCTATCCTATCCTATCCCCTATCCTATCCTATCCTATAGCAAATCTTATCCTCTATCCTATCCTGCCGTTTGTCCTATCCTACCGTTTGTCCTATCCTATCCTCTAGCCTATCCTATCCTCTACCCTATCCTACCCTCTATCCTATCCTATCGTCTATCCTATAATATCCTCTATCCTATCCTATCCTCCATCCTATCCAATCCCCTATCCTATCCTCAATCTTATCCTATCCTCCATTCTATAATATCCTCTATCCTATCCAATCCTCTATCCTATCCTATCCTCTATCCTATCCTATCCTCTATCCTATCCTATCATCTATCCTATCCTATCCTCTATCCTATCCTATCATCTATCCTATCCAATCGTCTATCCTATAATATCCTCTATCCTATCCTATCCTGTAGCCTATCCTATCCTCTATCCTATCCTACCGTTTGTCCTATCCTATACTCTGTCCTATCCTATCCTCTATCCTATCGTATCCTCTATCCTATCCTATCCTCTATCCTATCCTATCGTCTATCCTATAATATCCTCTATCCTATCCTATCCTCCATCCTATCCAATCACCTATCCTATCCCCCATCCTATAATATCCTCTATCCTATCCAGTCCTCTATCCTATCCTATCCTCTATCCTATCCTATCCTCTATCCTATCCTATCTTCTATCCTATCCTATCCTCTATCCTATCCTATCCTCTATCCTATCCTGTCCTCTATCCTATCCTATCTTCTATCCTATCCTATCCTCTATCCTATCCTATCCTCTATCCTATCCAATCCTCTATCCTATCCTATCCTCTATCCTATTGTATCGTCTATCCTATCCAATCGTCTATCATATAATATCCTTTATCCTATCCTATCCTGAATGCTATCCTCTATCCTATCCAATCCTTTATCCTATCCAATCCTCTATTCTATGATATCCTCTATCCTATCCAATCCTCTATCCTATCCTGTATCCTATCCACCATCCTATACTCTATCCTATCCTCTATCGTATCATATCCTCAATGCATTCCTGTATCCTATCCAATCCTCTATCCTATCCTATCCTCTATCCTATCCTATCCTCTATTCTATCCTATAATCTAACCTATAATATGCTCTATCGTATCCTATCCTCTATCCTATCCTATCCTCTATCCTATCCTGTCCTCTATCCTATCCTATCTTCTATCCTATCCTATCCTCTATCCTATCCTATCCTCTATCCTATCCAATCCTCTATCCTATCCTATCCTCTATCCTATTGTATCGTCTATCCTATCCAATCGTCTATCATATAATATCCTTTATCCTATCCTATCCTGAATGCTATCCTCTATCCTATCCAATCCTTTATCCTATCCAATCCTCTATTCTATGATATCCTCTATCCTATCCAATCCTCTATCCTATCCTGTATCCTATCCACCATCCTATACTCTATCCTATCCTCTATCGTATCATATCCTCAATGCATTCCTGTATCCTATCCAATCCTCTATCCTATCCTATCCTCTATCCTATCCTATCATCTATCCTCTATCCTATCCTATCTTCTATCCTATCCTATCCTCTATCCTATCAAATCCCCTATCCTATCCTCTATCCTATCCTATCATCTATCCTCTATCCTATCCAATCCTCTATCCTATCCTATCCTCTATCCTATCCTATCCTCTATCCTCTCTACTGTCCTATCCTCTATCCTATCCTATCTTCTATCCTATCCTATACTCTATCCTATCCTATCCTCTATCCAATCCTATCCTCTATCCTATCCTATCTTCTATCCTATCCTATCCTCTATCCTATCCTATCCCCTATCCTATCCTCTATCCTATCCTATCATCTATCCTCTATCCTATCCTATCTTCTATCCTATCCTATCCTCTATCCTATCAAATCCCCTATCCTATCCTCTAACCTATCCTATCATCTATCCTCTATCCTATCCAATCCTCTATCCTATCCTATCCTCTATCCTATCAAATCCCCTATCCTATCCTCTGTCCTATCCTATCCTCTATCCTATCCAATCCTCTATCCTATAATATCCTCTATCCTATCCTATCCAATCCCCTATCCTACCCTCTATCCTATCCTATCCTGTATCGTATCCTATCCTCTATCCTATTGTATCCTCCATCCTATCCCCTATCCTTTCGAATCCTATATCCTCTAATATCCTCTATCCTGTCCTATACTCTATCCTATCCTATCCTCTGTCCTATCCTGTCCTCTATCCTATCCTGTCCTCTATCCTATCCTATCCCCTATCCTATCCTATCCTATAGCAAATCTTATCCTCTATCCTATCCTGCCGTTTGTCCTATCCTACCGTTTGTCCTATCCTATCCTCTAGCCTATCCTATCCTCTACCCTATCCTACCCTCTATCCTATCCTATCGTCTATCCTATAATATCCTCTATCCTATCCTATCCTCCATCCTATCCAATCCCCTATCCTATCCTCAATCTTATCCTATCCTCCATTCTATAATATCCTCTATCCTATCCAATCCTCTATCCTATCCTATCCTCTATCCTATCCTATCCTCTATCCTATCCTATCATCTATCCTATCCTATCCTCTATCCTATCCTATCATCTATCCTATCCAATCGTCTATCCTATAATATCCTCTATCCTATCCTATCCTGTAGCCTATCCTATCCTCTATCCTATCCTACCGTTTGTCCTATCCTATACTCTGTCCTATCCTATCCTCTATCCTATCGTATCCTCTATCCTATCCTATCCTCTATCCTATCCTATCGTCTATCCTATAATATCCTCTATCCTATCCTATCCTCCATCCTATCCAATCACCTATCCTATCCCCCATCCTATAATATCCTCTATCCTATCCAGTCCTCTATCCTATCCTATCCTCTATCCTATCCTATCCTCTATCCTATCCTATCTTCTATCCTATCCTATCCTCTATCCTATCCTATCCTCTATCCTATCCTGTCCTCTATCCTATCCTATCTTCTATCCTATCCTATCCTCTATCCTATCCTATCCTCTATCCTATCCAATCCTCTATCCTATCCTATCCTCTATCCTATTGTATCGTCTATCCTATCCAATCGTCTATCATATAATATCCTTTATCCTATCCTATCCTGAATGCTATCCTCTATCCTATCCAATCCTTTATCCTATCCAATCCTCTATTCTATGATATCCTCTATCCTATCCAATCCTCTATCCTATCCTGTATCCTATCCACCATCCTATACTCTATCCTATCCTCTATCGTATCATATCCTCAATGCATTCCTGTATCCTATCCAATCCTCTATCCTATCCTATCCTCTATCCTATCCTATCCTCTATTCTATCCTATAATCTAACCTATAATATGCTCTATCGTATCCTATCCTCTATCCTATCCTATCCTCTATCCTATCCTGTCCTCTATCCTATCCTATCTTCTATCCTATCCTATCCTCTATCCTATCCTATCCTCTATCCTATCCAATCCTCTATCCTATCCTATCCGCTATCCTATTGTATCGTCTATCCTATCCAATCGTCTATCATATAATATCCTTTATCCTATCCTATCCTGAATGCTATCCTCTATCCTATCCAATCCTTTATCCTATCCAATCCTCTATTCTATGATATCCTCTATCCTATCCAATCCTCTATCCTATCCTGTATCCTATCCACCATCCTATACTCTATCCTATCCTCTATCGTATCATATCCTCAATGCATTCCTGTATCCTATCCAATCCTCTATCCTATCCTATCCTCTATCCTATCCTATCATCTATCCTCTATCCTATCCTATCTTCTATCCTATCCTATCCTCTATCCTATCAAATCCCCTATCCTATCCTCTATCCTATCCTATCATCTATCCTCTATCCTATCCAATCCTCTATCCTATCCTATCCTCTATCCTATCCTATCCTCTATCCTCTCTACTGTCCTATCCTCTATCCTATCCTATCTTCTATCCTATCCTATACTCTATCCTATCCTATCCTCTATCCTATCCTATCCTCTATCCAATCCTATCCTCTATCCTATCCTATCTTCTATCCTATCCTATCCTCTATCCTATCCTATCCCCTATCCTATCCTCTATCCTATCCTATCATCTATCCTCTATCCTATCCTATCTTCTATCCTATCCTATCCTCTATCCTATCAAATCCCCTATCCTATCCTCTAACCTATCCTATCATCTATCCTCTATCCTATCCAATCCTCTATCCTATCCTATCCTCTATCCTATCAAATCCCCTATCCTATCCTCTGTCCTATCCTATCCTCTATCCTATCCAATCCTCTATCCTATAATATCCTCTATCCTATCCTATCCAATCCCCTATCCTACCCTCTATCCTATCCTATCCTGTATCGTATCCTATCCTCTATCCTATTGTATCCTCCATCCTATCCCCTATCCTTTCGAATCCTATATCCTCTAATATCCTCTATCCTGTCCTATACTCTATCCTATCCTATCCTCTGTCCTATCCTGTCCTCTATCCTATCCTGTCCTCTATCCTATCCTATCCCCTATCCTATCCTATCCTATAGCAAATCTTATCCTCTATCCTATCCTGCCGTTTGTCCTATCCTACCGTTTGTCCTATCCTATCCTCTAGCCTATCCTATCCTCTACCCTATCCTACCCTCTATCCTATCCTATCGTCTATCCTATAATATCCTCTATCCTATCCTATCCTCCATCCTATCCAATCCCCTATCCTATCCTCAATCTTATCCTATCCTCCATTCTATAATATCCTCTATCCTATCCAATCCTCTATCCTATCCTATCCTCTATTGTTTAAAATCTGCATCGGCGGATTTCTCGTCGCCGTCTTCATTATAATTCGATTCCCCGAATTAACCGTTTAATCCGGGTATTATTGCCACCGACACCGGCGTCGTGCATGAGCGATCACGCATCGGCGTTTTTGCCCGTCGCCGGTAAACACCGTCTTCCTCGCGCGACAACAGTCAGCTGTTCGAATTTGTAAACACTGGCTCTCGTGCGATTCTCATGCACGCGCCGCGCGGGCCGTTGGTTGTTTTCCAAACTCCGAAATCCACTGCCTCTACCCTTTGTTCCCATCGCAGCCCCGACCGTTGGGACGCCGTTAGGACGTCCTAACGAACGGGCTGCTCTGCCTCATCCTTGCCTATTTCGAAAATCCCACTCCTCATCCTGCCGAAACCAACGGCCCGCGTTAGTATAAGTAGACCTGCGTTTCCGAAACGGGTCTCCCTTTGACTCCTGCTCGTGATCGACTGATCCTTGCATAGCGCTGATTTATTGTCTTTACGATCGACTGATCGCCGTCTAATACAAGTGTCTGCGGGCTTCACTTTCACTCCTGTACCGTTACTGTTACCGTTCGTGAATATATCTTTTGTTTTCATTATATACTCTCTCGTTCTTCACACTATCCTCCTTCCTTACATATTTCACTTTTCTTTCTCTACTGCACCTTTTCTGAGTCCTTCTGACTCAGCACTTGGCTATATTCCGCAACATTTGGTCCTTCGAGCCGGATTCCTTTCCACTTTTCCATCCACGCGCACTTCTCCATCTCTTTTCTTGTATACTTTTCCTTTCTCTTCTTCTCCTTTCTACTCGTCATGGACTCGCTTATCGCCCATCAACACATTCTGTTCGGGCGCATCGCACGAACCGTGGACAATCTCCGGAAGCAGGGCAAAGCGAATATCAACAAGGGGACGATTTTGGCCAAATTGTCTTGTTTGGACCAGGCCTGGGCGCAGTTTCAAGACCGCGACGCTCAAATCATCGCCTCCACTACTGAGGAGAACCGTCAGGTGGACTACTTCACCGAGGACTTCTTCGACCAAACGCAGGATGTGTACTGCAATCAGAAGGGAATTCTGTCCACGATGCTCGAAGACGTCGAGCAGAGTCAGGCACCCTCAACTGCAGGACATCCACCCACGCCAGGGCCCAGACCTCGATCGTCACTGCCACGGATCACACTGCCCACGTTCTCCGGTCAATTTACTGACTGGACGCGATTCCGGGACCTCTTCATGTCCTTGGTCATCGACGACGAGGCCTGGACGGATGCAGAGCGCTTCCACTACCTGTCGGCGAGCCTCACCGGGGAAGCAGCGCAGCTGATTCAACGGATTCCCGTCACTGCCGCCAACTTTGACCAGGCCTGGAAACTGCTAGAGCACCGCTACCAGAATCGACGACTTCTGGTTGCCGCGCAGTTCGACGCATTGTACAACATCAAGCCATGTGTCAATCACAGTGCAACGGAGCTCAAGGGCCTCTTGAACTCCACGTGCAACGCGACGGCGGTCCTGAACAGCCTCGGGGTACCAGTCACCGACGAATCCCACTGGATCGTCCACCATACCATCCGTCGACTGGACAGACACACCTTGAAGGAGTGGGAAAAGTCCCTGGGAAACAGCGTGAATCTCCCCGCCTTCTCGGAACTCCTCGAATTTCTCGAGACGACGACGAGAACTCTCGAGGCTTTCGAGTTCCGTCAGGGGACTCGCACTCCCGCACCATCAAAACCGCCGCCCACGAAGGTCAAGGCGCTACACACCGCCACGGACGCCGCATCGAGGCCTCGGTGCAACCTGTGCCAAGGAGACCACATTTTGTGTTTTTGCAGCGCGTTCCGATCCTTGACCCCTGCAGCCCGTCTCCAAATGGTCACGAGTCGCCGCTGGTGTAAAAACTGCCTCGGTCCGCACACCGTCGGGAACTGTCCGTCGGCAAAGCGGTGCCAACGGTGTGCCCAACCACACCACACGATGCTGCACGAGGCGTCCGACGGATCCAGCAACGCATCGACGGTCGCAACGCTGCACACCACGAAGAGGCTCAACTCCACCTCTGACTCAGGTCCTGTCTTGCTCGCCACCGCCCTGGTCACAGCGACTGCAGGACGCCGGATGGTCACAGCTCGCGCACTGATTGACCCCTGCTCTGAGGTGTCGCTCATCAGCGAAGCACTGGCCCAGACGATGCGACTTCCTCGGACGTCGTGTTCGCGCCTGGTCCTCGGCGCCGGAGGAAAGGCCACAGCAACCTCCCGAGGAAAGGTCAGACTGACCCTGACGTCAACCGTTCCCGGACTCGGACGGTCATGCACGGTGGAGGCACTGGTGCTGCCCAGGCTGACGGCCTACAAGCCCTCTGGTGCCACCCACACTCCGCGCTGGCCCCACATCAACGGCCTGCCGCTCGCAGACCCCAGGGCAACCTCGGCGACACCGATCGAGCTCCTGCTCGGAGCGGATGTGTATCCCCAGATTCTTCTGGAAGGGATACGTCGCGGTGGACAACACGCTCCAGTCGCTCAAGAAACCATCTTCGGGTGGATTCTTTCAGGGCCGACTGCGAGAGGAGGATCACCCTCCCGAATCGTCTCCACTTCCGACACTATCGAAGCGGTATGTGCTGTCCCAGGTGGCAAAATTGTTCGACCCCCTCGGATGGCTGGCACCCGCGACCATCCGAGGGAAAATATTCCTTCAGCAGCTGTGGCAGCACCGCCTCGACTGGGACGAGCAGCTTCCATCGACCGCAGCTGAAACGTGGAGGAAACTTTCCGCCGACGCGGCCAACCTAACGTCGCTGAGGCTCCCACGATGGCTGGGCACGGAGCCAGCTACGACCACTCAGCAACTCCACGTCTTCGTGGACGCCTCCGAACGAGCCTACGCTGCAGCCGCCTACATCCGGACCAGCAACCCACACCGGACACAGGTCACTCTGGTTGCAGCAAAAACAAAGACAGCGCCGCTCCAGAGCCTGTCTCTCCCACGGCTCGAGCTGTGCGCTGCAGTACTGGGGGCCCGACTGCTATCCCACCTACGCCGCGAGATGGGACTGCAGTTCGACACGAGTCACCTCTGGTCAGACTCCACCGTCACCCTCGCATGGCTACACGGTGAACCGACGCGGTGGCGTACTTTTGTCGCCAACAGGGTGGCTGAATTCCACCGAACTGTACCGGACGTCCGCCTACACCACGTCGGCAGCCAGGACAACCCTGCCGACTGTGCCTCGCGAGGCATTCCCGCCAGCCAGCTCGCGAGTCACCCCCTATGGTGGCACGGACCCGCGTGGCTCACCGAACATCCCACGACGTGGGACACGACCTCGCCCACGCTCGACACCACCGAGGAGGAGCGGGCCCCGACGACGACCAGCTTCCACACCCGGATAGCCGACACGGAGCACGAGTCCCTGCTGCATCGTTACTCATCGCTGACCCGACTTTTGAGGGTCACTGCCTGGTGTCTGCGTTGGACGAGACGTCGACCAGCTCCGTCACCAGGAGACGTCTTCCCGATCCTGCATCCAGAGGAGGTGAGCCAAGCGGAGGCGCTCTGGATCAAGATTGTGCAGGGATCGACCTTCGAACGAGAGCTCTCTGCTCTCAACAATGGACAACCTCTTCGACCGTCCAGTGCCCTCCGAGCGACGACCCCGTTCCTCGACAACCAGGGCATTCTACGGGTGGGAGGGAGATTAAAAAACTCCCTGCTCTCCTATGACGAGCAGCACCCCATCATTCTGCCATCAGGATCAAAGTTGACCGAGATGATCGTCGAGCAGCACCACCGACGGACACTGCATGGGGGTGTGCAGTTGACCCTGGCATCCGTCCGCCAACGATTTTGGATACCACAAGGACGCCAAAACGTGAAGAAATGCGTCTCCCGCTGCATCAGATGTCTCCGATGGCGGGCGGCAACCGCCAGCCAATTAATGGGCGACCTACCACTCCACCGGGTCACGCCATCGCGCCCATTCACCCACACAGGCGTGGATTACGCCGGCCCGTTCAAATTAAAAACGGCGCCAGGACGTGGCCACAAATCTATCAAGGGGTATGTGGCCATTTTCGTTTGTTACAGCTCCCGGGCAGTCCATCTCGAAGCTGTGTCGGACTACACCACGGCCGCCTTTCTCGCAGCATTCCGGCGATTCACTGGCCGACGGGGACCATGCGCCTCTGTAACGAGCGACTGCGGCACAAATTTCGTGGGGGCTGACCAGGAACTGCGCCGCATGTTCCGGGCATCGTCCAAGGAAGCAGCTGCCATCGCCGGACAGCTGTCCAAGGAGGGAGTGCGGTGGAAATTCATTCCACCAGGAGCACCTCACTTCGGCGGGCTATGGGAGGCAGCCGTCCGCTCCGTGAAGCACCATCTCCGTCGCGTCGTCGGCGACAACGCTCACACGTACGAGGAGCTGGCGACGTTCCTCTGCCAGGTGGAGGCGTGCCTGAATTCGCGTCCACTCCAGGCACTGACGGACGACCCAGAGGACCTGACCCCCCTGACGCCGGGACACTTCCTCGTCGGAGGCCCCCTCCTGGCCACCCCGGAGCCCACGCTGCACGACGTCCCTACCTCGCGGCTCTCCCGGTGGCAACAACTCCAACAGCGGGTGGAACATTTTTGGCGACGTTGGTCCGCAGAATACCTGCACCAAATTCAAACGCGAAGGAAGTGGACAACCACCCAGCCATCCCTGGGCGTCGGGGACCTCGTGCTGGTGAAGTCCGAAGCCACCCCCCCCACGAAGTGGCCGCTCGCACGCATCACCGACGTCCACCCTGGAGCCGACGGCCATGTCCGGGTCATCACCGTTAGAACAGCCACCACTTCGCTCACCCGGCCGGTAACAAAAATAGTCCGACTTCTCCAGACCGGAGAGAACCAGGCATAACCTGCCGTCGCGCCGCGCCGTCCGCCGACATTCCCCCGCTTCCGCGATCTGTCCACATTCGGCGATAGCCGAAGGCGGGCGGAATGTTTAAAATCTGCATCGGCGGATTTCTCGTCGCCGTCTTCATTATAATTCGATTCCCCGAATTAACCGTTTAATCCGGGTATTATTGCCACCGACACCGGCGTCGTGCATGAGCGATCACGCATCGGCGTTTTTGCCCGTCGCCGGTAAACACCGTCTTCCTCGCGCGACAACAGTCAGCTGTTCGAATTTGTAAACACTGGCTCTCGTGCGATTCTCATGCACGCGCCGCGCGGGCCGTTGGTTGTTTTCCAAACTCCGAAATCCACTGCCTCTACCCTTTGTTCCCATCGCAGCCCCGACCGTTGGGACGCCGTTAGGACGTCCTAACGAACGGGCTGCTCTGCCTCATCCTTGCCTATTTCGAAAATCCCACTCCTCATCCTGCCGAAACCAACGGCCCGCGTTAGTATAAGTAGACCTGCGTTTCCGAAACGGGTCTCCCTTTGACTCCTGCTCGTGATCGACTGATCCTTGCATAGCGCTGATTTATTGTCTTTACGATCGACTGATCGCCGTCTAATACAAGTGTCTGCGGGCTTCACTTTCACTCCTGTACCGTTACTGTTACCGTTCGTGAATATATCTTTTGTTTTCATTATATACTCTCTCGTTCTTCACACTATCCTCCTTCCTTACATATTTCACTTTTCTTTCTCTACTGCACCTTTTCTGAGTCCTTCTGACTCAGCACTTGGCTATATTCCGCAACATCTATCCTATCCTATCCTCTATCCTATCCTATCATCTATCCTATCCTATCCTCTATCCTATCCTATCATCTATCCTATCCAATCGTCTATCCTATAATATCCTCTATCCTATCCTATCCTGTAGCCTATCCTATCCTCTATCCTATCCTACCGTTTGTCCTATCCTATACTCTGTCCTATCCTATCCTCTATCCTATCGTATCCTCTATCCTATCCTATCCTCTATCCTATCCTATCGTCTATCCTATAATATCCTCTATCCTATCCTATCCTCCATCCTATCCAATCACCTATCCTATCCCCCATCCTATAATATCCTCTATCCTATCCAGTCCTCTATCCTATCCTATCCTCTATCCTATCCTATCCTCTATCCTATCCTATCTTCTATCCTATCCTATCCTCTATCCTATCCTATCCTCTATCCTATCCTGTCCTCTATCCTATCCTATCTTCTATCCTATCCAATCCTCTATCCTATCCTATCCTCTATCCTATCCAATCCTCTATCCTATCCTATCCTCTATCCTATTGTATCGTCTATCCTATCCAATCGTCTATCATATAATATCCTTTATCCTATCCTATCCTGAATGCTATCCTCTATCCTATCCAATCCTTTATCCTATCCAATCCTCTATTCTATGATATCCTCTATCCTATCCAATCCTCTATCCTATCCTGTATCCTATCCACCATCCTATACTCTATCCTATCCTCTATCGTATCATATCCTCAATGCATTCCTGTATCCTATCCAATCCTCTATCCTATCCTATCCTCTATCCTATCCTATCCTCTATCCTATCCTATCCTCTATTCTATCCTATAATCTAACCTATAATATGCTCTATCGTATCCTATCCTCTATCCTATCCAATCCTCTATCCTATAATATCCTCTATCCTATCCTATCTAATCCCCTATCCTACCCTCTATCCTATCCTATCCTGTATCGTATCCTATCCTCTATCCTATTGTATCCTCCATCCTATCCCCTATCCTTTCGAATCCTATATCCTCTAATATCCTCTATCCTGTCCTATACTCTACCCTATCCTATCCTCTGTCCTATCCTGTCCTCTATCCTATCCTGTCCTCTATCCTATCCTATCCCCTATCCTATCCTATCCTATAGCCTATCTTATCCTCTATCCTATCCTGCCGTTTGTCCTATCCTACCGTTTGTCCTATCCTATCCTCTAGCCTATCCTATCCTCTACCCTATCCTACCCTCTATCCTATCCTATCGTCTATCCTATAATATCCTCTATCCTATCCTATCCTCCATCCTATCCAATCCCCTATCCTATCCTCAATCTTATCCTATCCTCCATTCTATAATATCCTCTATCCTATCCAATCCTCTATCCTATCCTATCCTCTATCCTATCCTATCCTCTATCCTATCCTATCATCTATCCTATCCTATCCTCTATCCTATCCTATCCTCTATCCTATAATATCCTCCATTCTATCCAATTCTCTATCCTATTCTCTATCCTAACCTCTATCCCATCCATTAACCTATCCTATACTCCATCCTATAATATCCTCTATCCTATCCAATCCTCTATCCTATCCTATCCTCTATCCTACCCTATCCTCTTTCCTATCCTATCCTCTGTCCTATTCTATCCTATTCTATCCTCTATCCTATCCTCTATCCTATCCTATGCTCCATCCTATCCAGTCCCCTATCCTATCCTCAATACTATCCCATCCTCTATCCTATCCTATCCTCTATCCTATAATATCTTCTATCCTATCCAATCCTCTATCCTATCCTATCCTCTATCCTATCCAATCGTCTATCCCATAATATCCTCTATCCTATCCTATCCTGAATGCTATCCTCTATCCTATCCAATCCTTTATCCTATCCAATCCTCTATTCTATGATATCCTCTATCCTATCCTCTATCCTATCCTCCATCCTATACTCTATCCTATCCTCTATCCTATCATATCCTCAATGCATTCCTGTATCCTATCCAATCCTCTATCCTATCCTATCCTCTATGCTATAATATCATATAGCGTATCCTATTCTCTATCCTATCCATTCCTCTATCCTATCCTCTATCCTATCCTCTATCCCATCCAATCCCCTATCCTATCCTCCATCCTATAATATCCTCTATCCTATCCAACCCTCTATCCTATCCTATCCTCTATACTACCCTATCCTCTTTCCTATCCTATCCTCTATCCTATTCTATCCTATTCTATCCTCTATCCTATCCTCTATCCTATCCTATGCTCCATCCTATCCAGTCCCCTATCCTATCCTCAATACTATCCCATCATCTATCCTATCCTATCCTCTATCCTATAATATCTTCTATCCTATCCAATCCTCTATCCTATCCTATCCTCTATCCTATCCTATCCTCTATCATATAATATCCTCTATCCTATCCTATACTCTATCCAATCCAATCCTCTATCATATCCTATCCTCCATAGTATCCTATCCTCTATCCTATCCTATCCTCTATCATATCCTATCCTCTATCCTATCCTATCATATCCTATCCTCCAGCATAACCTATCCTCTATCCTATCCTATACTCTATGATAAAATATCCTCTATCCTATCCAATCCTCTATCCTATCCTCTATCCTATCCTATCCTCCATCCTATCCAATCCCCTATCCTATCCTCAATCTTATCCTATCCTCCATCCTATAATATCCTCTATCCTATCCAATCCAATCCCCTATCCTATTCTCTATCCTATCCTATCCTCTATCCTATCCTGTCCTGTATCCTATCCTATCCCCTATCCTATCCTATCCTCTAGCCTATCCTATTCTCTATCCTATCCTACCGTTTGTCCTATCCTATCCTCTAGCCTATCCTATCCTCTATCCTACCCTACCGTTTGTCCTATCATATCCTCTATTCTATCCTATCCTCTATCCTATCGTATCCTCTATCCTATCCTATCCTCTATCCTATCCTATCGTCTATCCTATAATATCCTCTATCCTTTCCTATCCTCCATCCTATCCAATCCCCTATCCTATCCTCAATCTTATCATATCCTCCATCCTATAATATCCTCTATCCTATCCAATCCTCTATCCTATCCGATCCTCTATTCTATCCTATCCTCTATCCTATCCTATCATCTATCCTATCCTATCCTCTATCCTATAATATCCTATATTCTATCCATTCCTCTATCCTATCCTCTATCCCATCCAATCCCCTATCCTATCCTCCATCCTATAATATCCTCTATCCTATCCAATCCTCTTTCCTATCCTATCCTCTATCCTACCCTATCCTCTATCCTATTCTATCCTATTCTATCCTCTATCCTATCCTCTATCCTCTCCTATGCTCCATCCTATCCAGTCCCCTATCCTATCCTCAATACTATCCCGTCCCCTATTATATCCTATCCTCTATCCTATAATATCTTCTATCCTATCCAATCCTCTATCCTATCCTCTATCCTATCCTCTATCCTATCCAATCCTCTATCCTATCCTATCCTCTATCCTATCCAATCCTCTATCCTATCCTATCCTCTATCCTATTGTATCGTCTATCCTATCCAATCGTCTATCATATAATATCCTCTATCCTATCCTATCCTGAATGCTATCCTCTATCCTATCCAATCCTTTATCCTATCCAATCCTCTATTCTATGATATCCTCTATCCTATCCAATCCTCTATCCTATCCTGTATCCTATCCACCATCCTATACTCTATCCTATCCTCTATCGTATCATATCCTCAATGCATTCCTGTATCCTATCCAATCCTCTATCCTATCCTATCCTCTATCCTATCCTATCCTCTATTCTATCCTATAATCTAACCTATAATATGCTCTATCGTATCCTATCCTCTATCCTATCCAATCCTCTATCCTATAATATCCTCTATCCTATCCTATCCAATCCCCTATCCTACCCTCTATCCTATCCTATCCTGTATCGTATCCTATCCTCTATCCTATTGTATCCTCCATCCTATCCCCTATCCTTTCGAATCCTATATCCTCTAATATCCTCTATCCTGTCCTATACTCTACCCTATCCTATCCTCTGTCCTATCCTGTCCTCTATCCTATCCTGTCCTCTATCCTATCCTATCCCCTATCCTATCCTATCCTATAGCCTATCTTATCCTCTATCCTATCCTGCCGTTTGTCCTATCCTACCGTTTGTCCTATCCTATCCTCTAGCCTATCCTATCCTCTACCCTATCCTACCCTCTATCCTATCCTATCGTCTATCCTATAATATCCTCTATCCTATCCTATCCTCCATCCTATCCAATCCCCTATCCTATCCTCAATCTTATCCTATCCTCCATTCTATAATATCCTCTATCCTATCCAATCCTCTATCCTATCCTATCCTCTATCCTATCCTATCCTCTATCCTATCCTATCATCTATCCTATCCTATCCTCTATCCTATCCTATCATCTATCCTATCCAATCGTCTATCCTATAATATCCTCTATCCTATCCTATCCTGTAGCCTATCCTATCCTCTATCCTATCCTACCGTTTGTCCTATCCTATACTCTGTCCTATCCTATCCTCTATCCTATCGTATCCTCTATCCTATCCTATCCTCTATCCTATCCTATCGTCTATCCTATAATATCCTCTATCCTATCCTATCCTCCATCCTATCCAATCACCTATCCTATCCCCCATCCTATAATATCCTCTATCCTATCCAGTCCTCTATCCTATCCTATCCTCTATCCTATCCTTTCCTCTATCCTATCCTATCTTCTATCCTATCCTATCCTCTATCCTATCCTATCCTCTATCCTATCCTGTCCTCTATCCTATCCTATCTTCTATCCTATCCTATCCTCTATCCTATCCTATCCTCTATCCTATCATATCCTCTATCCTATCCTGTCCTCTATCCTATCCTATCTTCTATCCTATCTTATCCTCTATCCTATCAAATACCCTACCCTATCCTCTGTCCTATCCTATCCTCTATCCTATCCTATCCTCTATCCTATCCTATCCTCTATCCTATCCTATCCTCTATCCTATCCTATCTTCTATCCTATCCTATACTCTATCCTATCCTATCCTCTATCCTATCCTATCCTCTATCCTATCCTATCCTCTATCCTATCCTATCTTCTATCCTATCCTATCCTCTATCCTATCAAAACCCCTACCCTATCCTCTGTCCTATCCTATCCTCTATCCTATCCTATCCTCTATCCTCTATCCTATCCTATCCTCTATCCTATCCTCTATCCTCTATCCTATCCTATCCTCTATCCTATCTTATCCTCTATCCTATCCTATCCTGTATCCTATCCTATCCCCTATCCTATCCTCTATCCTATCCTATCATCTATCCTCTATCCTATCCTATCTTCTATCCTATCCTATCCTCTATCCTATCAAATCCCCTATCCTATCCTCTATCCTATCCTATCATCTATCCTCTATCCTATCCAATCCTCTATCCTATCCTATCCTCTATCCTATCCTATCCTCTATCCTCTCTACTGTCCTATCCTCTATCCTATCCTATCTTCTATCCTATCCTATACTCTATCCTATCCTATCCTCTATCCTATCCTATCCTCTATCCAATCCTATCCTCTATCCTATCCTATCTTCTATCCTATCCTATCCTCTATCCTATCCTATCCCCTATCCTATCCTGTATCCTATCCTATCATCTATCCTCTATCCTATCCTATCTTCTATCCTATCCTATCCTCTATCCTATCAAATCCCCTATCCTATCCTCTAACCTATCCTATCATCTATCCTCTATCCTATCCAATCCTCTATCCTATCCTATCCTCTATCCTATCAAATCCCCTATCCTATCCTCTGTCCTATCCTATCCTCTATCCTATCCAATCCTCTATCCTATAATATCCTCTATCCTATCCTATCCAATCCCCTATCCTACCCTCTATCCTATCCTATCCTGTATCGTATCCTATCCTCTATCCTATTGTATCCTCCATCCTATCCCCTATCCTTTCGAATCCTATATCCTCTAATATCCTCTATCCTGTCCTATACTCTATCCTATCCTATCCTCTGTCCTATCCTGTCCTCTATCCTATCCTGTCCTCTATCCTATCCTATCCCCTATCCTATCCTATCCTATAGCAAATCTTATCCTCTATCCTATCCTGCCGTTTGTCCTATCCTACCGTTTGTCCTATCCTATCCTCTAGCCTATCCTATCCTCTACCCTATCCTACCCTCTATCCTATCCTATCGTCTATCCTATAATATCCTCTATCCTATCCTATCCTCCATCCTATCCAATCCCCTATCCTATCCTCAATCTTATCCTATCCTCCATTCTATAATATCCTCTATCCTATCCAATCCTCTATCCTATCCTATCCTCTATCCTATCCTATCCTCTATCCTATCCTATCATCTATCCTATCCTATCCTCTATCCTATCCTATCATCTATCCTATCCAATCGTCTATCCTATAATATCCTCTATCCTATCCTATCCTGTAGCCTATCCTATCCTCTATCCTATCCTACCGTTTGTCCTATCCTATACTCTGTCCTATCCTATCCTCTATCCTATCGTATCCTCTATCCTATCCTATCCTCTATCCTATCCTATCGTCTATCCTATAATATCCTCTATCCTATCCTATCCTCCATCCTATCCAATCACCTATCCTATCCCCCATCCTATAATATCCTCTATCCTATCCAGTCCTCTATCCTATCCTATCCTCTATCCTATCCTATCCTCTATCCTATCCTATCTTCTATCCTATCCTATCCTCTATCCTATCCTATCCTCTATCCTATCCTGTCCTCTATCCTATCCTATCTTCTATCCTATCCTATCCTCTATCCTATCAAATACCCTACCCTATCCTCTGTCCTATCCTATCCTCTATCCTATCCTATCCTCTATCCTATCCTATCCTCTATCCTATCCTATCCTCTATCCTATCCTATCTTCTATCCTATCCTATACTCTATCCTATCCTATCCTCTATCCTATCCTATCCTCTATCCTATCCTATCCTCTATCCTATCCTATCTTCTATCCTATCCTATCCTCTATCCTATCAAAACCCCTACCCTATCCTCTGTCCTATCCTATCCTCTATCCTATCCTATCCTCTATCCTCTATCCTATCCTATCCTCTATCCTATCCTCTATCCTCTATCCTATCCTATCCTCTATCCTATCTTATCCTCTATCCTATCCTATCCTGTATCCTATCCTATCCCCTATCCTATCCTCTATCCTATCCTATCATCTATCCTCTATCCTATCCTATCTTCTATCCTATCCTATCCTCTATCCTATCAAATCCCCTATCCTATCCTCTATCCTATCCTATCATCTATCCTCTATCCTATCCAATCCTCTATCCTATCCTATCCTCTATCCTATCCTATCCTCTATCCTCTCTACTATCCTATCCTCTATCCTATCCTATCTTCTATCCTATCCTATACTCTATCCTATCCTATCCTCTATCCTATCCTATCCTCTATCCAATCCTATCCTCTATCCTATCCTATCTTCTATCCTATCCTATCCTCTATCCTATCCTATCCCCTATCCTATCCTCTATCCTATCCTATCATCTATCCTCTATCCTATCCTATCTTCTATCCTATCCTATCCTCTATCCTATCAAATCCCCTATCCTATCCTCTAACCTATCCTATCATCTATCCTCTATCCTATCCAATCCTCTATCCTATCCTATCCTCTATCCTATCAAATCCCCTATCCTATCCTCTGTCCTATCCTATCCTCTATCCTATCCTATCCTCTATCCTATCCTATCCTCTATCCTATCCTATCCTCTATCCTATCCTATCGTCTATCCTATCCTCTATCCTATCCTATACTCTATCCTATCCAATCCTCCATCCTATCCTATCCTCAATCCTATCCTTTCCTGTATCATATCCAATCCTGTATCCTATCCTGTCCTCTATTCTATCCTACCCTCTATCCTATCCTATCCTCTATCCTATCCTATCCTCTATCCTATCCTATGCTCTATCCTATCCTATCCTCTATCCTATCCTATCGTCTATCCTATCCTCTATCCTATCCTATACTCTATCCTATCCTATCCTCCATCCTATCCTATCCTCAAACCTATCCTTTCCTGTATCCTATCCTATCCTATCGTCTATCCTATCCTCTATCCTATCCTATACTCTATCCTATCCTATCCTCCATCCTATCCAATCCCCTATCCTATCCTCAATCTTATCCTATCCTCCATTCTATAATATCCTCTATCCTATCCAATCCTCTATCCTATCCTATCCTCTATCCTATCCTATCCTCTATCCTATCCTATCATCTATCCTATCCTATCCTCTATCCTATCCTATCATCTATCCTATCCAATCGTCTATCCTATAATATCCTCTATCCTATCCTATCCTGTAGCCTATCCTATCCTCTATCCTATCCTACCGTTTGTCCTATCCTATACTCTGTCCTATCCTATCCTCTATCCTATCGTATCCTCTATCCTATCCTATCCTCTATCCTATCCTATCGTCTATCCTATAATATCCTCTATCCTATCCTATCCTCCATCCTATCCAATCACCTATCCTATCCCCCATCCTATAATATCCTCTATCCTATCCAGTCCTCTATCCTATCCTATCCTCTATCCTATCCTATCCTCTATCCTATCCTATCTTCTATCCTATCCTATCCTCTATCCTATCCTATCCTCTATCCTATCCTGTCCTCTATCCTATCCTATCTTCTATCCTATCCTATCCTCTATCCTATCAAATACCCTACCCTATCCTCTGTCCTATCCTATCCTCTATCCTATCCTATCCTCTATCCTATCCTATCCTCTATCCTATCCTATCCTCTATCCTATCCTATCTTCTATCCTATCCTATACTCTATCCTATCCTATCCTCTATCCTATCCTATCCTCTATCCTATCCTATCCTCTATCCTATCCTATCTTCTATCCTATCCTATCCTCTATCCTATCAAAACCCCTACCCTATCCTCTGTCCTATCCTATCCTCTATCCTATCCTATCCTCTATCCTCTATCCTATCCTATCCTCTATCCTATCCTCTATCCTCTATCCTATCCTATCCTCTATCCTATCTTATCCTCTATCCTATCCTATCCTGTATCCTATCCTATCCCCTATCCTATCCTCTATCCTATCCTATCATCTATCCTCTATCCTATCCTATCTTCTATCCTATCCTATCCTCTATCCTATCAAATCCCCTATCCTATCCTCTATCCTATCCTATCATCTATCCTCTATCCTATCCAATCCTCTATCCTATCCTATCCTCTATCCTATCCTATCCTCTATCCTCTCTACTATCCTATCCTCTATCCTATCCTATCTTCTATCCTATCCTATACTCTATCCTATCCTATCCTCTATCCTATCCTATCCTCTATCCAATCCTATCCTCTATCCTATCCTATCTTCTATCCTATCCTATCCTCTATCCTATCCTATCCCCTATCCTATCCTCTATCCTATCCTATCATCTATCCTCTATCCTATCCTATCTTCTATCCTATCCTATCCTCTATCCTATCAAATCCCCTATCCTATCCTCTAACCTATCCTATCATCTATCCTCTATCCTATCCAATCCTCTATCCTATCCTATCCTCTATCCTATCAAATCCCCTATCCTATCCTCTGTCCTATCCTATCCTCTATCCTATCCTATCCTCTATCCTATCCTATCCTCTATCCTATCCTATCCTCTATCCTATCCTATCGTCTATCCTATCCTCTATCCTATCCTATACTCTATCCTATCCAATCCTCCATCCTATCCTATCCTCAATCCTATCCTTTCCTGTATCATATCCAATCCTGTATCCTATCCTGTCCTCTATTCTATCCTACCCTCTATCCTATCCTATCCTCTATCCTATCCTATCCTCTATCCTATCCTATGCTCTATCCTATCCTATCCTCTATCCTATCCTATCGTCTATCCTATCCTCTATCCTATCCTATACTCTATCCTATCCTATCCTCCATCCTATCCTATCCTCAAACCTATCCTTTCCTGTATCCTATCCTATCCTATCGTCTATCCTATCCTCTATCCTATCCTATACTCTATCCTATCCTATCCTCCATCCTATCCTATCCTCAAACCTATCCTTTCCTGTATCCTATCCTATCCTCTATCCTATCCTATCTTCTATCCTATCCTATCCTCTATCCTATCCTATCCTCTATCCTATCCTGTCCTCTATCCTATCCTATCTTCTATCCTATCCTATCCTCTATCCTATCCTATCCTCTATCCTATCCTATCCTCTATCCTATCCTGTCCTCTATCCTATCCTATCTTCCATCCTATCCTATCCTCTATCCTATCAAATACCCTACCCTATCCTCTGTCCTATCCTATCCTCTATCCTATCCTACCTCTATCCTATCCTATCCTCTATCCTATCCTATCCTCTATCCTATCCTATCCTCTATCCTATCCTATCTTCTATCCTATCCTATCCTCTATCCTATCCTATCCTCTATCCTATCCTATCCTCTATCCTATCCTATCTTCTATCCTATCAAATCCCCTATTCTATCCTCTATCCTATCCTATCATCTATCCTCTATCCTATCCAATCCTCTATCCTATCCTATCCTCTATCCTATCAAATCCCCTATCCTATCCTCTGTCCTATCCTATCCTCTATCCTATCCTATCGTCTATCCTATCCTCTATCCTATCCTATACTCTATCCTATCCTATCCTCCATCCTATCCTATCCTCAAACCTATCCTTTCCTGTATCCTATCCAATCCTGTATCCTATCCTATCCTCTATCCTATCCTATCTTCTATCCTATCCTATCCTCTATTATATCCTATCCTCTATCCTATCCTGTCCTCTATCCTATCCTATCTTCTATCCTATCCTATCCTCTATCCTATCCTATCCTCTATCCTATCCTATCCTCTATCCTATCCTATCCTCTATCCTATCCTATCCTCTATCCTATCCTATCCTCTATCCTATCGTAACCTCTATCCTATCCTATCTTCTATCCTCTATTATATCCTATCCTCTATCCTATAATATCATCTATCCGTTCCTATTCTCTATACTAACCTATTCTCTATCCTATCCTCTCTCCTATACAGTATCCTACCCTATCATCTATCCTATCAAATCCCCTATCCTATCCTCTATCCTATCGTATCCTCTATCCTATCCTATCTTCTATCCTATCCTATCCTCTATCCTATCCTATCCTCTATCCTATCATATCCTCTATCCTATAATATCCTCTATCCTATCCTATCATCTATCCTCTATCCTATCCAATCCTCTATCCTATCCTATCCTCTATCCTATCAAATCCCCTATCCTATCCTCTGTCCTATCCTATCCTCTATCCTATCCTATCGTCTATCCTATCCTCTATCCTATCCTATCCTCTATCCTATCCTATGAAATCCCCTATCCCATCCTCTGTCCTATCCTATCCTCTGTCCTATCCTATCCTCTATCCTATCCTATCCTCTATCCTATCAAATCCCCTACCCTATCCTCTGTCCTATCCTATCCTCTATCCTATCCTATCCTCTATCCTATCCTATCTTCTATCCTATCAAATCCCCTATCCTATCCTCTATCCTATCCTATCATCCATCCTCTATCCTATCCAATCCTCTATCCTATCCTATCCTCTATCCTATCAAATCCCCTATCCTATCCTCTGTCCTATCCTATCCTCTATCCTATCCTATCCTCTATCCTATCCTATCCTCTATCCTATCCTATCGTCTATCCTATCCTCTATCCTATCCTATCGTCTATCCTATCCTATCCTCTATCCTATCCTATCCTCTATCCTATCCTATCCTCTATCCTATCCTATCCTCTATCCTATCCTATCTTCTATCCTATCAAATCCCCTATCCTATCCTCTATCCTATCCTATCATCTATCCTCTATCCTATCCAATCCTCTATCCTATCCTATCCTCTATCCTATCAAATCCCCTATCCTATCCTCTGTCCTATCCTATCCTCTATACTATCCTATCCTCTATCCTATCCTATCCTCTATCCTATCCTATCCTCTATCCTATCCTATCGTCTATCCTATCCTCTATCCTATCCTATACTCTATCCTATCCTATCCTCCATCCTATCCTATCCTCAATCCTATCCTTTCCTGTATCCTATCCAATCCTGTATCCTATCCTGTCCTCTATTCTATCCTACCCTCTATCCTATCCTATCCTCTATCCTATCCTATCCTGTATCCTATCCTATGCTCTATCCTATCCTATCCTCTATCCTATCCTATCGTCTATCCTATCCTCTATCCTATCCTATACTCTATCCTATCCTATCCTCCATCCTATCCTATCCTCAAACCTATCCTTTCCTGTCTCCTATCCAATCCTGTATCCTATCCTATCCTCTATCCTATCCTATCATCTATCCTCTATCCTATCCTATCTTCTATCCTATCCTATCCTCTATCCTATCAAATCCCCTATCCTATCCTCTAACCTATCCTATCATCTATCCTCTATCCTATCCAATCCTCTATCCTATCCTATCCTCTATCCTATCAAATCCCCTATCCTATCCTCTGTCCTATCCTATCCTCTATCCTATCCTATCCTCTATCCTATCCTATCCTCTATCCTATCCTATCCTCTATCCTATCCTATCGTCTATCCTATCCTCTATCCTATCCTATACTCTATCCTATCCAATCCTCCATCCTATCCTATCCTCAATCCTATCCTTTCCTGTATCATATCCAATCCTGTATCCTATCCTGTCCTCTATTCTATCCTACCCTCTATCCTATCCTATCCTCTATCCTATCCTATCCTCTATCCTATCCTATGCTCTATCCTATCCTATCCTCTATCCTATCCTATCGTCTATCCTATCCTCTATCCTATCCTATACTCTATCCTATCCTATCCTCCATCCTATCCTATCCTCAAACCTATCCTTTCCTGTATCCTATCCTATCCTATCGTCTATCCTATCCTCTATCCTATCCTATACTCTATCCTATCCTATCCTCCATCCTATCCTATCCTCAAACCTATCCTTTCCTGTATCCTATCCTATCCTCTATCCTATCCTATCTTCTATCCTATCCTATCCTCTATCCTATCCTATCCTCTATCCTATCCTGTCCTCTATCCTATCCTATCTTCTATCCTATCCTATCCTCTATCCTATCCTATCCTCTATCCTATCCTATCCTCTATCCTATCCTGTCCTCTATCCTATCCTATCTTCCATCCTATCCTATCCTCTATCCTATCAAATACCCTACCCTATCCTCTGTCCTATCCTATCCTCTATCCTATCCTACCTCTATCCTATCCTATCCTCTATCCTATCCTATCCTCTATCCTATCCTATCCTCTATCCTATCCTATCTTCTATCCTATCCTATCCTCTATCCTATCCTATCCTCTATCCTATCCTATCCTCTATCCTATCCTATCTTCTATCCTATCAAATCCCCTATCCTATCCTCTATCCTATCCTATCATCTATCCTCTATCCTATCCAATCCTCTATCCTATCCTATCCTCTATCCTATCAAATCCCCTATCCTATCCTCTGTCCTATCCTATCCTCTATCCTATCCTATCGTCTATCCTATCCTCTATCCTATCCTATACTCTATCCTATCCTATCCTCCATCCTATCCTATCCTCAAACCTATCCTTTCCTGTATCCTATCCAATCCTGTATCCTATCCTATCCTCTATCCTATCCTATCTTCTATCCTATCCTATCCTCTATTATATCCTATCCTCTATCCTATCCTGTCCTCTATCCTATCCTATCTTCTATCCTATCCTATCCTCTATCCTATCCTATCCCCTATCCTATCCTCTATCCTATCCTATCATCTATCCTCTATCCTATCCTATCTTCTATCCTATCCTATCCTCTATCCTATCAAATCCCCTATCCTATCCTCTAACCTATCCTATCATCTATCCTCTATCCTATCCAATCCTCTATCCTATCCTATCCTCTATCCTATCAAATCCCCTATCCTATCCTCTGTCCTATCCTATCCTCTATCCTATCCTATCCTCTATCCTATCCTATCCTCTATCCTATCCTATCCTCTATCCTATCCTATCGTCTATCCTATCCTCTATCCTATCCTATACTCTATCCTATCCAATCCTCCATCCTATCCTATCCTCAATCCTATCCTTTCCTGTATCATATCCAATCCTGTATCCTATCCTGTCCTCTATTCTATCCTACCCTCTATCCTATCCTATCCTCTATCCTATCCTATCCTCTATCCTATCCTATGCTCTATCCTATCCTATCCTCTATCCTATCCTATCGTCTATCCTATCCTCTATCCTATCCTATACTCTATCCTATCCTATCCTCCATCCTATCCTATCCTCAAACCTATCCTTTCCTGTATCCTATCCTATCCTATCGTCTATCCTATCCTCTATCCTATCCTATACTCTATCCTATCCTATCCTCCATCCTATCCTATCCTCAAACCTATCCTTTCCTGTATCCTATCCTATCCTCTATCCTATCCTATCTTCTATCCTATCCTATCCTCTATCCTATCCTATCCTCTATCCTATCCTGTCCTCTATCCTATCCTATCTTCTATCCTATCCTATCCTCTATCCTATCCTATCCTCTATCCTATCCTATCCTCTATCCTATCCTGTCCTCTATCCTATCCTATCTTCCATCCTATCCTATCCTCTATCCTATCAAATACCCTACCCTATCCTCTGTCCTATCCTATCCTCTATCCTATCCTACCTCTATCCTATCCTATCCTCTATCCTATCCTATCCTCTATCCTATCCTATCCTCTATCCTATCCTATCTTCTATCCTATCCTATCCTCTATCCTATCCTATCCTCTATCCTATCCTATCCTCTATCCTATCCTATCTTCTATCCTATCAAATCCCCTATCCTATCCTCTATCCTATCCTATCATCTATCCTCTATCCTATCCAATCCTCTATCCTATCCTATCCTCTATCCTATCAAATCCCCTATCCTATCCTCTGTCCTATCCTATCCTCTATCCTATCCTATCGTCTATCCTATCCTCTATCCTATCCTATACTCTATCCTATCCTATCCTCCATCCTATCCTATCCTCAAACCTATCCTTTCCTGTATCCTATCCAATCCTGTATCCTATCCTATCCTCTATCCTATCCTATCTTCTATCCTATCCTATCCTCTATTATATCCTATCCTCTATCCTATCCTGTCCTCTATCCTATCCTATCTTCTATCCTATCCTATCCTCTATCCTATCCTATCCTCTATCCTATCCTATCCTCTATCCTATCCTATCCTCTATCCTATCCTATCCTCTATCCTATCCTATCCTCTATCCTATCGTAACCTCTATCCTATCCTATCTTCTATCCTCTATTATATCCTATCCTCTATCCTATAATATCATCTATCCGTTCCTATTCTCTATACTAACCTATTCTCTATCCTATCCTCTCTCCTATACAGTATCCTACCCTATCATCTATCCTATCAAATCCCCTATCCTATCCTCTATCCTATCGTATCCTCTATCCTATCCTATCTTCTATCCTATCCTATCCTCTATCCTATCCTATCCTCTATCCTATCATATCCTCTATCCTATAATATCCTCTATCCTATCCTATCATCTATCCTCTATCCTATCCAATCCTCTATCCTATCCTATCCTCTATCCTATCAAATCCCCTATCCTATCCTCTGTCCTATCCTATCCTCTATCCTATCCTATCGTCTATCCTATCCTCTATCCTATCCTATCCTCTATCCTATCCTATGAAATCCCCTATCCCATCCTCTGTCCTATCCTATCCTCTGTCCTATCCTATCCTCTATCCTATCCTATCCTCTATCCTATCAAATCCCCTACCCTATCCTCTGTCCTATCCTATCCTCTATCCTATCCTATCCTCTATCCTATCCTATCTTCTATCCTATCAAATCCCCTATCCTATCCTCTATCCTATCCTATCATCCATCCTCTATCCTATCCAATCCTCTATCCTATCCTATCCTCTATCCTATCAAATCCCCTATCCTATCCTCTGTCCTATCCTATCCTCTATCCTATCCTATCCTCTATCCTATCCTATCCTCTATCCTATCCTATCGTCTATCCTATCCTCTATCCTATCCTATCGTCTATCCTATCCTATCCTCTATCCTATCCTATCCTCTATCCTATCCTATCCTCTATCCTATCCTATCCTCTATCCTATCCTATCTTCTATCCTATCAAATCCCCTATCCTATCCTCTATCCTATCCTATCATCTATCCTCTATCCTATCCAATCCTCTATCCTATCCTATCCTCTATCCTATCAAATCCCCTATCCTATCCTCTGTCCTATCCTATCCTCTATACTATCCTATCCTCTATCCTATCCTATCCTCTATCCTATCCTATCCTCTATCCTATCCTATCGTCTATCCTATCCTCTATCCTATCCTATACTCTATCCTATCCTATCCTCCATCCTATCCTATCCTCAATCCTATCCTTTCCTGTATCCTATCCAATCCTGTATCCTATCCTGTCCTCTATTCTATCCTACCCTCTATCCTATCCTATCCTCTATCCTATCCTATCCTGTATCCTATCCTATGCTCTATCCTATCCTATCCTCTATCCTATCCTATCGTCTATCCTATCCTCTATCCTATCCTATACTCTATCCTATCCTATCCTCCATCCTATCCTATCCTCAAACCTATCCTTTCCTGTCTCCTATCCAATCCTGTATCCTATCCTATCCTCTATCCTATCCTATCTTCTATCCTATCCTATCCTCTATCCTATCCTATCCTCTATCCTATCCACCATCCTATACTCTATCCTATCCTCTATCGTATCATATCCTCAATGCATTCCTGTATCCTATCCAATCCTCTATCCTATAATATCCTCTATCCTATCCTATCCTCTATTCTATCCTATCCTCTAACCTATAATATGCTCTGTCGTATCCTATCCTCTATCCTATCCAATCCTCTATCCTATAATATCCTCTATCCTATCCTATCCAATCCCCTATCCTACCCTCTATCCTAACCTATCCTGTATCGTATCCTATCCTCTATCCTATTGTATCCTCAATCCTATCCCCTATCCTTTCCAATCCTATATCCTCTAATATCCTCTATCCTGTCCTATACTCTATCGTATCCTATCCTCTGTCCTATCCTGTCCTCTATCCTATCCTGTCCTCTATCCTATCCTATCCCCTATCCTATCCTATCCTATAGCCTATCCTATCCTCTATCCTATCCTGCCGTTTGTCCTATCCTACCAGTTGTCCTATCCTATCCTCTACCCTATCCTACCCTCTATCCTATCCTATCGTCTATCCTATAATATCCTCTATCCTATCCTATCCTCCATCCTATCCAATCCCCTATCCTATCCTCAATCTTATCCTATCCTCCATTCTATAATATCCTCTATCCTATCCAATCCTCTATCCTATCCTATCCTCTATCCTATCCTATCCTCTATCCTATCCTATCATCTATCCTATCCTATCCTCTATCCTATCCTATCATCTATCCTATCCAATCGTCTATCCTATAATATCCTCTATCCTATCCTATCCTGAATGCTATCCTCTATCCTATCCAATCCTTTATCCTATCCAATCCTCTATTCTATGATATCCTCTATCCTATCCAATCCTCTATCCTATCCTCTATCCTATCCACCATCCTATACTCTATCCTATCCTCTATCCTATCATATCCTCAATGCATTCCTGTATCCTATCCAATCCTCTATCCTATCCTATCCTCTATCCTATCCTATCCTCTATTCTATCCTATCCTCTAACCTATAATATGCTCTATCGTATCCTATCCTCTATCCTATCCAATTCTCTATCCTATAATATCCTCTATCCTATCCTATCCAATCACCTATCCTACCCTCTATCCTATCCTATCCTGTATCGTATCCTATCCTCTATCCTATTGTATCCTCCATCCTATCCCCTATCCTTTCCAATCCTATATCCTCTAATATCCTCTATCCTGTCCTATACTCTATCCTATCCTATCCTCTGTCCTATCCTGTCCTCTATCCTATCCTGTCCTCTATCCTATCCTATCCCCTATCCTATCCTATCCTATAGCCTATCCTATCCTCTATCCTATCCTGCCGTTTGTCCTATCCTACCGTTTGTCCTATCCTATCCTCTAGCCTAAACTATCCTCTACCCTATCCTCCCGTTTGTCCTATCATATCCTCTATTCTATCATATCCTCTATCCTATCGTATCCTCTATCCTATCCTACCCTCAATCCTATCCTATCGTCTATCCTATAATATCCTCTATCCTATCCTATCCTCCATCCTATCCAATCCCCTATCCTATCCTCAATCTTATCCTATCCTCCATTCTATAATATCCTCTATCCTATCCAATCCTCTATCCTATCCTATCCTCTATCCTATCCTATCATCTATCCTATCCTATCCTCTAACCCAATCCTATCCTCTATCCTATCCTATCTTGTAGCCTATCCTATCCTCTATCCTATCCTATCATCTATCCTCTATCCTATCCTATCTTCTATCCTATCCTATCCTCTATCCTATCAAATCCCCTATCCTATCCTCTATCCTATCCTATCATCTATCCTCTATCCTATCCAATCCTCTATCCTATCCTATCCTCTATCCTATCAAATCCCCTATCCTATCCTCTGTCCTGTCCTATCCTCTATCCTATCCTATCCTCTATCCTATCCTATCCTCTATCCTATCCTATCCTCTATCCTATCATATCGTCTATCCTATCCTCTATCCTATCCTATACTCTATCCTATCCTATCCTCGATCCTATCCTATCCTCAATCCTATCCTTTCCTGTATCCTATCCAATCCTGTATCCTATCCTGTCCTCTATTCTATCCTACCCTCTATCCTATCCTATCCTCTATCCTATCCTATCCTCTATCCTATCCTATGCTCTATCCTATCCTATCCTCTATCCTATCCTATCGTCTATCCTATCCTCTATCCTATCCTATACTCTATCCTATCCTATCCTCCATCCTATCCTATCCTCAAACCTATCCTTTCCTGTATCCTATCCAATCCTGTATCCTATCCTATCCTCTATCCTATCCTATCTTCTATCCTATCCTATCCTCTATCCTATCCTATCCTCTATCCTATCCTGTCCTCTATCCTATCCTATCTTCTATCCTATCCTATCCTCTATCCTATCCTATCCTCTATCCTATCCTATCCTCTATCCTATCCTGTCCTCTATCCTATCCTATCCTCTATCCTATCCTATCGTCTATCCTATAATATCCTCTATCCTATCCTATCCTCCATCCTATCCAATCCACTATCGTATCCTCAATCTTATCCTATCCTCCATCCTATAATATCCTCTAACCTATCCAATCCTCTATCCTATCCTATCCTCTATCCTATCCTATCCTCTAACCTATCCTATCCTCTATCCTATCCTATCATCTATCCTATCCTATCCTCTATCCTATCCTATCATCTATCCTATAATATCCTCTATTCTATCCAATCCTCTATCCTATCCTCCATCCTATAATATCCTCTATCCTATCCAATCCTCTATCCTATCCTATCCTCTATGCTATAATATCATATATCGTATCCTATTCTCTATCCTATCCTATCCTGTATCCTATCCTATCCTCTATCCTATCCTATCATCTATCCTATCCTATCCTCTATCCTATCCTATCCTCCATCCTATAATATCATATATCCTATCCTATCCTCTATCCTATCCTATCCTCTATCCTATAATATCATATATCTTATCCTATCCTCTATCCTATAATATCATATATCCTATCCTATCCTCTATCCTATCCTATCCTCCATCCTATCCTATCCTCTATCCTATCCTATCCTCTATCCTATCCTATCCTCTATCCTATCCTCTATCCTATAATATGATCTATCGTTTACTAACGTTTGTCCTATCATATCCTCTATTCTATCCTATCCTCTATCCTATCCTATCTTCTATCCTATCAATTCCCCTATCCTATCCTCTATCCTATCCTATCACCTATCCTCTATCCTATCCAATCCTCTATCCTATCACCTATCCTCTATCCTATCCAATCCTCTATCCTATCCTATCCTCTATCCTATCAAATCCCCTATCCTATCCTCTGTCCTATCCTATACTCTATCCTATCCTATCCTCCATCCTATCCTATCCTCAAACCTATCCTTTCCTGTATCCTATCCAATCCTGTATCCTATCCTATCCTCTATCCTATCCTCTATTCTATCCTATCCTCTATCCTATCCTATCCTCTATCCTATCCTATCGTCTATCCTATCCTCTATCCTATCCTATACTCTATCCTATCCTATCCTCCATCCTATCCTATCCTCAAACCTATCCTTTCCTGTATCCTATCCAATCCTGTATCCTATCCTATCCTCTATCCTATCCTCTATCCTATCCTATCCTCAATGCATTCGTGTATCCTATCCAATCCTCTATCCTATCCTATCCTCTATGCTATAATATCATATATCGTATCCTATTCTCTATCCTATCCTATCCTCTATCCTATCCTATCCTCTATCCTATCCTATCATCTATCCTATCCTATCCTCTATCCTATCCTATCCTCTATCCTATAATATCATATATCCTATCCTATCCTCTATCCTATCCTATCCTCTATCCTATAATATCATATATCTTATCCTATCCTCTATCCTATAATATCATATATCCTATCCTATCCTCTATCCCATCCTATCCTCTATCCTATCCTCTATCCTATAATATGCTCTATCGTTTCCTAACGTTTGTCCTATCATATCCTCTATTCTATCCTATCCTCTATCCTATCCTATCGTCTATCCTATAATATCCTCTATCCTATCCTATCCTCCATCCTATCCAATCCCCTATCCTATCCTCAATCTTATCCTATCCTCTATCCTATAATATCCTCTATCCTATCCAATCCTCTATCCTATCCTATCCTCTATCCTATCCTATCATCTATCCTATCCTATCCTATAATATCCTCTATCCTATCCTATCCTCCATCCTATCCAATCCACTATCCTATCCTCAATCTTATCCTATCCTCCATCCTATAATATCCTCTATCCTATCCAATCCTCTATCCTATACTATCCTCTATCCTATCCTATCCTCTATCCTATCCTATCCTCTATCCTATCCTATCATCTATCCTATCCTATCCTCTATCCTATCCTATCATCTATCCTATCCTATCCTCTATCCTATCCTATCGTCTATCCTATAATATCCTCTATCCTATCCTATCCTCCATCCTATCCAATCCACTATCCTATCCTCAATCTTATCCTATCCTCCATCCTATCCTATCCTGAATGCTATCCTCTATCCTATCCAATCCTCTATCCTATCCAATCCTCTATCCTATCCAATCCTCTATCCTATCCAATCCTCTATCCTATCCTCTATCCTATCCTCTATCCTATACTCTATCCTATCCTCTATCCTATCCTATCCTCAATGCATTCGTGTATCCTATCCAATCCTCTATCCTATCCTATCCTCTATGCTATAATATCATATATCGTATCCTATTCTCTATCCTATCCTATCCTCTATCCTATCCTATCCTCTATCCTATCCTATCATCTATCCTATCCTATCCTCTATCCTATCCTATCATCTATCCTATCCTATCGTCTATCCTATAATATCCTCTATCCTATCCTATCATCTATCCTATCCTATCCTCTATCCTATCCTATCGTCTATCCTATAATATCCTCTATCCTATCCTATCCTCCATCCTATCCAATCCACTATCCTATCCTCTATCCTATCCTATCCTCTATCCTATCTTATCCTCTATCCTATCCTATCCTCTATCCTATCCTATCGTCTATCCTATAATATCCTCTATCCTATCCTATCCTCCATCCTATCCAATCCCCTATCCTATCCTCAATCTTACCCTATCCTCTATCCTATAATATCCTCTATCCTATCCAATCCTCTATCCTATCCTATCCTCTATCCTATCCTATCGTCTATCCTATAATATCCTCTATCCTATCCTATCCTCCATCCTATCCAATCCACTATCCTATCCTCAATCTTATCCTATCCTCCATCCTATAATATCCTCTAACCTATCCAATCCTCTATCCTATCCTATCCTCTATCCTATCCTATCCTCTAACCTATCCTATCCTCTATCCTATCCTATCATCTATCCTATCCTATCCTCTATCCTATCCTATCATCTATCCTATAATATCCTCTATTCTATCCAATCCTCTATCCTATCCTCCATCCTATAATATCCTCTATCCTATCCAATCCTCTATCCTATCCTATCCTCTATGCTATAATATCATATATCGTATCCTATTCTCTATCCTATCCTATCCTCTATCCTATCCTATCCTCTATCCTATCCTATCATCTATCCTATCCTATCCTATCCTCTATCCTATCCTATCCTCTATCCTATAATATCATATATCCTATCCTATCCTCTATCCTATCCTATCCTCTATCCTATAATATCATATATCTTATCCTATCCTCTATCCTATAATATCATATATCCTATCCTATCCTCTATCCTATCCTATCCTCTATCCTATCCTCTATCCTATAATATGCTCTATCGTTTCCTAACGTTTGTCCTATCATATCCTCTATTCTATCCTATCCTCTATCCTATCCTATCTTCTATCCTATCAATTCCCCTATCCTATCCTCTATCCTATCCTATCACCTATCCTCTATCCTATCCAATCCTCTATCCTATCACCTATCCTCTATCCTATCCAATCCTCTATCCTATCCTCTATCCTATCCTATACTCTATCCTATCCTATCCTCCATCCTATCCTATCCTCAAACCTATCCTTTCCTGTATCCTATCCAATCCCCTATCCTATCCTCTGTCCTATCCTATCCTCTATCCTATCCTATCCTCTATCCTATCCTATCCTCTATCCTATCCTATCGTCTATCCTATCCTCTATCCTATCCTATACTCTATCCTATCCTATCCTCCATCCTATCCTATCCTCAAACCTATCCTTTCCTGTATCCTATCCAATCCCCTATCCTATCCTCTGTCCTGTCCTATCCTCTATCCTATCCTATCCTCTAGCCTATCCTATCCTCTATCCTATCCTATCCTCTATCCTATCCTATCGTCTATCCTATCCTCTATCCTATCCTATACTCTATCCTATCCTATCATCTATCCTACCCTATCCTCTGTCCTATCCTATCCTCTATCCTATCCTATCCTCTATCCTATCCTATCCTCTATCCTCTATCCTATCCTATCCTCTATCCTATCCTATCCTCTATCCTATCCTATCTTCTATCCTATCCTATACTCTATCCTATCCTATCCTCTATCCTATCCTATCCTCTATCCTATCCTATCCTCTATCCTATCCTATCTTCTATCCTATCCTATCCTCTATCCTATCAAAACCCCTACCCTATCCTCTGTCCTATCCTATCCTCTATCCTATCCTATCCTCTATCCTCTATCCTATCCTATCCTCTATCCTATCTTATCCTCTATCCTATCCTATCCTCTATCCTATCCTATCTTCTATCCTATCCTATCCTCTATCCTATCCTATCCCCTATCCTATCCTCTATCCTATCCTATCATCTATCCTCTATCCTATCCTACCTTCTATCCTATCCTATCCTCTATCCTATCAAATCCCCTATCCTATCCTCTATCCTATCCTATCATCTATCCTCTATCCTATCCAATCCTCTATCCTATCCTATCCTCTATCCTATCAAATCCCCTATCCTATCCTCTGTCCTATCCTATCCTCTATCCTATCCTATCCTCTATCCTATCCTATCCTCTATCCTATCCTATCGTCTATCCTATCCTCTATCCTATCCTATACTCTATCCTATCCTATCCTCCATCCTATCCTATCCTCAATCCTATCCTTTCCTGTATCCTATCCAATCCTGTATCCTATCCTGTCCACTATTCTATCCTACCCTCTATCCTATCCTATCCTCTATCCTATCCTATCCTCTATCCTATCCTATCCTCTATCCTATCCTATGCTCTATCCTATCCTATCGTCTATCCTATCCTATGCTCTATCCTATCCTATCGTCTATCCTATCCTCTATCCTATCCTATCAAATCCCCTATCCTATCCTCTGTCCTATCCTATCCTCTGTCCTATCCTCTATTCTTTCCTATCCTCTATCCTATCCTATCCTCTTTCCGATCCTACCCTCTATCCTATCCTATCCTCTATCCTATCCTATCCTCTATCCTATCCTCTATCCTATCCTATCCTCTTTCCGATCCTACCCTCTATCCTATCCTATCCTCTATCCTATCCTATCCTCTATCCTATCCTCTATCCTATCCTATCCTGTATCCTATCAAATCCCCTACCCTATCCTCTGTCCTATCCTATCCTCTATCCTATCCTATCCACTATCCTATCCTATCCTCTATCCTATCCTATCCTCTATCCTATCCTATCCTCTATCCTATCCTATCCTCTATCCTCTATCCTATCCTATCCTCTATACTATCCTATCCTCTATACTATCCTATCTTCTATCCTATCCTATCCTCTATCCTATCCTATCCTCTATCCTATCCTATCCTCTATCCTATCCTATCCTCTATCCTATCCTATCTTCTATCCTATCAAATCCCCTATGCTATCCTCTGGCCTATCCTATCCTCTATCCTATCCTATCCTCTATCCTATCCTATCCTCTATCCTATCCTATCTTCTATCCTATCCTATCCTCTATCCTATCCTATCCTCTATCCTATCCTGTCCTCTATCCTATCCTATCTTCTATCCTATCCTATCCTCTATCCTATCCTATCCTCTATCCTATCCTATCCTCTATCCTATCCTGTCCTCTATCCTATAGTATCTTCTATCCTATCCTATCCTCTATCCTATCAAATCCCCTACCCTATCCTCTGTCCTATCCTATCCTCTATCCTATCCTATCCTCTATCCTATCCTATCCTCTATCCTCTATCCTATCCTATCCTCTATCCTATCCTATCCTCTATCCTATCCTATCCTCTATCCTATCCTATCCTCTATCCTATCCTATCTTCTATCCTATCCAATCCTCTATCCTATCAAAACCCCTACCCTATCCTCTGTCCTATCCTATCCTCTATCCTATCCTATCCTCTATCCTCTATCCTATCCTATCCTCTATCCTATCCTATCTTCTATCCTATCCTATACTCTATCCTATCCTATCCTCTATCCTATCCTATCCTCTATCCTATCCTATCTTCTATCCTATCCTATCCTCTATCCTATCAAATCCCCTACCCTATCCTCTGTCCTATCCTATCCTCTATCCTATCCTATCCTCTATCCTCTATCCTCTATCCTATCCTATCCTCTATCCTATCCTATCCTCTATCCTATCCTATCTTCTATCCTATCCTATCCTCTATCCTATCCTATCCTCTATCCTATCCTGTCCTCTATCCTATCCTATCTTCTATCCTATCCTATCCTCTATCCTATCCTATCCTCTATCCTATCCTATCCTCTATCCTATCCTGTCCTCTATCCTATAGTATCTTCTATCCTATCCTATCCTCTATCCTATCAAATCCCCTACCCTATCCTCTGTCCTATCCTATCCTCTATCCTATCCTATCCTCTATCCTATCCTATCCTCTATCCTCTATCCTATCCTATCCTCTATCCTATCCTATCCTCTATCCTATCCTATCCTCTATCCTATCCTATCCTCTATCCTATCCTATCTTCTATCCTATCCAATCCTCTATCCTATCAAAACCCCTACCCTATCCTCTGTCCTATCCTATCCTCTATCCTATCCTATCCTCTATCCTCTATCCTATCCTATCCTCTATCCTATCCTATCTTCTATCCTATCCTATACTCTATCCTATCC
This sequence comes from Halictus rubicundus, assembly GCF_050948215.1. Classification (NCBI taxonomy): domain Eukaryota; kingdom Metazoa; phylum Arthropoda; class Insecta; order Hymenoptera; family Halictidae; genus Halictus; species Halictus rubicundus. The sequence goes on from NW_027488649.1 coordinate 591,060, forward strand.
TATCCTCTATCCTATCCTATCCTCTATCCTATCCTATCCTCTATCCTATCCTATCTTCTATCCTATCCTATCCTCTATCCTATCAAATCCCCTACCCTATCCTCTGTCCTATCCTATACTCTATCCTATCCTATCCTCTATCCTATCCTATCCTCTATCCTATCCTATCCTCTATCCTATCCTATCTTCTATCCTATCCTATCCTCTATCCTATCAAAACCCCTACCCTATCCTCTGTCCTATCCTATCCTCTATCCTATCCTATCCTCTATCCTCTATCCTATCCTATCCTCTATCCTATCTTATCCTCTATCCTATCCTATCCTCTATCCTATCCTATCTTCTATCCTATCCTATCCTCTATCCTATCCTATCCCCTATCCTATCCTCTATCCTATCCTATCATCTATCCTCTATCCTATCCTACCTTCTATCCTATCCTATCCTCTATCCTATCAAATCCCCTATCCTATCCTCTATCCTATCCTATCATCTATCCTCTATCCTATCCAATCTTCTATCCTATCCTATCCTCTATCCTATCAAATCCCCTATCCTATCCTCTGTCCTATCCTATCCTCTATCCTATCCTATCCTCTATCCTATCCTATCCTCTATCCTATCCTATCGTCTATCCTATCCTCTATCCTATCCTATACTCTATCCTATCCTATCCTCCATCCTATCCTATCCTCAATCCTATCCTTTCCTGTATCCTATCCAATCCTGTATCCTATCCTGTCCTCTATTCTATCCTACCCTCTATCCTATCCTATCCTCTATCCTATCCTATCCTCTATCCTATCCTATCCTCTATCCTATCCTATGCTCTATCCTATCCTATCGTCTATCCTATCCTATGCTCTATCCTATCCTATCGTCTATCCTATCCTCTATCCTATCCTATCAAATCCCCTATCCTATCCTCTGTCCTATCCTATCCTCTGTCCTATCCTCTATTCTTTCCTATCCTCTATCCTATCCTATCCTCTTTCCGATCCTACCCTCTATCCTATCCTATCCTCTATCCTATCCTATCCTCTATCCTATCCTCTATCCTATCCTATCCTGTATCCTATCAAATCCCCTACCCTATCCTCTGTCCTATCCTATCCTCTATCCTATCCTATCCACTATCCTATCCTATCCTCTATCCTATCCTATCCTCTATCCTATCCTATCCTCTATCCTATCCTATCCTCTATCCTCTATCCTATCCTATCCTCTATACTATCCTATCCTCTATACTATCCTATCCTCTATCCTCTATCCTATCCTATCCTCTATCCTATCCTATCCTCTATCCTATCCTATCCTCTATCCTATCCTATCCTCTATCCTATCCTCTATCCTATCCTATCCTGTATCCTATCAAATCCCCTACCCTATCCTCTGTCCTATCCTATCCTCTATCCTATCCTATCCTCTATCCTATCCTATCTTCTATCCTATCCTATCCTCTATCCTATCCTATCCTCTATCCTATCCTGTCCTCTATCCTATCCTATCTTCTATCCTATCCTATCCTCTATCCTATCCTATCCTCTATCCTATCCTATCCTCTATCCTATCCTGTCCTCTATCCTATAGTATCTTCTATCCTATCCTATCCTCTATCCTATCAAATCCCCTACCCTATCCTCTGTCATATCCTATCCTTCTATCCTATCCTATCCTCTATCCTATCCTATCCTCTATCCTCTATCCTATCCTATCCTCTATCCTATCCTATCCTCTATCCTATCCTATCCTCTATCCTATCCTATCCTCTATCCTATCCTATCTTCTATCCTATCCAATCCTCTATCCTATCAAAACCCCTACCCTATCCTCTGTCCTATCCTATCCTCTATCCTATCCTATCCTCTATCCTCTATCCTATCCTATCCTCTATCCTATCCTATCTTCTATCCTATCCTATACTCTATCCTATCCTATCCTCTATCCTATCCTATCCTCTATCCTATCCTATCCTCTATCCTATCCTATCTTCTATCCTATCCTATCCTCTATCCTATCAAATCCCCTACCCTATCCTCTGTCCTATCCTATCCTCTATCCTATCCTATCCTCTATCCTCTATCCTCTATCCTATCCTATCCTCTATCCTATCTTATCCTCTATCCAATCCTATCCTCTATCCTATCCTATCTTCTATCCTATCCTATCCTCTATCCTATCCTATCCCCTATCCTATCCTCTATCCTATCCTATCATCTATCCTCTATCCTATCCTATCTTCTATCCTATCCTATCCTCTATCCTATCAAATCCCCTATCCTATCCTCTAACCTATCCTATCATCTATCCTCTATCCTATCCAATCCTCTATCCTATCCTATCCTCTATCCTATCAAATCCCTATCCTATCCTCTGTCCTATCCTATCCTCTATCCTATCCTATCCTCTATCCTATCCTATCCTCTATCCTATCCTATCCTCTATCCTATCCTATCGTCTATCCTATCCTCTATCCTATCCTATACTCTATCCTATCCAATCCTCCATCCTATCCTATCCTCAATCCTATCCTTTCCTGTATCCTATCCAATCCTGTATCCTATCCTGTCCTCTATTCTATCCTACCCTCTATCCTATCCTATCCTCTATCCTATCCTATCCTCTATCCTATCCTATGCTCTATCCTATCCTATCCTCTATCCTATCCTATCGTCTATCCTATCCTCTATCCTATCCTATACTCTATCCTATCCTATCCTCCATCCTATCCTATCCTCAAACCTATCCTTTCCTGTATCCTATCCAATCCTGTATCCTATCCTATCCTCTATCCTATCCTATCTTCTATCCTATCCTATCCTCTATCCTATCCTATCCTCTATCCTATCCTGTCCTCTATCCTATCCTATCTTCTATCCTATCCTATCCTCTATCCTATCAAATACCCTACCCTATCCTCTGTCCTATCCTATCCTCTATCCTATCCTATCCTCTATCCTATCCTATCCTCTATCCTATCCTATACTCTATCCTATCCTATCGTCTATCCTATCCTCTATCCTATCCTATACTCTATCCTATCCTATCCTCCATCCTATCCTATCCTCCATCCTATCCTATTCTCAATCCTATCCTTTCCTGTATCCTATCCAATCCTGTATCCTATCCTGTCCTCTATTCTATCCTACCCTCTATCCTATCCTATCCTCTATCCTATCCTATCCTCTATCCTATCCTATCCTCTATCCTATCCTATGCTCTATCCTATCCTATCGTCTATCCTATCCTATGCTCTATCCTATCCTATCGTCTATCCTATCCTCTATCCTATCCTATCAAATCCCCTATCCTATCCTCTGTCCTATCCTATCCTCTGTCCTATCCTCTATTCTTTCCTATCCTCTATCCTATCCTATCCTCTTTCCGATCCTACCCTCTATCCTATCCTATCCTCTATCCTATCCTATCCTCTATCCTATCCTCTATCCTATCCTATCCTGTATCCTATCAAATCCCCTACCCTATCCTCTGTCCTATCCTATCCTCTATCCTATCCTATCCTCTATCCTATCCTATCCTCTATCCTATCCTATCCTCTATCCTCTATCCTATCCTATCCTCTATACTATCCTATCCTCTATCCTATCCTATCTTCTATCCTATCCTATCCTCTATCCTATCCTATCCTCTATCCTATCCTATCCTCTATCCTATCCTATCTTCTATCCTATCAAATCCCCTCTCCTATCCTCTGGCCTATCCTATCCTCTATCCTATCCTATCCTCTATCCTATCCTATCTTCTATCCTATCCTATCCTCTATCCTATCCTATCCTCTATCCTATCCTATCCTCTATCCTATCCTGTCCTCTATCCTATCCTATCTTCTATCCTATCCTATCCTCTATCCTATCAAATCCCCTACCCTATCCTCTGTCCTATCCTATCCTCTATCCTATCCTATCCTCTATCCTATCCTATCCTCTATCCTATCCTATCCTCTATCCTATCCTATCCTCTATCCTATCCTATCCTCTATCCTCTATCCTATCCTATCCTCTATCCTATCCTATCCTCTATCCTATCCTATACTCTATCCTATCCTATCCTCTATCCTATCCTATCCTCTATCCTATCCTATCCTCTATCCTATCCTATCTTCTATCCTATCCTATCCTCTATCCTATCAAATCCCCTACCCTATCCTCTGTCCTATCCTATCCTCTATCCTATCCTATCCTCTATCCTCTATCCTATCCTATCCTCTATCCTATCTTATCCTCTATCCTATCCTATCCTCTATCCTATCCTATCCCCTATCCTATCCTCTATCCTATCCTCTCATCTATCCTCTATCCTATCCTATCTTCTATCCTATCCTATCCTCTATCCTATCAAATCCCCTATCCTATCCTCTATCCTATCCTATCATCTATCCTCTATCCTATCCAATCCTCTATACTATCCTATCCTCTATCCTATCAAATCCCCTATCCTATCCTCTGTCCTATCCTATCCTCTATACTATCCTATCCTCTATCCTATCCTATCCTCTATCCTATCCTATCCTCTATCCTATCCTATCGTCTATCCTATCCTCTATCCTATCCTATACTCTATCCTATCCTATCCTCCATCCTATCCTATCCTCAATCCTATCCTCTATCCTATCCTATCCTCTATCCTATCTTATCCTCTATCCTATCCTATCCTCTATCCTATCCTATCGTCTATCCTATAATATCCTCTATCCTATCCTATCCTCCATCCTATCCAATCCCCTATCCTATCCTCAATCTTACCCTATCCTCTATCCTATAATATCCTCTATCCTATCCAATCCTCTATCCTATCCTATCCTCTATCCTATCCTATCGTCTATCCTATAATATCCTCTATCCTATCCTATCCTCCATCCTATCCAATCCACTATCCTATCCTCAATCTTATCCTATCCTCCATCCTATAATATCCTCTAACCTATCCAATCCTCTATCCTATCCTATCCTCTATCCTATCCTATCCTCTAACCTATCCTATCCTCTATCCTCCTATCCAATCCTCTATCCTATCCTATCCTCTATCCTATCCTATCCTCTAACCTATCCTATCCTCTATCCTATCCTATCATCTATCCTATCCTATCCTCTATCCTATCCTATCATCTATCCTATAATATCCTCTATTCTATCCAATCCTCTATCCTATCCTCCATCCTATAATATCCTCTATCCTATCCAATCCTCTATCCTATCCTATCCTCTATGCTATAATATCATATATCGTATCCTATTCTCTATCCTATCCTATCCTCTATCCTATCCTATCCTCTATCCTATCCTATCATCTATCCTATCCTATCCTATCCTCTATCCTATCCTATCCTCTATCCTATAATATCATATATCCTATCCTATCCTCTATCCTATAATATCATATATCTTATCCTATCCTCTATCCTATAATATCATATATCCTATCCTATCCTCTATCCTATCCTATCCTCTATCTTATCCTCTATCCTATCCTATCCTCTATCCTATCCTATCGTCTATCCTATAATATCCTCTATCCTATCCTATCCTCCATCCTATCCAATCCCCTATCCTATCCTCAATCTTACCCTATCCTCTATCCTATAATATCCTCTATCCTATCCTATCCTCCATCCTATCCTATCCTCAAACCTATCCTTTCCTGTATCCTATCCAATCCCCTATCCTATCCTCTGTCCTATCCTATCCTCTATCCTATCCTATCCTCTATCCTATCCTATCCTCTATCCTATCCTATCGTCTATCCTATCCTCTATCCTATCCTATACTCTATCCTATCCTATCCTCCATCCTATCCTATCCTCAAACCTATCCTTTCCTGTATCCTATCCAATCCCCTATCCTATCCTCTGTCCTGTCCTATCCTCTATCCTATCCTATCCTCTAGCCTATCCTATCCTCTATCCTATCCTATCCTCTATCCTATCCTATCGTCTATCCTATCCTCTATCCTATCCTATACTCTATCCTATCCTATCATCTATCCTACCCTATCCTCTGTCCTATCCTATCCTCTATCCTATCCTATCCTCTATCCTATCCTATCCTCTATCCTCTATCCTATCCTATCCTCTATCCTATCCTATCCTCTATCCTATCCTATCTTCTATCCTATCCTATACTCTATCCTATCCTATCCTCTATCCTATCCTATCCTCTATCCTATCCTATCCTCTATCCTATCCTATCTTCTATCCTATCCTATCCTCTATCCTATCAAAACCCCTACCCTATCCTCTGTCCTATCCTATCCTCTATCCTATCCTATCCTCTATCCTCTATCCTATCCTATCCTCTATCCTATCTTATCCTCTATCCTATCCTATCCTCTATCCTATCCTATCTTCTATCCTATCCTATCCTCTATCCTATCCTATCCCCTATCCTATCCTCTATCCTATCCTATCATCTATCCTCTATCCTATCCTACCTTCTATCCTATCCTATCCTCTATCCTATCAAATCCCCTATCCTATCCTCTATCCTATCCTATCATTTATCCTCTATCCTATCCAATCCTCTATCCTATCCTATCCTCTATCCTATCAAATCCCCTATCCTATCCTCTGTCCTATCCTATCCTCTATCCTATCCTATCCTCTATCCTATCCTATCCTCTATCCTATCCTATCGTCTATCCTATCCTCTATCCTATCCTATACTCTATCCTATCCTATCCTCCATCCTATCCTATCCTCAATCCTATCCTTTCCTGTATCCTATCCAATCCTGTATCCTATCCTGTCCTCTATTCTATCCTACCCTCTATCCTATCCTATCCTCTATCCTATCCTATCTTCTATCCTATCCTATCCTCTATCCTATCCTATGCTCTATCCTATCCTATCGTCTATCCTATCCTATGCTCTATCCTATCCTATCGTCTATCCTATCCTCTATCCTATCCTATCAAATCCCCTATCCTATCCTCTGTCCTATCCTATCCTCTGTCCTATCCTCTATTCTTTCCTATCCTCTATCCTATCCTATCCTCTTTCCGATCCTACCCTCTATCCTATCCTATCCTCTATCCTATCCTATCCTCTATCCTATCCTCTATCCTATCCTATCCTGTATCCTATCAAATCCCCTACCCTATCCTCTGTCCTATCCTATCCTCTATCCTATCCTATCCACTATCCTATCCTATCCTCTATCCTATCCTATCCTCTATCCTATCCTATCCTCTATCCTATCCTATCCTCTATCCTCTATCCTATCCTATCCTCTATACTATCCTATCCTCTATACTATCCTATCTTCTATCCTATCCTATCCTCTATCCTATCCTATCCTCTATCCTATCCTATCCTCTATCCTATCCTATCCTCTATCCTATCCTATCTTCTATCCTATCAAATCCCCTATCCTATCCTCTGGCCTATCCTATCCTCTATCCTATCCTATCCTCTATCCTATCCTATCCTCTATCCTATCCTATCTTCTATCCTATCCTATCCTCTATCCTATCCTATCCTCTATCCTATCCTGTCCTCTATCCTATCCTATCTTCTATCCTATCCTATCCTCTATCCTATCCTATCCTCTATCCTATCCTATCCTCTATCCTATCCTGTCCTCTATCCTATAGTATCTTCTATCCTATCCTATCCTCTATCCTATCAAATCCCCTACCCTATCCTCTGTCCTATCCTATCTTCTATCCTATCCTATCCTCTATCCTATCCTATCCTCTATCCTCTATCCTATCCTATCCTCTATCCTATCCTATCCTCTATCCTATCCTATCCTCTATCCTATCCTATCCTCTATCCTATCCTATCTTCTATCCTATCCAATCCTCTATCCTATCAAAACCCCTACCCTATCCTCTGTCCTATCCTATACTCTATCCTATCCTATCCTCTATCCTCTATCCTATCCTATCCTCTATCCTATCCTATCTTCTATCCTATCCTATACTCTATCCTATCCTATCCTCTATCCTATCCTATCCTCTATCCTATCCTATCCTCTATCCTATCCTATCTTCTATCCTATCCTATCCTCTATCCTATCAAAACCCCTACCCTATCCTCTGTCCTATCCTATCCTCTATCCTATCCTATCCTCTATCCTCTATCCTATCCTATCCTCTATCCTATCCTATCTTCTATCCTATCCTATACTCTATCCTATCCTATCCTCTATCCTATCCTATCCTCTATCCTATCCTATCCTCTATCCTCTATCCTCTATCCTATCCTATCCTCTATCCTATCTTATCCTCTATCCAATCCTATCCTCTATCCTATCCTATCTTCTATCCTATCCTATCCTCTATCCTATCCTATCCCCTATCCTATCCTCTATCCTATCCTATCATCTATCCTCTATCCTATCCTATCTTCTATCCTATCCTATCCTCTATCCTATCAAATCCCCTATCCTATCCTCTAACCTATCCTATCGTCTATCCTCTATCCTATCCAATCCTCTATCCTATCCTATCCTCTATCCTATCAAATCCCCTATCCTATCCTCTGTCCTATCCTATCCTCTATCCTATCCTATCCTCTATCCTATCCTATCCTCTATCCTATCCTATCCTCTATCCTATCCTATCGTCTATCCTATCCTCTATCCTATCCTATACTCTATCCTATCCTATCATCTATCCTACCCTATCCTCTGTCCTATCCTATCCTCTATCCTATCCTATCCTCTATCCTATCCTATCCTCTATCCTATCCTATCCTCTATCCTCTATCCTATCCTATCCTCTATCCTATCCTATCCTCTATCCTATCCTATCTTCTATCCTATCCTATACTCTATCCTATCCTATCCTCTATCCTATCCTATCCTCTATCCTATCCTATCCTCTATCCTATCCTATCTTCTATCCTATCCTATCCTCTATCCTATCAAAACCCCTACCCTATCCTCTGTCCTATCCTATCCTCTATCCTATCCTATCCTCTATCCTCTATCCTATCCTATCCTCTATCCTATCTTATCCTCTATCCTATCCTATCCTCTATCCTATCCTATCTTCTATCCTATCCTATCCTCTATCCTATCCTATCCCCAATCCTATCCTCTATCCTATCCTATCATCTATCCTCTATCCTATCCTACCTTCTATCCTATCCTATCCTCTATCCTATCAAATCCCCTATCCTATCCTCTATCCTATCCTATCATCTATCCTCTATCCTATCCAATCCTCTATCCTATCCTATCCTCTATCCTATCAAATCCCCTACCCTATCCTCTGTCCTATCCTATCTTCTATCCTATCCTATCCTCTATCCTATCCTATCCTCTATCCTCTATCCTATCCTATCCTCTATCCTATCCTATCCTCTATCCTATCCTATCCTCTATCCTATCCTATCCTCTATCCTATCCTATCTTCTATCCTATCCAATCCTCTATCCTATCAAAACCCCTACCCTATCCTCTGTCCTATCCTATCCTCTATCCTATCCTATCCTCTATCCTCTATCCTATCCTATCCTCTATCCTATCCTATCTTCTATCCTATCCTATACTCTATCCTATCCTATCCTCTATCCTATCCTATCCTCTATCCTATCCTATCCTCTATCCTATCCTATCTTCTATCCTATCCTATCCTCTATCCTATCAAATCCCCTACCCTATCCTCTGTCCTATCCTATCCTCTATCCTATCCTATCCTCTATCCTCTATCCTCTATCCTATCCTATCCTCTATCCTATCTTATCCTCTATCCAATCCTATCCTCTATCCTATCCTATCTTCTATCCTATCCTATCCTCTATCCTATCCTATCCCCTATCCTATCCTCTATCCTATCCTATCATCTATCCTCTATCCTATCCTATCTTCTATCCTATCCTATCCTCTATCCTATCAAATCCCCTATCCTATCCTCTAACCTATCCTATCGTCTATCCTCTATCCTATCCAATCCTCTATCCTATCCTATCCTCTATCCTATCAAATCCCCTATCCTATCCTCTGTCCTATCCTATCCTCTATCCTATCCTATCCTCTATCCTATCCTATCCTCTATCCTATCCTATCCTCTATCCTATCCTATCGTCTATCCTATCCTCTATCCTATCCTATACTCTATCCTATCCTATCATCTATCCTACCCTATCCTCTGTCCTATCCTATCCTCTATCCTATCCTATCCTCTATCCTATCCTATCCTCTATCCTCTATCCTATCCTATCCTCTATCCTATCCTATCCTCTATCCTATCCTATCTTCTATCCTATCCTATACTCTATCCTATCCTATCCTCTATCCTATCCTATCCTCTATCCTATCCTATCCTCTATCCTATCCTATCTTCTATCCTATCCTATCCTCTATCCTATCAAAACACCTACCCTATCCTCTGTCCTATCCTATCCTCTATCCTATCCTATCCTCTATCCTCTATCCTATCCTATCCTCTATCCTATCTTATCCTCTATCCTATCCTATCCTCTATCCTATCCTATCTTCTATCCTATCCTATCCTCTATCCTATCCTATCCCCAATCCTATCCTCTATCCTATCCTATCATCTATCCTCTATCCTATCCTACCCTCTATCCTATCCTATCCTCTATCCTATCATATCCCCTATCCTATCCTCTATCCTATCCTATCATCTATCCTCTATCCTATCCAATCCTCTATCCTATCCTATCCTCTATCCTATCAAATCCCCTATCCTATCCTCTGTCCTATCCTATCCTCTATCCTATCCTATCCTCTATCCTATCCTATCCTCTATCCTATCCTATCGTCTAGCCTATCCTCTATCCTATCCTATACTCTATCCTATCCTATCCTCCATCCTATCCTATCCTCAATCCTATCCTTTCCTGTATCCTATCCAATCCTGTATCCTATCCTATCCTCTATCCTATCCTATCCTCTATCCTCTATCCTATCCTATCCTCTATACTATCCTATCCTCTATCCTATCCTATCTTCTATCCTATCCTATCCTCTATCCTATCCTATCCTCTATCCTATCCTATCCTCTATCCTATCCTATCTTCTATCCTATCAAATCCCCTCTCATATCCTCTGGCCTATCCTATCCTCTATCCTATCCTATCCTCTATCCTATCCTATCTTCTATCCTATCCTATCCTCTATCCTATCCTATCCTCTATCCTATCCTATCCTCTATCCTATCCTGTCCTCTATCCTATCCTATCTTTTATCCTATCCTATCCTCTATCCTATCAAATCCCATACCCTATCCTCTGTCCTATCCTATCCTCTATCCTATCCTATCCTCTATCCTATCCTATCCTCTATCCTATCCTATCCTCTATCCTATCCTATCCTCTATCCTATCCTATCCTCTATCCTCTATCCTATCCTATCCTCTATCCTATCCTATCCTCTATCCTATCCTATACTCTATCCTATCCTATCCTCTATCCTATCCTATCCTCTATCCTATCCTATCCTCTATCCTATCCTATCCTCTATCCTATCCTATCTTCTATCCTATCCTATCCTCTATCCTATCAAATCCCCTACCCTATCCTCTGTCCTATCCTATCCTCTATCCTATCCTATCCTCTATCCTCTATCCTATCCTATCCTCTATCCTATCTTATCCTCTATCCTATCCTATCCTCTATCCTATCCTATCCCCTATCCTATCCTCTATCCTATCCTCTCATCTATCCTCTATCCTATCCTATCTTCTATCCTATCCTATCCTCTATCCTATCAAATCCCCTATCCTATCCTCTATCCTATCCTATCATCTATCCTCTATCCTATCCAATCCTCTATACTATCCTATCCTCTATCCTATCAAATCCCCTATCATATCCTCTGTCCTATCCTATCCTCTATACTATCCTATCCTCTATCCTATCCTATCCTCTATCCTATCCTATCCTCTATCCTATCCTATCGTCTATCCTATCCTCTATCCTATCCTATACTCTATCCTATCCTATCCTCCATCCTATCCTATCCTCAATCCTATCCTTTCCTGTATCCTATCCAATCCTGTATCCTATCCTGTCCTCTATTCTATCCTACCCTCTATCCTATCCTATCCTCTATCCTATCCTATCCTGTATCCTATCCTATGCTCTATCCTATCCTATCCTCTATCCTATCCTATCGTCTATCCTATCCTCTATCCTATCCTATACTCTATCCTATCCTATCCTCCATCCTATCCTATCCTCAAACCTATCCTTTCCTGTCTCCTATCCAATCCTGTATCCTATCCTATCCTCTATCCTATCCTATCTTCTATCCTATCCTATCCTCTATCCTATCCTATCCTCTATCCTATCCACCATCCTATACTCTATCCTATCCTCTATCGTATCATATCCTCAATGCATTCCTGTATCCTATCCAATCCTCTATCCTATAATATCCTCTATCCTATCCTATCCTCTATTCTATCCTATCCTCTAACCTATAATATGCTCTGTCGTATCCTATCCTCTATCCTACCCAATCCTCTATCCTATAATATCCTCTATCCTATCCTATCCAATCCCCTATCCTACCCTCTATCCTAACCTATCCTGTATCGTATCCTATCATCTATCCTACTGTATCCTCAATCCTATCCCCTATCCTTTCCAATCCTATATCCTCTAATATCCTCTATCCTGTCCTATACTCTATCGTATCCTATCCTCTGTCCTATCCTGTCCTCTATCCTATCCTGTCCTCTATCCTATCCTATCCCCTATCCTATCCTATCCTATAGCCTATCCTATCCTCTATCCTATCCTGCCGTTTGTCCTATCCTACCGGTTGTCCTATCCTATCCTCTAGCCTATCCTATCCTCTACCCTATCCTACCCTCTATCCTATCCTATCGTCTATCCTATAATATCCTCTATCCTATCCTATCCTCCATCCTATCCAATCCCCTATCCTATCCTCAATCTTATCCTATCCTCCATTCTATAATATCCTCTATCCTATCCAATCCTCTATCCTATCCTATCCTCTATCCTATCCTATCCTCTATCCTATCCTATCATCTATCCTATCCTATCCTCTATCCTATCCTATCATCTATCCTATCCAATCGTCTATCCTATAATATCCTCTATCCTATCCTATCCTGAATGCTATCCTCTATCCTATCCAATCCTTTATCCTATCCAATCCTCTATTCTATGATATCCTCTATCCTATCCAATCCTCTATCCTATCCTCTATCCTATCCACCATCCTATACTCTATCCTATCCTCTATCCTATCATATCCTCAATGCATTCCTGTATCCTATCCAATCCTCTATCCTATCCTATCCTCTATCCTATCCTATCCTCTATTCTATCCTATCCTCTAACCTATAATATGCTCTATCGTATCCTATCCTCTATCCTATCCAATCCTCTATCCTATAATATCCTCTATCCTATCCTATCCAATCACCTATCCTACCCTCTATCCTATCCTATCCTGTATCGTATCCTATCCTCTATCCTATTGTATCCTCCATCCTATCCCCTATCCTTTCCAATCCTATATCCTCTAATATCCTCTATCCTGTCCTATACTCTATCCTATCCTATCCTCTGTCCTATCCTGTCCTCTATCCTATCCTGTCCTCTATCCTATCCTATCCCCTATCCTATCCTATCCTATAGCCTATCCTATCCTCTATCCTATCCTGCCGTTTGTCCTATCCTACCGTTTGTCCTATCCTATCCTCTAGCCTATCCTATCCTCTACCCTATCCTCCCGTTTGTCCTATCATATCCTCTATTCTATCATATCCTCTATCCTATCGTATCCTCTATCCTATCCTACCCTCAATCCTATCCTATCGTCTATCCTATAATATCCTCTATCCTATCCTATCCTCCATCCTATCCAATCCCCTATCCTATCCTCAATCTTATCCTATCCTCCATTCTATAATATCCTCTATCCTATCCAATCCTCTATCCTATCCTATCCTCTATCCTATCCTATCATCTATCCTATCCTATCCTCTAACCCAATCCTATCCTCTATCCTATCCTATCTTGTAGCCTATCCTATCCTCTATCCTATCCTATCATCTATCCTCTATCCTATCCTATCTTCTATCCTATCCTATCCTCTATCCTATCAAATCCCCTATCCTATCCTCTATCCTATCCTATCATCTATCCTCTATCCTATCCAATCCTCTATCCTATCCTATCCTCTATCCTATCAAATCCCCTATCCTATCCTCTGTCCTGTCCTATCCTCTATCCTATCCTATCCTCTATCCTATCCTATCCTCTATCCTATCCTATCCTCTATCCTATCATATCGTCTATCCTATCCTCTATCCTATCCTATACTCTATCCTATCCTATCCTCGATCCTATCCTATCCTCAATCCTATCCTTTCCTGTATCCTATCCAATCCTGTATCCTATCCTGTCCTCTATTCTATCCTACCCTCTATCCTATCCTATCCTCTATCCTATCCTATCCTCTATCCTATCCTATGCTCTATCCTATCCTATCCTCTATCCTATCCTATCGTCTATCCTATCCTCTATCCTATCCTATACTCTATCCTATCCTATCCTCCATCCTATCCTATCCTCAAACCTATCCTTTCCTGTATCCTATCCAATCCTGTATCCTATCCTATCCTCTATCCTATCCTATCTTCTATCCTATCCTATCCTCTATCCTATCCTATCCTCTATCCTATCCTGTCCTCTATCCTATCCTATCTTCTATCCTATCCTATCCTCTATCCTATCCTATCCTCTATCCTATCCTATCCTCTATCCTATCCTGTCCTCTATCCTATCCTATCCTCTATCCTATCCTATCGTCTATCCTATAATATCCTCTATCCTATCCTATCCTCCATCCTATCCAATCCACTATCCTATCCTCAATCTTATCCTATCCTCCATCCTATAATATCCTCTAACCTATCCAATCCTCTATCCTATCCTATCCTCTATCCTATCCTATCCTCTAACCTATCCTATCCTCTATCCTATCCTATCATCTATCCTATCCTATCCTCTATCCTATCCTATCATCTATCCTATAATATCCTCTATTCTATCCAATCCTCTATCCTATCCTCCATCCTATAATATCCTCTATCCTATCCAATCCTCTATCCTATCCTATCCTCTATGCTATAATATCATATATCGTATCCTATTCTCTATCCTATCCTATCCTGTATCCTATCCTATCCTCTATCCTATCCTATCATCTATCCTATCCTATCCTCTATCCTATCCTATCCTCCATCCTATAATATCATATATCCTATCCTATCCTCTATCCTATCCTATCCTCTATCCTATAATATCATATATCTTATCCTATCCTCTATCCTATAATATCATATATCCTATCCTATCCTCTATCCTATCCTATCCTCTATCCTATCCTATCCTCTATCCTATCCTATCCTCTATCCTATCCTATCCTCTATCCTATCCTCTATCCTATAATATGATCTATCGTTTACTAACGTTTGTCCTATCATATCCTCTATTCTATCCTATCCTCTATCCTATCCTATCTTCTATCCTATCAATTCCCCTATCCTATCCTCTATCCAATCCTATCACCTATCCTCTATCCTATCCAATCCTCTATCCTATCACCTATCCTCTATCCTATCCAATCCTCTATCCTATCCTATCCTCTATCCTATCAAATCCCCTATCCTATCCTCTGTCCTATCCTATACTCTATCCTATCCTATCCTCCATCCTATCCTATCCTCAAACCTATCCTTTCCTGTATCCTATCCAATCCTGTATCCTATCCTATCCTCTATCCTATCCTCTATTCTATCCTATCCTCTATCCTATCCTATCCTCTATCCTATCCTATCGTCTATCCTATCCTCTATCCTATCCTATACTCTATCCTATCCTATCCTCCATCCTATCCTATCCTCAAACCTATCCTTTCCTGTATCCTATCCAATCCTGTATCCTATCCTATCCTCTATCCTATCCTCTATCCTATCCTATCTTCTATCCTATCCTATCCTCTATCCTATCCTATCCTCCATCCTATCCTATCCTCAAACCTATCCTTTCCTCTATCCTATCCTATCTTCTATCCTATCCTATCCTCTATCCTATCCTGTCCTCTATCCTATCCTATCTTCTATCCTATCCTATCCTCTATCCTATCAAATCCCCTACCCTATCCTCTGTCCTATCCTATCGTCTATCCTATCCTATCCTCTATCCTATCCTATCCTCTATCCTCTATCCTATCCTATCCTCTATCCTATCCTATCCTCTATCCTATCAAATCCCCTATCCTATCCTCTGTCCTATCCTATCCTCTATCCTATCCTATCCTCTATCCTATCCTATCCTCTATCCTATCCTATCCTCTATCCTATCCTATCGTCTATCCTATCCTCTATCCTATCCTATACTCTATCCTATCCTATCCTCCATCCTATCCTATCCTCAAACCTATCCTTTCCTGTATCCTATCCAATCCTGTATCCTATCCTATCCTCTATCCTATCCTCTATCCTATCCTATCCTCTATCCTATCCTATCCTCTATCCTCTATCCTATCCTATCCTCTATCCTATCCTATCCTCTATCCTATCAAATCCCCTATCCTATCCTCTGTCCTATCCTATCCTCTATCCTATCCTATCCTGTATCCTATCCTATCCTCCATCCTATCCTATCCTCAATCCTATCCTTTCCTGTATCCTATCCAATCCTGTATCCTATCCTGTCCTCTATTCTATCCTACCCTCTATCCTATCCTATCCTCTATCCTATCCTATCCTCTATCCTATCCTATGCTCTATCCTATCCTATCCTCTATCCTATCCTATCGTCTATCCTATCCTCTATCCTATCCTATACTCTATCCTATCCTATCCTCCATCCTATCCTATCCTCAAACCTATCCTTTCCTGTATCCTATCCAATCCTGTATCCTATCCTATCCTCTATCCTATCCTAGCTTCTATCCTATCCTATCCTCTATCCTATCCTATCCTCTATCCTATCCTGTCCTCTATCCTATCCTATCTTCTATCCTATCCTATCCTCTATCCTATCCTATCCTCTATCCTATCCTATCCTCTATCCTATCCTGTCCTCTATCCTATCCTATCCTCTATCCTATCCTATCGTCTATCCTATAATATCCTCTATCCTATCCTATCCTCCATCCTATCCAATCCACTATCCTATCCTCAATCTTATCCTATCCTCCATCCTATAATATCCTCTAACCTATCCAATCCTCTATCCTATCCTATCCTCTATCCTATCCTATCCTCTAACCTATCCTATCCTCTATCCTATCCTATCATCTATCCTATCCTATCCTCTATCCTATCCTATCATCTATCCTATAATATCCTCTATTCTATCCAATCCTCTATCCTATCCTCCATCCTTTAATATCCTCTATCCTATCCAATCCTCTATCCTATCCTATCCTCTATGCTATAATATCATATATCGTATCCTATTCTCTATCCTATCCTATCCTCTATCCTATCCTATCCTCTATCCTATCCTATCATCTATCCTATCCTATCCTCTATCCTATCCTATCCTCCATCCTATAATATCATATATCCTATCCTATCCTCTATCCTATCCTATCCTCTATCCTATCCTATCCTCTATCCTATAATATCATATATCTTATCCTATCCTCTATCCTATAATATCATATATCCTATCCTATCCTCTATCCTATCCTATCCTCTATCCTATCCTCTATCCTATAATATGATCTATCGTTTACTAACGTTTGTCCTATCATATCCTCTATTCTATCCTATCCTCTATCCTATCCTATCTTCTATCCTATCAATTCCCCTATCCTATCCTCTATCCTATCCTATCACCTATCCTCTATCCTATCCAATCCTCTATCCTATCACCTATCCTCTATCCTATCCAATCCTCTATCCTATCCTATCCTCTATCCTATCAAATCCCCTATCCTATCCTCTGTCCTATCCTATCCTCTATCCTATCCTATCCTCTATCCTATCCTATCCTCTATCCTATCCTATCCTCTATCCTATCCTATCGTCTATCCTATCCTCTATCCTATCCTATACTCTATCCTATCCTATCCTCCATCCTATCCTATCCTCAAACCTATCCTTTCCTGTATCCTATCCAATCCTGTATCCTATCCTATCCTCTATCCTATCCTCTATCCTATCCTATCTTCTATCCTATCCTATCCTCTATCCTATCCTATCCTCCATCCTATCCTATCCTCAAACCTATCCTTTCCTGTATCCTATCCAATCCTGTATCCTATCCTATCCTCTATCCTATCCTATCTTCTATCCTATCCTATCCTCTATCCTATCCTATCCTCTATCCTATCCTGTCCTCTATCCTATCCTATCTTCTATCCTATCCTATCCTCTATCCTATCCTATCCTCTATCCTATCCTATCCTCTATCCTATCCTGTCCTCTATCCTATCCTATCTTCTATCCTATCCTATCCTCTATCCTATCAAATCCCCTACCCTATCCTCTGTCCTATCCTATCCTCTATCCTATCCTATCCTCTATCCTATCCTATCCTCTATCCTCTATCCTATCCTATCCTCTATCCTATCCTATCCTCTATCCTATCCTATCTTCTATCCTATCCTATACTCTATCCTATCCTATCCTCTATCCTATCCTATCCTCTATCCTATCCTATCCTCTATCCTATCCTATCCTCTATCCTATCCTGTCCTCTATCCTATCCTATCTTCTATCCTATCCTATCCTCTATCCTATCAAATCCCCTACCCTATCCTCTATCCTATCCTATCCTCTATCCTATCCTATCCTCTATCCTATCCTATGCTCTATCCTATCCTATCGTCTATCCTATCCTATACTCTATCCTATCCTATCGTCTATCCTATCCTCTATCCTATCCTATCAAATCCCCTATCCTATCCTCTGTCCTATGCTCTATTCTTTCCTATCCTGTATCCTATCCTATCCTCTTTCCGATCCTACCCTCTATCCTATCCTATCCTCTATCCTATCCTCTATCCTATCCTATCCTGTATCCTATCAAATCCCCTACCCTATCCTCTGTCCTATCCTATCCTCTGTCCTATCCTATCCTCTATCCTATCCTATCCTCTATCCTATCCTATCCTCTATCCTATCCTATCCTCTATCCTATCCTATCCTCTATCCTCTATCCTATCCTATCCTCTATACTATCCTATCCTCTATCCTATCCTATCTTCTATCCTATCCTATCCTCTATCCTATCCTATCCTCTATCCTATCCTATCCTCTATCCTATCCTATCTTCTATCCTATCAAATCCCCTATCCTATCCTCTGGCCTATCCTATCCTCTATCCTATCCTATCCTCTATCCTATCCTATCCTCTATCCTATCCTATCTTCTATCCTATCCTATCCTCTATCCTATCCTATCCTCTATCCTATCCTGTCCTCTATCCTATCCTATCTTCTATCCTATCCTATCCTCTATCCTATCCTATCCTCTATCCTATCCTATCCTCTATCCTATCCTGTCCTCTATCCTATCCTATCTTCTATCCTATCCTATCCTCTATCCTATCAAATCCCCTACCCTATCCTCTATCCTATCCTATCCTCTATCCTATCCTATCCTCTATCCTATCCTATGCTCTATCCTATCCTATCGTCTATCCTATCCTATACTCTATCCTATCCTATCGTCTATCCTATCCTCTATCCTATCCTATCAAATCCCCTATCCTATCCTCTGTCCTATCCTATCCTCTGTCCTATCCTCTATTCTTTCCTATCCTGTATCCTATCCTATCCTCTTTCCGATCCTACCCTCTATCCTATCCTATCCTCTATCCTATCCTATCCTCTATCCTATCCTCTATCCTATCCTATCCTGTATCCTATCAAATCCCCTACCCTATCCTCTGTCCTATCCTATCCTCTATCCTATCCTATCCTCTATCCTATCCTATCCTCTATCCTATCCTATCCTCTATCCTATCCTATCCTCTATCCTCTATCCTATCCTATCCTCTATACTATCCTATCCTCTATCCTATCCTATCTTCTATCCTATCCTATCTTCTATCCTATCCTATCCTCTATCCTATCCTATCCTCTATCCTATCCTATCGTCTATCCTATCCTCTATCCTATCCTATACTCTATCCTATCCAATCCTCCATCCTATCCTATCCTCAATCCTATCCTTTCCTGTATCATATCCAATCCTGTATCCTATCCTGTCCTCTATTCTATCCTACCCTCTATCCTATCCTATCCTCTATCCTATCCTATCCTCTATCCTATCCTATGCTCTATCCTATCCTATCCTCTATCCTATCCTATCGTCTATCCTATCCCCTATCCTATCCTATACTCTATCCTATCCTATCCTCCATCCTATCCTATCCTCAAACCTATCCTTTCCTGTATCCTATCCAATCCTGTATCCTATCCTATCCTCTATCCTATCCTATCTTCTATCCTATCCTATCCTCTATCCTATCCTATCCTCTATCCTATCCTGTCCTCTATCCTATCCTATCCTCTATCCTATCCTATCCTCTATCCTATCCTATCCTCTATCCTATCCTATCCTCTATCCTATCCTATCCTCTATCCTATCCTATCTTCTATCCTATCCTATACTCTATCCTATCCTATCCTCTATCCTATCCTATCCTCTATCCTATCCTATCTTCTATCCTATCCTATCTTCTATCCTATCCTATCCTCTATCCTATCAAAACCCCTACCCTATCCTCTGTCCTATCCTATCCTCTATCCTATCCTATCCTCTATCCTCTATCCTATCCTATCCTCTATCCTATCCTCTATCCTCTATCCTATCCTATCCTCTATCCTATCTTATCCTCTATCCTATCCTATCCTGTATCCTATCCTATCCCCTATCCTATCCTCTATCCTATCCTATCATCTATCCTCTATCCTATCCTATCTTCTATCCTATCCTATCCTCTATCCTATCAAGTCCCCTATCCTATCCTCTATCCCATCCTATCATCTATCCTCTATCCTATCCAATCCTCTATCCTATCCTATCCTCTATCCTATCCTCTATCCTCTATCCTATCCTATCCTCTATCCTATCTTATCCTCTATCCTATCCTATCCTGTATCCTATCCTATCCCCTATCCTATCCTCTATCCTATCCTATCATCTATCCTCTATCCTATCCTATCTTCTATCCTATCCTATCCTCTATCCTATCAAGTCCCCTATCCTATCCTCTATCCCATCCTATCATCTATCCTCTATCCTATCCAATCCTCTATCCTATCCTATCCTCTATCCTATCCTATCATCTATCCTCTATCCTATCCTTTCCTGTATCATATCCAATCCTGTATCCTATCCTGTCCTCTATTCTATCCTACCCTCTATCCTATCCTATCCTCTATCCTATCCTATCCTCTATCCTATCCTATGCTCTATCCTATCCTATCCTCTATCCTATCCTATCGTCTATCCTATCCCCTATCCTATCCTATACTCTATCCTATCCTATCCTCCATCCTATCCTATCCTCAAACCTATCCTTTCCTGTATCCTATCCAATCCTGTATCCTATCCTATCCTCTATCCTATCCTATCTTCTATCCTATCCTATCCTCTATCCTATCCTATCCTCTATCCTATCAAATCCCTTATCCTATCCTCTATCCTATCCTATCATCTATCCTCTATCCTATCCTATCTTCTATCCTATCCTATCCTCTATCCTATCCTATCCTCTATCCTATCCTGTCCTCTATCCTATCCTATCCTCTATCCTATCCTATCCTCTATCCTATCCTATCCTCTATCCTATCCTATCCTCTATCCTATCCTATCCTCTATCCTATCCTATCTTCTATCCTATCCTATACTCTATCCTATCCTATCCTCTATCCTATCCTATCCTCTATCCTATCCTATCTTCTATCCTATCCTATCTTCTATCCTATCCTATCCTCTATCCTATCAAAACCCCTACCCTATCCTCTGTCCTATCCTATCCTCTATCCTATCCTATCCTCTATCCTCTATCCTATCCTATCCTCTATCCTATCCTCTATCCTCTATCCTATCCTATCCTCTATCCTATCTTATCCTCTATCCTATCCTATCCTGTATCCTATCCTATCCCCTATCCTATCCTCTATCCTATCCTATCATCTATCCTCTATCCTATCCTATCTTCTATCCTATCCTATCCTCTATCCTATCAAGTCCCCTATCCTATCCTCTATCCCATCCTATCATCTATCCTCTATCCTATCCAATCCTCTATCCTATCCTATCCTCTATCCTATCCTATCATCTATCCTCTATCCTATCCTATCTTCTATCCTATCCTATCCTCTATCCTATCAAATCCCTTATCCTATCCTCTATCCTATCCTATCATCTATCCTCTATCCTATCAAATCCCTTATCCTATCCTCTATCCTATCCTATCATCTATCCTCTATCCTATCCTATCTTCTATCCTATCCTATCCTCTATCCTATCCTATCGTCTATCCTATCCTCTATCCTATCCTATACTCTATCCTATCCAATCCTCCATCCTATCCTATCCTCAATCCTATCCTTTCCTGTATCATATCCAATCCTGTATCCTATCCTGTCCTCTATTCTATCCTACCCTCTATCCTATCCTATCCTCTACCCTATCCTATCCTCTATCCTATCCTATGCTCTATCCTATCCTATCCTCTATCCTATCCTATCGTCTATCCTATCCCCTATCCTATCCTATACTCTATCCTATCCTATCCTCCATCCTATCCTATCCTCAAACCTATCCTTTCCTGTATCCTATCCAATCCTGTATCCTATCCTATCCTCTATCCTATCCTATCTTCTATCCTATCCTATCCTCTATCCTATCCTATCCTCTATCCTATCCTGTCCTCTATCCTATCCTATCCTCTATCCTATCCTATCCTCTATCCTATCCTATCCTCTATCCTATCCTATCCTCTATCCTATCCTATCCTCTATCCTATCCTATCTTCTATCCTATCCTATACTCTATCCTATCCTATCCTCTATCCTATCCTATCCTCTATCCTATCCTATCCTCTATCCTATCCTATCTTCTATCCTATCCTATCCTCTATCCTATCAAAACCCCTACCCTATCCTCTGTCCTATCCTATCCTCTATCCTATCCTATCCTGTATCCTCTATCCTATCCTATCCTCTATCCTATCCTCTATCCTCTATCCTATCCTATCCTCTATCCTATCTTATCCTCTATCCTATCCTATCCTGTATCCTATCCTATCCCCTATCCTATCCTCTATCCTATCCTATCATCTATCCTCTATCCTATCCTATCTTCTATCCTATCCTATCCTCTATCCTATCAAGTCCCCTATCCTATCCTCTATCCCATCCTATCATCTATCCTCTATCCTATCCAATCCTCTATCCTATCCTATCCTCTATCCTATCCTATCATCTATCCTCTATCCTATCCTATCTTCTATCCTATCCTATCCTCTATCCTATCAAATCCCTTATCCTATCCTCTATCCTATCCTATCCTCTATCCTATCAAATCCCCTATCCTATCCTCTGACCTATCCTATCCTCTATCCTATCCTATCCTCTATCCTATCCTATCCTCTATCCTATCCTATCCTCTATCCTATCCTATCCTCTATCCTATCCTATCGTCTATCATATCCTCTATCCTATCCTATATTCTATCCTATCCTATCCTCCATCCTATCCTATCCTGTATCCTATCCTATGCTCTATCCTATCCTATCCTCTATACTATCCTATCCTCTATCCTATCCTATCTTCTATCCTATCCTATCCTCTATCCTATCCTATCCTCTATCCTATCCTATCATCTATCCTATCCTATCTTCTATCCTATCCTATCCTCTATCCTATCCTATCCTCTATCCTATCCTATCCTCTATCCTATCCTGTCCTATATCATATCCTATCTTCTATCCTATCCTATCCTCTATCCTATCCTATCCTCTATCCTATCCTATCCTCTATCCTATCCTTTCCTCTATCCTATCCTATCTTCTATCCTATCCTATCCTCTATCCTATCAAATCCCCTACCCTATCCTCTGTCCTATCCTATCCTCTATCCTATCCTATCCTCTATCCTATCCTATCCTCTATCCTCTATCCTATCCTATCCTCTATCCTATCCTATCCTCTATCCTATCCTATCTTCTATCCTATCCTATACTCTATCCTATCCTATCCTCTATCCTATCCTATCCTGTATCCTATCCTATCCTCTATCCTATCCTATCTTCTATCCTATCCTATCCTCTATCCTATCCTATCCTCTATCCTCTATCCTATCCTATCTTCTATCCTATCCTATCCTCTATCCTATCAAGTCCCCTATCCTATCCTCTATCCCATCCTATCATCTATCCTCTATCCTATCTTATCCTCTATCCTATCCTATCCTGTATCCTATCCTATCCCCTATCCTATCCTCTATCCTATCCTATCATCTATCCTCTATCCTATCCTATCTTCTATCCTATCCTATCCTCTATCCTATCAAGTCCCCTATCCTATCCTCTATCCCATCCTATCATCTATCCTCTATCCTATCCAATCCTCTATCCTATCCTATCCTCTATCCTATCCTATCATCTATCCTCTATCCTATCCTATCTTCTATCCTATCCTATCCTCTATCCTATCAAATCCCTTATCCTATCCTCTATCCTATCCTATCCTCTATCCTATCAAATCCCCTATCCTATCCTCTGACCTATCCTATCCTCTATCCTATCCTATCCTCTATCCTATCCTATCCTCTATCCTATCCTATCGTCTATCATATCCTCTATCCTATCCTATATTCTATCCTATCCTATCCTCCATCCTATCCTATCCTGTATCCTATCCTATGCTCTATCCTATCCTATCCTCTATACTATCCTATCCTCTATCCTATCCTATCTTCTATCCTATCCTATCCTCTATCCTATCCTATCCTCTATCCTATCCTATCATCTATCCTATCCTATCTTCTATCCTATCCTATCCTCTATCCTATCCTATCCTCTATCCTATCCTATCCTCTATCCTATCCTACCCTCTATCCTATCCTATCCTCTATCCTATCCTATCCTCTATCCTATCCTCTATCCTATCCTATCCTCTATCCTATCAAATCCCCTACCCTATCCTCTGTCCTATCCTATCCTCTATCCCATCCTATCCTCTATCCTATCCTATCCTCTATCCTATCCTATCCTCTATCCTATCCTATCCTCTATCCTCTATCCTATCCTATCCTCTATACTATCCTATAATCTATCCTATCCTATCTTCTATCCTATCCTATCCTCTATCCTATCCTATCCTCTATCCTATCCTATCCTCTATCCTATCCTATCTTCTATCCTATCAAATCCCCTATCCTATCCTCTGTCCTATCCTATCCTCTATCCTATCCTATCCTCTATCCTATCCTATCCTCTATCCTATCCTATCTTCTATCCTATCCTATCCTCTATCCTATCCTATCCTCTATCCTATCCTGTCCTATATCATATCCTATCTTCTATCCTATCCTATCCTCTATCCTATCCTATCCTCTATCCTATCCTATCCTCTATCCTATCCTTTCCTCTATCCTATCCTATCTTCTATCCTATCCTATCCTCTATCCTATCAAATCCCCTACCCTATCCTCTGTCCTATCCTATCCTCTATCCTATCCTATCCTCTATCCTATCCTATCCTCTATCCTCTATCCTATCCTATCCTCTATCCTATCCTATCCTCTATCCTATCCTATCTTCTATCCTATCCTATACTCTATCCTATCCTATCCTCTATCCTATCCTATCCTCTATCCTATCCTATCCTCTATCCTATCCTATCTTCTATCCTATCCTATCCTCTATCCTATCAAAACCCCTACCCTATCCTCTGTCCTATCCTATCCTCTATCCTATCCTATCCTCTATCCTCTATCCTATCCTATCCTCTATCCTATCTTATCCTCTATCCTATCCTATCCTCTATCCTATCCTATCCTATCTTCTATCCTATCCTATCCTCTATCCTATCCTATCCCCTATCCTATCCTCTATCCTATTCTATCATCTATCCCCTATCCTATCCTATCCTCTATCCTATCAAATCCCCTATCCTATCCTCTATCCTATCCTATCATCTATCCTCTATCCTATCCTATCATCTATCCTCTATCCTATCCAATCCTCTATCCTATCCTATCCTCTATCCTATCAAATCCCCTATCCTATCCTCTGTCCTATCCTATCCTCTATCCTATCCTATCCTCTATCCTATCCTATCCTCTATCCTATCCTATCGTCTATCCTATCCTCTATCCTATCCTATACTCTATCCTATCCTATCCTCCATCCTATCCTATCCTCAATCCTATCCTTTCCTGTATCCTATCCAATCATGTATCCTATCCTGTCCTCTATTCTATCCTACCCTCTATCCTATCCTATCCTCTATCCTATCCTATCCTCTATCCTATCCTATGCTCTATCCTATCCTATCCTCTATCCTATCCTATCGTCTATCCTATCCTCTATCCTATCCTATACTCTATCCTATCCTATCCTCCATCCTATCCTATCCTCAAACCTATCCTTTCCTGTATCCTATCCAATCCTGTATCCTATCCTATCCTCTATCCTATCCTATCTTCTATCCTATCCTATCCTCTATCCTATCCTATCCTCTATCCTCTATCCTATCCTATCTTCTATCCTATCCTATCCTCTATCCTATCAAGTCCCCTATCCTATCCTCTATCCCATCCTATCATCTATCCTCTATCCTATCCAATCCTCTATCCTATCCTATCCTCTATCCTATCCTATCATCTATCCTCTATCCTATCCTATCTTCTATCCTATCCTATCCTCTATCCTATCAAATCCCTTATCCTATCCTCTATCCTATCCTATCCTCTATCCTATCAAATCCCCTATCCTATCCTCTGACCTATCCTATCCTCTATCCTATCCTATCCTCTATCCTATCCTATCCTCTATCCTATCCTATCGTCTATCATATCCTCTATCCTATCCTATACTCTATCCTATCCTATCCTCCATCCTATCCTATCCTCTATCCTATCCTATGCTCTATCCTATCCTATCCTCTATACTATCCTATCCTCTATCCTATCCTATCTTCTATCCTATCCTATCCTCTATCCTATCCTATCCTCTATCCTATCCTATCATCTATCCTATCCTATCTTCTATCCTATCCTATCCTCTATCCTATCCTATCCTCTATCCTATCCTGTCCTCTATCCTATCCTACCCTCTATCCTATCCTATCCTCTATCCTATCCTATCCTCTATCCTATCCTCTATCCTATCAAATCCCCTACCCTATCCTCTGTCCTATCCTATCCTCTATCCCATCCTATCCTCTATCCTATCCTATCCTCTATCCTATCCTATCCTCTATCCTATCCTATCCTCTATCCTCTATCCTATCGTATCCTCTATACTATCCTATAATCTATCCTATCCTATCTTCTATCCTATCCTATCCTCTATCCTATCCTATCCTCTATCCTATCCTCTATCCTATCCTATCCTCTATCCTATCCTATCTTCTATCCTATCAAATCCCCTATCCTATCCTCTGTCCTATCCTATCCTCTATCCTATCCTATCCTCTATCCTATCCTATCCTCTATCCTATCCTATCTTCTATCCTATCCTATCCTCTATCCTATCATATCCTCTATCCTATCCTGTCCTATATCATATCCTATCTTCTATCGTATCCTATCCTCTATCCTATCCTATCCTCTATCCTATCCTATCCTCTATCCTATCCTGTCCTCTATCCTATCCTATCTTCTATCCTATCCTATCCTCTATCCTATCAAATCCCCTACCCTATCCTCTGTCCTATCCTATCCTCTATCCTATCCTATCCTCTATCCTATCCTATCCTCTATCCTCTATCCTATCCTATCCTCTATCCTATCCTATCCTCTATCCTATCCTATCTTCTATCCTATCCTATACTCTATCCTATCCTATCCTCTATCCTATCCTATCCTCTATCCTATCCTATCCTCTATCCTATCCTATCTTCTATCCTATCCTATCCTCTATCCTATCAAAACCCCTACCCTATCCTCTGTCCTATCCTATCCTCTATCCTATCCTATCCTCTATCCTCTATCCTATCCTATCCTCTATCCTATCTTATCCTCTATCCTATCCTATCCTCTATCCTATCCTATCCTATCTTCTATCCTATCCTATCCTCTATCCTATCCTATCCCCTATCCTATCCTCTATCCTATTCTATCATCTATCCCCTATCCTATCCTATCTTCTATCCTATCCTATCCTCTATCCTATCAAATCCCCTATCCTATCCTCTATCCTATCCTATCATCTATCCTCTATCCTATCCTATCATCTATCCTCTATCCTATCCAATCCTCTATCCTATCCTATCCTCTATCCTATCAAATCCCCTATCCTATCCTCTGTCCTATCCTATCCTCTATCCTATCCTATCCTCTATCCTATCCTATCCTCTATCCTATCCTATCGTCTATCCTATCCTCTATCCTATCCTATACTCTATCCTATCCTATCCTCCATCCTATCCTATCCTCAATCCTATCCTTTCCTGTATCCTATCCAATCATGTATCCTATCCTGTCCTCTATTCTATCCTACCCTCTATCCTATCCTATCCTCTATCCTATCCTATCCTCTATCCTATCCTATGCTCTATCCTATCCTATCCTCTATCCTATCCTATCGTCTATCCTATCCTCTATCCTATCCTATACTCTATCCTATCCTATCCTCCATCCTATCCTATCCTCAAACCTATCCTTTCCTGTATCCTATCCAATCCTGTATCCTATCCTATCCTCTATCCTATCCTATCTTCTATCCTATCCTATCCTCTATCCTATCCTATCCTCTATCCTACCCTGTCCTCTATCCTATCCTATCTTCTATCCTATCCTATCCTCTATCCTATCCTATCCTCTATCCTATCCTATCCTCTATCCTATCCTGTCCTCTATCCTATCCTATCTTCTATCCTATCCTATCCTCTATCCTATCAAATCCCCTACCCTATCCTCTGTCCTATCCTATCCTCTATCCTATCCTATCCTCTATCCTATCCTATCCTCTATCCTATCCTATCCTCTATCCTATCCTATCCTCTATCCTCTATCCTATCCTATCCTCTATCCTATCCTATCCTCTATCCTATCCTATCTTCTATCCTATCCTATACTCTATCCTATCCTATCCTCTATCCTATCCTATCCTCTATCCTATCCTATCCTCTATCCTATCCTATCTTCTATCCTATCCTATCCTCTATCCTATCAAAACCCCTACCCTATCCTCTGTCCTATCCTATCCTCTATCCTATCCTATCCTCTATCCTCTATCCTATCCTATCCTCTATCCTATCTTATCCTCTATCCTATCCTATCCTCTATCCTATCCTATCTTCTATCCTATCCTATCCTATCCTCTATCCTATCCTATCCCCTATCCTATCCTCTATCCTATCCTATCATCTATCCTCTATCCTATCCTATCTTCTATCCTATCCTATCCTCTATCCTATCAAATCCCCTATCCTATCCTCTATCCTATCCTATCATCTATCCTCTATCCTATCCAATCCTCTATCCTATCCTATCCTCTATCCTATCAAATCCCCTATCCTATCCTCTGTCCTATCCTATCCTCTATCCTATCCTATCCTCTATCCTATCCTATCCTCTATCCTATCCTATCGTCTATCCTATCCTCTATCCTATCCTATACTCTATCCTATCCTATCCTCCATCCTATCCTATCCTCCATCCTATCCTATCCTCAATCCTATCCTTTCCTGTATCCTATCCAATCCTGTATCCTATCCTGTCCTCTATTCTATCCTACCCTCTATCCTATCCTATCCTCTATCCTATCCTATCCTCTATCCTATCCTATCCTCTATCCTATCCTATCGTCTATCCTATCCTCTATCCTATCCTATCAAATCCCCTATCCTATCCTCTGTCCTATCCTATCCTCTGTCCTATCCTCTATTCTTTCCTATCCTCTATCCTATCCTATCCTCTTTCCGATCCTACCCTCTATCCTATCCTATCCTCTATCCTATCCTATCCTCTATCCTATCCTCTATCCTATCCTATCCTGTATCCTATCAAATCCCCTACCCTATCCTCTGTCCTATCCTATCCTCTATCCTATCCTATCCTCTATCCTATCCTATCCTCTATCCTATCCTATCCTCTATCCTATAATATCCTCTATCCTCTATCCTATCCTATCCTCTATACTATCCTATCCTCTATCCTATCCTATCTTCTATCCTATCCTATCCTCTATCCTATCCTATCCTCTATCCTATCCTATCCTCTATCCTATCCTATCTTCTATCCTATGAAATCCCCTATCCTATCCTCTGGCCTATCCTATCCTCTATCCTATCCTATCCTCTATCCTATCCTATCTTCTATCCTATCCTATCCTCTATCCTATCCTATCCTCTATCCTATCCTATCCTCTATCCTATCCTGTCCTCTATCCTATCCTATCTTCTATCCTATCCTATCCTCTATCCTATCAAATCCCCTACCCTATCCTCTGTCCTATCCTATCCTCTATCCTATCCTATCCTCTATCCTATCCTATCCTCTATCCTATCCTATCCTCTATCCTATCCTATCCTCTATCCTATCCTATCCTCTATCCTCTATCCTATCCTATCCTCTATCCTATCCTATCCTCTATCCTATCCTATACTCTATCCTATCCTATCCTCTATCCTATCCTATCCTCTATCCTATCCTATCCTCTATCCTATCCTATCTTCTATCCTATCCTATCCTCTATCCTATCAAATCCCCTACCCTATCCTCTGTCCTATCCTATCCTCTATCCTATCCTATCCTCTATCCTCTATCCTATCCTATCCTCTATCCTATCTTATCCTCTATCCTATCCTATCCTCTATCCTATCCTATCTTCTATCCTATCCTATCCTCTATCCTATCCTATCCCCTATCCTATCCTCTATCCTATCCTATCCTCTATACTATCCTATCCTCTATCCTATCCTATCTTCTATCCTATCCTATCCTCTATCCTATCCTATCCTCTATCCTATCCTATCCTCTATCCTATCCTATCTTCTATCCTATCAAATCCCCTATCCTATCCTCTGTCCTATCCTATCCTCTATCCTATCCTATCCTCTATCCTATCCTATCCTCTATCCTATCCTATCTTCTATCCTATCCTATCCTCTATCCTATCCTATCCTCTATCCTATCCTGTCCTCTATCCTATCCTATCTTCTATCCTATCCTATCCTCTATCCTATCCTATCCTCTATCCTATTCTATCATCTATCCTCTATCCTATCCTATCTTCTATCCTATCCTATCCTCTATCCTATCCTCTATCCTATCCAATCCTCTATCCTATCCTATCCTCTATCCTATCAAATCCCCTATCCTATCCTCTGTCCTATCCTATCCTCTATCCTATCCTATCCTCTATCCTATCCTATCCTCTATCCTATCCTATCCTCTATCCTATCCTATCGTCTATCCTATCCTCTATCCTATCCTATACTCTATCCTATCCTATCCTCCATCCTATCCTATCCTCAATCCTATCCTTTCCTGTATCCTATCCAATCCTGTATCCTATCCTGTCCTCTATTCTATCCTACCCTCTATCCTATCCTATCCTCTATCCTATCCTATCCTCTATCCTATCCTATGCTCTATCCTATCCTATCGTCTATCCTATCCTATGCTCTATCCTATCCTATCGTCTATCCTATCCTCTATCCTATCCTATCAAATCCCCTATCCTATCCTCTGTCCTATCCTATCCTCTGTCCTATCCTATCCTCTATCCTTTCCTATCCTCTATCCTATCAAATCCCCTACCCTATCCTCTGTCCTATCCTATCCTCTGTCCTATCCTATCCTCTATCCTATCCTATCCTCTATCCTATCCTATCCTCTATCCTCTATCCTATCCTATCCTCTATCCTATCCTATCTTCTATCCTATCCTATACTCTATCCTATCCTATCCTCTATCCTATCCTATCCTCTATCCTATCCTATCCTCTATCCTATCCTATCTTCTATCCTATCCTATCCTCTATCCTATCAAAACCCCTACCCTATCCTCTGTCCTATCCTATCCTCTATCCTATCCTATCCTCTATCCTCTATCCTATCCTATCCTCTATCCTATCTTATCCTCTATCCTATCCTATCCTCTATCCTATCCTATCCTATCTTCTATCCTATCCTATCCTCTATCCTATCCTATCCCCTATCCTATCCTCTATCCTATTCTATCATCTATCCCCTATCCTATCCTATCTTCTATCCTATCCTATCCTCTATCCTATCAAATCCCCTATCCTATCCTCTATCCTATCCTATCATCTATCCTCTATCCTATCCTATCATCTATCCTCTATCCTATCCAATCCTCTATCCTATCCTATCCTCTATCCTATCAAATCCCCTATCCTATCCTCTGTCCTATCCTATCCTCTATCCTATCCTATCCTCTATCCTATCCTATCCTCTATCCTATCCTATCGTCTATCCTATCCTCTATCCTATCCTATACTCTATCCTATCCTATCCTCCATCCTATCCTATCCTCAAACCTATCCTTTCCTGTATCCTATCCAATCCTGTATCCTATCTATCCTCTATCCTATCCTATCTTCTATCCTATCCTATCCTCTATCCTATCCTATCCTCTATCCTACCCTGTCCTCTATCCTATCCTATCTTCTATCCTATCCTATCCTCTATCCTATCCTATCCTCTATCCTATCCTATCCTCTATCCTATCCTGTCCTCTATCCTATCCTATCTTCTATCCTATCCTATCCTCTATCCTATCAAATCCCCTACCCTATCCTCTGTCCTATCCTATCCGCTATCCTATCCTATCCTCTATCCTATCCTATCCTCTATCCTATCCTATCCTCTATCCTATCCTATCCTCTATCCTCTATCCTATCCTATCCTCTATCCTATCCTATCCTCTATCCTATCCTATCTTCTATCCTATCCTATACTCTATCCTATCCTATCCTCTATCCTATCCTATCCTCTATCCTATCCTATCCTCTATCCTATCCTATCCTCTATCCTATCCTATCTTCTATCCTATCCTATCCTCTATCCTATCAAAACCCCTACCCTATCCTCTGTCCTATCCTATCCTCTATCCTATCCTATCCTCTATCCTCTATCCTCTATCCTATCCTATCCTCTATCCTATCTTATCCTCTATCCTATCCTATCCTCTATCCTATCCTATCTTCTATCCTATCCTATCCTATCCTCTATCCTATCCTATCCCCTATCCTATCCTCTATCCTATCCTATCATCTATCCTCTATCCTATCCTATCTTCTATCCTATCCTATCCTCTATCCTATCAAATCCCCTATCCTATCCTCTATCCTATCCTATCATCTATCCTCTATCCTATCCAATCCTCTATCCTATCCTATCCTCTATCCTATCAAATCCCCTATCCTATCCTCTGTCCTATCCTATCCTCTATCCTATCCTATCCTCTATCCTATCCTATCCTCTATCCTATCCTATCGTCTATCCTATCCTCTATCCTATCCTATACTCTATCCTATCCTATCCTCCATCCTATCCTATCCTCCATCCTATCCTATCCTCAATCCTATCCTTTCCTGTATCCTATCCAATCCTGTATCCTATCCTGTCCTCTATTCTATCCTACCCTCTATCCTATCCTATCCTCTATCCTATCCTATCCTCTATCCTATCCTATCCTCTATCCTATCCTATCGTCTATCCTATCCTATCCTCTATCCTATCCTATCCTCTATCCTATCCTATCGTCTATCCTATCCTCTATCCTATCCTATCAAATCCCCTATCCTATCCTCTGTCCTATCCTCTATTCTTTCCTATCCTCTATCCTATCCTATCCTCTTTCCGATCCTACCCTCTATCCTATCCTATCCTCTATCCTATCCTATCCTCTATCCTATCCTCTATCCTATCCTATCCTGTATCCTATCAAATCCCCTACCCTATCCTCTGTCCTATCCTATCCTCTATCCTATCCTATCCTCTATCCTATCCTATCCTCTATCCTATAATATCCTCTATCCTCTATCCTATCCTATCCTCTATACTATCCTATCCTCTATCCTATCCTATCTTCTATCCTATCCTATCCTCTATCCTATCCTATCCTCTATCCTATCCTATCCTCTATCCTATCAAATCCCCTACCCTATCCTCTGTCCTATCCTATCCTCTATCCTATCCTATCCTATATCCTATCCTATCCTCTATCCTATCCTATCCTCTATCCTATCCTATCCTCTATCCTATCCTATCCTCTATCCTCTATCCTATCCTATCCTCTATCCTATCCTATCCTCTATCCTATCCTATACTCTATCCTATCCTATCCTCTATCCTATCCTATCCTCTATCCTATCCTATCCTCTATCCTATCCTATCTTCTATCCTATCCTATCCTCTATCCTATCAAATCCCCTACCCTATCCTCTGTCCTATCCTATCCTCTATCCTCTATCCTATCCTATCCTCTATCCTATCTTATCCTCTATCCTATCCTATCCTCTATCCTATCCTATCTTCTATCCTATCCTATCCTCTATCCTATCCTATCCCCTATCCTATCCTCTATCCTATCCTCTCATCTATCCTCTATCCTATCCTATCCTCTATCCTATCCTATCCTCTATCCTATCAAATCCCCTACCCTATCCTCTGTCCTATCCTATCCTCTATCCTATCCTATCCTCTATCCTATCCTATCCTCTATCCTATCCTATCCTCTATCCTATCCTATCCTCTATCCTCTATCCTATCCTATCCTCTATACTATCCTATCCTCTATCCTATCCTATCTTCTATCATATCCTATCCTATCCTCTATCCTATCCTATCCTCTATCCTATCCTATCCTCTATCCTATCCTATCTTCTATCCTATCAAATCCCCTATCCTATCCTCTGTCCTATCCTATCCTCTATCCTATCCTATCCTCTATCCTATCCTATCCTCTATCCTATCCTATCTTCTATCCTATCCTATCCTCTATCCTATCCTATCCTCTATCCTATCCTGTCCTCTATCCTATCCTATCTTCTATCCTATCCTATACTCTATCCTATCCTATCCTCTATCCTATCCTATCCTCTATCCTATCCTATCCTCTATCCTATCCTATCTTCTATCCTATCCTATCCTCTATCCTATCAAAACCCCTACCCTATCCTCTGTCCTATCCTATCCTCTATCCTATCCTATCCTCTATCCTCTATCCTATCCTATCCTCTATCCTATCTTATCCTCTATCCTATCCTATCCTCTATCCTATCCTATCTTCTATCCTATCCTATCCTCTATCCTATCCTATCCCCTATCCTATCCTCTATCCTATCCTATCATCTATCCTCTATCCTATCCTATCTTCTATCCTATCCTATCCTCTATCCTATCAAATCCCCTATCCTATCCTCTATCCTATCCTATCATCTATCCTCTATCCTATCCAATCCTCTATCCTATCCTATCCTCTATCCTATCAAATCCCCTATCCTATCCTCTGTCCTATCCTATCCTCTATCCTATCCTATGCTCTATCCTATCCTATCGTCTATCCTATCCTATCCTCTATCCTATCCTGTCCTCTATCCTATCCTATCTTCTATCCTATCCTATACTCTATCCTATCCTATCCTCTATCCTATCCTATCCTCTATCCTATCCTATCCTCTATCCTATCCTATCGTCTATCCTATCCTCTATCCTATCCTATACTCTATCCTATCCTATCCTCCATCCTATCCTATCCTCCATCCTATCCTATCCTCAATCCTATCCTTTCCTGTATCCTATCCAATCCTGTATCCTATCCTGTCCTCTATTCTATCCTACCCTCTATCCTATCCTATCCTCTATCCTATCCTATCCTCTATCCTATCCTATCCTCTATCCTATCCTATGCTCTATCCTATCCTATCGTCTATCCTATCCTCTATCCTATCCTATCAAATCCCCTATCCTATCCTCTGTCCTATCCTATCCTCTGTCCTATCCTCTATTCTTTCCTATCCTCTATCCTATCCTATCCTCTTTCCGATCCTACCCTCTATCCTATCCTATCCTCTATCCTATCCTATCCTCTATCCTATCCTCTATCCTATCCTATCCTGTATCCTATCAAATCCCCTACCCTATCCTCTGTCCTATCCTATCCTCTATCCTATCCTATCCTCTATCCTCTATCCTATCCTATCCTCTATCCTATCTTATCCTCTATCCTATCCTATCCTCTATCCTATCCTATCTTCTATCCTATCCTATCCTCTATCCTATCCTATCCCCTATCCTATCCTCTATCCTATCCTCTCATCTATCCTCTATCCTATCCTATCCTCTATCCTATCCTATCCTCTATCCTATCAAATCCCCTACCCTATCCTCTGTCCTATCCTATCCTCTATCCTATCCTATCCTCTATCCTATCCTATCCTCTATCCTATCCTATCCTCTATCCTATCCTATCCTCTATCCTCTATCCTATCCTATCCTCTATACTATCCTATCCTCTATCCTATCCTATCTTCTATCCTATCCTATCCTCTATCCTATCCTATCCTCTATCCTATCCTATCCTCTATCCTATCCTATCTTCTATCCTATCAAATCCCCTATCCTATCCTCTGTCCTATCCTATCCTCTATCCTATCCTATCCTCTATCCTATCCTATCCTCTATCCTATCCTATCTTCTATCCTATCCTATCCTCTATCCTATCCTATCCTCTATCCTATCCTATCCTCTATCCTATCCTATCCTCTATCCTATCCTATCTTCTATCCTATCCTATCCTCTATCCTATCAAATCCCCTACCCTATCCTCTGTCCTATCCTATCCTCTATCCTATCCTATCCTCTATCCTCTATCCTATCCTATCCTCTATCCTATCTTATCCTCTATCCTATCCTATCCTCTATCCTATCCTATCTTCTATCCTATCCTATCCTCTATCCTATCCTATCCCCTATCCTATCCTCTATCCTATCCTCTCATCTATCCTCTATCCTATCCTATCCTCTATCCTATCCTATCCTCTATCCTATCAAATCCCCTACCCTATCCTCTGTCCTATCCTATCCTCTATCCTATCCTATCCTCTATCCTATCCTATCCTCTATCCTATCCTATCCTCTATCCTATCCTATCCTCTATCCTCTATCCTATCCTATCCTCTATACTATCCTATCCTCTATCCTATCCTATCTTCTATCCTATCCTATCCTCTATCCTATCCTATCCTCTATCCTATCCTATCCTCTATCCTATCCTATCTTCTATCCTATCAAATCCCCTATCCTATCCTCTGTCCTATCCTATCCTCTATCCTATCCTATCCTCTATCCTATCCTATCCTCTATCCTATCCTATCTTCTATCCTATCCTATCCTCTATCCTATCCTATCCTCTATCCTATCCTGTCCTCTATCCTATCCTATCTTCTATCCTATCCTATCCTCTATCCTATCCTATCCTCTATCCTATTCTATCATCTATCCTCTATCCTATCCTATCTTCTATCCTATCCTATCCTCTATCCTATCAAATCCCCTATCCTATCCTCTATCCTATCCTATCATCTATCCTCTATCCTATCCAATCCTCTATCCTATCCTATCCTCTATCCTATCAAATCCCCTATCCTATCCTCTGTCCTATCCTATCCTCTATCCTATCCTGTCCTCTATCCTATCCTATCCTCTATCCTATCCTATCCTCTATCCTATCCTATCGTCTATCCTATCCTCTATCCTATCCTATACTCTATCCTATCCTATCCTCCATCCTATCCTATCCTCAATCCTATCCTTTCCTGTATCCTATCCAATCCTGTATCCTATCCTGTCCTCTATTCTATCCTACCCTCTATCCTATCCTATCCTCTATCCTATCCTATCCTCTATCCTATCCTATGCTCTATCCTATCCTATCGTCTATCCTATCCTATGCTCTATCCTATCCTATCGTCTATCCTATCCTCTATCCTATCCTATCAAATCCCCTATCCTATCCTCTGTCCTATCCTATCCTCTGTCCTATCCTATCCTCTATCCTTTCCTATCCTCTATCCTATCAAATCCCCTACCCTATCCTCTGTCCTATCCTATCCTCTATCCTATCCTATCCTCTATCCTATCCTATCCTCTATCCTATCCTATCCTCTATCCTATCCTATCCTCTATCCTATCCTATCTTCTATCCTATCCTATCCTCTATCCTATCAAAACCCCTACCCTATCCTCTGTCCTATCCTATCCTCTATCCTATCCTATCCTCTATCCTCTATCCTATCCTATCCTCTATCCTATCTTATCCTCTATCCTATCCTATCCTCTATCCTATCCTATCCCCTATCCTATCCTCTATCCTATCCTATCATCTATCCTCTATCCTATCCTATCCTCTATCCTATCCTATCCTCTATCCTATCCTATCCTCTATCCTATCCTACTCTCTATCCTATCCTCTATCCTATCCTATACTCTATCCTATCCTATCCTCCATCCTATCCTATCCTCAATCCTATCCTTTCCTGTATCCTATCCAATCCTGTATCCTATCCTGTCCTCTATTCTATCCTACCCTCTATCCTATCCTATCCTCTATCCTATCCTATCCTCTATCCTATCCTATGCTCTATCCTATCCTATCGTCTATCCTATCCTATGCTCTATCCTATCCTATCGTCTATCCTATCCTCTATCCTATCCTATCAAATCCCCTATCATATCCTCTGTCCTATCCTATCCTCTGTCCTATCCTATCCTCTATCCTTTCCTATCCTCTATCCTATCAAATCCCCTACCCTATCCTCTGTCCTATCCTATCCTCTATCCTATCCTATCCTCTATCCTATCCTATCCTCTATCCTATCCTATCCTCTATCCTATCCTATCCTCTATCCTCTATCCTATCCTATCCTCTATCCTATCCCATCCTCTATCCTATCCTATCTTCTATCCTATCCTATACTCTATCCTATCCTATCCTCTATCCTATCCTATCCTCTATCCTATCCTATCCTCTATCCTATCCTATCCTCTATCCTATCCTATCTTCTATCCTATCCTATCCTCTATCCTATCAAAACCCCTACCCTATCCTCTGTCCTATCCTATCCTCTATCCTATCCTATCCTCTATCCTCTATCCTATCCTATCCTCTATCCTATCTTATCCTCTATCCTATCCTATCCTCTATCCTATCCTATCCCCTATCCTATCCTCTATCCTATCCTATCATCTATCCTCTATCCTATCCTATCTTCTATCCTATCCTATCCTCTATCCTATCAAATCCCCTATCCTATCCTCTATCCTATCCTATCATCTATCCTCTATCCTATCCAATCCTCTATCCTATCCTATCCTCTATCCTATCAAATCCCCTATCCTATCCTCTGTCCTATCCTATCCTCTATCCTATCCTATCCTCTATCCTATCCTATCCTCTATCCTATCCTATCGTCTATCCTATACTCTATCCTATCCTATACTCTATCCTATCCTATCCTCGATCCTATCCTATCCTCAATCCTATCCTTTCCTGTATCCTATCCAATCCTGTATCCTATCCTGTCCTCTATTCTATCCTACCCTCTATCCTATCCTATCCTCTATCCTATCCTATCCTCTATCCTATCCTATGCTCTATCCTATCCTATCGTCTATCCTATCCTATGCTCTATCCTATCCTATCGTCTATCCTATCCTCTATCCTATCCTATCAAATCCCCTATCATATCCTCTGTCCTATCCTATCCTCTGTCCTATCCTATCCTCTATCCTTTCCTATCCTCTATCCTATCAAATCCCCTACCCTATCCTCTGTCCTATCCTATCCTCTATCCTATCCTATCCTCTATCCTATCCTATCCTCTATCCTATCCTATCCTCTATCCTATCCTATCCTCTATCCTATCCTATCCTCTATCCTCTATCCTATCCTATCCTCTATCCTATCCCATCCTCTATCCTATCCTATCTTCTATCCTATCCTATACTCTATCCTATCCTATCCTCTATCCTATCCTATCCTCTATCCTATCCTATCCTCTATCCTATCCTATCCTCTATCCTATCCTATCTTCTATCCTATCCTATCCTCTATCCTATCAAAACCCCTACCCTATCCTCTGTCCTATCCTATCCTCTATCCTATCCTATCCTCTATCCTCTATCCTATCCTATCCTCTATCCTATCTTATCCTCTATCCTATCCTATCCTCTATCCTATCCTATCCCCTATCCTATCCTCTATCCTATCCTATCATCTATCCTCTATCCTATCCTATCTTCTATCCTATCCTATCCTCTATCCTATCAAATCCCCTATCCTATCCTCTATCCTATCCTATCATCTATCCTCTATCCTATCCAATCCTCTATCCTATCCTATCCTCTATCCTATCAAATCCCCTATCCTATCCTCTGTCCTATCCTATCCTCTATCCTATCCTATCCTCTATCCTATCCTATCCTCTATCCTATCCTATCGTCTATCCTATACTCTATCCTATCCTATACTCTATCCTATCCTATCCTCGATCCTATCCTATCCTCAATCCTATCCTTTCCTGTATCCTATCCAATCCTGTATCCTATCCTGTCCTCTATTCTATCCTACCCTCTATCCTATCCTATCCTCTATCCTATCCTATCCTCTATCCTATCCTATGCTCTATCCTATCCTCTATCCTATCCTATCAAATCCCCTATCCTATCCTCTGTCCTATCCTATCCTCTATCCTATCCTATCAAATCCCCTATCCTATCCTCTGTCCTATCCTATCCTCTGTCCTATCCTATCCTCTTTCCTTTCCTATCCTCTATCCTATCCTATCCTCTTTCCGATCCTACCCTCTATCCTATCCTATCCTCTATCCTATCCTATCCTCTATCCTATCCTCTATCCTATCCTATCCTCTATCCTATCAAATCCCCTACCCTATCCTCTGTCCTATCCTATCCTCTATCCTATCCTATCCTCTATCCTATCCTATCCTCTATCCTATCCTATCCTCTATCCTATCCTATCCTCTATCCTATCCTATCCTCTATCCTCTATCCTATCCTATCCTCTATACTATCCTATCCTCTATCCTATCCTATATTCTATCCTATCCTATCCTCTATCCTATCCTATCCTCTATCCTATCCTATCTTCTATCCTATCCTATCCTCGATCCTATCCTATCCTCTATCCTATCCTATCCTCTATCCTATCCTATCTTCTATCCTATCAAATCCCCTATCCTATCCTCTATCCTATCCTATCATCTATCCTCTATCCTATCCAATCCTCTATCCTATCCTATCCTCTATCCTATCAAATCCCCTATCCTATCCTCTGTCCTATCCTATCCTCTATCCTATCCTATCCTCTATCCTATCCTATCCTCTATCCTATCCTATCGTCTATCCTATACTCTATCCTATCCTATACTCTATCCTATCCTATCCTCCATCCTATCCTATCCTCAATCCTATCCTTTCCTGTATCCTATCCAATCCTGTATCCTATCCTGTCCTCTATTCTATCCTACCCTCTATCCTATCCTATCCTCTATCCTATCCTATCCTCTATCCTATCCTATGCTCTATCCTATCCTCTATCCTATCCTATCAAATCCCCTATCCTATCCTCTGTCCTATCCTATCCTCTATCCTATCCTATCAAATCCCCTATCCTATCCTCTGTCCTATCCTATCCTCTGTCCTATCCTATCCTCTTTCCTTTCCTATCCTCTATCCTATCCTATCCTCTTTCCGATCCTACCCTCTATCCTATCCTATCCTCTATCCTATCCTATCCTCTATCCTATCCTCTATCCTATCCTATCCTCTATCCTATCAAATCCCCTACCCTATCCTCTGTCCTATCCTATCCTCTATCCTATCCTATCCTCTATCCTATCCTATCCTCTATCCTATCCTATCCTCTATCCTATCCTATCCTCTATCCTATCCTATCCTCTATCCTATCCTATCCTCTATCCTCTATCCTATCCTATCCTCTATACTATCCTATCCTCTATCCTATCCTATATTCTATCCTATCCTATCCTCTATCCTATCCTATCCTCTATCCTATCCTATCTTCTATCCTATCCTATCCTCGATCCTATCCTATCCTCTATCCTATCCTATCCTCTATCCTATCCTATCTTCTATCCTATCAAATCCCCTATCCTATCCTATCTTCTATCCTATCAAATCCCCTATCCTATCCTCTATCCTATCCTATCATCTATCCTCTATCCTATCCAATCCTCTATCCTATCCTATCCTCTATCCTATCAAATCCCCTATCCTATCCTCTGTCCTATCCTATCCTCTATCCTATCCTATCCTCTATCCTATCCTATCCTCTATCCTATCCTATCGTCTATCCTATCCTCTATCCTATCCTATACTCTATCCTATCCTATCCTCCATCCTATCCTATCCTCAAACCTATCCTTTCCTGTATCCTATCCAATCCTGTATCCTATCCCATCCTCTATCCTATCCTATCTTCTATCCTATCCTATCCTCTATCCTATCCTATCCTCTATCCTATCCTGTCCTCTATCCTATCCTATCTTCTATCCTATCCTATCCTCTATCCTATCCTATCCTCTATCCTATCCTATCCTCTATCCTATCCTATCCTCTATCCTATCTTATCTTCTATCCTATCCTATCCTCTATCCTATCAAATCCCCTATCCTATCCTCTATCCTATCCTATCATCTATACTCTATCCTATCCAATCCTCTATCCTATCCTATCCTCTATCCTATCAAATCCCCTATCCTATCCTCTGTCCTATCCTATCCTCTATCCTATCGTAACCTCTATCCTATCCTATCCTCAATCCTATCCTATCGTCTATCCTATCCTCTATCCTATCCTATCCTCTATCCTATCCTATCCTCTATCCTATCCTATCTTCTATCCTATCCTATCCTCTATCCTATCAAAT
This sequence comes from Halictus rubicundus, assembly GCF_050948215.1. Lineage (NCBI taxonomy): Eukaryota > Metazoa > Arthropoda > Insecta > Hymenoptera > Halictidae > Halictus > Halictus rubicundus. The sequence continues at coordinate 634,178 of NW_027488649.1, forward strand.
CCCCTACCCCATCCTCTGTCCTATCCTATCCTCTATCCTATCCTATCCTCTATCTTCTATCCTGTCCTATCCTCTATCCTATCCTATCCTCTGTCCTATCCTATCCTCTATCCTATCCTATCCTCTATCCTATCCTATCCTCTATCCTATCCTATCCTCTATCCTCTATCCTCTATCCTATCCTATCCTCTATCCTATCCCATCCTCTATCCTATCCTATCTTCTATCCTATCCTATACTCTATCCTATCCTATCCTCTATCCTATCCTATCCTCTATCCTATCCTATCCTCTATCCTATCCTATCTTCTATCCTATCCTATCCTCTATCCTATCAAAACCCCTACCCTATCCTCTGTCCTATCCTATCCTCTATCCTATCCTATCCTCTATCCTCTATCCTATCCTATCCTCTATCCTATCTTATCCTCTATCCTATCCTATCCTCTATCCTATCCTATCCCCTATCCTATCCTCTATCCTATCCTATCATCTATCCTCTATCCTATCCTATCCTCTATCCTATCCTATCCTCTATCCTATCCTATCCTCTATCCTATCCTACTCTCTATCCTATCCTCTATCCTATCCTATACTCTATCCTATCCTATCCTCCATCCTATCCTATCCTCAATCCTATCCTTTCCTGTATCATATCCAATCCTGTATCCTATCCTGTCCTCTATTCTATCCTACCCTCTATCCTATCCTATCCTCTATCCTATCCTATCCTCTATCCTATCCTATGCTCTATCCTATCCTATCGTCTATCCTATCCTATGCTCTATCCTATCCTATCGTCTATCCTATCCTCTATCCTATCCTATCAAATCCCCTATCCTATCCTCTGTCCTATCCTATCCTCTGTCCTATCCTATCCTCTATCCTTTCCTATCCTCTATCCTATCAAATCCCCTACCCTATCCTCTGTCCTATCCTATCCTCTATCCTATCCTATCCTCTATCCTATCCTATCCTCTATCCTATCCTATCCTCTATCCTATCCTATCCTCTATCCTATCCTATCCTCTATCCTCTATCCTCTATCCTATCCTATCCTCTATCCTATCCCATCCTCTATCCTATCCTATCTTCTATCCTATCCTATACTCTATCCTATCCTATCCTCTATCCTATCCTATCCTCTATCCTATCCTATCCTCTATCCTATCCTATCCTCTATCCTATCCTATCCTCTATCCTATCCTATCCTCTATCCTATCCTATCCTCTATCCTCTATCCTATCCTATCCTCTATCCTATCCCATCCTCTATCCTATCCTATCTTCTATCCTATCCTATACTCTATCCTATCCTATCCTCTATCCTATCCTATCATCTATCCTCTATCCTATCCTATCTTCTATCCTATCCTATCCTCTATCCTATCAAATCCCCTATCCTATCCTCTATCCTATCCTATCATCTATCCTCTATCCTATCCAATCCTCTATCCTATCCTATCCTCTATCCTATCAAATCCCCTATCCTATCCTCTGTCCTATCCTATCCTCTTTCCTTTCCTATCCTCTATCCTATCCTATCCTCTTTCCGATCCTACCCTCTATCCTATCCTATCCTCTATCCTATCCTATCCTCTATCCTATCCTCTATCCTATCCTATCCTCTATCCTATCAAATCCCCTACCCTATCCTCTGTCCTATCCTATCCTCTATCCTATCCTATCCTCTATCCTATCCTATCCTCTATCCTATCCTATCCTCTATCCTATCCTATCCTCTATCCTATCCTATCCTCTATCCTATCCTATCCTATCCTCTATCCTATCCTATCCTCTATCCTATCCTATCCTCTATCCTATCCTATCCTCTATCCTATCCTATCCTCTATCCTATCCTATCTTCTAACCTATCCTATCCTCTATCCTATCCTATCCCCTATCCTATCCTCTATCCTATCCTATCATCTATCCTCTATCCTATCCTATCTTCTATCCTGTCCTATCCTCTATCCTATCCTATCCTCTGTCCTATCCTATCCTCTATCCTATCCTATCCTCTATCCTATCCTATCCTCTATCCTATCCTATCCTCTATCCTCTATCCTCTATCCTATCCTATCCTCTATCCTATCCCATCCTCTATCCTATCCTATCTTCTATCCTATCCTATACTCTATCCTATCCTATCCTCTATCCTATCCTATCCTCTATCCTATCCTATCCTCTATCCTATCCTATCTTCTATCCTATCCTATCCTCTATCCTATCAAAACCCCTACCCTATCCTCTGTCCTATCCTATCCTCTATCCTATCCTATCCTCTATCCTCTATCCTATCCTATCCTCTATCCTATCTTATCCTCTATCCTATCCTATCCTCTATCCTATCCTATCCCCTATCCTATCCTCTATCCTATCCTATCATCTATCCTCTATCCTATCCTATCCTCTATCCTATCCTATCCTCTATCCTATCCTATCCTCTATCCTATCCTACTCTCTATCCTATCCTCTATCCTATCCTATACTCTATCGTATCCTATCCTCCATCCTATCCTATCCTCAATCCTATCCTTTCCTGTATCCTATCCAATCCTGTATCCTATCCTGTCCTCTATTCTATCCTACCCTCTATCCTATCCTATCCTCTATCCTATCCTATCCTCTATCCTATCCTATGCTCTATCCTATCCTATCGTCTATCCTATCCTATGCTCTATCCTATCCTATCGTCTATCCTATCCTCTATCCTATCCTATCAAATCCCCTATCCTATCCTCTGTCCTATCCTATCCTCTGTCCTATCCTATCCTCTATCCTTTCCTATCCTCTATCCTATCAAATCCCCTACCCTATCCTCTGTCCTATCCTATCCTCTATCCTATCCTATCCTCTATCCTATCCTATCCTCTATCCTATCCTATCCTTTATCCTATCCTATCCTCTATCCTATCCTATCCTCTATCCTCTATCCTATCCTATCCTCTATCCTATCCCATCCTCTATCCTATCCTATCTTCTATCCTATCCTATACTCTTTCCTATCCTATCCTCTATCCTATCCTATCCTCTATCCTATCCTATCCTCTATCCTATCCTATCCTCTATCCTATCCTATCCTCTATCCTATCCTATCCTCTATCCTATCCTATCCTCTATCCTCTATCCTATCCTATCCTCTATCCTATCCCATCCTCTATCCTATCCTATCTTCTATCCTATCCTATACTCTATCCTATCCTATCCTCTATCCTATCCTATCATCTATCCTCTATCCTCTATCCTATCCTATCTTCTATCCTATCCTATCCTCTATCCTATCAAATCCCCTATCCTATCCTCTATCCTATCCTATCATCTATCCTCTATCCTATCCAATCCTCTATCCTATCCTATCCTCTATCCTATCAAATCCCCTATCCTATCCTCTGTCCTATCCTATCCTCTTTCCTTTCCTATCCTCTATCCTATCCTATCCTCTTTCCGATCCTACCCTCTATCCTATCCTATCCTCTATCCTATCCTATCCTCTATCCTATCCTCTATCCTATCCTATCCTCTATCCTATCAAATCCCCTACCCTATCCTCTGTCCTATCCTATCCTCTATCCTATCCTATCCTCTATCCTATCCTATCCTCTATCCTATCCTATCCTCTATCCTATCCTATCCTCTATCCTATCCTATCCTCTATCCTATCCTATCCTATCCTCTATCCTATCCTATCCTCTATCCTATCCTATCCTCTATCCTATCCTATCCTCTATCCTATCCTATCCTCTATCCTATCCTATCCTATCCTCTATCCTATCCTATCCTCTATCCTATCCTATCCTCTATCCTATCCTATCCTCTATCCTATCGAATCCTGTATCCTATCAAATCCCCTATCTTATCCTCTATCCTATCCTATCCTCTATCCTATCCTATCCTCTATCCTATCCTATCCTCTATCCTATCCTATCCTCTATCCTATCAAATCCCCTATCTTATCCTCTATCCTATCCTATCCTCTATCCTCTATCCTATCCTATCCTCTATCCTATCCTCTATCCCATCCTATCGTCTATCCTATCCTCTATCCTATCCTATCCTCTACCCTATCCTCTATCCCATCCTATCGTCTATCCTATCCTCTATCCTATCCTATCCTCTACCCTATCCTATCCTCCATCCTATCCTATCCTCAATCCTATCCTATCCTCTATCCTATCCTATCCTCTATCCTATCCTATCCTCTATCCTATCCTATCTTCTATCCTATCAAATCCCCTATCCTATCCTCTATCCTATCCTATCATCTATCCTCTATCCTATCCAATCCTCTATCCTATCCTATCCTCTATCCTATCAAATCCCCTATCCTATCCTCTGTCCTATCCTATCCTCTATCCTATCCTATCCTCTATCCTATCCTATCCTCTATCCTATCCTATCGTCTATCCTATCCTCTATCCTATCCTATACTCTATCCTATCCTATCCTCCATCCTATCCTATCCTCAAACCTATCCTTTCCTGTATCCTATCCAATCCTGTATCCTATCCTATCCTCTATCCTATCCTATCTTCTATCCTATCCTATCCTCTATCCTATCCTATCCTCTATCCAATCCTGTCCTCTATCCTATCCTATCTTCTATCCTATCCTATCCTCTATCCTATCCTATCCTCTATCCTATCCTATCCTCTATCCTATCCTATCCTCTATCCTATCCTATCCTCTATCCTATCCTATCCTCTATCCTATCCTATCGTCTATCCTATCCTCTATCCTATCCTATACTCTATCCTATCCTATCCTCCATCCTATCCTATCCTCAAACCTATCCTTTCCTGTATCCTATCCAATCCTGTATCCTATCCTATCCTCTATCCTATCCTATCTTCTATCCTATCCTATCCTCTATCCTATCCTATCCTCTATCCTATCCTGTCCTCTATCCTATCCTATCTTCTATCCTATCCTATCCTCTATCCTATCCTATCCTCTATCCTATCCTATCCTCTATCCTATCCTATCCTCTATCCTATCCTATCCTCTATCCTATCGTAACCTCTATCCTATCCTATCCTCTATCCTATCCTATCGTCTATCCTATCCTCTATCCTATCCTATCCTCTATCCTATCAAATCCCCTACCCTATCCTCTGTCCTATCCTATCCTCTATCCTATCCTATCGTCTATCCTATCCTATCCTCTATCCTGTCCTATCCTCTATCCTATCCTATCCTCTATCCTATCCTATCCTCTATACTATCCTATCCTCTATCCTATCCTATCTTCTATCCTATCCTATCCTCTATCCTATCCTATCCTCTATCCTATCCTATCCTCTATCCTCTATCCTATCCTATCCTCTATCCTATAATATCATCTATCCGTTCCTATTCTCTATACTAACCTATTCTCTATCCTATCCTCTCTCCTATACAGTATCCTACCCTATCCTCTATCCTATCAAATCCCCTATCCTATCCTCTGTCCTATCCTATCCTCTATCCTATCCTATCCTCTATCCTATCCTATCCTCTATCCTATCCTATCGTCTATCCTATCCTCTATCCTATCCTATACTCTATCCTATCCTATCCTCCATCCTATCCTATCCTCAAACCTATCCTTTCCTGTATCCTATCCAATCCTGTATCCTATCCTATCCTCTATCCTATCCTATCTTCTATCCTATCCTATCCTCTATCCTATCCTATCCTCTATCCTATCCTATCCTCTATCCTATCCTATCCTCTATCCTATCCTATCCTCTTTCCGATCCTACCCTCTATCCTATCCTATCCTCTATCCTATCCTATCCTCTATCCTATCCTCTATCCTATCCTATCCTCTATCCTATCAAATCCCCTACCCTATCCTCTGTCCTATCCTATCCTCTATCCTATCCTATCGTCTATCCTATCCTATCCTCTATCCTATCCTATCCTCTATCCTATCCTATCCTCTATCCTATCCTATCCTCTATCCTATCCAATCTTCTATCCTATCAAATCCCCTATCCTATCCTCTATCCTATCCTATCATCTATCCTCTATCCTATCCAATCCTCTATCCTATCCTATCCTCTATCCTATCAAATCCCCTATCCTATCCTCTGTCCTATCCTATCCTCTATCCTATCCTATCCTCTATCCTATCCTATCCTCTATCCTATCCTATCGTCTATCCTATCCTCTATCCTATCCTATACTCTATCCTATCCTATCCTCCATCCTATCCTATCCTCAAACCTATCCTTTCCTGTATCCTATCCAATCCTGTATCCTATCCTATCCTATCCTCTATCCTATCCAATCCTCTATCCTATCCTATCCTCTATCCTATCCTGTCCTCTATCCTATCCTATCTTCTATCCTATCCTATCCTCTATCCTATCCTATCCTCTATCCTATCCTATCCTCTATCCTATCCTATCCTCTATCCTATCCTATCCTCTATCCTATCCTATCCTCTATCCTATCCTATCGTCTATCCTATCCTCTATCCTATCCTATACTCTATCCTATCCTATCCTCCATCCTATCCTATCCTCAAACCTATCCTTTCCTGTATCCTATCCAATCCTGTATCCTATCCTATCATCTATCCTATCCTATCTTCTATCCTATCCTATCCTCTATCCTATCCTATCCTCTATCCTATCCTGTCCTCTATCCTATCCTATCTTCTATCCTATCCTATCCTCTATCCTATCCTATCCTCTATCCTATCCTATCCTCTATCCTATCCTATCCTCTATCCTATCCTATCCTGTATCCTATCCTCTATCCTATCCTATCCTCTATCCTATCCTATCCTCTATCCTATCCTCTATCCTATCCTATCCTCTATCCTATCCTATGAAATCCCCTATCCCATCCTCTGTCCTATCCTATCCTCTGTCCTATCCTATCCTCTATCCTTTCCTATCCTCTATCCTATCCTATCCTCTTTCCGATCCTACCCTCTATCCTATCCTATCCTCTATCCTATCCTATCCTCTATCCTATCCTCTATCCTATCCTATCCTCTATCCTATCAAATCCCCTACCCTATCCTCTGTCCTATCCTATCCTCTATCCTATCCTATCGTCTATCCTATCCTATCCTCTATCCTATCCTCTATCCTATCCTATCCTCTATCCTCTATCCTATCCTATCCTCTATACTATCCTATCCTCTATCCTATCCTATCTTCTATCCTATCCTATCCTCTATCCTATCCTATCCTCTATCCTATCCTATCCTCTATCCTATCCTATCTTCTATCCTATCAAATCCCCTATCCTATCCTCTATCCTATCCTATCATCCATCCTCTATCCTATCCAATCCTCTATCCTATCCTATCCTCTATCCTATCAAATCCCCTATCCTATCCTCTGTCCTATCCTATCCTCTATCCTATCCTATCCTCTATGCTATCATATCCTCTATCCTATCCTATCGTCTATCCTATCCTCTATCCTATCCTATACTCTATCCTATCCTATCCTCCATCCTATCCTATCCTCAAACCTATCCTTTCCTGTATCCTATCCAATCCTGTATCCTATCCTATCCTCTATCCTATCCTATCCTCTTTCCGATCCTACCCTCTATCCTATCCTATCCTCTATCCTATCCTATCCTCTATCCTATCCTCTATCCTATCCTATCCTCTATCCAATCTTATCCTCTATCCTATCAAATCCCCTACCCTATCCTCTGTCCTATCCTATCCTCTATCCTATCCTATCGTCTATCCTATCCTATCCTCTATCCTATCCTATCCTCTATCCTATCCTATCCTCTATCCTATCCTATCCTCTATCCTCTATCCTATCCTATCCTCTATACTATCCTATCCTCTATCCTATCCTATCTTCTATCCTATCCTATCCTCTATCCTATCCTATCCTCTATCCTATCCTATCCTCTATCCTATCCTATCTTCTATCCTATCAAATCTCCTATCCTATCCTCTACCCTATCCTATCATCTATCCTCTATCCTATCCAATCCTCTATCCTATCCTATCCTCTATCCTATCAAATCCCCTATCCTATCCTCTGTCCTATCCTATCCTCTATCCTATCCTATCCTCTATCCTATCCTATCCTCTATCCTATCCTATCGTCTATCCTATCCTCTATCCTATCCTATACTCTATCCTATCCTATCCTCCATCCTATCCTATCCTCAAACCTATCCTTTCCTGTATCCTATCCAATCCTGTATCCTATCCTATCCTCTATCCTATCCTATCTTCTATCCTATCCTATCCTCTATCCTATCCTATCCTCTATCCTATCCTGTCCTCTATCCTATCCTATCTTCTATCCTATCCTATCCTCTATCCTATCCTATCCTCTATCCTATCCTATCCTCTATCCTATCCTATCCTCTATCCTATCCTATCCTCTATCCTATCCTATCCTCTATCCTCTATCCTATCCTATCCTCTATCCTATAATATCATCTATCCGTTCCTATTCTCTATACTAACCTATTCTCTATCCTATCCTCTCTCCTATACAGTATCCTACCCTATCATCTATCCTATCAAATCCCCTATCCTATCCTCTATCCTATCGTATCCTCTATCCTATCCTATCTTCTATCCTATCCTATCCTCTATCCTATCCTATCCACTATCCAATCCTATCCTCTGTCCTCTATCCTATCCTATCCTCTATCCTATCCTATCCTCTATCCTATCCTATCTTCTCTCCTCTCCTATCCTCTATCCTATCCTATCCTCTATCCTATCCTATCCTATCCTCTATCCTATCCTATCCTGTATCCTATCCTATCTTCTATCCTATCCTATCCTCTATCCTATCCTCTATCCTATCCTATCCTCTACCCTATCCTATCCTCCATCCTATCCTATCCTCAATCCTATCCTATCCTCTATCCTATCCTATCCTCTATCCTATAATATCATCTATCCGTTCCTATCCTCCATCCTATCCTATCCTCTATCCTATCCTATCCTCTATCCTATCCTATCCTCTATCCTATCCTATCCTCTATCCTATCCTATCCTCTATCCTATCCTAACCTCTATCCTATCCCATCCTCTATCCTTTATCCTATCCTATCCTCTATCCTCTATCCCATGCTATCCTCTGTCCTATCCTATCGTCTATCCTATCCTCCATCCTATCCTATCCTCAATCCTATCCTTTCCTGTATCCTATCCTATCCTATCTTCTATCCTATCCTATCCTCTATCCTATCAAATCCCCTACCCTATTCTCTGTCCAATCCTATCCTCTATCCTATCCTGTCCTCTATCCTATCCTATCCACTATCCAATCCTATCCTCTATCCTCTATCCTCTATCCTATCCTATCCTCTATCCTATCCTATCCTCTATCCTATCCTATCTTCTATCCTCTCCTATCCTCTATCCTATCCTATCCTCTATCCTATCCTATCCTCAATCCTACCCTTTCCTGTATCCTATCGAATCCTGTATCCTATCCTGTCCTCTATCCTATCCTATCCTCTATCCTATCCTATCCGCTATCCTATCCTATCCTCTATCCTATCCTATCTTCTATCCTATCCTATCCTCTGTCCTATCAAATCCCCTATCCTATCCTCTATCATATCCTATCCTCTATCCTATCCTATCCTCTATCCTATCCTATCTTCTATCCTATTCTATCCTCTATCCTATCCTATCCTCTATCCTATCCTATCCTCTATCCTATCCTATCATCTATCCTATCCTATCTTCTATCCTATCCTATCCTCTATCCTATCAAATCCCCTATCCTATCCTCTATCCTCTATCCTATCCTATCATCTATCCTCTATCCTATCCTATCGTCTATCCTATCCTCTATCCTATTCTATCCTCTATCCTATCCTATCCTCTAACCTATCCTATCCTCTATCCTATCCTATACTCTATCCTATCCTATCCTCTATCCTATCCTATCCTCTATCCTATCCTATCCTCTATCCTATCCTATCCTCTATCCTATCGAATCCTCTATCCTATCAAATCCCCTATCCTATCCTCTATCCTATCCTATCCTGTATCCTATCCTATCCTCTATCCTATCCTATCCTCTATCCTACCTTATCATCTATCCTATCAAATCCCCTATCCTATCCTCTATCCTATCCTATCCTCTATCCTATCCTATCTTCTATCCTATCCTATACTCTGTCCTATCAAATCCCCTATCCTATCCTCTATCCTATCCTATCCTCTATCCTATCCTATCTTCTATCCTATCCTATACTCTGTCCTATCAAATCCCCTATCCTATCCTCTATCCTATCCTATCCTCTATCCTATCCTATCTTCTATCCTATCCTATCCTCTATCCTATCAAATCCCCTATCCTATCCTCTATCCTCTATCCTATCCTATCATCTATCCTCTATCCTATCCAATCCTCTATCCTATCCTATCGTCTATCCTATCCTCTATCCTATCCTATCCTCTATCCTATCCTATCCTCCATCCTATCCTATCCTCAATCCTATCCTTTCCTGTATCCTATCCTATCCTATCTTCTATCCTATCCTATCCTCTATCCTATCAAATCCCCTACCCTATTCTCTGTCCAATCCTATCCTCTATCCTATCCTGTCCTCTATCCTATCCTATCCACTATCCAATCCTATCCTCTATCCTCTATCCTCTATCCTATCCTATCCTCTATCCTATCCTATCCTCTATCCTATCCTATCCTCTATCCTATCCTATCTTCTATCCTATCCTATCCTCTGTCCTATCAAATCCCCTATCCTATCCTCTATCCTATCCTATCCTCCATCCTATCCTATCCTCAATCCTATCCTTTCCTGTATCCTATCCAATCCTGTATCCTATCCTGTCCTCTATCCTATCCTATCCTCTATCCTATCCTATCCTCTATCCTATCCTATCCTGTATCCTATCCTATCCTCTATCCTATCCTATCCTCTATCCTATCCTATCCTCTATCCTATCCTATCTTTTATCCTACCTTATCATCTATCCTATCAAATCCCCTATCCTATCCTCTATCCTATCCTATCCTCTATCCTATCCTATCTTCTATCCTATCCTATACTCTGTCCTATCAAATCCCCTATCCTATCCTCTATCCTATCCTATCCTCTATCCTATCCTATCTTCTATCCTATCCTATACTCTGTCCTATCAAATCCCCTATCCTATCCTCTATCCTATCCTATCCTCTATCCTATCAAATCCCCTATCCTATCCTCTATCCTCTATCCTATCCTATCATCTATCCTCTATCCTATCCAATCCTCTATCCTATCCTATCGTCTATCCTATCCTCTATCCTATCCTATCCTCTATCCTATCCTATCCTCCATCCTATCCTATCCTCAATCCTATCCTTTCCTGTATCCTATCCTATCCTATCTTCTATCCTATCCTATCCTCTATCCTATCAAATCCCCTACCCTATTCTCTGTCCAATCCTATCCTCTATCCTATCCTGTCCTCTATCCTATCCTATCCACTATCCAATCCTATCCTCTATCCTCTATCCTCTATCCTATCCTATCCTCTATCCTATCCTATCCTCTATCCTATCCTATCCTCTATCCTATCCTATCTTCTATCCTCTCCTATCCTCTATCCTATCCTATCCTCTATCCTATCCTATCCTCAATCCTACCCTTTCCTGTATCCTATCGAATCCTGTATCCTATCCTGTCCTCTATCCTATCCTATCCTCTATCCTATCCTATCCCCTATCCTATCCTATCCTCTATCCTATCCTATCTTCTATCCTATCCTATCCTCTGTCCTATCAAATCCCCTATCCTATCCTCTATCATATCCTATCCTCTATCCTATCCTATCCTCTATCCTATCCTATCTTCTATCCTATTCTATCCTCTATCCTATCCTATCCTCTATCCTATCCTATCCTCTATCCTATCCTATCCTCTATCCTATCCTATCTTCTATCCTATCCTATCCTCTATCCTATCAAATCCCCTATCCTATCCTCTATCCTCTATCCTATCCTATCATCTATCCTCTATCCTATCCTATCCTCTATCCTATCCTATCGTCTATCCTATCCTCTATCCTATCCTATCCTCTATCCTATCCTATCCTCCATCCTATCCTATCCTCAATCCTACCCTTTCCTGTATCCTATCGAATCCTGTATCCTATCCTGTCCTCTATCCTATCCTATCCTCTATCCCATCCTATCCTCTATCCTATCCTATCTTCTATCCTATCCTATCCTCTATCCTATCCTATCCTCTATCCTATCCTATCTTCTATCCTATCCTATCCTCTATCCTATCAAATCCCCTATCCTATCCTCTATCCTCTATCCTATCCTATCATCTATCCTCTATCCTATCCTATCCTCTATCCTCTATCCTATCCTATCCTCTATCCTATCCTCTATCCTATCCTATCGTCTATCCTATCCTCTATCCTATTCTATCCTCTATCCTATCCTATCCTCTATCCTATCCTATCCTCTATCCTATCCTATACTCTATCCTATCCTATCCTCTATCCTATCCTATCCTCTATCCTATCCTATCCTCTATCCTATCCTATCCTCTATCCTATCGAATCCTCTATCCTATCAAATCCCCTATCCTATCCTCTATCCTATCCTATCCTGTATCCTATCCTATCCTCTATCCTATCCTATCTTTTATCCTACCTTATCATCTATCCTATCCTATCCTCTGTCCTATCCTATCCTCTATCCTATCCTATATTCTATCCTATCCTATCCTCTATCCTATCAAATCCCCTATCCTATCCTCTATCCTATCCTATCATCTATCCTCTATCCTATCCAATCCCCTATCCTATGCTCTATCCTATCCTATCCTCTATCCTATCCTATCTTCTATCCTATCCTATCCTCTATCCTATCAAATCCCCTATCCAATCCCCTATCCTATGCTCTATCCTATCCTACCCTCTATAATATCGTATACTCTATCATATTCTATCCTCTATCCTATAATATCATCTATCCGTTCTTATTCTCTATACTAACCTATTCTCTATCCTAACCTCTCTCCTATACAGTATCCTACCCTATCATCTATCCTATCAAATCCCCTATCCTATCCTCTATCCTATCGTATCCTCTATCCTATCCCATCTTCTATCCTACCCTATCCTCTATCCTATCCTATCCTCTATCCTATCATATTCTCTATCCTATAATATCCTCTATCCTATCCTATCCTCCATCCAATCCTCTATCCTATCCTATCCTCTATCCTATCCTATCCTCTATCCTATCTTATCCTCTATCCTATCCTATTTTCTATCCTATCCTATCCTCTATCCTATCAAATCCCCTACCCTATCCTCTATCCTATCCAATCCTCTATCCTATCCTATCCTCTATCCTATCATATCCTCTATCCTATAATATCCTCTATCCTATCCTATCCTCCATCCAATCCTCTATCCTATCCTATCCTCTATCCTATCCTATCCTCTATCCTATCCTATCCTCTATCCTATCCAATCCTCTATCCTATCCTATCGTCTATCCTATCCTCTATCCTATCCTATCCTCTATCCTATCCTATCCTCCATCCTATCCTATCCTCAATCCTATCCTTTCCTGTATCCTATCCAATCCTGTATCCTATCCTGTCCTCTATCCTATCCTATCCTCTATCCTATCCTATCCTCTATCCTATCCTATCCTGTATCCTATCCTATCCTCTATCCTATCCTATCCTCTATCCTATCCTATCCTCTATCCTATCCTATCCTCTATCCTACCTTATCATCTATCCTATCAAATCCCCTATCCTATCCTCTATCCTATCCTATCCTCTATCCTACCTTATCATCTATCCTATCAAATCCCCTATCCTATCCTCTATCCTATCCTATCCTCTATCCTATCCTATCTTCTATCCTATCCTATACTCTGTCCTATCAAATCCCCTACCCTATTCTCTGTCCAATCCTATCCTCTATCCTATCCTGTCCTCTATCCTATCCTATCCACTATCCAATCCTATCCTCTATCCTCTATCCTCTATCCTATCCTATCCTCTATCCTATCCTATCCTCTATCCTATCCTATCTTCTATCCTCTCCTATCCTCTATCCTATCCTATCCTCTATCCTATCCTATCCTCAATCCTACCCTTTCCTGTATCCTATCGAATCCTGTATCCTATCCTGTCCTCTATCCTATCCTATCCTCTATCCTATCCTATCCCCTATCCTATCCTATCCTCTATCCTATCCTATCTTCTATCCTATCCTATCCTCTGTCCTATCAAATCCCCTATCCTATCCTCTATCCTATCCTATCCTCTATCCTTTCCTATCCTCTATCCTATCCTATCTTCTATCCTATTCTATCCTCTATCCTATCCTATCCTCTATCCTATCCTATCCTCTATCCTATCCTATCCTCTATCCTATCCTATCTTCTATCCTATCCTATCCTCTATCCTATCAAATCCCCTATCCTATCCTCTATCCTCTATCCTATCCTATCATCTATCCTCTATCCTATCCTATCGTCTATCCTATCCTCTATCCTATCCTATCCTCTATCCTATCCTATCCTCCATCCTATCCTATCCTCAATCCTACCCTTTCCTGTATCCTATCGAATCCTGTATCCTATCCTGTCCTCTATCCTATCCTATCCTCTATCCTATCCTATCCTCTATCCTATCCTATCCTCTATCCTATCCTATCCTCTATCCTATCCTATCTTCTATCCTATCCTATCCTCTATCCTATCAAATCCCCTATCCTATCCTCTATCCTCTATCCTATCCTATCATCTATCCTCTATCCTATCCTATCGTCTATCCTATCCTCTATCCTATCCTATCCTCTATCCTATCCTATCTTCTATCCTATCCTATCCTCTATCCTATCCTATCCTGTATCCTATCCTATCCTCTATCCTATCCTATCCTGTATCCTATCCTATGCTCTATCCTATCCTATCTTTTATCCTACCTTATCATCTATCCTATCAAATCCCCTATCCTATCCTCTATCCTATCCTATCCTCTATCCTATCCTATCTTCTATCCTATCCTATCCTCTGTCCTATCAAATCCCCTATCCTATCCTCTATCCTATCGTATCCTCTATCCTATCCTATCTTCTATCCTACCCTATCCTCTATCCTATCCTATCTTCTATCCTATCCTATCCTCTATCCTATCCTATCCTGTATCCTATCCTATCCTCTATCCTATCCTATCCTCTATCCTATCCTATGCTCTATCCTATCCTATCCTGTATCCTATCCTATCCTCTATCCTATCCTATCCTCTATCCTATCCTATGCTCTATCCTATCCTATCTTTTACCCTACCTTATCATCTATCCTATCAAATCCCCTATCCTATCCTCTATCCTATCCTATCCTCTATCCTATCCTATCTTCTATCCTATCCTATCCTCTGTCCTATCAAATCCCCTATCCTATCCTCTATCCTATCCTATCCTCTATCCTATCCTATCTTCTATCCTATCCTATCCTCTATCCTATCCTATCCTCTATCCTATACTATCCTCTATCCTATCCTATCCTCTATCCTATCCTATCTTCTATCCTATCCTATCCTCTATCCTATCAAATCCCCTATCCTATCCTCTATCCTCTATCCTATCCTATCATCTATCCTCTATCCTATCCTATCGTCTATCCTACCCTCTATCCTATCCTATCCTCTATCCTATCCTATACTCTGTCCTATCAAATCCCCTATCCTATCCTCTATCCTATCCTATCCTCTATCCTATCAAATCCCCTATCCTATCCTCTATCCTCTATCCTATCCTATCATCTATCCTCTATCCTATCCAATCCTCTATCCTATCCTATCGTCTATCCTATCCTCTATCCTATCCTATCCTCTATCCTATCCTATCCTCCATCCTATCCTATCCTCAATCCTATCCTTTCCTGTATCCTATCCTATCCTATCTTCTATCCTATCCTATCCTCTATCCTATCAAATCCCCTATCCTATCCTCTGTCCAATCCTATCCTCTATCCTATCCTGTCCTCTATCCTATCCTATACTCTGTCCTATCAAATCCCCTATCCTATCCTCTATCCTATCCTATCCTCTATCCTATCAAATCCCCTATCCTATCCTCTATCCTCTATCCTATCCTATCATCTATCCTCTATCCTATCCAATCCTCTATCCTATCCTATCGTCTATCCTATCCTCTATCCTATCCTATCCTCTATCCTATCCTATCCTCCATCCTATCCTATCCTCAATCCTATCCTTTCCTGTATCCTATCCTATCCTATCTTCTATCCTATCCTATCCTCTATCCTATCAAATCCCCTACCCTATTCTCTGTCCAATCCTATCCTCTATCCTATCCTGTCCTCTATCCTATCCTATCCACTATCCAATCCTATCCTCTATCCTCTATCCTCTATCCTATCCTATCCTCTATCCTATCCTATCCTCTATCCTATCCTATCCTCTATCCTATCCTATCTTCTATCCTCTCCTATCCTCTATCCTATCCTATCCTCTATCCTATCCTATCCTCAATCCTACCCTTTCCTGTATCCTATCGAATCCTGTATCCTATCCTGTCCTCTATCCTATCCTATCCTCTATCCTATCCTATCCCCTATCCTATCCTATCCTCTATCCTATCCTATCTTCTATCCTATCCTATCCTCTGTCCTATCAAATCCCCTATCCTATCCTCTATCATATCCTATCCTCTATCCTATCCTATCCTCTATCCTATCCTATCTTCTATCCTATTCTATCCTCTATCCTATCCTATCCTCTATCCTATCCTATCCTCTATCCTATCCTATCCTCTATCCTATCCTATCTTCTATCCTATCCTATCCTCTATCCTATCAAATCCCCTATCCAATCCCCTATCCTATGCTCTATCCTATCCTACCCTCTATAATATCGTATACTCTATCATATTCTATCCTCTATCCTATAATATCATCTATCCGTTCTTATTCTCTATACTAACCTATTCTCTATCCTAACCTCTCTCCTATACAGTATCCTACCCTATCATCTATCCTATCAAATCCCCTATCCTATCCTCTATCCTATCGTATCCTCTATCCTATCCCATCTTCTATCCTATCCTATCCTCTATCCTATCCTATCCTCTATCCTATCATATTCTCTATCCTATAATATCCTCTATCCTATCCTATCCTCCATCCAATCCTCTATCCTATCCTATCCTCTATCCTATCCTATCCTCTATCCTATCTTATCCTCTATCCTATCCTATTTTCTATCCTATCCTATCCTCTATCCTATCAAATCCCCTACCCTATCCTCTATCCTATCCAATCCTCTATCCTATCCTATCCTCTATCCTATCATATCCTCTATCCTATAATATCCTCTATCCTATCCTATCCTCCATCCAATCCTCTATCCTATCCTATCCTCTATCCTATCCTATCCTCTATCCTATCCTATCCTCTATCCTATCCAATCCTCTATCCTATCCTATCGTCTATCCTATCCTCTATCCTATCCTATCCTCTATCCTATCCTATCCTCCATCCTATCCTATCCTCAATCCTATCCTTTCCTGTATCCTATCCAATCCTGTATCCTATCCTGTCCTCTATCCTATCCTATCCTCTATCCTATCCTATCCTCTATCCTATCCTATCCTGTATCCTATCCTATCCTCTATCCTATCCTATCCTCTATCCTATCCTATCCTCTATCCTATCCTATCCTCTATCCTACCTTATCATCTATCCTATCAAATCCCCTATCCTATCCTCTATCCTATCCTATCCTCTATCCTATCCTATCTTCTATCCTATCCTATACTCTGTCCTATCAAATCCCCTATCCTATCCTCTATCCTATCCTATCCTCTATCCTATCCTATCTTCTATCCTATCCTATACTCTGTCCTATCAAATCCCCTATCCTATCCTCTATCGTATCCTATCCTCTATCCTATCCTATCTTCTATCCTATCCTATCCTCTATCCTATCAAATCCCCTATCCTATCCTCTATCCTCTATCCTATCCTATCATCTATCCTCTATCCTATCCATTCCTCTATCCTATCCTATCGTCTATCCTATCCTCTATCTTATCCTATCCTCTATCCTATCCTATCCTCCATCCTATCCTATCCTCAATCCTATCCTTTCCTGTATCCTATCCTATCCTATCTTCTATCCTATCCTATCCTCTATCCTATCAAATCCCCTACCCTATTCTCTGTCCAATCCTATCCTCTATCCTATCCTGTCCTCTATCCTATCCTATCCACTATCCAATCCTATCCTCTATCCTCTATCCTCTATCCTATCCTATCCTCTATCCTATCCTATCCTCTATCCTATCCTATCTTCTATCCTCTCCTATCCTCTATCCTATCCTATCCTCTATCCTATCCTATCCTCAATCCTACCCTTTCCTGTATCCTATCGAATCCTGTATCCTATCCTGTCCTCTATCCTATCCTATCCTCTATCCTATCCTATCCCCTATCCTATCCTATCCTCTATCCTATCCTATCTTCTATCCTATCCTATCCTCTGTCCTATCAAATCCCCTATCCTATCCTCTATCCTATCCTATCCTCTATCCTATCCTATCCTCTATCCTATCCTATCTTCTATCCTATTCTATCCTCTATCCTATCCTATCCTCTATCCTATCCTATCCTCTATCCTATCCTATCCTCTATCCTATCCTATCTTCTATCCTATCCTATCCTCTATCCTATCAAATCCCCTATCCTATCCTCTATCCTCTATCCTATCCTATCATCTATCCTCTATCCTATCCTATCGTCTATCCTATCCTCTATCCTATCCTATCCTCTATCCTATCCTATCCTCCATCCTATCCTATCCTCAATCCTACCCTTTCCTGTATCCTATCGAATCCTGTATCCTATCCTGTCCTCTATCCTATCCTATCCTCTATCCCATCCTATCCTCTATCCTATCCTATCTTCTATCCTATCCTATCCTCTATCCTATCCTATCCTCTATCCTATCCTATCTTCTATCCTATCCTATCCTCTATCCTATCAAATCCCCTATCCTATCCTCTATCCTCTATCCTATCCTATCATCTATCCTCTATCCTATCCTATCGTCTATCCTATCCTCTATCCTATCCTATCCTCTATCCTATCCTATCCTCCATCCTATCCTATCCTCAATCCTACCCTTTCCTGTATCCTATCGAATCCTGTATCCTATCCTGTCCTCTATCCTATCCTATCCTCTATCCTATCCTATCCTCTATCCTATCCTATCCTCTATCCTATCCTATCCTCTATCCTATCCTATCCTCTATCCTATCCTATCCTATCCTGTATCCTATCCTATGCTCTATCCTATCCTATCTTTTATCCTACCTTATCATCTATCCTATCAAATCCCCTATCCTATCCTCTATCCTATCCTATCCTCTATCCTATCCTATCTTCTATCCTATCCTATCCTCTGTCCTATCAAATCCCCTATCCTATCCTCTATCCTATCGTATCCTCTATCCTATCCTATCTTCTATCCTACCCTATCCTCTATCCTATCCTATCTTCTATCCTATCCTATCCTCTATCCTATCCTATCCTCTATCCTATCCTATCCTGTATCCTATCCTATCCTCTATCCTATCCTATCCTGTATCCTATCCTATGCTCTATCCTATCCTATCTTTTATCCTACCTTATCATCTATCCTATCAAATCCCCTATCCTATCCTCTATCCTATCCTATCCTCTATCCTATCCTATCCTCTATCCTATCCTATGCTCTATCCTATCCTATCTTTTACCCTACCTTATCATCTATCCTATCAAATCCCCTATCCTATCCTCTATCCTATCCTATCCTCTATCCTATCCTATCTTCTATCCTATCCTATCCTCTGTCCTATCAAATCCCCTATCCTATCCTCTATCCTATCCTATCCTCTATCCTATCCTATCTTCTATCCTATCCTATCCTCTATCCTATCCTATCCTCTATCCTATACTATCCTCTATCCTATCCTATCCTCTATCCTATCCTATCTTCTATCCTATCCTATCCTCTATCCTATCAAATCCCCTATCCTATCCTCTATCCTATCCTATCATCTATCCTCTATCCTATCCTATCCTCTATCCTATGAAATCCCCTACCCTATTCTCTGTCCAATCCTATCCTCTATCCTATCCTATCCTCTATCCTATCCTATCCTATCCTCTATCCTCTATCCTATCCTATCCTCTATCCTATCCTATCCTCTATCCTATCCTCTATCCTATCCTCTATCCTATCCTCTATCCTATCCTATCCTCTATCCTATCCTATCCTCTATCCTATCCTATCTTCTATCCTATCCTATCCTCTATCCTATCAAATCCCCTATCCTATCCTCTATCCTATCCTATCCTCTATCCTATCCAATCCTCTATCCTATCCTATCCTCTATCCTATCATATCCTCTTTCCTATAATATCCTCCATCCTATCCTATCCTCAATCCTATCCTTTCCTGTATCCTATCCAATCCTGTATCCTATCCTGTCCTCTATCCTATCCTATATTCTATCCTGTCCTATCCTCTATCCTATCCTATCTTCTATCCTCTCCTATCCTCTATCCTATCCTATCCTCTATCCTATGAAATCCCCTACCCTATTCTCTGTCCAATCCTATAATCTATCCTATCCTATCCTCTATCCTATCCTATCCTCTATCCTCTATCCTATCCTATCCTCTATCCTATCCTATCCTCTATCCTATCCTCTATCCTATCCTCTATCCTATCCTATCCTCTATCCTATCCTATCTTCTATCCTATCCTATCCTCTATCCTATCAAATCCCCTATCCTATCCTCTATCCTATCCTATCATCTATCCTATCCAATCCTCTATCCTATCCTATCCTCTATCCTATCCTATCCTCTATCCTATCATATCCTCTATCCTATAATATTCTCTATCCTATCCTATCCTCCATCCAATCCTCTATCCTATCCTATCCTCTATCCTATCCTATCCTCTATCCTATCCTATCCTCTATCCTATCCAATCCTCTATCCTATCCTATCGTCTATCCTATCATCTATCCTATCCTATCCTCTATCCTATCCTATCCTCTATCCTATCCTATCCTGTATCCTATCCTATCCTATCCTCTATCCTATCCTATCCTCTATCCTATCCTATCCTCTATCCTATCCTATCTTTTATCCTACCTTATCATCTATCCTATCAAATTCCCTATCCTATCCTCTATCCTATCCTATCCTCTATCCTATCCTATCTTCTATCCTATCCTATCCTCTGTCCTATCAAATCCACTATCCTATCCTCTATCCTATCCTATCCTCTATCCTATCCTATCTTCTATCCTATCCTATCCTCTATCCTATCCTATTCTCTATCCTATCCTATCCTCCATCCTATCCTATCCTCAATCCTATCCTTTCCTGTATCCTATCCAATCCTGTATCCTATCCTGTCCTCTATCCTATCGTATCCTCTATCCGATCCTATCCTCTATCCTATCCTATCTTCTATCCTATCCTATCCTCTATCCTATCAAATCCCCTACCCTATTCTCTGTCCAATCCTATCCTCTATCCTATCCTATCCTCTATCCTATCCTATCCACTATCCAATCCTATCCTCTATCCTCTATCCTATCCTATCCTCTATCCTATCCTATCCTCTATCCTATCCTATCTTCTATCCTCTCCTATCCTCTATCCTATCCTATCCTCTATCCTATCCTATCCTCTATCCTATCCTATACTCTATCCTATCCTATCATCTATCCTATCCTATCCTCTATCCTATCAAATCCCCTATCCTATCCTCTATCCTCTATCCTATCCTATCCTCTATCCTATCCTATCCTCCATCCTATCCTATCCTCAATCCTATCCATTCCTGTATCCTATCCAATCCTGTATCCTATCCTGTTCTCTATCCTATCCTATCCTCTATGCTATCCTATACTCTATCCTATCCTATCCTCTATCCTATCCTGTCCTCTATATTATCCTATCCTCAATCCTATCCTATCCTCTATCCTATCCTATCCTGTATCCTATCCTATCCTCTATCCTATCCTATCCTCTATCCTATCAAATCCCCTATCCTATCCTCTATCCTATCCTATCATCTATCCTCTATCCTATCCTATCCTCTATCCTATCCTATCCTCTATCCTATCCTGTCCTCTATATTATCCTATCCTCAATCCTATCCTATCTTCTATCCTATCCTATCCTCTATCCTATCAAATCCCCTATCCTATCCTCTATCCTATCCTATCATCTATCATATCCTATCCAATCGCCTATCCTATGCTCTATCCTATCCTACACTCTATAATATCGTATACTCTATCATATCCTATCCTCTATCCTATAATATCATCTATCCGTTCCTATCCTCCATCCTATCCTATCCTCTATCCTATCCTATCCTCTATCCTATCCTATCCTCTATCCTATCCTATCCTCTATCCTATCCTATCCTCTATCCTATCCTATCCTCTATCCTCTATCCTATCCTATCCTCTATCCTCTATCCTATCCTATCCTCTGTCCTATCCTATCGTCTATCCTACCCTCTATCCTATCCTATCCTCTATCCTATCCTATCCTCCATCCTATCCTATCCTCAATCCTATCCTTTCCTGTATCCTATCCAATCCTGTATCCTATCCTGTTCTCTATCCTATCCTATCCTCTATCCTATCCTATCCTCTATCCTATCCTATCCTCTATCCTATCCTATCCTCTACCCTATCCTATCCTCTATCCTATCCTATCCTCTATGCTATCCTATCCTCTATCCTATCCAATCCTCTATCCTATCCTATCCTCTATCCTATCAAATCCCCTATCCTATCCTCTATCCTATCCTATCGTCTATCCTATCCTCTATTCTATCCTATCCTCTATCCTATCCTATCCTCCATCCTATCCTATCCTCAATCCTATCCTTTCCTGTATCCTATCCAATCCTGTATCCTATCCTGTCCTCTATCCTATCCTATCCTCTATCCTATCCTATCCTCTATCCTATCCTATCCTGTATCCTATCCTATCCTCTATACTATCCTATCCTCTATCCTATCCTATCCTCTATCCTATCCTATCTTTTATCCTACCTTATCATCTATCCTATCAAATCCCCTATCCTATCCTCTATCCTATCCTATCCTCTATCCTATCCTATCTTCTATCCTATCCTATCCTCTGTCCTATCCTATATTCTATCATATCCTATCTTCTATCCTATCCTATCCTCTATCCTATCAAATCCCCTATCCTATCCTCTATCCTATCCTATCATCTATCCTCTATCCTATCCAATCCCCTATCCTATGCTCTATCCTATCCTACCCTCTATAATATCGAATACTCTATCATATCCTATCCTCTATCCTATAATATCATCTATCCGTTCCTATCCTCCATCCTATCCTATCCTCTTTCCTATCCTATCCTCTATCCTATCCTATCCTCCATCCTATCAAATCCCCTATCCTATCCTCTATCCTATCCTATCCTCTATCCTATCCTATCTTCTATCCTATCCTATCCTCTATCCTATCAAATCCCCTATCCTATCCTCTATCCTATCCTATCATCTATCATATCCTATCCAATCCCCTATCCTATGCTCTATCCTATCCTACCCTCTATAATATCGTATACTCTATCATATCCTATCCTCTATCCTATAATATCATCTATCCGTTCCTATTCTCTATACTAACCTATTCTCTATCCTATCCTCTCTCCTATACAGTATCCTACCTTATCATCTATCCTATCAAATCCCCTATCCTATCCTCTATCCTATCGGATCCTCTATCCTATCCTATCTTCTATCCTATCCTATCCTCTATCCTATCCTATCCTCTATCCTATCATATCCTCTATCCTATAATATCCTCTATCCTATCCTATCCTCCATCCAATCCTCTATCTTACCCTATCCTCTATCCTATCCTATCCTCTATCCTATCCTATCCTATCCTCTATCCTATCCTATCTTCTATCCTATCCTATCCTCTATCCTATCCTATCATCTATCATATCCTATCCAATCGCCTATCCTATGCTCTATCCTATCCTACACTCTATAATATCGTATACTCTATCATATCCTATCCTCTATCCTATAATATCATCTATCCGTTCCTATCCTCCATCCTATCCTATCCTCTATCCTATCCTATCCTCTATCCTATCCTATCCTCTATCCTATCCTATCCTCTATCCTATCCTATCCTCTATCCTATCCTATCCTCTATCCTCTATCCTATCCTATCCTCTATCCTCTATCCTATCCTATCCTCTGTCCTATCCTATCGTCTATCCTACCCTCTATCCTATCCTATCCTCTATCCTATCCTATCCTCCATCCTATCCTATCCTCAATCCTATCCTTTCCTGTATCCTATCCAATCCTGTATCCTATCCTGTTCTCTATCCTATCCTATCCTCTATCCTATCCTATCCTCTATCCTATCCTATCCTCTATCCTATCCTATCCTCTACCCTATCCTATCCTCTATCCTATCCTATCCTCTATGCTATCCTATCCTCTATCCTATCCAATCCTCTATCCTATCCTATCCTCTATCCTATCAAATCCCCTATCCTATCCTCTATCCTATCCTATCGTCTATCCTATCCTCTATTCTATCCTATCCTCTATCCTATCCTATCCTCCATCCTATCCTATCCTCAATCCTATCCTTTCCTGTATCCTATCCAATCCTGTATCCTATCCTGTCCTCTATCCTATCCTATCCTCTATCCTATCCTATCCTCTATCCTATCCTATCCTGTATCCTATCCTATCCTCTATACTATCCTATCCTCTATCCTATCCTATCCTCTATCCTATCCTATCTTTTATCCTACCTTATCATCTATCCTATCAAATCCCCTATCCTATCCTCTATCCTATCCTATCCTCTATCCTATCCTATCTTCTATCCTATCCTATCCTCTGTCCTATCCTATATTCTATCATATCCTATCTTCTATCCTATCCTATCCTCTATCCTATCAAATCCCCTATCCTATCCTCTATCCTATCCTATCATCTATCCTCTATCCTATCCAATCCCCTATCCTATGCTCTATCCTATCCTACCCTCTATAATATCGAATACTCTATCATATCCTATCCTCTATCCTATAATATCATCTATCCGTTCCTATCCTCCATCCTATCCTATCCTCTTTCCTATCCTATCCTCTATCCTATCCTATCCTCCATCCTATCAAATCCCCTATCCTATCCTCTATCCTATCCTATCCTCTATCCTATCCTATCTTCTATCCTATCCTATCCTCTATCCTATCAAATCCCCTATCCTATCCTCTATCCTATCCTATCATCTATCATATCCTATCCAATCCCCTATCCTATGCTCTATCCTATCCTACCCTCTATAATATCGTATACTCTATCATATCCTATCCTCTATCCTATAATATCATCTATCCGTTCCTATTCTCTATACTAACCTATTCTCTATCCTATCCTCTCTCCTATACAGTATCCTACCTTATCATCTATCCTATCAAATCCCCTATCCTATCCTCTATCCTATCGGATCCTCTATCCTATCCTATCTTCTATCCTATCCTATCCTCTATCCTATCCTATCCTCTATCCTATCATATCCTCTATCCTATAATATCCTCTATCCTATCCTATCCTCCATCCAATCCTCTATCTTACCCTATCCTCTATCCTATCCTATCCTCTATCCTATCCTATCCTATCCTCTATCCTATCCTATCTTCTATCCTATCCTATCCTCTATCCTATCAAATCCCCTACCCTATCCTCTGTCCTATCCTATCCTTTATCCTATCCTGTCCTCTATCCTATCCTGTCCTCTATCCTATCCTGTCCTCTATATTATCCTATCCTCAATCCTATCCTTTCCTGTATCCTATCCAATCCTGTATCCTATCCTGTCCTCTATCCTATCCTATGCTCTATCCTATCCTATCCTCTATCCTATCCTATCCTGTATCCTATCCTATCCTCTATCCTATCCTATCCTCTATCCTATCAAATCCCGTATCCTATCCTCTATCCTATCCTATCATCTATCCTCTATCCTATCCAATCCTCTATCTTATCCTATCCTCTATCCTATCCTATCCTCCATCCTATCCTATCCTCAATCCTATCCTTTCCTGTATCTTATCCAATCCTGTATCCTATCCTGTCCTGTATCCTATCCTATCCTCTATTCTATCCTATCCTCTATCCTATCCTATCTTCTATCCTATCCTATCCTCTATCCTATGAAATCCCCTACCCTATTCTCTGTCCAATCCTATCCTCTATCCTATCCTATCCTCTATCCTATCCTATCCTCTATCCTATCCTATCCTCTATCCTCTATCCTATCCTATCCTCTATCCTATCCTCTATCCTATCCTCTAACCTATCCTATCCTCTATCCTATCCTATCCTCTATCCTATCCTATCTTCTATACTATCCTATCCTCTATCCTATCAAATCCCCTATCCTATCCTCTATCCTATCCTATCCTCTATCCTATCCAATCCTCTATCCTATCCTATCCTCTATCCTATCATATCCTCTATCCTATAATATCCTCTATCCTATCCTATCCTCCATCCAATCCTCTAACCTATCCTATCCTCTATCCTATCCTATCCTCTATCCTATCCTATCCTCTACCCTATCCAATCCTCTATCCTATCCTATCGTCTATCCTATCCTCTATCCTATCCTATCCTCTATCCTATCCTATCCTCTATCCTATCCTATCCTGTATCCTATCCTATCCTCTATCCTATCCTATCCTCTATCCTATCCTATCCTCTATCCTATCCTATCCTCTATCCTATCCTATCCTCTATCCTATCCTATCCTCTATCCTATCTTATCTTTTATCCTACCTTATCATCTATCCTATCAAATTCCCTATCCTATCCTCTATCCTATCCTATCTTCTATCCTATCCTATCCTCTATCCTATCCTATCATGTATCCTATCCTATCCTCTATCCTATCCTATCCTCTATCCTATCCTATGCTCTATCCTATCCTATCTTTTATCCTACCTTATCATCTATCCTATCAAATCCCCTATCCTATCCTCTATCCTATCCTATCCTCTATCCTATCCTATCTTCTATCCTATCCTATCCTCTGTCCTATCAAATCCCCTATCCTATCCTCTATCCTATCCTATCCTCTATCCTATCCTATCTTCTATCCTATCCTATCCTCTATCCTATCCTATCCTCTATCCTATACTATCCTCTATCCTATCCTATCCTCTATCCTATCCTATCTTCTATCCTATCCTATCCTCTATCCTATCAAATCCCCTATCCTATCCTCTATCCTCTATCCTATCCTATCATCTATCCTCTATCCTATCCTATCGTCTATCCTATCCTCTATCCTATCCTATCCTCTATCCTATCCTATCCTCTATCCTATCGAATCCTCTATCCTATCAAATCCCCTATCCTATCCTCTATCCTATCCTATCCTGTATCCTATCCTATCCTCTATCCTATCCTATCTTTTATCCTACCTTATCATCTATCCTATCAAATCCCCTATCCTATCCTCTATCCTATCCTATCCTCTATCCTATCCTATCTTCTATCCTATCCTATCCTCTGTCCTATCCTATCCTCTATCCTATCCTATATTCTATCCTATCCTATCCTCTATCCTATCAAATCCCCTATCCTATCCTCTATCCTATCCTATCATCTATCCTCTATCCTATCCAATCCCCTATCCTATGCTCTATCCTATCCTATCCTCTATCCTATCCTATCTTCTATCCTATCCTATCCTCTATCCTATCAAATCCCCTATCCAATCCCCTATCCTATGCTCTATCCCATCCTACCCTCTATAATATCGTATACTCTATCATATTCTATCCTCTATCCTATAATATCATCTATCCGTTCCTATTCTCTATACTAACCTATTCTCTATCCTAACCTCTCTCCTATACAGTATCCTACCCTATCATCTATGCTATCAAATCCCCTATCCTATCCTCTATCCTATCGTATCCTCTATCCTATCCTATCTTCTATCCTATCCTATCCTCTATCCTATCCTATCCTCTATCCTATCATATTCTCTATCCTATAATATCCTCTATCCTATCCTATCCTCCATCCAATCCTCTATCCTATCCTATCCTCTATCCTATCCTATCCTCTATCCTATCTTATCCTCTATCCTATCCTATTTTCTATCCTATCCTATCCTCTATCCTATCAAATCCCCTACCCTATCCTCTATCCTATCCAATCCTCTATCCTATCCTATCCTCTATCCTATCATATCCTCTATCCTATAATATCCTCTATCCTATCCTATCCTCCATCCAATCCTCTATCCTATCCTATCCTCTATCCTATCCTATCCTCTATCCTATCCTATCCTCTATCCTATCCAATCCTCTATCCTATCCTATCGTCTATCCTATCCTCTATCCTATCCTATCCTCTATCCTATCCTATCCTCCATCCTATCCTATCCTCAATCCTATCCTTTCCTGTATCCTATCCAATCCTGTATCCTATCCTGTCCTCTATCCTATCCTATCCTCTATCCTATCCTATCCTCTATCCTATCCTATCCTGTATCCTATCCTATCCTCTATCCTATCCTATCCTCTATCCTATCCTATCCTCTATCCTATCCTATCTTTTATCCTACCTTATCATCTATCCTATCAAATCCCCTATCCTATCCTCTATCCTATCCTATCCTCTATCCTATCCTAT
Source organism: Halictus rubicundus (assembly GCF_050948215.1). Taxonomy (NCBI): domain Eukaryota; kingdom Metazoa; phylum Arthropoda; class Insecta; order Hymenoptera; family Halictidae; genus Halictus; species Halictus rubicundus. The sequence goes on from NW_027488649.1 coordinate 662,937, forward strand.
CTTCTATCCTATCCTATACTCTGTCCTATCAAATCCCCTATCCTATCCTCTATCCTATCCTATCCTCTATCCTATCCTATCTTCTATCCTATCCTATACTCTGTCCTATCAAATCCCCTATCCTATCCTCTATCCTATCCTATCCTCTATACTATCCTATCTTCTATCCTATCCTATCCTCTATCCTATCAAATCCCCTATCCTATCCTCTATCCTCTATCCTATCCTATCATCTATCCTCTATCCTATCCAATCCTCTATCCTATCCTATCGTCTATCCTATCCTCTATCCTATCCTATCCCCTATCCTATCCTATCCTCCATCCTATCCTATCCTCAATCCTATCCTTTCCTGTATCCTATCCTATCCTATCTTCTATCCTATCCTATCCTCTATCCTATCAAATCCCCTACCCTATTCTCTGTCCAATCCTATCCTCTATCCTATCCTGTCCTCTATCCTATCCTATCCACTATCCAATCCTATCCTCTATCCTATATCCTCTATCCTATCCTATCCTCTATCCTATCCTATCCTCTATCCTATCCTATCTTCTATCCTCTCCTATCCTCTATCCTATCCTATCCTCTATCCTATCCTATCCTCAATCCTACCCTTTCCTGTATCCTATCGAATCCTGTATCCTATCCTGTCCTCTATCCTATCCTATCCTCTATCCTATCCTATCCCCTATCCTATCCTATCCTCTATCCTATCCTATCTTCTATCCTATCCTATCCTCTGTCCTATCAAATCCCCTATCCTATCCTCTATCATATCCTATCCTCTATCCTATCCTATCCTCTATCCTATCCTATCTTCTATCCTATTCTATCCTCTATCCTATCCTATCCTCTATCCTATCCTATCCTCTATCCTATCCTATCCTCTATCCTATCCTATCTTCTATCCTATCCTATCCTCTATCCTATCAAATCCCCTATCCTATACTCTATCCTCTATCCTATCCTATCATCTATCCTCTATCCTATCCTATCGTCTATCCTATCCTCTATCCTATCCTATCCTCTATCCTATCCTATCCTCCATCCTATCCTATCCTCAATCCTACCCTTTCCTGTATCCTATCGAATCCTGTATCCTATCCTGTCCTCTATCCTATCCTATCCTCTATCCCATCCTATCCTCTATCCTATCCTATCTTCTATCCTATCCTATCCTCTATCCTATCCTATCCTCTATCCTATCCTATCTTCTATCCTATCCTATCCTCTATCCTATCAAATCCCCTATCCTATCCTCTATCCTCTATCCTATCCTATCATCTATCCTCTATCCTATCCTATCCTCTATCCTCTATCCTATCCTATCCTCTATCCTATCCTCTATCCTATCCTATCGTCTATCCTATCCTCTATCCTATTCTATCCTCTATCCTATCCTATCCTCTATCCTATCCTATCCTCTATCCTATCCTATACTCTATCCTATCCTATCCTCTATCCTATCCTATCCTGTATCCTATCGTATCCTCTATCCTATCCTATCTTTTATCCTACCTTATCATCTATCCTATCAAATCCCCTATCCTATCCTCTATCCTATCCTATCCTCTATCCTATCCTATCTTCTATCCTATCCTATCCTCTGTCCTATCCTATCCTCTATCCTATCCTATATTCTATCCTATCCTATCCTCTATCCTATCAAATCCCCTATCCTATCCTCTATCCTATCCTATCATCTATCCTCTATCCTATCCAATCCCCTATCCTATGCTCTATCCTATCCTATCCTCTATCCTATCCTATCTTCTATCCTATCCTATCCTCTATCCTATCAAATCCCCTATCCAATCCCCTATCCTATGCTCTATCCTATCCTACCCTCTATAATATCGTATACTCTATCATATTCTATCCTCTATCCTATAATATCATCTATCCGTTCCTATTCTCTATACTAACCTATTCTCTATCCTAACCTCTCTCCTATACAGTATCCTACCCTATCATCTATCCTATCAAATCCCCTATCCTATCCTCTATCCTATCGTATCCTCTATCCTATCCTATCTTCTATCCTATCCTATCCTCTATCCTATCCTATCCTCTATCCTATCATATTCTCTATCCTATAATATCCTCTATCCTATCCTATCCTCCATCCAATCCTCTATCCTATCCTATCCTCTATCCTATCCTATCCTCTATCCTATCTTATCCTCTATCCTATCCTATTTTCTATCCTATCCTATCCTCTATCCTATCAAATCCCCTACCCTATCCTCTATCCTATCCAATCCTCTATCCTATCCTATCCTCTATCCTATCATATCCTCTATCCTATAATATCCTCTATCCTATCCTATCCTCCATCCAATCCTCTATCCTATCCTATCCTCTATCCTATCCTATCCTCTATCCTATCCTATCCTCTATCCTATCCAATCCTCTATCCTATCCTATCGTCTATCCTATCCTCTATCCTATCCTATCCTCTATCCTATCCTATCCTCCATCCTATCCTATCCTCAATCCTATCCTTTCCTGTATCCTATCCAATCCTGTATCCTATCCTGTCCTCTATCCTATCCTATCCTCTATCCTATCCTATCCTCTATCCTATCCTATCCTGTATCCTATCCTATCCTCTATCCTATCCTATCCTCTATCCTATCCTATCCTCTATCCTATCCTATCCTCTATCCTACCTTATCATCTATCCTATCAAATCCCCTATCCTATCCTCTATCCTATCCTATCCTCTATCCTATCCTATCTTCTATCCTATCCTATACTCTGTCCTATCAAATCCCCTATCCTATCCTCTATCCTATCCTATCCTCTATCCTATCCTATCTTCTATCCTATCCTATACTCTGTCCTATCAAATCCCCTATCCTATCCTCTATCCTATCCTATCCTCTATCCTATCCTATCTTCTATCCTATCCTATCCTCTATCCTATCAAATCCCCTATCCTATCCTCTATCCTCTATCCTATCCTATCATCTATCCTCTATCCTATCCAATCCTCTATCCTATCCTATCGTCTATCCTATCCTCTATCCTATCCTATCCTCTATCCTATCCTATCCTCCATCCTATCCTATCCTCAATCCTATCCTTTCCTGTATCCTATCCTATCCTATCTTCTATCCTATCCTATCCTCTATCCTATCAAATCCCCTACCCTATTCTCTGTCCAATCCTATCCTCTATCCTATCCTGTCCTCTATCCTATCCTATCCACTATCCAATCCTATCCTCTATCCTCTATCCTCTATCCTATCCTATCCTATCCTCTATCCTATCCTATCCTCTATCCTATCCTATCTTCTATCCTCTCCTATCCTCTATCCTATCCTATCCTCTATCCTATCCTATCCTCAATCCTACCCTTTCCTGTATCCTATCGAATCCTGTATCCTATCCTGTCCTCTATCCTATCCTATCCTCTATCCTATCCTATCCCCTATCCTATCCTATCCTCTATCCTATCCTATCTTCTATCCTATCCTATCCTCTATCCTATCAAATCCCCTATCCTATCCTCTATCCTCTATCCTATCCTATCATCTATCCTCTATCCTATCCTATCGTCTATCCTATCCTCTATCCTATCCTATCCTCTATCCTATCCTATCCTCCATCCTATCCTATCCTCAATCCTACCCTTTCCTGTATCCTATCGAATCCTGTATCCTATCCTGTCCTCTATCCTATCCTATCCTCTATCCCATCCTATCCTCTATCCTATCCTATCTTCTATCCTATCCTATCCTCTATCCTATCCTATCCTCTATCCTATCCTATCTTCTATCCTATCCTATCCTCTATCCTATCAAATCCCCTATCCTATCCTCTATCCTCTATCCTATCCTATCATCTATCCTCTATCCTATCCTATCGTCTATCCTATCCTCTATCCTATCCTATCCTCTATCCTATCCTATCCTCCATCCTATCCTATCCTCAATCCTACCCTTTCCTGTATCCTATCGAATCCTGTATCCTATCCTGTCCTCTATCCTATCCTATCCTCTATCCTATCCTATCCTCTATCCTATCCTATCCTCTATCCTATCCTATCCTCCATCCTATCCTATCTTCTATCCTATCCTATCCTCTATCCTATCAAATCCCCTATCCTATCGTCTATCCTCTATCCTATCCTATCATCTATCCTCTATCCTATCCTATCGTCTATCCTATCCTCTATCCTATCCTATCCTCTATCCTATCCTATCTTCTATCCTATCCTATCTTCTATCCTATCCTATCCTGTATCCTATCCTATCCTCTATCCTATCCTATCCTCTATCCTATCCTATGCTCTATCCTATCCTATCTTTTATCCTACCTTATCATCTATCCTATCAAATCCCCTATCCTATCCTCTATCCTATCCTATCCTCTATCCTATCCTATCTTCTATCCTATCCTATCCTCTGTCCTATCAAATCCCCTATCCTATCCTCTATCCTATCCTATCCTCTATCCTATCCTATCTTCTATCCTACCCTATCCTCTATCCTATCCTATCTTCTATCCTATCCTATCCTCTATCCTATCCTATCCTGTATCCTATCCTATCCTCTATCCTATCCTATCCTCTATCCTATCCTATGCTCTATCCTATCCTATCTTTTATCCTACCTTATCATCTATCCTATCAAATCCCCTATCCTATCCTCTATCCTATCCTATCCTCTATCCTATCCTATCTTCTATCCTATCCTATCCTCTGTCCTATCAAATCCCCTATCCTATCCTCTATCCTATCCTATCCTCTATCCTATCCTATCTTCTATCCTATCCTATCCTCTATCCTATATTATCCTCTATCCTATACTATCCTCTATCCTATCCTATCCTCTATCCTATCCTATCTTCTATCCTATCCTATCCTCTATCCTATCAAATCCCCTATCCTATCCTCTATCCTCTATCCTATCCTATCATCTATCCTCTATCCTATCCTATCGTCTATCCTATCCTCTATCCTATCCTATCCTCTATCCTATCCTATCCTCCATCCTATCCTATCCTCAATCCTACCCTTTCCTGTATCCTATCCAATCCTGTATCCTATCCTGTTCTCTATCCTATCCTATCCTCTATCCTATCCTATCCTCTATCCTATCCTATCCTCTATCCTATCCTATCCTCTATCCTATCCTATCCTCTATCCTATCCTATCCTCTATCCTATCCTATCCTCTATCCTATCCTATCATCTATCCTCTATCCTATCCAATCCCTTATCCTATCCTATCGTCTATCCTATCCTCTATCCTATCCTATCCTCCATCCTATCCTATCCTCAATCCTATCCTTCCTTTATCCTATCCAATCCTGTATCCTATCCAATCCTGTATCCTATCCTGTCCTCTATCCTATCCTATGCTCTATCCTATCCTATCCTCTATCCTATCCTATCCTGTATCCTATCCTATCCTCTATCCTATCCTATCCTCTATCCTATCAAATCCCCTATCCTATCCTCTATCCTATCCTATCATCTATCCTCTATCCTAACCAATCCTCTATCTTATCCTATCCTCTATATTATCCTATCCTCCATCCTATCCTATCCTCAATCCTATCCTTTCCTGTATCTTATCCAATCCTGTATCCTATCCTGTCCTGTATCCTATCCTATCCTCTATCCTATCCTATCCTCTATCCTATCCTATCTTCTATCCTATCCTATCCTCTATCCTATGAAATCCCCTACCCTATTCTCTGTCCAATCCTATCCTCTATCCTATCCTATCCTCTATCCTATCCTATCCTCTATCCTCTATCCTATCCTATCCTCTATCCTATCCTATCCTCTATCCTATCCTCTATCCTATCCTCTATCCTATCCTATCATCTATCCTATCCTATCCTCTATCCTATCCTATCCTCTATACTATCCTATCCTCTATCCTATCCTATCATCTATCCTCTATCCTATCCAATCCCTTATCCTATCCTATCGTCTATCCTATCCTCTATCCTATCCTATCCTCCATCCTATCCTATCCTCAATCCTATCCTTCCTTTATCCTATCCAATCCTGTATCCTATCCAATCCTGTATCCTATCCTGTCCTCTATCCTATCCTATGCTCTATCCTATCCTATCCTCTATCCTATCCTATCCTGTATCCTATCCTATCCTCTATCCTATCCTATCCTCTATCCTATCAAATCCCCTATCCTATCCTCTATCCTATCCTATCATCTATCCTCTATCCTAACCAATCCTCTATCTTATCCTATCCTCTATATTATCTTATCCTCCATCCTATCCTATCCTCAATCCTATCCTTTCCTGTATCTTATCCAATCCTGTATCCTATCCTGTCCTGTGTCCTATCCTATCCTCTATCCTATCCTATCCTCTATCCTATCCTATCTTCTATCCTATCCTATCCTCTATCCTATGAAATCCCCTACCCTATTCTCTGTCCAATCCTATCCTCTATCCTTTCCTATCCTCTATCCTATCCTATCCTCTATCCTCTATCCTATCCTATCCTCTATCCTATCCTATCCTCTATCCTATCCTATCCTCTATCCTATCCTCTATCCTATCCTCTATCCTATCCTATCCTCTATCCTATCCTATCCTCTATCCTATCCTATCCTCTATACTATCCTATCCTCTATCCTATCCTATCCTCTATCCTATCCTATCTTTTATCCTACCTTATCATCTATCCTATCAAATCCCCTATCCTATCCTCTATCCTATCCTATCCTCTATCCTATCCTATCTTCTATCCTATCCAATCCCTTATCCTATCCTATCGTCTATCCTATCCTCTATCCTATCCTATCCTCCATCCTATCCTATCCTCAATCCTATCCTTCCTTTATCCTATCCAATCCTGTATCCTATCCTGTCCTCTATCCTATCCTATCCTCTACCCTATCCTATCCTCTATCCTATCCTATCCTGTATCCTATCCTATCCTCTATCCTATCCTATCCTCTATCCTATCCTATCCTCTATCCTATCCTATCTTTTATCCTACCTTATCATCTATCCTATCAAATCCCCTATCCTATCCTCTATCCTATCCTATCCTCTATCCTATCCTATCTTCTATCCTATCCTATCCTCTGTCCTATCCTATCCTCTATCCTATCCTATCTTCTATCCTATCCTATCCTCTATCCTATCAAATCCCCTATCCTATCCTCTTTCCTATCCTATCATCTATCCTCTATCTTATCCAATTCCCTATCCTATGCTCTATCCTATCCTACCCTCTATAATATCGAATACTCTATCATATCCTATCCTCTATCCTATAATATCATCTATCCGTTCCTATCCTCCATCCTATCCTATCCTCTTTCCTATCCTATCCTCTATCCTATCCTATCCTCCATCCTATCAAATCCCCTATCCTATCCTCTATCCTATCCTATCCTCTATCCTATCCTATCTTCTATCATATCCTATCCTCTATCCAATAATATCATCTATCCGTTCCTATTCTCTATACTAACCTATTCTCTATCCTATCCTCTCTCCTATACAGTATCCTACCTTATCATCTATCCTATCAAATCCCCTATCCTATCTTCTATCCTATCCTATCCTCTATCCTATCCTCTATCCTCTATCCTATCCTATCCTCTATCCTATCCTATCCTCTATCCTATCCTATCCTCTATCCTATCCTCTATCCTATCCTCTATCCTATCCTATCCTCTATCCTATCCTATCCTCTATCCTATCCTATCCTCTATACTATCCTATCCTCTATCCTATCCTATCCTCTATCCTATCCTATCTTTTATCCTACCTTATCATCTATCCTATCAAATCCCCTATCCTATCCTCTTTCCTATCCTATCCTCTATCCTATCCTATCCTCTATCCTATCCAATCCCTTATCCTATCCTATCGTCTATCCTATCCTCTATCCTATCCTATCCTCCATCCTATCCTATCCTCAATCCTATCCTTCCTTTATCCTATCCAATCCTGTATCCTATCCTGTCCTCTATCCTATCCTATCCTCTACCCTATCCTATCCTCTATCCTATCCTATCCTGTATCCTATCCTATCCTCTATCCTATCCTATCCTCTATCCTATCCTATCCTCTATCCTATCCTATCTTTTATCCTACCTTATCATCTATCCTATCAAATCCCCTATCCTATCCTCTATCCTATCCTATCCTCTATCCTATCCTATCTTCTATCCTATCCTATCCTCTGTCCTATCCTATCCTCTATCCTATCCTATCTTCTATCCTATCCTATCCTCTATCCTATCAAATCCCCTATCCTATCCTCTTTCCTATCCTATCATCTATCCTCTATCTTATCCAATTCCCTATCCTATGCTCTATCCTATCCTACCCTCTATAATATCGAATACTCTATCATATCCTATCCTCTATCCTATAATATCATCTATCCGTTCCTATCCTCCATCCTATCCTATCCTCTTTCCTATCCTATCCTCTATCCTATCCTATCCTCCATCCTATCAAATCCCCTATCCTATCCTCTATCCTATCCTATCCTCTATCCTATCCTATCTTCTATCATATCCTATCCTCTATCCAATAATATCATCTATCCGTTCCTATTCTCTATACTAACCTATTCTCTATCCTATCCTCTCTCCTATACAGTATCCTACCTTATCATCTATCCTATCAAATCCCCTATCCTATCTTCTATCCTATCCTATCCTCTATCCTATCCTATCCTCTATCCTATCATATCCTCTATCCTATAATATCCTCTATCCTATCCTATCCTCCATCCAATCCTCTGTCTTACCCTATCCTCTATCCTATCCTATCCTCTATCCTATACTATCCTATCCTCTATCCTATCCTATCTTCTATCCTCTCCTATCCTCTATCCTATCAAATCCCCTACCCTATCCTCTGTCCTATCCTATCCTCTATCCTATCCTATCCTCTATCCTATCCTATCCTCTATCCTATACTATCTTCTATCCTATCCTATCCTCTATCCTATCAAATCCCCTACCCTATCCTATCCTCTATCCTATCAAATCCCCTACCCTATCCTCTGTCCTATCCTATCCTCTATCCTATCCTATCCTAGAGGATAGGTCCTATCCTATCCTCTATCCTATCTTATCCTCTATCCTATCCTATCCTCTATCCTATCCTATCCTCTATCCTATCAAATCCCCTATCCTATCGTCTATCCTATCCTATCCTGTATCCTATCCAATCCTCTATCCTATCCTATCATCTATCCTCAAGTCTATCCTTTCCTGTATCCTATCCAATCCTCTATTCTATCCTATCCTCTATCCTATCCTGTCCTCTATATTATCCTATCCTCAATCCTATCCTTTCCTGTATCCTATCCAATCCTGTATCCTATCCTGTCCTCTATCCTATCCTATGCTCTATCCTATCCTATCCTCTATCCTATCCTATCCTGTATCCTATCCTATCCTCTATCCTATCCTATCCTCTATCCTATCAAATCCCCTATCCTATCCTCTATCCTATCCTATCATCTATCCTCTATCCTAACCAATCCTCTATCTTATCCTATCCTCTATATTATCCTATCCTCCATCCTATCCTATCCTCAATCCTATCCTTTCCTGTATCTTATCCAATCCTGTATCCTATCCTGTCCTGTATCCTATCCTATCCTCTATCCTATCCTATCCTCTATCCTATCCTATCTTCTATCCTATCCTATCCTCTATCCTATGAAATCCCCTACCCTATTCTCTGTCCAATCCTATCCTCTATCCTATCCTATCCTGTATCCTATCCTATCCTCTATCCTCTATCCTATCCTATCCTCTATCCTATCCTATCCTCTATCCTATCCTCTATCCTATCCTCTATCCTATCCTATCCTCTATCCTATCCTATCCTCTATCCTATCCTATCCTCTATCCTATCCTATCCTCTATCCTATCCTATCCTCTATCCTATCCTATCCTCTATCCTCTATCCTATCCTATCCTCTATCCTCTATCCTATCCTATCCTCTGTCCTATCCTATCGTCTATCCTACCCTCTATCCTATCCTATCCTCTATCCTATCCTATCCTCCATCCTATCCTATCCTCAATCCTATCCTTTCCTGTATCCTATCCAATCCTGTATCCTATCCTGTTCTCTATCCTATCCTATCCTCTATCCTATCCTATCCTCTATCCTATCCTATCCTCTATCCTATCCTATCCTCTATCCTATCCTATCCTCTATCCTATCCTATCCTCTATCCTCTATCCTATCCTATCCTCTATCCTCTATCCTATCCTATCCTCTGTCCTATCCTATCGTCTATCCTACCCTCTATCCTATCCTATCCTCTATCCTATCCTATCCTCCATCCTATCCTATCCTCAATCCTATCCTTTCCTGTATCCTATCCAATCCTGTATCCTATCCTGTTCTCTATCCTATCCTATCCTCTATCCTATCCTATCCTCTATCCTATCCTATCCTCTATCCTATCCTATCCTCTACCCTATCCTATCCTCTATCCTATCCTATCCTCTATGCTATCCTATCCTCTATCCTATCCAATCCTCTATCCTATCCTATCCTCTATCCTATCAAATCCCCTATCCTATCCTCTATCCTATCCTATCCTGTATCTTATCCAATCCTGTATCCTATCCTGTCCTGTATCCTATCCTATCCTCTATCCTATCCTATCCTCTATCCTATCCTATCTTCTATCCTATCCTATCCTCTATCCTATGAAATCCCCTACCCTATTCTCTGTCCAATCCTATCCTCTATCCTATCCTATCCTCTATCCTATCCTATCCTCTATCCTCTATCCCATCCTATCCTCTATCCTATCCTATCCTCTATCCTATCCTCTATCCTATCCTCTATCCTATCCTATCCTCTATCCTATCCTATCCTCTCTCCTATCCTATCCTCTATCCTATCCTATCCTCTATCCTATCCTATCCTCTATCCTATCCTATCCTCTATCCTCTATCCTATCCTATCCTCTATCCTCTATCCTATCCTATCCTCTGTCCTATCCTATCGTCTATCCTACCCTCTATCCTATCCTATCCTCTATCCTATCCTATCCTCCATCCTATCCTATCCTCAATCCTATCCTTTCCTGTATCCTATCCAATCCTGTATCCTATCCTGTTCTCTATCCTATCCTATCCTCTATCCTATCCTATCCTCTATCCTATCCTATCCTCTATCCTATCCTATCCTCTACCCTATCCTATCCTCTATCCTATCCTATCCTCTATGCTATCCTATCCTCTATCCTATCCAATCCTCTATCCTATCCTATCCTCTATCCTATCAAATCCCCTATCCTATCCTCTATCCTATCCTATCCTGTATCCTATCCAATCCTCTATCCTATCCTATCATCTATCCTCTATCCTATCCAATCCTCTATCCTATCCTATCGTCTATCCTATCCTCTATTCTATCCTATCCTCTATCCTATCCTATCCTCCATCCTATCCTATCCTCAATCCTATCCTTTCCTGTATCCTATCCAATCCTGTATCCTATCCTGTCCTCTATCCTATCCTATCCTCTATCCTATCCTATCCTCTATCCTATCCTATCCTGTATCCTATCCTATCCTCTATACTATCCTATCCTCTATCCTATCCTATCCTCTATCCTATCCTATCTTTTATCCTACCTTATCATCTATCCTATCAAATCCCCTATCCTATCCTCTATCCTATCCTATCCTCTATACTATCCTATCTTCTATCCTATCCTATCCTCTGTCCTATCCTATATTCTATCATATCCTATCTTCTATCCTATCCTATCCTCTATCCTATCAAATCCCCTATCCTATCCTCTATCCTATCCTATCATCTATCCTCTATCCTATCCAATCCCCTATCCTATGCTCTATCCTATCCTACCCTCTATAATATCGAATACTCTATCATATCCTATCCTCTATCCTATAATATCATCTATCCGTTCCTATCCTCCATCCTATCCTATCCTCTTTCCTATCCTATCCTCTATCCTATCCTATCCTCCATCCTATCAAATCCCCTATCCTATCCTCTATCCTATCCTATCCTCTATCCTATCCTATCTTCTATCCTATCCTATCCTCTATCCTATCAAATCCCCTATCCTATCCTCTATCCTATCCTATCATCTATCATATCCTATCCAATCCCCTATCCTATGCTCTATCCTATCCTACCCTCTATAATATCGTATACTCTATCATATCCTATCCTCTATCCTATAATATCATCTATCCGTTCCTATTCTCTATACTAACCTATTCTCTATCCTATCCTCTCTCCTATACAGTATCCTACCTTATCATCTATCCTATCAAATCCCCTATCCTATCCTCTATCCTATCGGATCCTCTATCCTATCCTATCTTCTATCCTATCCTATCCTCTATCCTATCCTATCCTCTATCCTATCATATCCTCTATCCTATAATATCCTCTATCCTATCCTATCCTCCATCCAATCCTCTATCTTACCCTATCCTCTATCCTATCCTATCCTCTATCCTATCCTATCCTATCCTCTATCCTATCCTATCTTCTATCCTATCCTATTCTCTATCCTATCAAATCCCCTACCCTATCCTCTGTCCTATCCTATCCTTTATCCTATCCTGTCCTCTATCCTATCCTGTCCTCTATCCTATCCTGTCCTCTATATTATCCTATCCTCAATCCTATCCTTTCCTGTATCCTATCCAATCCTGTATCCTATCCTGTCCTCTATCCTATCCTATGCTCTATCCTATCCTATCCTCTATCCTATCCTATCCTGTATCCTATCCTATCCTCTATCCTATCCTATCCTCTATCCTATCAAATCCCGTATCCTATCCTCTATCCTATCCTATCATCTATCCTCTATCCTATCCAATCCTCTATCTTATCCTATCCTCTATCCTATCCTATCCTCCATCCTATCCTATCCTCAATCCTATCCTTTCCTGTATCTTATCCAATCCTGTATCCTATCCTGTCCTGTATCCTATCCTATCCTCAATTCTATCCTATCCTCTATCCTATCCTATCTTCTATCCTATCCTATCCTCTATCCTATGAAATCCCCTACCCTATTCTCTGTCCAATCCTATCCTCTATCCTATCCTATCCTCTATCCTATCCTATCCTCTATCCTATCCTATCCTCTATCCTCTATCCTATCCTATCCTCTATCCTATCCTCTATCCTATCCTCTATCCTATCCTATCCTCTATCCTATCCTATCCTCTATCCTATCCTATCTTCTATCCTATCCTATCCTCTATCCTATCAAATCCCCTATCCTATCCTCTATCCTATCCTATCCTCTATCCTATCCAATCCTCTATCCTATCCTATCCTCTATCCTATCATATCCTCTATCCTATAATATCCTCTATCCTATCCTATCCTCCATCCAATCCTCTAACCTATCCTATCCTCTATCCTATCCTATCCTCTATCCTATCCTATCCTCTATCCTATCCAATCCTCTATCCTATCCTATCGTCTATCCTATCCTCTATCCTATCCTATCCTCTATCCTATCCTATCCTCTATCCTATCCTATCCTGTATCCTATCCTATCCTCTATCCTATCCTATCCTCTATCCTATCCTATCCTCTATCCTATCCTATCCTCTATCCTATCTTATCTTTTATCCTACCTTATCATCTATCCTATCAAATTCCCTATCCTATCCTCTATCCTATCCTATCCTCTATCCTATCCTATCTTCTATCCTATCCTATCCTCTGTCCTATCAAATCCACTATCCTATCCTCTATCCTATCCTATCCTCTATCCTATCCTATCCTCTATCCTATCCTATCCTCTATCCTATCCTATCTTCTATCCTATCCTATCCTCTGTCCTATCAAATCCACTATCCTATCCTCTATCCTATCCTATCCTCTATCCTATCCTATCTTCTATCCTATCCTATCCTCTATCCTATCCTATCCTCTATCCTATCCTATCCTCTATCCTATCCTATCCTCTATCCTAGCCTATCCTCTATCCTATCCTATCCTCTATCCTATCCTATCCTCAATCCTATCCTATCCCCTATCCTATCCTATCCTCTATCCTATTTCACTCCTCTATCCTATCCAATCCCCTATCCTATCCTGAATCCTATCCTATCCCGTATCCTATCCTATCCTATCCTATTCTATCCTCTATCCTATAGTACCGTTTGTCCTATCCTATCCTCTATCCTATCCTATCCTCTATCCTATAATATCATATATCCTACCCTATCCTCTATCCTATCCTATCCCGTATCCTATCCTATCATTTCCTATTCTATCCTCTATCCTATACTACCGTTTGTCCTATCCTATCCTCTATCCTATCCTATCCTCTATCCTATAATATCATATATCCTATCCTATCCTATATCCTATCCTATCCTCTATCCTATCCTATCCTCTATCCTATAATATCCTCTATACTATCCAATCCTCTATCCTGTCCTCTATCTTATCCTATCCTCTATCCTATAATATCCTCTATCCTATCCAATCCTCTATCCTATCCAATCCTCTATCCTATAATATCCTCTATACTATCCAATCCTCTATCCTATCCAATCCTCTATCCTATAATATCCTCTATACTATCCAATCCTCTATCCTGTCCTCTATCCTATCCAATCGTCTATCCTATAATATCCTCTATCCTATCCTATCCTGAATGCTATTATGTATCCTATCCAATCCTCTATCTTATCCAATCCTCTATCCCATAATATCCTCTATTCTATTCAATCCTCTATCCTATCCATTCCTCTATTCTATAATATCCTCTATCCTATCCAATCCTCTATCCTATCCTCTATCCTATCCCATCCTCTATCCTATCCTATCCTTTATCCTATAATATCCTCTATCCTATCCTATCCTCTGTTGTATCCTATTTTCTATCCTATCGTATCCTCTATCCTATCCTATCCTCTAGCCTATCCTATCCTCTATCCTATCCTATCCTCTAGCCTATCCTATCCTCTATCCTATCTTATCCTCTATCCTATCCTATCCTCAATCCTATCCTATCCTCTATCCTATCCAATCGTCTATCCTATCCTATCCTGAATGCTATTATGTATCCGATCCAATCCTCTATCTTATCCAATCCTCTATCACATAATATCCTGTATTCTATCCAATCCTCTATCCTATCCATTCCTCTATTCTGTAATATCCTCTATCCTATCCAATCCTCTATCCTATCCTCTATCCTATCCCATCCTCTATCCTATCCTATCCTCTATCCTATAATATCCTCTATCCTATCCTATCCTCTGTTGTATCCTATTTTCTATCCTATCCTATCCTCTATCCCATCCTATCCTCTATCCTATCCTATCCTCTATCCTATCGTATCCCTATGATATCCTATCCTCTATCCTATCCTATCGTCTATCCTATAATATCCTCTATCCTATCCTATCCTCTATCCTATCCAATCCCCTATCCTATCCTCAATCTTATCCTATCCTCTATCCTATAATATCCTCTATCCTATCCAATCCTCTATCCTATCCAATCCTCTATCCTATAATATCCTCTATACTATCCAATCCTCTATCCTGTCCTCTATCCTATCCAATCGTCTATCCTATAATATCCTCTATCCTATCCTATCCTGAATGCTATTATGTATCCTATCCAATCCTCTATCTTATCCAATCCTCTATCCCATAATATCCTCTATTCTATCCAATCCTCTATCCTATCCATTCCTCTATTCTATAATATCCTCTATCCTATCCAATCCTCTATCCTATCCTCTATCCTATCCCATCCTCTATACTATCCTATGCTTTATCCTATAATATCCTCTATCCTATCCTATCCTCTGTTGTATCCTATTTTCTATCCTATCGTATCCTCTATCCTATCCTATCCTCTAGCCTATCCTATCCTCTATCCTATCCTATCCTCTAGCCTATCCTATCCTCTATCCTATCTTATCCTCTATCCTATCCTATCCTCAATCCTATCCTATCCTCTATCCTATCCAATCGTCTATCCTATCCTATCCTGAATGCTATTATGTATCCGATCCAATCCTCTATCTTATCCAATCCTCTATCACATAATATCCTGTATTCTATCCAATCCTCTATCCTATCCATTCCTCTATTCTGTAATATCCTCTATCCTATCCAATCCTCTATCCTATCCTCTATCCTATCCCATCCTCTATCCTATCCTATCCTCTATCCTATAATATCCTCTATCCTATCCTATCCTCTGTTGTATCCTATTTTCTATCGTATCCTATCCTCTATCCCATCCTATCCTCTATCCTATCCTATCCTCTATCCTATCGTATCCCTATGATATCCTATCCTCTATCCTATCCTATCGTCTATCCTATAATATCCTCTATCCTATCCTATCCTCTATCCTATCCAATCCCCTATCCTATCCTCAATCTTATCCTATCCTCTATCCTATAATATCCTCTATCCTATCCAATCCTCTATCCTATCCAATCCTCTATCCTATAATATCCTCTATACTATCCAATCCTCTATCCTGTCCTCTATCCTATCCTCTATACTATCCTCTATCCTATCCTCTATCCTATCCAATCGTCTATCCTATAATATCCTCTATCCTATCCTATCCTGAATGCTATTATGTATCCTATCCAATCCTCTATCTTATCCAATCCTCTATCCCATAATATCCTCTATTCTATCCAATCCTCTATCCTATCCATTCCTCTATCCTGTAATATCCTCTATCCTCTTCTATCCTGAATGCTATTATGTATCCTATCCAATCCTCTATCTTATCCAATCCTCTATCCCATAATATCCTCTATCCTATCCTATCCTCTATCCTATAATATCATATATCCTATCCTATCCTATATCCTATCCTATCCTCTATCCTATCCTATCCTCTATCCTATCCTATCCTCTAGCCTATCCTATCCTCTATCCTATCTTATCCTCTATCCTATCCTATCCTCAATCCTATCCTATCCTCTATCCTATCCAATCGTCTATCCTATAATATCCTCTATCCTATCCTATCCTGAATGCTATTATGTATCCTATCCAATCCTCTATCTTATCCAATCCTCTATCCCATAATATCCTCTATTCTATCCAATCCTCTATCCTATCCATTCCTCTATTCTATAATATCCTCTATCCTATCCAATCCTCTATCCTATCCGATATCCTATCCCATCCTCTATCCTATCCTATCCTTTATCCTATAATATCCTCTATCCTATCCTATCCTCTATCCTATCCAATCGTCTATCCTATCCTATCCTGAATGCTATTATGTATCCTATCCAATCCTCTATCTTATCCAATCCTCTATCCCATAATATCCTCTATTCTATCCAATCCTCTATCCTATCCATTCCTCTATTCTATAATATCCTCTATCCTATCCAATCCTCTATCCTATCCTCTATCCTATCCCATCCTCTATCCTATCCTATCCTTTATCCTATAATATCCTCTATCCTATCCTATCCTCTGTTGTATCCTATTTTCAATCCTATCGTATCCTCTATCCTATCCTATCCTCTAGCCTATCCTATCCTCTATCCTATCCTATCCTCTAGCCTATCCTATCCTCTATCCTATCTTATCCTCTATCCTATCCTATCCTCAATCCTATCCTATCCTCTATCCTATCCAATCGTCTATCCTATCCTATCCTGAATGCTATTATGTATCCGATCCAATCCTCTATCTTATCCAATCCTCTATCACATAATATCCTGTATTCTATCCAATCCTCTATCCTATCCATTCCTCTATTCTGTAATATCCTCTATCCTATCCAATCCTCTATCCTATCCTCTATCCTATCCCATCCTCTATCCTATCCTATCCTCTATCCTATAATATCCTCTATCCTATCCTATCCTCTGTTGTATCCTATTTTCTATCCTATCCTATCCTCTATCCCATCCTATCCTCTATCCTATCCTATCCTCTATCCTATCGTATCCCTATGATATCCTATCCTCTATCCTATCCTATCGTCTATCCTATAATATCCTCTATCCTATCCTATCCTCTATCCTATCCAATCCCCTATCCTATCCTCAATCTTATCCTATCCTCTATCCTATAATATCCTCTATCCTATCCAATCCTCTATCCTATCCAATCCTCTATCCTATAATATCCTCTATACTATCCAATCCTCTATCCTGTCCTCTATCCTATCCAATCGTCTATCCTATAATATCCTCTATCCTATCCTATCCTGAATGCTATTATGTATCCTATCCAATCCTCTATCTTATCCAATCCTCTATCCCATAATATCCTCTATTCTATCCAATCCTCTATCCTATCCATTCCTCTATTCTATAATATCCTCTATCCTATCCAATCCTCTATCCTATCCTCTATCCTATCCCATCCTCTATCCTATCCTATGCTTTATCCTATAATATCCTCTATCCTATCCTATCCTCTGTTGTATCCTATTTTCTATCCTATCGTATCCTCTATCCTATCCTATCCTCTAGCCTATCCTATCCTCTATCCTATCCTATCCTCTAGCCTATCCTATCCTCTATCCTATCTTATCCTCTATCCTATCCTATCCTCAATCCTATCCTATCCTCTATCCTATCCAATCGTCTATCCTATCCTATCCTGAATGCTATTATGTATCCGATCCAATCCTCTATCTTATCCAATCCTCTATCACATAATATCCTGTATTCTATCCAATCCTCTATCCTATCCATTCCTCTATTCTGTAATATCCTCTATCCTATCCAATCCTCTATCCTATCCTCTATCCTATCCCATCCTCTATCCTATCCTATCCTCTATCCTATAATATCCTCTATCCTATCCTATCCTCTGTTGTATCCTATTTTCTATCGTATCCTATCCTCTATCCCATCCTATCCTCTATCCTATCCTATCCTCTATCC
This sequence comes from Halictus rubicundus, assembly GCF_050948215.1. Classification (NCBI taxonomy): domain Eukaryota; kingdom Metazoa; phylum Arthropoda; class Insecta; order Hymenoptera; family Halictidae; genus Halictus; species Halictus rubicundus. Next base: position 681,839 of record NW_027488649.1, read on the forward strand.
TATCGTATCCCTATGATATCCTATCCTCTATCCTATCCTATCGTCTATCCTATAATATCCTCTATCCTATCCTATCCTCTATCCTATCCAATCCCCTATCCTATCCTCAATCTTATCCTATCCTCTATCCTATAATATCCTCTATCCTATCCAATCCTCTATCCTATCCAATCCTCTATCCTATAATATCCTCTATACTATCCAATCCTCTATCCTGTCCTCTATCCTATCCTCTATACTATCCTCTATCCTATCCTCTATCCTATCCAATCGTCTATCCTATAATATCCTCTATCCTATCCTATCCTGAATGCTATTATGTATCCTATCCAATCCTCTATCTTATCCAATCCTCTATCCCATAATATCCTCTATTCTATCCAATCCTCTATCCTATCCATTCCTCTATCCTGTAATATCCTCTATCCTCTTCTATCCTGAATGCTATTATGTATCCTATCCAATCCTCTATCTTATCCAATCCTCTATCCCATAATATCCTCTATCCTATCCTATCCTCTATCCTATAATATCATATATCCTATCCTATCCTATATCCTATCCTATCCTCTATCCTATCCTATCCTCTATCCTATCCTATCCTCTAGCCTATCCTATCCTCTATCCTATCTTATCCTCTATCCTATCCTATCCTCAATCCTATCCTATCCTCTATCCTATCCAATCGTCTATCCTATAATATCCTCTATCCTATCCTATCCTGAATGCTATTATGTATCCTATCCAATCCTCTATCTTATCCAATCCTCTATCCCATAATATCCTCTATTCTATCCAATCCTCTATCCTATCCATTCCTCTATTCTATAATATCCTCTATCCTATCCAATCCTCTATCCTATCCGATATCCTATCCCATCCTCTATCCTATCCTATCCTTTATCCTATAATATCCTCTATCCTATCCTATCCTCTGTTGTATCCTATTTTCTATCCTATCGTATCCTCTATCCTATCCTATCCTCTAGCCTATCCTATCCTGTATCCTATCCTATCCTCTATCCGATCCTATCCTCAATCCTATCCTATCCTCTATCCTATCCAATCGTCTATCCTATAATATCCTCTATCCTATCCTATCCTGAATGCTATTATGTATCCTATCCAATCCTCTATCTTATCCAATCCTCTATCCCATAATATCCTCTATTCTATCTAATCCTCTATCCTATCCATTCCTCTATTCTATAATATCCTCTATCCTATCCAATCGTCTATCATATCCTCTATCCTATCCCATCCTCTATCCTATCCTATCCTTTATCCTATAATATCCTCTATCCTATCCTATCCTCTGTTGTATCCTATTTTCTATCCTATCGTATCCTCTATCCTATCCTATCCTCTAGCCTATCCTATCCTCTATCCTATCCTATCCTCTAGCCTATCCTATCCTCTATCCTATCTTATCCTCTATCCTATCCTATCCTCAATCCTATCCTATCCTCTATCCTATCCAATCGTCTATCCTATCCTATCCTGAATGCTATTATGTATCTTATCCAATCCTCTATCCCATAATATCCTGTATTCTATCCAATCCTCTATCCTATCCATTCCTCTATTCTGTAATATCCTCTATCCTATCCAATCCTCTATCCTATCCTCTATCCTATCCCATCCTCTATCCTATCCTATCCTCTATCCTATAATATCCTCTATCCTATCCTATCCTCTGTTGTATCCTATTTTCTATCCTATCCTATCCTCTATCCCATCCTATCCTCTATCCTATCCTATCCTCTATCCTATCGTATCCCTATGATATCCTATCCTCTATCCTATCCTATCGTCTATCCTATAATATCCTCTATCCTATCCTATCCTCTATCCTATCCAATCCCCTATCCTATCCTCAATCTTATCCTATCCTCTATCCTATAATATCCTCTATCCTATCCAATCCTCTATCCTATCCAATCCTCTATCCTATCCAATCCTCTATCCTATAATATCCTCTATACTATCCAATCCTCTATCCTGTCCTCTATCCTATCCAATCGTCTATCCTATAATATCCTCTATCCTATCCTATCCTGAATGCTATTATGTATCCTATCCAATCCTCTATCTTATCCAATCCTCTATCCCATAATATCCTCTATTCTATCCAATCCTCTATCCTATCCATTCCTCTATTCTATAATATCCTCTATCCTATCCAATCCTCTATCCTATCCTCTATCCTATCCCATCCTCTATCCTATCCTATCCTTTATCCTATAATATCCTCTATCCTATCCTATCCTCTGTTGTATCCTATTTTCTATCCTATCGTATCCTCTATCCTATCCTATCCTCTAGCCTATCCTATCCTCTATCCTATCCTATCCTCTAGCCTATCCTATCCTCTATCCTATCTTATCCTCTATCCTATCCTATCCTCAATCCTATCCTATCCTCTATCCTATCCAATCGTCTATCCTATCCTATCCTGAATGCTATTATGTATCCGATCCAATCCTCTATCTTATCCAATCCTCTATCACATAATATCCTGTATTCTATCCAATCCTCTATCCTATCCATTCCTCTATTCTGTAATATCCTCTATCCTATCCAATCCTCTATCCTATCCTGTATCCTATCCCATCCTCTATCCTATCCTATCCTCTATCCTATAATATCCTCTATCCTATCCTATCCTCTGTTGTATCCTATTTTCTATCCTATCCTATCCTCTATCCCATCCTATCCTCTATCCTATCCTATCCTCTATCCCATCCTATCCTCTATCCTATCCTATCCTCTATCCTATCGTATCCCTATGATATCCTATCCTCTATCCTATCCTATCGTCTATCCTATAATATCCTCTATCCTATCCTATCCTCTATCCTATCCAATCCCCTATCCTATCCTCAATCTTATCCTATCCTCTATCCTATAATATCCTCTATCCTATCCAATCCTCTATCCTATCCAATCCTCTATCCTATAATATCCTCTATACTATCCAATCCTCTATCCTGTCCTCTATCCTATCCTCTATACTATCCTCTATCCTATCCTCTATCCTATCCAATCGTCTATCCTATAATATCCTCTATCCTATCCTATCCTGAATGCTATTATGTATCCTATCCAATCCTCTATCTTATCCAATCCTCTATCCCATAATATCCTCTATTCTATCCAATCCTCTATCCTATCCATTCCTCTATCCTGTAATATCCTCTATCCTCTTCTATCCTGAATGCTATTATGTATCCTATCCAATCCTCTATCTTATCCAATCCTCTATCCCATAATATCCTCTATCCTATCCTATCCTCTATCCTATAATATCATATATCCTATCCTATCCTATATCCTATCCTATCCTCTATCCTATCCTATCCTCTATCCTATCCTATCCTCTAGCCTATCCTATCCTCTATCCTATCTTATCCTCTATCCTATCCTATCCTCAATCCTATCCTATCCTCTATCCTATCCAATCGTCTATCCTATAATATCCTCTATCCTATCCTATCCTGAATGCTATTATGTATCCTATCCAATCCTCTATCTTATCCAATCCTCTATCCCATAATATCCTCTATTCTATCCAATCCTCTATCCTATCCATTCCTCTATTCTATAATATCCTCTATCCTATCCAATCCTCTATCCTATCCGATATCCTATCCCATCCTCTATCCTATCCTATCCTTTATCCTATAATATCCTCTATCCTATCCTATCCTCTGTTGTATCCTATTTTCTATCCTATCGTATCCTCTATCCTATCCTATCCTCTAGCCTATCCTATCCTCTATCCTATCCTATCCTCTATCCGATCCTATCCTCAATCCTATCCTCTCCTCTATCCTATCCAATCGTCTATCCTATAATATCCTCTATCCTATCCTATCCTGAATGCTATTATGTATCCGATCCAATCCTCTATCTTATCCAATCCTCTATCCCATAATATCCTCTATTCTATCCAATCCTCTATCCTATCCATTCCTCTATTCTGTAATATCCTCTATCCTATCCAATCCTCTATCCTATCCTCTATCCTATCCCATCCTCTATCCTATCCTATCCTCTATCCTATGATATCCACTATCCTATCCTATCCTCTGTTGTATCCTATTTTCTATCCTATCGTATCCTCTATCCTATCCTATCCTCTAGCCTATCCTATCCTCTATCCTATCCTATCCTCTATCCGATCCTATCCTCAATCCTATCCTATCCTCTATCCTATCCAATCGTCTATCCTATAATATCCTCTATCCTATCCTATCCTGAATGCTATTATGTATCCGATCCAATCCTCTATCTTATCCTATCCTCTATCCTATAATATCCTCTATCCTATCCAATCCTCTATCCTATCCAATCCTCTATCCTATAATATCCTCTATACTATCCAATCCTCTATCCTGTCCTCTATCCTATCCAAACGTCTATCCTATAATATCCTCTATCCTATCCTATCCTGAATGCTATTATGTATCCTATCCAATCCTCTATCTTATCCAATCCTCTATCCCATAATATCCTCTATTCTATCCAATCCTCTATCCTATCCATTCCTCTATTCTATAATATCCTCTATCCTATCCAATCCTCTATCCTATCCTCTATCCTATCCCATCCTCTATCCTATCCTATCCTTTATCCTATAATATCCTCTATCCTATCCTATCCTCTGTTGTATCCTATTTTCTATCCTATCGTATCCTCTATCCTATCCTATCCTCTAGCCTATCCTATCCTCTATCCTATCCTATCCTCTAGCCTATCCTATCCTCTATCCTATCTTATCCTCTATCCTATCCTATCCTCAATCCTATCCTATCCTCTATCCTATCAATCGTCTATCCTATCCTATCCTGAATGCTATTATGTATCCGATCCAATCCTCTATCTTATCCAATCCTCTATCATATAATATCCTGTATTCTATCCAATCCTCTATCCTATCCATTCCTCTATTCTGTAATATCCTCTATCCTATCCAATCCTCTATCCTATCCTCTATCCTATCCCATCCTCTATCCTATCCTATCCTCTATCCTATAATATCCTCTATCCTATCCTATCCTCCATCCTATCCAATCCCCTATCCTATCCTCAATCTTATCCTATCCTCTATCCTATAATATCCTCTATCCTATCCAATCCTCTATCCTATCCAATCCTCTATCCTATAATATCCTCTATACTATCCAATCCTCTATCCTGTCCTCTATCCTATCCTCTATACTATCCTCTATCCTATCCTCTATCCTATCCAATCGTCTATCCTATAATATCCTCTATCCTATCCTATCCTGAATGCTATTATGTATCCTATCCAATCCTCTATCTTATCCAATCCTCTATCCCATAATATCCTCTATTCTATCCAATCCTCTATCCTATCCATTCCTCTATCCTGTAATATCCTCTATCCTCTTCTATCCTGAATGCTATTATGTATCCTATCCAATCCTCTATCTTATCCAATCCTCTATCCCATAATATCCTCTATTCTATCCAATCCTCTATCCTATCGTATCCTCTCTCCTGTCCTATCATCTATCCTATCCTATCCTCTATCCTATCCTATCCTCTATCCTATCGTATCCTCTAGCCTATCCTATCCTCTATCCTATCCTACCGTTTGTCCTTTCCTATCCTCTATCATATCCTATCATCTATCCTATCCTATCCTCTATCCTATCCAATCCCCTATCCTATCCTCAATCTTATCCTATCCTCTATCCTATAATATCCTCTATCCTATCCAATCCTCTATCCTATAATATCCTCTATACTATCCAATCCTCTATCCTGTCCTCTATCCTATCCTCTATACTATCCTCTATCCTATCCTCTATCTTATCCAATCCTCTATCCCATAATATCCTCTATTCTATCCAATCCTCTATCCTATCCTCTATCCTATCCCATCCTCTATCCTATCCTATCCTCTATCCTATAATATCCTCCATCCTATCCTATCCTCTGTTGTATCCTATTTTCTATCCTATCCTATCCTCTATCCTATCCTGTCCTCTATCCTATCCTATCCTCTATCCTATCGTATCCCTATGATATCCTATCCTCTATCCTATCCTATCCTCTATCCTATCCAATCCCCTATCCTATCCTCAATCTTATCCTATCCTCTATCCTATAATATCCTCTATCCTATGCAATACTCTATCCTATCCTATCCTCTATCCTATCCTATCCTCTATCCTATCGTATCCTCTTTCCTATCCTATCCTCTATCCTATTCTATCCTCTATCCTATCCTATCCTCTATCCTATTGTATCCTCTATCCTATCCCATCCTCTATCCTATCCTATCCTATCCTCTATCCTATCCTATCCTCTATCCTATCCTATCCTCTATCCTATCCTATCCTCTATCCTATCCTATCCTCTATCCTATCCTATCCTCTATCCTATCCTATCCTCTATCCTATCCTATCCTCTATCCTATCCTATCCTCTATCCTATCCTATCCTCTATCCTATCCTATCATCTATTGTGACGTGGCATATTTGTCCACGTCCCGCTGATCAAGGTCGAAAGACCGGGCCACCCTTTGGCAGCACCGCGGCAACAACGGCTGCCGTGATCGATCTCCCTGGGAGCACCCGAGACCCCAGATCGAGAAATTGACGCGGTTTAAACGCCGCGCCACTTGGCGCGACGAGAAGTTGCAGGACCGTGGCCGGGTCCCTGGGGGGCCCGGATACTTTTCACTTCTCCCAGGAGCGCGGAAAATCCGGATAGGAACGCTGAGGGGCCGGCTACAAAGGACGCCCGCAAGGATACATCGAGGACGACACCGAGCCCGGGTTTGCCAACCCGGAGGCGCCGCCGAGGAATTACGGATCAGAGAAGGCCTTCGTCTCGACCTCGTCGTCGCCTCGCCCGGAAAAATTGAAGAGGATCCGTGAAGGGATAGGCCCGAGGTCTTCCTCAGCGGGAGTTAGCCAATCGACGCGTGTCATCGGAAGAGCGCTAACCAATAAGTTTGTTGCCGGAAGCCCTGGACCGCTAGGTGCGGCCCTGCCGCGTGCGAGCGAGTAATAGGTCCGAGCGTCGCGCGGGAGCGGGAAAAATGAGGAAAGTGGGGGACGCCTCGCTTCCGCGTTTGCGAGGCTTCGCGAAATGGGTCACTGTGCCGCCAGATCTAGTCGGGTTTAGACTGTTTACCATTGCCTAAGAAAGTCAGTTTTGTACGACCTATTGCTGCCGGAAGGACGTGGTAACGCTGCAGACCACCGAGCGAGCGACACAGCTTATTAACCACGCTGCCGGGTGGTAAGTGCCGACTAGGCTTTTCGTGTCCTTATTATTTTCGCGTTGGCTCGGTAAGCGTTTTGCGAATCGGCCGGACTTCCCGTCGAAATAAAGACGGAATCTCGCCCGCCGGAAATCGCGGTTCGAGGGAATTCGCGAAGGGGGTGAGACCGTCCGTCGGTCATCGGGCGAGAGATTCGTTCCGATACCGACCTTTGGCGATATTTGCGAATCTGGGGGTGTCCCACGGTGGGACGACGCGACGTAGGCCGTACCGCCGTTTCCGGCTGTTTCCGACGGTCACAGTCTTTAGAACTTTGCTGCCGCGTATTCTATCGGAATCCGGTCGCTTCTCGACCGGCTAACGGCCACTCGTAGCTGCCGTACATCGCGCCCACGATCGGATTCGACGCGTAGGAGAGTAGAGTCGGGAGAAATAAGCGCGAGCGACCGTCCAACTGTCGAACTATTGTACTATACCGCGCGGGCTTCGTTTCCATCGCTGCCGGGTCGCCCCGGCAGCCTTCTGTAATCAGCAAGATTAATAAATGTAAAGTCGAAGCCCATTCTCGTCTATCTTTCTTTCGTGCGAAACCTTTCCGCCGCGGGAAACGTCCCGCATTCCTTCCGCGTAGTACCCTGGCCCGGACTGCCGCTATTCAGGCCCTCGCGCGGTCCTCGTAGGTTCGGCAGAATAATTAGCGTCTCGCGTAATCTTCGAAATTGTTCGTGTGACACTTGCGAGTGTCTGGCGCCCGTTTCGAGTCCCGAACCTGGTAAAGTCTTCCGTCGGGGAACACGCCGAACCTACGGGATACCGTTTGTCACCGGGCGAAACACGTTCCGCGCGGCCGAACGTGCCTAACCCGTCGTGGCCCCGGTTTTCGTCCGTCGGACGGGTCGGAAAACGCGGGACCCGTGACACTATCCTATCCTATCCTCAATCCTATCCTATCCCCTATCCTATCCTATCCTCTATCCTATTTCACTCCTCTATGCTATCCAATCCCCTATCCTATCCTGAATCCTATCCTATCCCGTATCCTATCCTATCCTATTCTATCCTCTATCCTATACTACCTTTTGTCCTATCCTATCCTCTATCCTATCCTATCCTCTATCCTATAATATCATATATCCTACCCTATCCTCTATCCTATCCTATCCTCTATCCTATAATATCATATATCCTATCCTATCATCTATCCTATCCTATCCTCTATCCTATAATATCATATATCCTATCCTATCCTCTATCCGATCCTATCCTCTATCCGATCCTATCCTCTAGCCTATCCTATCCTCTATCCTATCCTATCCTCTATCCGATCCTATCCTCAATCCTATCCTATCATATCCTCTATCCTATCCAATCGTCTATCCTATAATATCCTCTATCCTATCCTATCCTGAATGCTATTATGTATCCTATCCAATCCTCTATCTTATCCAATCCTCTATCCCATAATATCCTCTATTCTATCCAATCCTCTATCCTATCCATTCCTCTATTCTGTAATATCCTCTATCCTATCCAATCCTCTATCCTATCCTATCCCCTATCGTATCCTATCCTCTATCCTATTCCAATCCTGTATCCTATCCAATCCCCTATCCGATCCTCAATCCTATCCTATCCTCTATCTTATAATATCCTCTATCCTATCCAATCCTCTATCCAATCCTCTATCCTATCCTCTATCCTATCCTATCCTCAATCCTATCCTATCCTCTATCCTATCCTACCGTTTGTCCTATATTATCTTCTAGCCTATCCTATCCTCTATCCTATCCTACCGTTTGTCCTATCATATCCTCTATTCTATCCTATCCTCTATCCTATCGTATCCTCTATCCTATCCTATCCTATCCTCTATCCTATCCTATCCCCTATCCTATCCTCTATCCTATCCTATAGTCTACCCTATAATATCCTCTATCCTAACCTATCCTCTATCCTATAATATCCTCTATCCTATCCTATCCAATCCCCTATCCTATCCTCTATCCTATCCTATCCTGTATCGTATCCTATCCTCTATCCTATCTTCTATCCTATCCTCTATCCTATCCCGTCCTCAATCCTATTCTGTATCCTATCCAATCCTCTATCCTACCCAATCATCTATCCTATCCTCAATCCTATCCTATCCTCTATCCTATCCACTATCCTATCCTATCCTATATCCTCTAATATCCTCTATCCTAACCAATCCTCTATCCCATCCTATCCTCTATTCTATCCTATCCTCTATCCTATCCTATCATCTATCCTATCCTATCCTCTATCCTATCCTATCCTCTATCCTATAATATCCTCTATTCTATCCAATCCTCTATCCTATCCTCTATCCTATCCTCTATCCCATCCAATCCCCTATCCTATCCTCCATCCTATAATATCCTCTATCCCATCCAATCCCCTATCCTATCCTCCATCCTATAATATCCTCTATCCTATCCAATCCTCTATCCTATCCTATTATCTATCCTATCCTATCCTCTTTCCTATCCTATCCTCTATCCTATTCTATCCTCTATCCTATCCTATCCTCTATCCTATCCAATCCCCTATCCTATCCTCAATACTATCCCATCCTCTATCCTATCCTATGCTCTGTCGTATCCTATTTTCTATCCTATCCTATCCTCTATCCTATCCTACCCTGAATCCTATCCAATCCCCTATCCTATCCTATCCTATCCTAACATCTAGACTATCCTATCCTCTATCCTATCCTATCGTCTATCCTATAATATCCACTATCTAATCCTCTATCCTATCCTATCATCTATCCTATCGTATCCTCTGTCCTTTCCCATCCTCTAACTTATCCTATCATCTATCCTATCCTATCCTATATCCTATCCTATCCACTATCCTATCGTATTCTCTATCCTATCCTATCCTCTATCATATCCTATCGTCTATCCTATAATATCCTCTATCTAATCCTCTATCCAATCCTATCCTCTATCCTATCGTATCCTCTGTCCTTTCCCATCCTCTAACGTATCCTATCATCTATCCTATCCTATCCTATATCCTATAATATCGTGTATCCTATCCTATACTCTATCCTATCCTATCCTCTGTCCTATCCTATCCTCTATCCTATCCTATCCTATATCCTATCGTATCCTCTATCCTATCCCATCCTCTATCCTATCCTATCCTCTATCCTATCCAATCGTCTATCCTATAATATCCTCTATCCTATCCTATCCTCTATCCTATAATATCATATATCCTATCCTATCCTCTATCCTATCCTATCCTCTATCCTATCCTATCCTCTATCCTATAATATCATATATCCTATCCTATCCTCTATCCTATAATATCATATATTCTATCCTATCCTCTATCCTATCCTATCCTCTATCCTATCCTATCCTCTATCCTATAATATCATATATCCTATCCTATTCTCTATCCTATCCTATCCACTATCCTCTCCTATCCTCTATCCTATCCTATCCTCTATCCTATCCTATCCTCCATCCTATAATATCCTCTATCCTATCCAATCCTCTTTCCTATCCTATCCTCTATCCTATTCTATCCTCTATCCTATCCTATCCTCTATCCTATCCTATGCTCTATCCTATCCTATGCTCTATCCTATCCAATCCCCTATCCTATCCTCAATACTATCCCATCCTCTATCCTATCCTATCATCTATCCTATCCTACCGTTTGTCCTATCCTATCCTCTTTCCTATCCTATCCTCTATCCTACCGTACCCTCTATCCTATCCTATCCTCCATAGTATCCTATCCTCCATGGTATCCTATCCTCTATCCTATCCTCTATCCTATCCTATCCTGAATCCTATCCAATCCCCTATCCTATCCTATCCTATCCTAACCTCTAGACTATCCTATCCTCTATCCTATCCTATCGTCTATCCTATAATATCCTCTATCTAATCCTCTATCCTATCGTATCCTCTGTCCTTTCCCATCCTCTAACTTATCCTATCATCTATCCTATCCTATCCTATATCCTGTAATATCCTGTATCCTATCCTATACTCTATCCTATCCTATCCTCTGTCCTATCCTATCCTCTATCCTATCCAATCCTCTATCCTATCGTATCCTCTATCCTATCCCATCCTGTATCCCATCCTATCCTCTATCCTATCCAATCGTCTATCCTATAATATCCTCTATCCTATCCTATCCTCTATCCTATAATATCATATATCCTATCCTATCCTCTATCCTATCCTATCCTCTATCCTATAATATCATATATCCTATCCTATCCTCTATCCTATCCTATCCTCTATCCTATAATATCATATATCCTATCCTATCCTCTATCCTATCCTATCCTCTATCCTATAATATCATATATCCAATCCTATTCTCTATCCTATAATATCCTCTATCCTATCCTATCCAATCCCCTATCCTATCCTCTATCCTATCCTATCCTGTATCCTATCGTATCCTCTATCCTATCCTATCCTCTATCCTATCCTATCCTCTTTCCTATCCTATCCTCTATCCTATTCTATCCTCTATCCTATCCTATCCTCTATCCTATCCAATGCTCTATCCTATCCAATCCCCTATCCTATCCTCAATACTATCCCATCCTCTATCCTATCCTATGCTCTGTCGTATCCTATTTTCTATCCTATCCTATCCTCTATCCTATCCTATCCTGAATCCTATCCAATCCCCTATCCTATCCTATCCTATCCTAACATCTAGACTATCCTATCCTCTATCCTATCCTATCGTCTATCCTATAATATCCACTATCTAATCCTCTATCCTATCCTATCATCTATCCTATCGTATCCTCTGTCCTTTCCCATCCTCTAACTTATCCTATCATCTATCCTATCCTATCCTATATCCTATCCTATCCACTATCCTATCGTATTCTCTATCCTATCCTATCCTCTATCATATCCTATCGTCTATCCTATAATATCCTCTATCTAATCCTCTATCCAATCCTATCCTCTATCCTATCGTATCCTCTGTCCTTTCCCATCCTCTAACGTATCCTATCATCTATCCTATCCTATCCTATATCCTATAATATCCTGTATCCTATCCTATACTCTATCCTATCCTATCCTCTGTCCTATCCTATCCTCTATCCTATCCTATCCTATATCCTATCGTATCCTCTATCCTATCCCATCCTCTATCCTATCCTATCCTCTATCCTATCCAATCGTCTATCCTGTAATATCCTCTATCCTATCCTATCCTCTATCCTATAATATCATATATCCTATCCTATCCTCTATCCTATCCTATCCTCTATCCTATAATATCATATATCCAATCCTATTCTCTATCCTATAATATCCTCTATCCTATCCTATCCAATCCCCTATCCTATCCTCTATCCTATCCTATCCTGTATCCTATCGTATCCTCTATCCTATCCTATCCTCTATCCTATCCCATCCTCTATCCTATCGTATCCTCTAGCCTATCCTATCCTCTATCCTATCCTCCCGTTTGTCCTATCCTATCCTCTATCCTATCCTATCCTCTATCCTATCGTATCCTCTATCCTATCGTATCCTCTATCCTATCCCATCCTCTAACGTATCCTATCATCTATCCTATCCTATCCTATATCCTATAATATCCTGTATCCTATCCTATACTCAATCCTATCCTATCCTCTATCCTATCCTATCCTCAATCCTATCCTATCCCCTATCGTATCCTATCCTCTATCCTATTCCAATCCTGTATCCTATCCAATCCCCTATCCTATCCTCAATCCTATCCTATCCTCTATCTTATAATATCCTCTATCCTATCCAATCCTCTATCCTATCCTCTATCCTATCATCCATCCTATATTATCCACTATCCTATCCTATCCTCTAACCTATCCTATCCTCTATCCTATCCTATCGTCTATAATATCGTATCCTCTATCATATCCTATCCTCTTTCCAATAATATCATGTATACTATGCTATTCTCTATCCTATCCTATCCTCTATCCTATCCTATCGTCTATCCTATAATATCTTCTATCCTATCCTATCCTCTACCCTAAAATATCCTCTATACGATCCAATCCTCTATCCTGTCCTCTATCCTATCCTCTATACTATCCTCTATCCTATCCTCTATCCTATCATCCATCCTATATTATCCACTATCCTATCCTATCCTATCCTCTAAGCTATCCTATCCTCTATCCTATCCTATCGTCCATAATATCGTATCCTCTATCATATCCTATCCTCTATCCATTAATATCATGTATACTATGCTATTCTCTATCCTATCCTATCCTCTATCCTATCCTATCGTCTATCCTATAATATCCTCTATCCTATCCTATCCTCTATCCTATAATATCCTCTATCCTATCCTATACTCTATCCCATAATATCCTGTATCGTATCCTATCCTCTATCCTATCTTCTATCCTATCCGCTATCCTATCCCGTCCTCAATCCTATCCTGTATCCTATCCAACCCACTATCCTATCCAATCCTCTATCCTATCCTCTATCCTATCCTATCCTCAATCCTATCCTATCCTCTATCCTATCCTAACGTTTGTCCTATCCTATCTTCTAGCCTATCCTATCCTCTATCCTATCCTACCGATTGTCATATCATATCCTCTATTCTATCCTATCCTCTATCCTATCGTATCCTCTATCCTATCCTATCCTCTATCCTATCCTATCGTCTATCCTATAATATCCTCTATCCTATCCAATCCTCCATCCTATCCAATCCCCTATCCTATCCTCAATCTTATCCTATCCTCCATCCTATAATATCCTCTATCCTATCCAATCGTCTATCCTATAATATCCTCTATCCTATCCTATCCTCTATCCTATCCTATCATCTATCCTATCCTATCCTCTATCCTATCCTATCCTCTATCCTATAATATCCTCCATTCTATCCAATTCTCTATCCTATTCTCTATCCTAACCTCTATCCCATCCATTAACCTATCCTATACTCCATCCTATAATATCCTCTATCCTATCCAATCCTCTATCCTATCCTATCCTCTATCCTACCCTATCCTCTTTCCTATCCTATCCTCTGTCCTATTCTATCCTATTCTATCCTCTATCCTATCCTCTATCCTATCCTATGCTCCATCCTATCCAGTCCCCTATCCTATCCTCAATACTATCCCATCCTCTATCCTATCCTATCCTCTATCCTATAATATCTTCTATCCTATCCAATCCTCTATCCTATCCTATCCTCTATCCTATCCAATCGTCTATCCTATAATATCCTCTATCCTATCCTATCCTGAATGCTATCCTCTATCCTATCCAATCCTTTATCCTATCCAATCCTCTATTCTATGATATCCTCTATCCTATCCTCTATCCTATCCTCCATCCTATACTCTATCCTATCCTCTATCCTATCATATCCTCAATGCATTCCTGTATCCTATCCAATCCTCTATCCTATCCTATCCTCTATGCTATAATATCATATAGCGTATCCTATTCTCTATCCTATCCATTCCTCTATCCTATCCTCTATCCTATCCTCTATCCCATCCAATCCCCTATCCTATCCTCCATCCTATAATATCCTCTATCCTATCCAACCCTCTATCCTATCCTATCCTCTATACTACCCTATCCTCTTTCCTATCCTATCCTCTATCCTATTCTATCCTATTCTATCCTCTATCCTATCCTCTATCCTATCCTATGCTCCATCCTATCCAGTCCCCTATCCTATCCTCAATACTATCCCATCATCTATCCTATCCTATCCTCTATCCTATAATATCTTCTATCCTATCCAATCCTCTATCCTATCCTATCCTCTATCCTATCATATCCTCAATGCATTCCTGTATCCTATCCAATCCCCTATCCTATCCTATCCTCTATGCTATAATATCATATATCGTATCCTATTCTCTATCCTATCCTATCCTCTATCCTATCCTATCCTCTATCATATAATATCCTCTATCCTATCCTATACTCTATCCAATCCAATCCTCTATCATATCCTATCCTCCATAGTATCCTATCCTCTATCCTATCCTATCCTCTATCATATCCTATCCTCTATCCTATCCTATCATATCCTATCCTCCAGCATAACCTATCCTCTATCCTATCCTATACTCTATGATAAAATATCCTCTATCCTATCCAATCCTCTATCCTATCCTATCCTCCATCCTATCCAATCCCCTATCCTATCCTCAATCTTATCCTATCCTCCATCCTATAATATCCTCTATCCTATCCAATCCAATCCCCTATCCTATTCTCTATCCTATCCTATCCTCTATCCTATCCTGTCCTGTATCCTATCCTATCCCCTATCCTATCCTATCCTCTAGCCTATCCTATTCTCTATCCTATCCTACCGTTTGTCCTATCCTATCCTCTAGCCTATCCTATCCTCTATCCTACCCTACCGTTTGTCCTATCATATCCTCTATTCTATCCTATCCTCTATCCTATCGTATCCTCTATCCTATCCTATCCTCTATCCTATCCTATCGTCTATCCTATAATATCCTCTATCCTTTCCTATCCTCCATCCTATCCAATCCCCTATCCTATCCTCAATCTTATCATATCCTCCATCCTATAATATCCTCTATCCTATCCAATCCTCTATCCTATCCGATCCTCTATTCTATCCTATCCTCTATCCTATCCTATCATCTATCCTATCCTATCCTCTATCCTATAATATCCTATATTCTATCCATTCCTCTATCCTATCCTCTATCCCATCCAATCCTCTATCCTATCCTCCATCCTATAATATCCTCTATCCTATCCAATCCTCTTTCCTATCCTATCCTCTATCCTACCCTATCCTCTATCCTATTCTATCCTATTCTATCCTCTATCCTATCCTCTATCCTCTCCTATGCTCCATCCTATCAAGTCCCCTATCCTATCCTCAATACTATCCCGTCCCCTATTATATCCTATCCTCTATCCTATAATATCTTCTATCCTATCCAATCCTCTATCCTATCCTCTATCCTATCCAATCCTCTATCCTATCCTATCCTCTATCCTATCCAATCCTCTATCCTATCCTATCCTCTATCCTATTGTAGCGTCTATCCTATCCAATCGTCTATCATATAATATCCTCTATCCTATCCTATCCTGAATGCTATCCTCTATCCTATCCAATCCTTTATCCTATCCAATCCTCTATTCTATGATATCCTCTATCCTATCCAATCCTCTATCCTATCCTGTATCCTATCCACCATCCTATACTCTATCCTATCCTCTATCGTATCATATCCTCAATGCATTCCTGTATCCTATCCAATCCTCTATCCTATCCTATCCTCTATCCTATCCTATCCTCTATTCTATCCTATAATCTAACCTATAATATGCTCTATCGTATCCTATCCTCTATCCTATCCAATCCTCTATCCTATAATATCCTCTATCCTATCCTATCTAATCCCCTATCCTACCCTCTATCCTATCCTATCCTGTATCGTATCCTATCCTCTATCCTATTGTATCCTCCATCCTATCCCCTATCCTTTCGAATCCTATATCCTCTAATATCCTCTATCCTGTCCTATACTCTACCCTATCCTATCCTCTGTCCTATCCTGTCCTCTATCCTATCCTGTCCTCTATCCTATCCTATCCCCTATCCTATCCTATCCTATAGCCTATCTTATCCTCTATCCTATCCTGCCGTTTGTCCTATCCTACCGTTTGTCCTATCCTATCCTCTAGCCTATCCTATCCTCTACCCTATCCTACCCTCTATCCTATCCTATCGTCTATCCTATAATATCCTCTATCCTATCCTATCCTCCATCCTATCCAATCCCCTATCCTATCCTCAATCTTATCCTATCCTCCATTCTATAATATCCTCTATCCTATCCAATCCTCTATCCTATCCTATCCTCTATCCTATCCTATCCTCTATCCTATCCTATCATCTATCCTATCCTATCCTCTATCCTATCCTATCCTCTATCCTATAATATCCTCCATTCTATCCAATTCTCTATCCTATTCTCTATCCTAACCTCTATCCCATCCATTAACCTATCCTATACTCCATCCTATAATATCCTCTATCCTATCCAATCCTCTATCCTATCCTATCCTCTATCCTACCCTATCCTCTTTCCTATCCTATCCTCTGTCCTATTCTATCCTATTCTATCCTCTATCCTATCCTCTATCCTATCCTATGCTCCATCCTATCCAGTCCCCTATCCTATCCTCAATACTATCCCATCCTCTATCCTATCCTATCCTCTATCCTATAATATCTTCTATCCTATCCAATCCTCTATCCTATCCTATCCTCTATCCTATCCAATCGTCTATCCCATAATATCCTCTATCCTATCCTATCCTGAATGCTATCCTCTATCCTATCCAATCCTTTATCCTATCCAATCCTCTATTCTATGATATCCTCTATCCTATCCTCTATCCTATCCTCCATCCTATACTCTATCCTATCCTCTATCCTATCATATCCTCAATGCATTCCTGTATCCTATCCAATCCTCTATCCTATCCTATCCTCTATGCTATAATATCATATAGCGTATCCTATTCTCTATCCTATCCATTCCTCTATCCTATCCTCTATCCTATCCTCTATCCCATCCAATCCCCTATCCTATCCTCCATCCTATAATATCCTCTATCCTATCCAACCCTCTATCCTATCCTATCCTCTATACTACCCTATCCTCTTTCCTATCCTATCCTCTATCCTATTCTATCCTATTCTATCCTCTATCCTATCCTCTATCCTATCCTATGCTCCATCCTATCCAGTCCCCTATCCTATCCTCAATACTATCCCATCATCTATCCTATCCTATCCTCTATCCTATAATATCTTCTATCCTATCCAATCCTCTATCCTATCCTATCCTCTATCCTATCATATCCTCAATGCATTCCTGTATCCTATCCAATCCCCTATCCTATCCTATCCTCTATGCTATAATATCATATATCGTATCCTATTCTCTATCCTATCCTATCCTCTATCCTATCCTATCCTCTATCATATAATATCCTCTATCCTATCCTATACTCTATCCAATCCAATCCTCTATCATATCCTATCCTCCATAGTATCCTATCCTCTATCCTATCCTATCCTCTATCATATCCTATCCTCTATCCTATCCTATCATATCCTATCCTCCAGCATAACCTATCCTCTATCCTATCCTATACTCTATGATAAAATATCCTCTATCCTATCCAATCCTCTATCCTATCCTCTATCCTATCCTATCCTCCATCCTATCCAATCCCCTATCCTATCCTCAATCTTATCCTATCCTCCATCCTATAATATCCTCTATCCTATCCAATCCAATCCCCTATCCTATTCTCTATCCTATCCTATCCTCTATCCTATCCTGTCCTGTATCCTATCCTATCCCCTATCCTATCCTATCCTCTAGCCTATCCTATTCTCTATCCTATCCTACCGTTTGTCCTATCCTATCCTCTAGCCTATCCTATCCTCTATCCTACCCTACCGTTTGTCCTATCATATCCTCTATTCTATCCTATCCTCTATCCTATCGTATCCTCTATCCTATCCTATCCTCTATCCTATCCTATCGTCTATCCTATAATATCCTCTATCCTTTCCTATCCTCCATCCTATCCAATCCCCTATCCTATCCTCAATCTTATCATATCCTCCATCCTATAATATCCTCTATCCTATCCAATCCTCTATCCTATCCGATCCTCTATTCTATCCTATCCTCTATCCTATCCTATCATCTATCCTATCCTATCCTCTATCCTATAATATCCTATATTCTATCCATTCCTCTATCCTATCCTCTATCCCATCCAATCCCCTATCCTATCCTCCATCCTATAATATCCTCTATCCTATCCAATCCTCTTTCCTATCCTATCCTCTATCCTACCCTATCCTCTATCCTATTCTATCCTATTCTATCCTCTATCCTATCCTCTATCCTCTCCTATGCTCCATCCTATCCAGTCCCCTATCCTATCCTCAATACTATCCCGTCCCCTATTATATCCTATCCTCTATCCTATAATATCTTCTATCCTATCCAATCCTCTATCCTATCCTCTATCCTATCCTCTATCCTATCCAATCCTCTATCCTATCCTATCCTCTATCCTATCCAATCCTCTATCCTATCCTATCCTCTATCCTATTGTATCGTCTATCCTATCCAATCGTCTATCATATAATATCCTCTATCCTATCCTATCCTGAATGCTATCCTCTATCCTATCCAATCCTTTATCCTATCCAATCCTCTATTCTATGATATCCTCTATCCTATCCAATCCTCTATCCTATCCTGTATCCTATCCACCATCCTATACTCTATCCTATCCTCTATCGTATCATATCCTCAATGCATTCCTGTATCCTATCCAATCCTCTATCCTATCCTATCCTCTATCCTATCCTATCCTCTATTCTATCCTATAATCTAACCTATAATATGCTCTATCGTATCCTATCCTCTATCCTATCCAATCCTCTATCCTATAATATCCTCTATCCTATCCTATCCAATCCCCTATCCTACCCTCTATCCTATCCTATCCTGTATCGTATCCTATCCTCTATCCTATTGTATCCTCCATCCTATCCCCTATCCTTTCGAATCCTATATCCTCTAATATCCTCTATCCTGTCCTATACTCTACCCTATCCTATCCTCTGTCCTATCCTGTCCTCTATCCTATCCTGTCCTCTATCCTATCCTATCCCCTATCCTATCCTATCCTATAGCCTATCTTATCCTCTATCCTATCCTGCCGTTTGTCCTATCCTACCGTTTGTCCTATCCTATCCTCTAGCCTATCCTATCCTCTACCCTATCCTACCCTCTATCCTATCCTATCGTCTATCCTATAATATCCTCTATCCTATCCTATCCTCCATCCTATCCAATCCCCTATCCTATCCTCAATCTTATCCTATCCTCCATTCTATAATATCCTCTATCCTATCCAATCCTCTATCCTATCCTATCCTCTATCCTATCCTATCCTCTATCCTATCCTATCATCTATCCTATCCTATCCTCTATCCTATCCTATCATCTATCCTATCCAATCGTCTATCCTATAATATCCTCTATCCTATCCTATCCTGTAGCCTATCCTATCCTCTATCCTATCCTACCGTTTGTCCTATCCTATACTCTGTCCTATCCTATCCTCTATCCTATCGTATCCTCTATCCTATCCTATCCTCTATCCTATCCTATCGTCTATCCTATAATATCCTCTATCCTATCCTATCCTCCATCCTATCCAATCACCTATCCTATCCCCCATCCTATAATATCCTCTATCCTATCCAGTCCTCTATCCTATCCTATCCTCTATCCTATCCTTTCCTCTATCCTATCCTATCTTCTATCCTATCCTATCCTCTATCCTATCCTATCCTCTATCCTATCCTGTCCTCTATCCTATCCTATCTTCTATCCTATCCTATCCTCTATCCTATCCTATCCTCTATCCTATCCTATCCTCTATCCTATCCTATCCTCTATCCTATCCTATCTTCTATCCTATCCTATCCTCTATCCTATCAAAACCCCTACCCTATCCTCTGTCCTATCCTATCCTCTATCCTATCCTATCCTCTATCCTCTATCCTATCCTATCCTCTATCCTATCCTCTATCCTCTATCCTATCCTATCCTCTATCCTATCTTATCCTCTATCCTATCCTATCCTGTATCCTATCCTATCCCCTATCCTATCCTCTATCCTATCCTATCATCTATCCTCTATCCTATCCTATCTTCTATCCTATCCTATCCTCTATCCTATCAAATCCCCTATCCTATCCTCTATCCTATCCTATCATCTATCCTCTATCCTATCCAATCCTCTATCCTATCCTATCCTCTATCCTATCCTATCCTCTATCCTCTCTACTGTCCTATCCTCTATCCTATCCTATCTTCTATCCTATCCTATACTCTATCCTATCCTATCCTCTATCCTATCCTATCCTCTATCCAATCCTATCCTCTATCCTATCCTATCTTCTATCCTATCCTATCCTCTATCCTATCCTATCCCCTATCCTATCCTCTATCCTATCCTATCATCTATCCTCTATCCTATCCTATCTTCTATCCTATCCTATCCTCTATCCTATCAAATCCCCTATCCTATCCTCTAACCTATCCTATCATCTATCCTCTATCCTATCCAATCCTCTATCCTATCCTATCCTCTATCCTATCAAATCCCCTATCCTATCCTCTGTCCTATCCTATCCTCTATCCTATCCAATCCTCTATCCTATAATATCCTGTATCCTATCCTATCCTCTATCCTATCCTATCGTCTATCCTATCCTCTATCCTATCCTATACTCTATCCCATCCAATCCTCCATCCTATCCTATCCTCAATCCTATCCTTTCCTGTATCATATCCAATCCTGTATCCTATCCTGTCCTCTATTCTATCCTACCCTCTATCCTATCCTATCCTCTATCCTATCCTATCCTCTATCCTATCCTATGCTCTATCCTATCCTATCCTCTATCCTATCCTATCGTCTATCCTATCCTCTATCCTATCCTATACTCTATCCTATCCTATCCTCCATCCTATCCTATCCTCAAACCTATCCTTTCCTGTATCCTATCCTATCCTCTATCCTATCCTATCTTCTATCCTATCCTATCCTCTATCCTATCCTATCCTCTATCCTATCCTGTCCTCTATCCTATCCTATCTTCTATCCTATCCTATCCTCTATCCTATCCTATCCTCTATCCTATCCTATCCTCTATCCTATCCTGTCCTCTATCCTATCCTATCTTCCATCCTATCCTATCCTCTATCCTATCAAATACCCTACCCTATCCTCTGTCCTATCCTATCCTCTATCCTATCCTACCTCTATCCTATCCTATCCTCTATCCTATCCTATCCTCTATCCTATCCTATCCTCTATCCTATCCTATCTTCTATCCTATCCTATCCTCTATCCTATCCTATCCTCTATCCTATCCTATCCTCTATCCTATCCTATCTTCTATCCTATCAAATCCCCTATCCTATCCTCTATCCTATCCTATCATCTATCCTCTATCCTATCCAATCCTCTATCCTATCCTATCCTCTATCCTATCAAATCCCCTATCCTATCCTCTGTCCTATCCTATCCTCTATCCTATCCTATCGTCTATCCTATCCTCTATCCTATCCTATACTCTATCCTATCCTATCCTCCATCCTATCCTATCCTCAAACCTATCCTTTCCTGTATCCTATCCAATCCTGTATCCTATCCTATCCTCTATCCTATCCTATCTTCTATCCTATCCTATCCTCTATTATATCCTATCCTCTATTCTATCCTGTCCTCTATCCTATCCTATCTTCTATCCTATCCTATCCTCTATCCTATCCTATCCTCTATCCTATCCTATCCTCTATCCTATCCTATCCTCTATCCTATCCTATACTCTATCCTATCCTATCCTCTATCCTATCGTAACCTCTATCCTATCCTATCTTCTATCCTCTATTATATCCTATCCTCTATCCTATAATATCATCTATCCGTTCCTATTCTCTATACTAACCTATTCTCTATCCTATCCTCTCTCCTATACAGTATCCTACCCTATCATCTATCCTATCAAATCCCCTATCCTATCCTCTATCCTATCGTATCCTCTATCCTATCCTATCTTCTATCCTATCCTATCCTCTATCCTATCCTATCCTCTATCCTATCATATCCTCTATCCTATAATATCCTCTATCCTATCCTATCATCTATCCTCTATCCTATCCAATCCTCTATCCTATCCTATCCTCTATCCTATCAAATCCCCTATCCTATCCTCTGTCCTATCCTATCCTCTATCCTATCCTATCGTCTATCCTATCCTCTATCCTATCCTATCCTCTATCCTATCCTATGAAATCCCCTATCCCATCCTCTGTCCTATCCTATCCTCTGTCCTATCCTATCCTCTATCCTTTCCTATCCTCTATCCTATCCTATCCTCTTTCCGATCCTACCCTCTATCCTATCCTATCCTCTATCCTATCCTATCCTCTATCCTATCCTCTATCCTATCCTATCCTCTATCCTATCAAATCCCCTACCCTATCCTCTGTCCTATCCTATCCTCTATCCTATCCTATCCTCTATCCTATCCTATCTTCTATCCTATCAAATCCCCTATCCTATCCTCTATCCTATCCTATCATCCATCCTCTATCCTATCCAATCCTCTATCCTATCCTATCCTCTATCCTATCAAATCCCCTATCCTATCCTCTGTCCTATCCTATCCTCTATCCTATCCTATCCTCTATCCTATCCTATCCTCTATCCTATCCTATCGTCTATCCTATCCTCTATCCTATCCTATCGTCTATCCTATCCTATCCTCTATCCTATCCTATCCTCTATCCTATCCTATCCTCTATCCTATCCTATCCTCTATCCTATCCTATCTTCTATCCTATCAAATCCCCTATCCTATCCTCTATCCTATCCTATCATCTATCCTCTATCCTATCCAATCCTCTATCCTATCCTATCCTCTATCCTATCAAATCCCCTATCCTATCCTCTGTCCTATCCTATCCTCTATCCTATCCTATCCTCTATCCTATTCTATCCTCTATCCTATCCTATCGTCTATCCTATCCTCTATCCTATCCTATACTCTATCCTATCCTATCCTCCATCCTATCCTATACTCAAACCTATCCTTTCCTGTATCCTATCCAATCCTGTATCCTATCCTATCCTCTATCCTATCCTATCTTCTATCCTATCCTATCCTCTATCCTATCCTATCCTCTATCCTATCCTGTCCTCTATCCTATCCTATCTTCTATCCTATCCTATCCTCTATCCTATCCTATCCTCTATCCTATCCTATCCTCTATCCTATCCTATCCTCCATCCTATCCTATCCTCTATCCTATCCTATCCTCTATCCTATCCTATCGTCTATCCTATCCTCTATCCTATCCTATACTCTATCCTATCCTATCCTCCATCCTATCCTATCCTCAAACCTATCCTTTCCTGTATCCTATCCAATCCTCCATCCTATCCTATCCTCAAACCTATCCTTTCCTGTATCCTATCCAATCCTGTATCCTATCCTATACTCTATCCTATCCTGTCCTCTATCCTATCCTATCTTCTATCCTATCCTATCCTCTATCCTATCCTATCCTCTATCCTATCCTATCCTCTATCCTATCCTATCCTCTATCCTATCCTATCCTCTATCCTATCGTAACCTCTATCCTATCCTATCCTCTATCCTATCCTATCGTCTATCCTATCCTCTATCCTATCCTATCCTCTATCCTATCCTATGAAATCCCCTATCCCATCCTCTGTCCTATCCTATCCTCTGTCCTATCCTATCCTCTATCCTTTCCTATCCTCTATCCTATCCTATCCTCTTTCCGATCCTACCCTCTATCCTATCCTATCCTCTATCCTATCCTATCCTCTATCCTATCCTCTATCCTATCCTATCCTCTATCCTATCAAATCCCCTACCCTATCCTCTGTCCTATCCTATCCTCTATCCTATCCTATCGTCTATCCTATCCTATCCTCTATCCTATCCTATCCTCTATCCTATCCTATCCTCTATCCTCTATCCTATCCTATCCTCTATACTATCCTATCCTCTATCCTATCCTATCTTCTATCCTATCCTATCCTCTATCCTATCCTATCCTCTATCCTATCCTATCCTCTATCCTATCCTATCTTCTATCCTATCAAATCCCCTATCCTATCCTCTATCCTATCCTATCATCCATCCTCTATCCTATCCAATCCTCTATCCTATCCTATCCTCTATCCAATCAAATCCCCTATCCTATCCTCTGTCCTATCCTATCCTCTATCCTATCCTATCCTCTATCCTATCCTATCCTCTATCCTATCCTATCGTCTATCCTATCCTCTATCCTATCCTATACTCTATCCTATCCTATCCTCCATCCTATCCTATCCTCAAACCTATCCTTTCCTGTATCCTATCCAATCCTGTATCCTATCCTATCCTCTATCCTATCCTATCTTCTATCCTATCCTATCCTCTATCCTATCCTATCGTCTATCCTATCCTATCCTCTATCCTATCCTATCCTCTATCCTATCCTATCCTCTTTCCGATCCTACCCTCTATCCTATCCTATCCTCTATCCTATCCTATCCTCTATCCTATCCTCTATCCTATCAAATCCCCTACCCTATCCTCTGTCCTATCCTATCCTCTATCCTATCCTATCGTCTATCCTATCCTATCCTCTATCCTATCCTATCCTCTATCCTATCCTATCCTCTATCCTATCCTATCCTCTATCCTCTATCCTATCCTATCCTCTATACTATCCTATCCTCTATCCTATCCTATCTTCTATCGTATCCTATCCTCTATCCTATCCTATCCTCTATCCTATCCTATCTTCTATCCTATCAAATCCCCTATCCTATCCTCTATCCTATCCTATCATCTATCCTCTATCCTATCCAATCCTCTATCCTATCCTATCCTCTATCCTATCAAATCCCCTATCCTATCCTCTATCCTATCCTATCCTCTATCCTATCCTATGAAATCCCCTATCCCATCCTCTGTCCTATCCTATCCTCTGTCCTATCCTATCCTCTATCCTTTCCTATCCTCTATCCTATCCTATCCTCTTTCCGATCCTACCCTCTATCCTATCCTATCCTCTATCCTATCCTATCCTCTATCCTATCCTCTATCCTATCCTATCCTCTATCCTATCAAATCCCCTACCCTATCCTCTGTCCTATCCTATCCTCTATCCTATCCTATCGTCTATCCTATCCTATCCTCTATCCTATCCTATCCTCTATCCTATCCTATCCTCTATCCTCTATCCTATCCTATCCTCTATACTATCCTATCCTCTATCCTATCCTATCTTCTATCCTATCCTATCCTCTATCCTATCCTATCCTCTATCCTATCCTATCCTCTATCCTATCCTATCTTCTATCCTATCAAATCCCCTATCCTATCCTCTATCCTATCCTATCATCCATCCTCTATCCTATCCAATCCTCTATCCTATCCTATCCTCTATCCAATCAAATCCCCTATCCTATCCTCTGTCCTATCCTATCCTCTATCCTATCCTATCGTCTATCCTATCCTATCCTCTATCCTATCCTATCGTCTATCCTATCCTCTATCCTATCCTATACTCTATCCTATCCTATCCTCCATCCTATCCTATCCTCAAACCTATCCTTTCCTGTATCCTATCCAATCCTGTATCCTATCCTATCCTCTATCCTATCCTATCTTCTATCCTATCCTATCCTCTATCCTATCCTATCGTCTATCCTATCCTATCCTCTATCCTATCCTATCCTCTATCCTATCCTATCCTCTTTCCGATCCTACCCTCTATCCTATCCTATCCTCTATCCTATCCTATCCTCTATCCTATCCTCTATCCTATCCTATCCTCTATCCTATCAAATCCCCTACCCTATCCTCTGTCCTATCCTATCCTCTATCCTATCCTATCGTCTATCCTATCCTATCCTCTATCCTATCCTATCCTCTATCCTATCCTATCCTCTATCCTATCCTATCCTCTATCCTCTATCCTATCCTATCCTCTATACTATCCTATCCTCTATCCTATCCTATCTTCTATCGTATCCTATCCTCTATCCTATCCTATCCTCTATCCTATCCTATCTTCTATCCTATCAAATCCCCTATCCTATCCTCTATCCTATCCTATCATCTATCCTCTATCCTATCCAATCCTCTATCCTATCCTATCCTCTATCCTATCAAATCCCCTATCCTATCCTCTGTCCTATCCTATACTCTATCCTATCCTATTATCCATCCTATCCTATCCTGAAACCTATCCTTTCCTGTATCCTATCCAATCCTGTATCCTATCCTGTCCTCTATCCTATCCTATCTTCTATCCTATCCTATCCTCTATCCTATCCTATCCTCTATCCTATCCTATCCTCTATCCTATCCTATCCTCTATCCTATCCTATCCTCTATCCTATCCTATCCTCTATCCTATCCTATCCTCTATCCTCTATTATATCCTATCCTCTATCCTATAATATCATCTATCCGTTCCTATTCTCTATACTAACCTATTCTCTATCCTATCCTCTCTCCTATACAGTATCCTACCCTATCATCTATCCTATCAAATCCCCTATCCTATCCTCTATCCTATCGTATCCTCTATCCTATCCTATCTTCTATCCTATCCTATCCTCTATCCTATCCTATCCTCTATCCTATCATATCCTCTATCCTATAATATCCTCTATCCTATCCTATCCTCCATCCAATCCTCTATCCTATCCAATCCTCTATCCTATCCTATCCTCTATCCTATCCTATCCTCTATCCTATCCTATCCTCTATCCTATCCTATCCTCCATCCTATCCTAACCTCAATCCTATCCTTTCCTGTATCCTATCCAATCCTGTATACTATCCTGTCCTCTATCCTATCCTATCCTCTATCCTATCCTATCCTCTTTCCTATCCTATCCTCTTTCCTATCCTACCCTCCATCCTATCAAATCCCCTATCCTATCCTCTATCCTATCCTATCCTCTATCCTATCCTATCTTCTATCCTATCCTATCCTCTATCCTATCAAATCCCCTATCCTATCCTCTATCCTATCAAATCCCCTATCCTATCCTCTATCCTATCCTATCCTCCATCCTATCCTATCCTCCATCCTATCCTATCCTCAATCCTATCCTATCTTTTATCCTACCTTATCATCTATCCTATCAAATCCCCTATCCTATCCTCTATCCTATCCTATCGTCTATCCTATCCTATCCTCTATCCTATCCTATCCTCTATCCTATCCTATCCTCTATCCTATCCTATCCTCTATCCTCTATCCTATCCTATCCTCTATACTATCCTATCCTCTATCCTATCCTATCTTCTATCGTATCCTATCCTCTATCCTATCCTATCCTCTATCCTATCCTATCTTCTATCCTATCAAATCCCCTATCCTATCCTCTATCCTATCCTATCATCTATCCTCTATCCTATCCAATCCTCTATCCTATCCTATCCTCTATCCTATCAAATCCCCTATCCTATCCTCTATCCTATCCTATCCTCTATCCTATCCTATGAAATCCCCTATCCCATCCTCTGTCCTATCCTATCCTCTGTCCTATCCTATCCTCTATCCTTTCCTATCCTCTATCCTATCCTATCCTCTTTCCGATCCTACCCTCTATCCTATCCTATCCTCTATCCTATCCTATCCTCTATCCTATCCTCTATCCTATCCTATCCTCTATCCTATCAAATCCCCTACCCTATCCTCTGTCCTATCCTATCCTCTATCCTATCCTATCGTCTATCCTATCCTATCCTCTATCCTATCCTATCCTCTATCCTATCCTATCCTCTATCCTCTATCCTATCCTATCCTCTATACTATCCTATCCTCTATCCTATCCTATCTTCTATCCTATCCTATCCTCTATCCTATCCTATCCTCTATCCTATCCTATCCTCTATCCTATCCTATCTTCTATCCTATCAAATCCCCTATCCTATCCTCTATCCTATCCTATCATCCATCCTCTATCCTATCCAATCCTCTATCCTATCCTATCCTCTATCCAATCAAATCCCCTATCCTATCCTCTGTCCTATCCTATCCTCTATCCTATCCTATCGTCTATCCTATCCTATCCTCTATCCTATCCTATCGTCTATCCTATCCTCTATCCTATCCTATACTCTATCCTATCCTATCCTCCATCCTATCCTATCCTCAAACCTATCCTTTCCTGTATCCTATCCAATCCTGTATCCTATCCTATCCTCTATCCTATCCTATCTTCTATCCTATCCTATCCTCTATCCTATCCTATCGTCTATCCTATCCTATCCTCTATCCTATCCTATCCTCTATCCTATCCTATCCTCTTTCCGATCCTACCCTCTATCCTATCCTATCCTCTATCCTATCCTATCCTCTATCCTATCCTCTATCCTATCCTATCCTCTATCCTATCAAATCCCCTACCCTATCCTCTGTCCTATCCTATCCTCTATCCTATCCTATCGTCTATCCTATCCTATCCTCTATCCTATCCTATCCTCTATCCTATCCTATCCTCTATCCTATCCTATCCTCTATCCTCTATCCTATCCTATCCTCTATACTATCCTATCCTCTATCCTATCCTATCTTCTATCGTATCCTATCCTCTATCCTATCCTATCCTCTATCCTATCCTATCTTCTATCCTATCAAATCCCCTATCCTATCCTCTATCCTATCCTATCATCTATCCTCTATCCTATCCAATCCTCTATCCTATCCTATCCTCTATCCTATCAAATCCCCTATCCTATCCTCTGTCCTATCCTATACTCTATCCTATCCTATTATCCATCCTATCCTATCCTGAAACCTATCCTTTCCTGTATCCTATCCAATCCTGTATCCTATCCTGTCCTCTATCCTATCCTATCTTCTATCCTATCCTATCCTCTATCCTATCCTATCCTCTATCCTATCCTATCCTCTATCCTATCCTATCCTCTATCCTATCCTATCCTCTATCCTATCCTATCCTCTATCCTATCCTATCCTCTATCCTCTATTATATCCTATCCTCTATCCTATAATATCATCTATCCGTTCCTATTCTCTATACTAACCTATTCTCTATCCTATCCTCTCTCCTATACAGTATCCTACCCTATCATCTATCCTATCAAATCCCCTATCCTATCCTCTATCCTATCGTATCCTCTATCCTATCCTATCTTCTATCCTATCCTATCCTCTATCCTATCCTATCCTCTATCCTATCATATCCTCTATCCTATAATATCCTCTATCCTATCCTATCCTCCATCCAATCCTCTATCCTATCCAATCCTCTATCCTATCCTATCCTCTATCCTATCCTATCCTCTATCCTATCCTATCCTCTATCCTATCCTATCCTCCATCCTATCCTAACCTCAATCCTATCCTTTCCTGTATCCTATCCAATCCTGTATACTATCCTGTCCTCTATCCTATCCTATCCTCTATCCTATCCTATCCTCTTTCCTATCCTATCCTCTTTCCTATCCTACCCTCCATCCTATCAAATCCCCTATCCTATCCTCTATCCTATCCTATCCTCTATCCTATCCTATCTTCTATCCTATCCTATCCTCTATCCTATCAAATCCCCTATCCTATCCTCTATCCTATCAAATCCCCTATCCTATCCTCTATCCTATCCTATCCTCCATCCTATCCTATCCTCCATCCTATCCTATCCTCAATCCTATCCTATCTTTTATCCTACCTTATCATCTATCCTATCAAATCCCCTATCCTATCCTCTATCCTATCCTATCCTCTATCCTATCCTATCCTGTATCCTATCCTATCCTCTATCCTATCCTATCCTCTATCCTCTATCCTATCCTATGATATCCTCTATCCTATAATATCCTCTATCCTATCCTACCTCCATCCAATCCTCTATCCTATTCTATCCTCTATCCTATCAAATCCCCTACCCTATCCTCTGTCCTATCCTATCCTCTATCCTATCCTATCTTTTATCCTGCCTTATCATCTATCCTATCAAATCCCCTATCCTATCCTCTATCCTATCCTATCCTCTATCCTATCCTATCCTCTATCCTATCCTATCCTCTATCCTATCCTATCTTCTATCCTATCCTATCCTTTATCCTATCAAATCCCCTATCCTATCCTCTATCCTCTATCCTATCCTATCATCTATCCTCTATCCTATCCAATCCTCTATCCTATCCTATCGTCTATCCTATCCTCTATCCTATCCTATCCTCTATCCTATCCTATCCTCCATCCTATCCTATCCTCAATCCTATCCTTTCCTGTATCCTATCCAATCCTGTATCCTATTCTGTCCTCTATCCTATCCTATCCTCTGTCCTATCCTATCCTCTATCCTATCCTATCCTCTATCCTATCCTATCTTCTATCCTATCCTATCCTCTATCCTATCAAATCCCCTACCCTATTCTCTGTCCAATCCTATCCTCTATCCTATCCTATCCTCTATCCTATCCTATCCACTATCCAATAGTATCCTCTATCCTCTATCCTATCCTATCCTCTATCCTATCCTATCCTGTATCCTATCCTATCTTCTATTTTCTCCTATCCTCTATCCTATCCTATCCTCTATCCTATCCTATCCTCTATCCTATCCTATCCTCTATCCTATCCTATCTTCTATCCTATCCTATCCTCTATCCTATCAAATCCCCTATCCTATCCTCTATCCTATCCTATCATCTATCCTCTATCCTATCCAATCCCCTATCCTTTGCTCTATCCTATCCTACCCTCTATAATATCGTATACTCTATCATATCCTATCCTCTATCCTATAATATCATCTATCCGTTCCTATCCTCCATCCTATCCTATCCTCTATCCTATCCTATCCTCTATCCTATCCTATCCTCTATCCTCTATCCTATCCTATCCTCTGTCCTATCCTATCGTCTCTCCTATCCTCTATCCTATCCTATATTCTATCCTATCCTATCCTCCATCCTATCCTATCCTCAATCCTATCCTTTCCTGTATCCTATCCAATCCTGTATCCTATCCTGTTCTCTATCCTATCCTATCCTCTATCCTATCCTATCCTATCCTCTATCCTATCCTATCCTCTATCCTATCCTATCCTCTATCCTATCCTCTATCCTATCCTATCCTCTATCCTATCCTATCCTCTATCCTATCAAATCCCCTATCCTATCCTCTATCCTATCCTATCCTGTAGCCTATCCAATCCTCTATCCTATCCGATCATCTATCCTCTATCCTATCCAATCATCTATCCTATCCTATCGTCTATCATATCCTCTATTCTATCCTATCCTCTATCCTATCCTATCCTCTATCCTATCCTATCCTGTATCCTATCCTATCCTCTATCCTATCCTATCCTCTATCCTCTATCCTATCCTATGATATCCTCTATCCTATAATATCCTCTATCCTATCCTACCTCCATCCAATCCTCTATCCTATTCTATCCTCTATCCTATCAAATCCCCTACCCTATCCTCTGTCCTATCCTATCCTCTATCCTATCCTATCCTAGAGGATAGGTCCTATCCTATCCTCTATCCTATCCTATCCTCTATCTTATCAAATCCCCTATCCTATCGTCTATCCTATCCTATCCTGTATCCTATCCAATCCTCTATCCTATCCTATCATCTATCCTCAAGTCTATCCTTTCCTGTATCCTATCCAATCCTCTATCCTATCCTATCCTCTATCCTATCCTATCATCTATCCTATCCTATCCAATCCCCTATCCTATGCTCTATCCTATCCTACCCTCTATAATATCGTATACTCTATCATATCCTATCCTCTATCCTATAATATCATCTATCCGTTCCTATTCTCTATACTAACCTATTCTCTATCCTATCCTCTCTCCTATACAGTATCCTACCCTATCATCTATCCTATCAAATCCCCTATCCTATCCTCTATCCTATCCTATCCTCTATCCTATCATATCCTCTATCCTATAATATCCTCTATCCTATCCTATCCTCCATCCAATCCTCTATCCTATCCTATCCTCTATCCTATCCTTTCCTGTATCCTATCCAATCCTGTATCCTATCCTGTCGTCTATCCTATCCTATCCTCTATCCTATCCTATCCTGTATCCTATCCTATCCTCTATCCTATCCTATCCTCTATCCTATCCTATCCTCTATCCTATCCTATCTTTTATCCTACCTTATCATCTATCCTATCAAATCCCCTATCCTATCCCCTATCCTATCCCATCCTCTATCCTATCCTATCTTCTATCCTATCCTATCCTCTGTCCTATCAAATCCCCTATCCTATCCTCTATCCTATCCTATCTTCTATCCTATCCTATCCTCTATCCTATCCTATCCTCTATCCTATCCTATCCTCTATCCTATCCTATCTTCTATCCTATCCTATCCTCTATCCTATCAAATCCCCTATCCTATCCTCTATCCTCTATCCTATCCTATCATCTATCCTCTATCCTATCCTATCGTCTATCCTATCCTCTATCCTGTCCTATCCTCTATCCTATCCTATCCTCCATCCTATCCTATCCTCAATCCTACCTTTTCCTGTATCCTATCGAATCCTGTATCCTATCCTGTCCTCTATCCTATCCTATCCTCTATCCTATCCTATCCTCTATCCTATCCTATCTTCTATCCTATCCTATCCTCTATCCTATCCTATCCTCTATCCTATCCTATCTTCTATCCTATCCTATATTCTATCCTATCCTATCCTCTATCCTATCAAATCCCCTATCCTATCCTCTATCCTATCCTATCATCTATCCTCTATCCTCTCCAATCCCCTATCCTATGCTCTATCCTATCCTACCCTCTATAATATCGTATACTCTATCATATCCTATCCTCTATCCTATAATATCATCTACCCGTTCCTATCCTTCATCCTATCCTATCCTCTTTCCTATCCTATCCTCTTTCCTATCCTACCCTCCATCCTATCAAATCCCCTATCCTATCCTCTATCCTATCCTATCCTCTATCCTATCCTATCTTCTATCCTATCCTATCCTCTATCCTATCAAATCCCCTATCCTATCCTCTATCCTATCAAATCCCCTATCCTATCCTCTATCCTATCCTATCCTCCATCCTATCCTATCCTCCATCCTATCCTATCCTCAATCCTATCCTATCTTTTATCCTACCTTATCATCTATCCTATCCTCTATCCTATCCTATCCTCTATCCTATCCTATCCTGTATCCTATCCAATCCTCTATCCTATCCTATCATCTATCCTCTATCCTATCCTATCGTCTATCATATCCTCTATTCTATCCTATCCTCTATCCTATCCTATCCTCTATCCTATCCTATCCTGTATCCTATCCTATCCTCTATCCTATCCTATCCTCTATCCTCTATCCTATCCTATGATATCCTCTATCCTATAATATCCTCTATCCTATCCTACCTCCATCCAATCCTCTATCCTATTCTATCCTCTATCCTATCAAATCCCCTACCCTATCCTCTGTCCTATCCTATCCTCTATCCTATCCTATCTTTTATCCTACCTTATCATCTATCCTATCAAATCCCCTATCCTATCCTCTATCCTATCCTATCCTCTATCCTATCCTATCCTCTATCCTATCCTATCCTCTATCCTATCCTATCTTCTATCCTATCCTATCCTCTATCCTATCAAATCCCCTATCCTATCCTCTATCCTCTATCCTATCCTATCATCTATCCTCTATCCTATCCAATCCTCTATCCTATCCTATCGTCTATCCTATCCTCTATCCTATCCTATCCTCTATCCTATCCTATCCTCCATCCTATCCTATCCTCAATCCTATCCTTTCCTGTATCCTATCCAATCCTGTATCCTATTCTGTCCTCTATCCTATCCTATCCTCTGTCCTATCCTATCCTCTATCCTATCCTATCCTCTATCCTATCCTATCTTCTATCCTATCCTATCCTCTATCCTATCAAATCCCCTACCCTATTCTCTGTCCAATCCTATCCTCTATCCTATCCTATCCTCTATCCTATCCTATCCACTATCCAATCCTATCCTCTATCCTCTATCCTATCCTATCCTCTATCCTATCCTATTCTGTATCCTATCCTATCTTCTATTTTCTCCTATCCTCTATCCTATCCTATCCTCTATCCTATCCTATCCTCTATCCTATCCTATCCTCTATCCTATCCTATCTTCTATCCTATCCTATCCTCTATCCTATCAAATCCCCTATCCTATCCTCTATCCTATCCTATCATCTATCCTCTATCCTATCCAATCCCCTATCCTATGCTCTATCCTATCCTACCCTCTATAATATCGTATACTCTATCATATCCTATCCTCTATCCTATAATATCATCTATCCGTTCCTATCCTCCATCCTATCCTATCCTCTATCCTATCCTATCCTCTATCCTATCCTATCCTCTATCCTATCCTATCCTCTATCCTATCCTATCCTATCCTCTATCCTATCCTATCCTCTATCCTATCAAATCCCCTATCCTATCCTCTATCCTATCCTATCATCTATCCTCTATCCTCTCCAATCCCCTATCCTATGCTCTATCCTATCCTACCCTCTATAATATCGTATACTCTATCATATCCTATCCTCTATCCTATAATATCATCTACCCGTTCCTATCCTTCATCCTATCCTATCCTCTTTCCTATCCTATCCTCTTTCCTATCCTACCCTCCATCCTATCAAATCCCCTATCCTATCCTCTATCCTATCCTATCCTCTATCCTATCCTATCTTCTATCCTATCCTATCCTCTATCCTATCAAATCCCCTATCCTATCCTCTATCCTATCAAATCCCCTATCCTATCCTCTATCCTATCCTATCCTCCATCCTATCCTATCCTCCATCCTATCCTATCCTCAATCCTATCCTATCTTTTATCCTACCTTATCATCTATCATATCAAATCCCCTATCCTATCCTCTATCCTATCCTATCCTGTATCCTATCCAATCCTCTATCCTATCCTATCATCTATCCTCTATCCTATCCTATCGTCTATCATATCCTCTATTCTATCCTATCCTCTATCCTATCCTATCCTCTATCCTATCCTATCCTGTATCCTATCCTATCCTCTATCCTATCCTATCCTCTATCCTCTATCCTATCCTATGATATCCTCTATCCTATAATATCCTCTATCCTATCCTACCTCCATCCAATCCTCTATCCTATTCTATCCTCTATCCTATCAAATCCCCTACCCTATCCTCTGTCCTATCCTATCCTCTATCCTATCCTATCCTCTATCCTATCCTATCCTCTATCCTATCCTATCCTCTATCCTATCCTATCCTATCCTCTATCCTATCCTATCCTCTATCCTATCCTATCCTCTATCCTATCCTATCCTCTATCCTATCCTATCCTCTATCCTATCCTATCCTCTATCCTCTATCCTATCCTATCCTCTATCCTCTATCCTATCCTATCCTCTGTCCTATCCTATCGTCTATCCTATCCTCTATCCTATCCTATATTCTATCCTATCCTATCCTCCATCCTATCCTATCCTCAATCCTATCCTTTCCTGTATCCTATCCAATCCTGTATCCTATCCTGTTCTCTATCCTATCCTATCCTCTATCCTATCCTATCCTATCCTCTATCCTATCCTATCCTCTATCCTATCCTATCCTCTATCCTATCAAATCCCCTATCCTATCCTCTATCCTATCCTATCCTGTATCCTATCCAATCCTCTATCCTATCCTGTATCCTATCCAATCCTCTATCCTATCCTATCATCTATCCTCTATCCTATCCAATCATCTATCCTATCCTATCGTCTATCATATCCTCTATTCTATCCTATCCTCTATCCTATCCTATCCTCTATCCTATCCTATCCTGTATCCTATCCTATCCTCTATCCTATCCTATCCTCTATCCTCTATCCTATCCTATGATATCCTCTATCCTATAATATCCTCTATCCTATCCTACCTCCATCCAATCCTCTATCCTATTCTATCCTCTATCCTATCAAATCCCCTACCCTATCCTCTGTCCTATCCTATCCTCTATCCTATCCTATCCTATCCTCTATCCTATCTTATCCTCTATCCTATCCTATCCTCTATCCTATCCTATCCTCTATCTTATCAAATCCCCTATCCTATCGTCTATCCTATCCTATCCTGTATCCTATCCAATCCTCTATCCTATCCTATCATCTATCCTCAAGTCTATCCTTTCCTGTATCCTATCCAATCCTCTATCCTATCCTATCCTCTATCCTATCCTATCATCTATCCTATCCTATCCAATCCCCTATCCTATGCTCTATCCTATCCTACCCTCTATAATATCGTATACTCTATCATATCCTATCCTCTATCCTATAATATCATCTATCCGTTCCTATTCTCTATACTAACCTATTCTCTATCCTATCCTCTCTCCTATACAGTATCCTACCCTATCATCTATCCTATCAAATCCCCTATCCTATCCTCTATCCTATCCTATCCTCTATCCTATCATATCCTCTATCCTATAATATCCTCTATCCTATCCTATCCTCCATCCAATCCTCTATCCTATCCTATCCTCTATCCTATCCTTTCCTGTATCCTATCCAATCCTGTATCCTATCCTGTCGTCTATCCTATCCTATCCTCTATCCTATCCTATCCTGTATCCTATCCTATCCTCTATCCTATCCTATCCTCTATCCTATCCTATCCTCTATCCTATCCTATCTTTTATCCTACCTTATCATCTATCCTATCAAATCCCCTATCCTATCCCCTATCCTATCCTATCCTCTATCCTCTCCTATCTTCTATCCTATCCTATCCTCTGTCCTATCAAATCCCCTATCCTATCCTCTATCCTATCCTATCCTCTATCCTATCCTATCCTCTATCCTATCCTATCTTCTATCCTATCCTATCCTCTATCCTATCCTATCCTCTATCCTATCCTATCCTCTATCCTATCCTATCCTCTATCCTATCCTATCTTCTATCCTATCCTATCCTCTATCCTATCAAATCCCCTATCCTATCCTCTATCCTCTATCCTATCCTATCATCTATCCTCTATCCTATCCTATCGTCTATCCTATCCTCTATCCTATCCTATCCTCTATCCTATCCTATCCTCTATCCTATCCTATCCTCTATCCTATCCTATCCTGTATCCTATCCTATCCTCTATCCTATCCTATCCTCTATCCTATCCTATCCTCTATCCTATCCTATCCTGTATCCTATCCAATCCTCTATCCTATCCTATCATCTATCCTCTATCCTATCCAATCATCTATCCTATCCTATCGTCTATCATATCCTCTATTCTATCCTATCCTCTATCCTATCCTATCCTCTATCCTATCCTATCCTGTATCCTATCCTATCCTCTATCCTATCCTATCCTCTATCCTCTATCCTATCCTATGATATCCTCTATCCTATGATATCCTCTATCCTATCCTACCTCCATCCAATCCTCTATCCTATTCTATCCTCTATCCTATCAAATCCCCTACCCTATCCTCTGTCCTATCCTATCCTCTATCCTATCCTATCCTAGAGGATAGGTCCTATCCTATCCTCTATCCTATCTTATCCTCTATCCTATCCTATCCTCTATCCTATCCTATCCTCTATCCTATCAAATCCCCTATCCTATCGTCTATCCTATCCTATCCTGTATCCTATCCAATCCTCTATCCTATCCTATCATCTATCCTCAAGTCTATCCTTTCCTGTATCCTATCCAATCCTCTATCCTATCCTATCCTCTATCCTATCCTATCATCTATCCTATCCTATCCAATCCCCTATCCTATGCTCTATCCTATCCTACCCTCTATAATATCGTATACTCTATCATATCCTATCCTCTATCCTATAATATCATCTATCCGTTCCTATTCTCTATACTAACCTATTCTCTATCCTATCCTCTCTCCTATACAGTATCCTACCCTATCATCTATCCTATCAAATCCCCTATCCTGTCCTCTATCCTATCCTATACTCTATCCTATCATATCCTCTATCCTATAATATCCTCTATCCTATCCTATCCTCCATCCAATCCTCTATCCTATCCTATCCTCTATCCTATCCTTTCCTGTATCCTATCCAATCCTGTATCCTATCCTGTCGTCTATCCTATCCTATCCTCTATCCTATCCTACCCTGTATCCTATCCTATCCTCTATCCTATCCTATCCTCTATCCTATCCTATCCTCTATCCTATCCTATCTTTTATCCTACCTTATCATCTATCCTATCAAATCCCCTATCCTATCCCCTATCCTATCCTATCCTCTATCCTATCCTATCTTCTATCCTATCCTATCCTCTGTCCTATCAAATCCCCTATCCTATCCTCTATCCTATCCTATCCTCTATCCTATCCTATCCTCTATCCTATCCTATCTTCTATCCTATCCTATCCTCTATCCTATCCTATCCTCTATCCTATCCTATCCTCTATCCTATCCTATCCTCTATCCTATCCTATCTTCTATCCTATCCTATCCTCTATCCTATCAAATCCCCTATCCTATCCTCTATCCTCTATCCTATCCTATCATCTATCCTCTATCCTATCCTATCGTCTATCCTATCCACTATCC
Organism: Halictus rubicundus; assembly: GCF_050948215.1. NCBI lineage: Eukaryota > Metazoa > Arthropoda > Insecta > Hymenoptera > Halictidae > Halictus > Halictus rubicundus. The sequence continues at coordinate 721,429 of NW_027488649.1, forward strand.
TATCCTATCCTCTATCCTATACTATCCTCCATCCTATCCTATCCTCAATCCTACCTTTTCCTGTATCCTATCGAATCCTGTATCCTATCCTGTCCTCTATCCTATCCTATCCTCTATCCTATCCTATCCTCTATCCTATCCTATCTTCTATCCTATCCTATCCTCTATCCTATCCTATCCTCTATCCTATCCTATCTTCTATCCTATCCTATCCTCTATCCTATCAAATCCCCTATCCTATCCTCTATCCTCTATCCTATCCTATCATCTATCCTCTATCCTATCCTATCGTCTATCCTATCCTCTATCCTATCCTATCGTCTATCCTATCCTCAATCCTATCCTATCCTCTATCCTATCCTATCCTCCATCCTATCCTATCCTCAATCCTACCCTTTCCTGTATCCTATCGAATCCTGTATCCTATCCTGTCCTCTATCCTATCCTATCCTCTATCCTATCCTATCCTCTATCCTATCAAATCCCCTATCCTATCCTCTATCCTCTATCCTATCCTATCATCTATCCTCTATCCTATCCTATCCTCTATCCTATCAAATCCCCTATCCTATCCTCTATCCTCTATCCTATCCTATCCTCTATCCTATCCTATCTTCTATCCTATCCTATCCTCTATCCTATCAAATCCCCTATCCTATCCTCTATCCTCTATCCTATCCTATCATCTATCCTCTATCCTATCCTATCGTCTATCCTATCCTCTATCCTATCCTATCGTCTATCCTATCCTCAATCCTATCCTATCCTCAATCCTATCCTATCCTCTATCCTATCCTATCCTCCATCCTATCCTATCCTCAATCCTACCCTTTCCTGTATCCTATCGAATCCTGTATCCTATCCTGTCCTCTATCCTATCCTATCCTCTATCCTATCCTATCCTCTATCCTATCCTATCTTCTATCCTATCCTATCCTCTATCCTATCCTATCCTCTAACCTATCCTATCTTCTATCCTATCCTATCCTCTATCCTATCAAATCCCCTATCCTATCCTCTATCCTCTATCCTATCCTATCATCTATCCTCTATCCTATCCTATCGTCTATCCTATCCTCTATCCTATCCTATCGTCTATCCTATCCTCAATCCTATCCTATCCTCTATCCTATCCTATCCTCCATCCTATCCTATCCTCAATCCTACCCTTTCCTGTATCCTATCGAATCCTGTATCCTATCCTGTCCTCTATCCTATCCTATCCTCTATCCTATCCTATCCCCTATCCTATCCTATCCTCTATCCTATCCTATCTTCTATCCTATCCTATCCTCTGTTCTATCAAATCCCCTATCCTATCCTCTATCCTATCCTATCCTCTATCCTATCCTATCCTCTATCCTATCCTATCTTCTATCCTATCCTATCCTCTATCCTATCCTATCCTCTATCCTATCCTATCCTCTATCCTATCCTATCCTCTATCCTATCCTATCTTCTATCCTATCCTATCCTCTATCCTATCAAATCCCCTATCCTATCCTCTATCCTCTATCCTATCCTATCATCTATCCTCTATCCTATCCTATCGTCTATCCTATCCTCTATCCTATCCTATCCTCTATCCTATCCTATCCTCCATCCTATCCTATCCTCAATCCTACCCTTTCCTGTATCCTATCGAATCCTGTATCCTATCCTGTCCTCTATCCTATCCTATCCTCTATCCTATCCTATCCTCTATCCTATCCTATCCTCTATCCTATCCTATCCTCTATCCTATCCTATCTTCTATCCTATCCTATCCTCTATCCTATCAAATCCCCTATCCTATCCTCTATCCTCTATCCTATCCTATCATCTTTCCTCTATCCTATTCTATCGTCTATCCTATCCTCTATCCTATCCTATCCTCTATCCTATCCTATCTTCTATCCTATCCTATCCTCTATCCTATCCTATCCTGTATCCTATCCTATCCTCTATCCTATCCTATCCTCTATCCTATCCTATGCTCTATCCTATCCTATCTTTTATCCTACCTTATCATCTATCCTATCAAATCCCCTATCCTATCCTCTATCCTATCCTATCCTCTATCCTATCCTATCTTCTATCCTATCCTATCCTCTGTCCTATCAAATCCCCTATCCTATCCTCTATCCTATCCTATCCTCTATCCTATCCTATCTTCTATCCTACCCTATCCTCTATCCTATCCTATCTTCTATCCTATCCTATCCTCTACCCTATCCTATCCTGTATCCTATCCTATCCTCTATCCTATCCTATCCTCTATCCTATCCTATGCTCTATCCTATCCTATCTTTTATCCTACCTTATCATCTATCCTATCAAATCCCCTATCCTATCCTCTATCCTATCCTATCCTCTATCCTATCCTATCTTCTATCCTATCCTATCCTCTGTCCTATCAAATCCCCTATCCTATCCTCTATCCTATCCTATCCTCTATCCTATCCTATCTTCTATCCTATCCTATCCTCTATCCTATCCTATCCTCTATCCTATACTATCCTCTATCCTATCCTATCCTCTATCCTATCCTATCTTCTATCCTATCCTATCCTCTATCCTATCAAATCCCCTATCCTATCCTCTATCCTCTATCCTATCCTATCATCTATCCTCTATCCTATCCTATCGTCTATCCTATCCTCTATCCTATCCTATCCTCTATCCTATCCTATCCTCCATCCTATCCTATCCTCAATCCTACCCTTTCCTGTATCCTATCCAATCCTGTATCCTATCCTGTCCTCCATCCTATCCTATCCTCTATCCTATCCTATCCTCTATCCTGTCCTATCTTCTATCCTATCCTATCCTCTATCCTATCCTATCCTCTATCCTATCCTATCCTCTATCCTATCCTATCCTCTATCCTATACTATCCTCTATCCTATCCTATCTTTTATCCTACCTTATCATCTATCCTATCAAATCCCCTATCCTATCCTCTATCCTATCCTATCTTCTATCCTATCCTATCCTCTGTCCTATCAAATCCCCTATCCTATCCTCTATCCTATCCTATCCTCTATCCTATCCTATCTTCTATCCTACCCTATCCTCTATCCTATCCTATCTTCTATCCTATCCTATCCTCTACCCTATCCTATCCTGTATCCTATCCTATCCTCTATCCTATCCTATCCTCTATCCTATCCTATGCTCTATCCTATCCTATCTTTTATCCTACCTTATCATCTATCCTATCAAATCCCCTATCCTATCCTCTATCCTATCCTATCCTCTATCCTATCCTATCTTCTATCCTATCCTATCCTCTGTCCTATCAAATCCCCTATCCTATCCTCTATCCTATCCTATCCTCTATCCTATCCTATCTTCTATCCTATCCTATCCTCTATCCTATCCTATCCTCTATCCTATACTATCCTCTATCCTATCCTATCCTCTATCCTATCCTATCTTCTATCCTATCCTATCCTCTATCCTATCAAATCCCCTATCCTATCCTCTATCCTCTATCCTATCCTATCATCTATCCTCTATCCTATCCTATCGTCTATCCTATCCTCTATCCTATCCTATCCTCTATCCTATCCTATCCTCCATCCTATCCTATCCTCAATCCTACCCTTTCCTGTATCCTATCCAATCCTGTATCCTATCCTGTCCTCCATCCTATCCTATCCTCTATCCTATCCTATCCTCTATCCTGTCCTATCTTCTATCCTATCCTATCCTCTATCCTATCCTATCCTCTATCCTATCCTATCCTCTATCCTATCCTATCCCAGATCCCCTATCCTATCCTCTATCCTATCCTATCCTCTATCCTATCCTATCCCAGATCCCCTATCCTATCCTCTATCCTATCCTATCCTCTATCCTATCCTATCTTCTATCCTATCCTATCCTCTGTCCTATCCTATCCTCTATCCTATCCTATATTCTATCCCATCCTATCCTCTATCCTATCAAATCCCCTATCCATCCTCTATCCTATCAAATCCCCTATCCTATCCTCTATCCTCTATCCTATCCTATCATCTATCCTCTATCCTATCGAATCCTCTATCCTATCCTATCGTCTATCCTATCCTCCATCCTATCCTATCCTCTATCCTATCCTTTCCTGTATCCTATCCAATCCTGTATCCTATCCTGTCCTCTATCCTATCCTATCCACTATCCTATCCTATCCTCTATCCTATCCTATCTTCTATCCTATCCTATCCTCTATCCTATCAAATCCCCTACCCTATTCTCTGTCCAATCCTATCCTCTATCCTATCCTATCCTCTATCCTATCCTATCCACTATCCAATCCTATCCTCTATCCTCTATCCTATCCTATCCTCTATCCTATCCTATCCTCTATCCTATCCTATCTTCTATCCTCTCCTATCCTCTATCCTATCCTATCCTCTATCCTATCCTATCCTCTATCCTATCCTATCTTCTATCCTATCCTATCCTCTATCCTATCAAATCCCCTATCCTATCCTCTATCCTATCCTATCATCTATCCTATCCTATCCAATCCACTATCCTATGCTCTATCCTATCCTACCCTCTATAATATCGTATACTCTATCATATCCTATCCTCTATCCTATAATATCATCTATCCGTTCCTATTCTCTATACTAACCTATTCTCTTTCCTATCCTCTCTCCTATACAGTATCCTACCTTATCATCTATCCTATCAAATCCCCTATCCTATCCTCTATCCTATCGTATCCTCTATCCTATCCTATCTTCTATCCTATCCTACCCTCTATCCTATCCTATCCTCTATCCTATCATATCCTCTATCCTATAATATCCTCTATTCTATCCTATCCTTTATCCTATCCTATCCTCTATCCTCTATCCTATCCTATCCTCTATCCTCTATCCTCTATCCTCTATCCTATCCTATCCTCTGTCCTATCCTATCGTCTATCCTATCCTCTATCCTATTCTATCCTCTATCCTATCCTATCCTCCATCCTATCCTATCCTCAATCCTATCCGTTCCTGTATCCTATCCAATCCTGTATCCTATCCTGTTCTCTATCCTATCCCATCCTCTATCCTATCCTATCCTCTATCCTATCCTATCCTATCCTCTATCCTATCCTATCCTCTTTCCTATCCTATCCTCTATCCTATCCTATCCTCTATCCTATAATATCCTCTATCCTATCCTATCCTCCATCCTATCCTATCCTCAATCCTATCCTTTCCTGTATCCTATCCTATCCTCTATCCTATCCTATCCTCTATCCTATCCTATCCTCTATCCTATCCTATCCTGTATCCTATCCTATCCTCTATCCTATCCTATCCTCTATCCTATCCTATCCTATCCTCTATCCTATCCTATCCTCTATCCTATCCTATCTTCTATCCTATCCTATCGTCTATCCTATCCTCTATCCTATCCTATCCTCTATCCTATCCTATCCTCCATCCTATCCTATCCTCAATCCTACCCTTTCCTGTATCCTATCCAATCCTGTATCCTATCCTGTCCTCCATCCTATCCTATCCTCTATCCTATCCTATCCTCTATCCTGTCCTATCTTCTATCCTATCCTATCCTCTATCCTATCCTATCCTCTATCCTATCCTATCCTCTATCCTATCCTATCCTCTATCCTATACTATCCTCTATCCTATCCTATCATCTATCCTCTATCCTATCCTATCGTCTATCCTATCCTCTATCCTATCCTATCCTCTATCCTATCCTATCCTCCATCCTATCCTATCCTCAATCCTACCCTTTCCTGTATCCTATCGAATCCTGTATCCTATCCTGTCCTCTATCCTATCCTATCCTCTATCCCATCCTATCCTCTATCCTATCCTATCTTCTATCCTATCCTATCCTCTATCCTATCCTATCCTCTATCCTATCCTATCTTCTATCCTATCCTATCCTCTATCCTATCAAATCCCCTATCCTATCCTCTATCCTCTATCCTATCCTATCATCTATCCTCTATCCTATCCTATCGTCTATCCTATCCTCTATCCTATCCTATCCTCTATCCTATCCTATCCTCCATCCTATCCTATCCTCAATCCTACCCTTTCCTGTATCCTATCGAATCCTGTATCCTATCCTGTCCTCTATCCTATCCTATCCTCTATCCTATCCTATCCTCTATCCTATCCTATCCTCTATCCTATCCTATCCTCTATCCTATCCTATCTTCTATCCTATCCTATCCTCTATCCTATCAAATCCCCTATCCTATCCTCTATCCTCTATCCTATCCTATCATCTTTCCTCTATCCTATTCTATCGTCTATCCTATCCTCTATCCTATCCTATCCTCTATCCTATCCTATCTTCTATCCTATCCTATCCTCTATCCTATCCTATCCTGTATCCTATCCTATCCTCTATCCTATCCTATCCTCTATCCTATCCTATGCTCTATCCTATCCTATCTTTTATCCTACCTTATCATCTATCCTATCAAATCCCCTATCCTATCCTCTATCCTATCCTATCCTCTATCCTATCCTATCTTCTATCCTATCCTATCCTCTGTCCTATCAAATCCCCTATCCTATCCTCTATCCTATCCTATCCTCTATCCTATCCTATCTTCTATCCTACCCTATCCTCTATCCTATCCTATCTTCTATCCTATCCTATCCTCTACCCTATCCTATCCTGTATCCTATCCTATCCTCTATCCTATCCTATCCTCTATCCTATCCTATGCTCTATCCTATCCTATCTTTTATCCTACCTTATCATCTATCCTATCAAATCCCCTATCCTATCCTCTATCCTATCCTATCCTCTATCCTATCCTATCTTCTATCCTATCCTATCCTCTGTCCTATCAAATCCCCTATCCTATCCTCTATCCTATCCTATCCTCTATCCTATCCTATCTTCTATCCTATCCTATCCTCTATCCTATCCTATCCTCTATCCTATACTATCCTCTATCCTATCCTATCCTCTATCCTATCCTATCTTCTATCCTATCCTATCCTCTATCCTATCAAATCCCCTATCCTATCCTCTATCCTCTATCCTATCCTATCATCTATCCTCTATCCTATCCTATCGTCTATCCTATCCTCTATCCTATCCTATCCTCTATCCTATCCTATCCTCCATCCTATCCTATCCTCAATCCTACCCTTTCCTGTATCCTATCCAATCCTGTATCCTATCCTGTCCTCCATCCTATCCTATCCTCTATCCTATCCTATCCTCTATCCTGTCCTATCTTCTATCCTATCCTATCCTCTATCCTATCCTATCCTCTATCCTATCCTATCCTCTATCCTATCCTATCCCAGATCCCCTATCCTATCCTCTATCCTATCCTATCCTCTATCCTATCCTATCCCAGATCCCCTATCCTATCCTCTATCCTATCCTATCCTCTATCCTATCCTATCTTCTATCCTATCCTATCCTCTGTCCTATCCTATCCTCTATCCTATCCTATATTCTATCCTATCCTATCCTCTATCCTATCAAATCCCCTATCCATCCTCTATCCTATCAAATCCCCTATCCTATCCTCTATCCTCTATCCTATCCTATCATCTATCCTCTATCCTATCGAATCCTCTATCCTATCCTATCGTCTATCCTATCCTCCATCCTATCCTATCCTCTATCCTATCCTTTCCTGTATCCTATCCAATCCTGTATCCTATCCTGTCCTCTATCCTATCCTATCCACTATCCTATCCTATCCTCTATCCTATCCTATCTTCTATCCTATCCTATCCTCTATCCTATCAAATCCCCTACCCTATTCTCTGTCCAATCCTATCCTCTATCCTATCCTATCCTCTATCCTATCCTATCCACTATCCAATCCTATCCTCTATCCTCTATCCTATCCTATCCTCTATCCTATCCTATCCTCTATCCTATCCTATCTTCTATCCTCTCCTATCCTCTATCCTATCCTATCCTCTATCCTATCCTATCCTCTATCCTATCCTATCTTCTATCCTATCCTATCCTCTATCCTATCAAATCCCCTATCCTATCCTCTATCCTATCCTATCATCTATCCTATCCTATCCAATCCACTATCCTATGCTCTATCCTATCCTACCCTCTATAATATCGTATACTCTATCATATCCTATCCTCTATCCTATAATATCATCTATCCGTTCCTATTCTCTATACTAACCTATTCTCTTTCCTATCCTCTCTCCTATACAGTATCCTACCTTATCATCTATCCTATCAAATCCCCTATCCTATCCTCTATCCTATCGTATCCTCTATCCTATCCTATCTTCTATCCTATCCTACCCTCTATCCTATCCTATCCTCTATCCTATCATATCCTCTATCCTATAATATCCTCTATTCTATCCTATCCTTTATCCTATCCTATCCTCTATCCTCTATCCTATCCTATCCTCTATCCTCTATCCTCTATCCTCTATCCTATCCTATCCTCTGTCCTATCCTATCGTCTATCCTATCCTCTATCCTATTCTATCCTCTATCCTATCCTATCCTCCATCCTATCCTATCCTCAATCCTATCCGTTCCTGTATCCTATCCAATCCTGTATCCTATCCTGTTCTCTATCCTATCCCATCCTCTATCCTATCCTATCCTCTATCCTATCCTATCCTATCCTCTATCCTATCCTATCCTCTTTCCTATCCTATCCTCTATCCTATCCTATCCTCTATCCTATAATATCCTCTATCCTATCCTATCCTCCATCCTATCCTATCCTCAATCCTATCCTTTCCTGTATCCTATCCTATCCTCTATCCTATCCTATCCTCTATCCTATCCTATCCTCTATCCTATCCTATCCTGTATCCTATCCTATCCTCTATCCTATCCTATCCTCTATCCTATCCTATCCTATCCTCTATCCTATCCTATCCTCTATCCTATCCTATCTTCTATCCTATCCTATCCTCTATCCTATCCTATCCTCTATCCTATCCTATCTTCTATCCTATCCTATCCTCTGTCCTATCCTATCCTCTATCCTATCCTATATTCTATCCTATCCTATCCTCTATCCTATCAAATCCCCTATCCTATCCTCTATCCTATCCTATCATCTATCCTCTATCCTCTCCAATCCCCTATCCTATGCTCTATCCTATCCTACCCTCTATAATATCGTATACTCTATCATATCCTATCCTCTATCCTATAATATCATCTACCCGTTCCTATCCTTCATCCTATCCTATCCTCTTTCATATCCTATCCTCTTTCCTATCCTACCCTCCATCCTATCAAATCCCCTATCCTATCCTCTATCCTATCCTATCCTCTATCCTATCCTATCTTCTATCCTATCCTATCCTCTATCCTATCAAATCCCCTATCCTATCCTCTATCCTATCAAATCCCCTATCCTATCCTCTATCCTATCCTATCCTCCATCCTATCCTATCCTCCATCCTATCCTATCCTCAATCCTATCCTATCTTTTATCCTACCTTATCATCTATCCTATCAAATCCCCTATCCTATCCTCTATCCTATCCTATCCTCTATCCTATCCTATCCTGTATCCTATCCAATCCTCTATCCTATCCTATCATCTATCCTCTATCCTATCCAATCATCTATCCTATCCTATCGTCTACCATATCCTCTATTCTATCCTATCCTCTATCCTATCCTATCCTCTATCCTATCCTATCCTGTATCCTATCCTATCCTCTATCCTATCCTATCCTCTATCCTCTATCCTATCCTATGATATCCTCTATCCTATAATATCCTCTATCCTATCCTACCTCCATCCAATCCTCTATCCTATTCTATCCTCTATCCTATCAAATCCCCTACCCTATCCTCTGTCCTATCCTATCCTCTATCCTATCCTATCTTTTATCCTACCTTATCATCTATCCTATCAAATCCCCTATCCTATCCTCTATCCTATCCTATCCTCTATCCTATCCTATCCTCTATCCTATCCTATCCTCTATCCTATCCTATCTTCTATCCTATCCTATCCTCTATCCTATCAAATCCCCTATCCTATCCTCTATCCTCTATCCTATCCTATCATCTATCCTCTATCCTATCCAATCCTCTATCCTATCCTATCGTCTATCCTATCCTCTATCCTATCCTATCCTCTATCCTATCCTATCCTCCATCCTATCCTATCCTCAATCCTATCCTTTCCTGTATCCTATCCAATCCTGTATCCTATTCTGTCCTCTATCCTATCCTATCCTCTGTCCTATCCTATCCTCTATCCTATCCTATCCTCTATCCTATCCTATCTTCTATCCTATCCTATCCTTTATCCTATCAAATCCCCTACCCTATTCTCTGTCCAATCCTATCCTCTATCCTATCCTATCCTCTATCCTATCCTATCCACTATCCAATCCTATCCTCTATCCTCTATCCTATCCTATCCTCTATCCTATCCTATCCTGTATCCTATCCTATCTTCTATTTTCTCCTATCCTCTATCCTATCCTATCCTCTATCCTATCCTATCCTCTATCCTATCCTATCCTCTATCCTATCCTATCTTCTATCCTATCCTATCCTCTATCCTATCAAATCCCCTATCCTATCCTCTATCCTATCCTATCATCTATCCTCTATCCTATCCAATCCCCTATCCTATGCTCTATCCTATCCTACCCTCTATAATATCGTATACTCTATCATATCCTATCCTCTATCCTATAATATCATCTATCCGTTCCTATCCTCCATCCTATCCTATCCTCTATCCTATCCTATCCTCTATCCTATCTTATCCTCTATCCTATCCTATCCTCTATCCTATCCTATCCTATCCTCTATCCTATCCTATCCTCTATCCTATCCTATCCTCTATCCTCTATCCTATCCTATCCTCTATCCTCTATCCTATCCTATCCTCTGTCCTATCCTATCGTCTATCCTATCCTCTATCCTATCCTATATTCTATCCTATCCTATCCTCCATCCTATCCTATCCTCAATCCTATCCTTTCCTGTATCCTATCCAATCCTGTATCCTATCCTGTTCTCTATCCTATCCTATCCTCTATCCTATCCTATCCTATCCTCTATCCTATCCTATCCTCTATCCTATCCTATCCTCTATCCTATCCTATCCTCCATCCTATCAAATCCCCTATCCTATCCTCTATCCTATCCTATCCTGTATCCTATCCAATCCTCTATCCTATCCTATCATCTATCCTCTATCCTATCCAATCATCTATCCTATCCTATCGTCTATCATATCCTCTATACTATCCTATCCTCTATCCTATCCTATCCTCTATCCTATCCTATCCTGTATCCTATCCCTATCCTCTATCCTATCCTATCCTCTATCCTATCCTATCCTCTATCCTATCCTATCCTCTATCCTATCCTATCCTCTATCCTATCCTATCCTGTATCCTATCCTATCCTCTATCCTATCCTATCCTCTATCCTATCCTATCCTATCCTCTATCCTATCCTATCCTCTATCCTATCCTATCTTCTATCCTATCCTATCCTCTATCCTATCCTATCCTCTATCCTATCCTATCTTCTATCCTATCCTATCCTCTGTCCTATCCTATCCTCTATCCTATCCTATATTCTATCCTATCCTACCCTCCATCCTATCAAATCCCCTATCCTATCCTCTATCCTATCCTATCCTCTATCCTATCCTATCTTCTATCCTATCCTAATCCTCTATCCTATCAAATCCCCTATCCTATCCTCTATCCTATCAAATCCCCTATCCTATCCTCTATCCTATCCTATCCTCCATCCTATCCTATCCTCCATCCTATCCTATCCTCAATCCTATCCTATCTTTTATCCTACCTTATCATCTATCCTATCAAATCCCCTATCCTATCCTCTATCCTATCCTATCCTCTATCCTATCCTATCCTGTATCCTATCCAATCCTCTATCCTATCCTATCATCTATCCTCTATCCTATCCAATCATCTATCCTATCCTATCGTCTATCATATCCTCTATTCTATCCTATCCTCTATCCTATCCTATCCTGTATCCTATCCTATCCTGTATCCTATCCTATCCTCTATCCTATCCTATCCTCTATCCTCTATCCTATCCTATGATATCCTCTATCCTATAATATCCTCTATCCTATCCTACCTCCATCCAATCCTCTATCCTATTCTATCCTCTATCCTATCAAATCCCCTACCCTATCCTCTGTCCTATCCTATCCTCTATCCTATCCTATCCTAGAGGATAGGTCCTATCCTATCCTCTATCCTATCTTATCCTCTATCCTATCCTATCCTCTATCCTATCCTATCCTCTATCTTATCAAATCCCCTATCCTATCGTCTATCCTATCCTATCCTGTATCCTATCCAATCCTCTATCCTATCCTATCATCTATCCTCAAGTCTATCCTTTCCTGTATCCTATCCAATCCTCTATCCTATCCCTATCCTCTATCCTATCCTATCATCTATCCTATCCTATCCAATCCCCTATCCTATGCTCTATCCTATCCTACCCTCTATAATATCGTATACTCTATCATATCCTATCCTCTATCCTATAATATCATCTATCCGTTCCTATTCTCTATACTAACCTATTCTCTATCCTATCCTCTCTCCTATACAGTATCCTACCCTATCATCTATCCTATCAAATCCCCTATCCTATCCTCTATCCTATCCTATCCTCTATCCTATCATATCCTCTATCCTATAATATCCTCTATCCTATCCTATCCTCCATCCAATCCTCTATCCTATCCTATCCTCTATCCTATCCTTTCCTGTATCCTATCCAATCCTGTATCCTATCCTGTCGTCTATCCTATCCTATCCTCTATCCTATCCTATCCTGTATCCTATCCTATCCTCTATCCTATCCTATCCTCTATCCTATCCTATCCTCTATCCTATCCTATCTTTTATCCTACCTTATCATCTATCCTATCAAATCCCCTATCCTATCCCCTATCCTATCCTATCCTCTATCCTATCCTATCTTCTATCCTATCCTATCCTCTGTCCTATCAAATCCCCTATCCTATCCTCTATCCTATCCTATCCTCTATCCTATCCTATCCTCTATCCTATCCTATCTTCTATCCTATCCTATCCTCTATCCTATCAAATCCCCTATCCTATCCTCTATCCTCTATCCTATCCTATCATCTATCCTCTATCCTATCCTATCGTCTATCCTATCCTCTATCCTATCCTATCCTCTATCCTATCCTATCCTCCATCCTATCCTATCCTCAATCCTACCTTTTCCTGTATCCTATCGAATCCTGTATCCTATCCTGTCCTCTATCCTATCCTATCCTCTATCCTATCCTATCCTCTATCCTATCCTATCTTCTATCCTATCCTATCCTCTATCCTATCCTATCCTCTATCCTATCCTATCTTCTATCCTATCCTATCCTCTATCCTATCAAATCCCCTATCCTATCCTCTATCCTCTATCCTATCCTATCATCTATCCTCTATCCTATCCTATCGTCTATCCTATCCTCTATCCTATCCTATCCTCTATCCTATCCTATCCTCCATCCTATCCTATCCTCAATCCTACCCTTTCCTGTATCCTATCAAATCCCCTATCCTATCCTCTATCCTCTATCCTATCCTATCATCTATCCTCTATCCTATCCTATCGTCTATCCTATCCTCTATCCTATCCTATCCTCTATCCTATCCTATCCTCCATCCTATCCTATCCTCAATCCTATCCTATCCTCTATCCTATCCTATCCTCTATCCTATCCTATCCTATCCTCTATCCTATCCTATCCTCTATCCTATCCTATCCTCTATCCTCTATCCTATCCTATCCTCTATCCTCTATCCTATCCTATCCTCTGTCCTATCCTATCGTCTATCCTATCCTCTATCCTATCCTATATTCTATCCTATCCTATCCTCCATCCTATCCTATCCTCAATCCTATCCTTTCCTGTATCCTATCCAATCCTGTATCCTATCCTGTTCTCTATCCTATCCTATCCTCTATCCTATCCTATCCTATCCTCTATCCTATCCTATCCTCTATCCTATCCTATCCTCTATCCTATCCTATCCTCTATCCTATCCTATCCTCTATCCTATCATATCCCCTATCCTATCCTCTATCCTATCCTATCCTGTATCCTATCCAATCCTCTATCCTATCCTATCATCTATCCTCTATCCTATCCAATCATCTATCCTATCCTATCGTCTATCATATCCTCTATTCTATCCTATCCTCTATCCTATCCTATCCTCTATCCTATCCTATCCTGTATCCTATCCTATCCTCTATCCTATCCTATCCTCTATCCTATCCTATCCTCTATCCTATCCTATCCTCTATCCTATCCTATCCTCTATCCTATCCTATCCTGTATCCTATCCTATCCTCTATCCTATCCTATCCTCTATCCTATCCTATCCTCTATCCTATCCTATCCTGTATCCTATCCAATCCTCTATCCTATCCTATCATCTATCCTCTATCCTATCCAATCATCTATCCTATCCTATCGTCTATCATATCCTCTATTCTATCCTATCCTCTATCCTATCCTATCCTCTATCCTATCCTATCCTGTATCCTATCCTATCCTCTATCCTATCCTATCCTCTATCCTCTATCCTATCCTATGATATCCTCTATCCTATGATATCCTCTATCCTATCCTACCTCCATCCAATCCTCTATCCTATTCTATCCTCTATCCTATCAAATCCCCTACCCTATCCTCTGTCCTATCCTATCCTCTATCCTATCCTATCCTAGAGGATAGGTCCTATCCTATCCTCTATCCTATCTTATCCTCTATCCTATCCTATCCTCTATCCTATCCTATCCTCTATCCTATCAAATCCCCTATCCTATCGTCTATCCTATCCTATCCTGTATCCTATCCAATCCTCTATCCTATCCTATCATCTATCCTCAAGTCTATCCTTTCCTGTATCCTATCCAATCCTCTATCCTATCCTATCCTCTATCCTATCCTATCATCTATCCTATCCTATCCAATCCCCTATCCTATGCTCTATCCTATCCTACCCTCTATAATATCGTATACTCTATCATATCCTATCCTCTATCCTATAATATCATCTATCCGTTCCTATTCTCTATACTAACCTATTCTCTATCCTATCCTCTCTCCTATACAGTATCCTACCCTATCATCTATCTTATCAAATCCCCTATCCTATCCTCTATCCTATCCTATACTCTATCCTATCATATCCTCTATCCTATAATATCCTCTATCCTATCCTATCCTCTATCCTATCCTTTCCTGTATCCTATCCAATCCTGTATCCTATCCTGTCGTCTATCCTATCCTATCCTCTATCCTATCCTATCCTGTATCCTATCCTATTCTCTATACTAACCTATTCTCTATCCTATCCTATCCTCTATCCTATCCTATCTTTTATCCTACCTTATCATCTATCCTATCAAATCCCCTATCCTATCCTCTATCCTCTATCCTATCCTATCATCTATCCTCTATCCTATCCTATCGTCTATCCTATCCTCTATCCTATCCTATCCTCTATCCTATCCTATCCTCTATCCTATCCTATCTTCTATCCTATCCTATCCTCTATCCTATCAAATCCCCTATCCTATCCTCTATCCTCTATCCTATCCTATCATCTATCCTCTATCCTATTCTATCGTCTATCCTATCCTCTATCCTATCCTATCCTCTATCCTATCCTATCTTCTATCCTATCCTATCCTCTATCCTATCCTATCCTGTATCCTATCCTATCCTCTATCCTATCCTATCCTCTATCCTATCCTATCTTTTATCCTACCTTATCATCTATCCTATCAAATCCCCTATCCTATCCTCTATCCTATCCTATCCTCTATCCTATCCTATCTTCTATCCTATCCTATCCTCTGTCCTATCAAATCCCCTATCCTATCCTCTATCCTATCCTATCCTCTATCCTATCCTATCTTCTATCCTACCCTATCCTCTATCCTATCCTATCTTCTATCCTATCCTATCCTCTATCCTATCCTATCCTGTATCCTATCCTATCCTCTATCCTATCCTATCCTCTATCCTATCCTATGCTCTATCCTATCCTATCTTTTATCCTACCTTATCATCTATCCTATCAAATCCCCTATCCTATCCTCTATCCTATCCTATCCTCTATCCTATCCTATCTTCTATCCTATCCTATCCTCTGTCCTATCAAATCCCCTATCCTATCCTCTATCCTATCCTATCCTCTATCCTATCCTATCTTCTATCCTATCCTAT